>NC_141700.1:444116198-445316198 GCF_964263255.1 Lissotriton vulgaris
ATAACTTATTCTAAAGTTCATAGAACCAGATGTTTATTCTTAAATTGTATTCAACATTTGTTTGATGAAAATTATTCGGAAAGCATGGAGAAAACATTTAGGTGCTGCTGAGATTTGAACTCAGGATTTCCTGTTTACGAGACAGGCGCTTTAACCACTAAGCCACAGCACCAACGTTAATAGTAAGAAATGCATACATAATTTATTGTTGATGATGAAAATGTGTTTCCTGCTATAAATTCTTCTTTATATGTATTGTAATCTTAAACACGAAAACATACTCAATCACTACGCAAGTATTAATATGTTTTAATAAACAGGTACTCTTATAAAACCCAATTTAATTTCTTGAATTCTTTACAATTTTTTTCATGAAGGTAATAATATTGCTCCAATCTAGGTAGACATTTCATCTACGTCTTTCTCATAGATATGTATTTTTTTCATTTTGCAATAACAGTATTCATTCTATAATCTTGAAAATACTTGGGTTTTTATAAGGTTAAAGATGATCTGTTCAACAGTAAGATGAATCAGACTTTTATATTTTAATTGTATCGGAATAAGACCTAATGAAAATGATTTGTTATATAACAATGAGAAAAGCAAGGCGCTGCTGAGATTTGAACTCAGGATCTCCTGTTTACTAGACAGGCGCTTTAACCAGCTAAGCCACAGCACCCACTTGATTCTTAAATTTGAAACACTTTTCTTTATGGTGTTCAAGAGAATATTGCTTTTTCACTTTCATATTCTTTTCTAAGTTCAAACACTTCTCTACTCAAACACTTAAGATGAATGAAGACTCTTCACTTATTCAAAAACACCTCTCTAATTTGAAGTTTACCCTATTCATATCATTTTAAAATATACCTTGCTGAAGAATGGATTAGTTGAATTTAACAATAGAGTGAACATTCACCTCTATCTTGTTCTTTGTCATTTTCTTATCCCTATTTCAGTCAATGCATTCCTACAAAAATCTTCACAATACCAAGCATTTTCTTTAATTTTTAAGATAACTTATTCTAAAGTTCATAGAACCAGATGTTTATTCTTAAATTGTATTCAACATTTGTTTGATGAAAATTATTCGGAAAGCATGGAGAAAACAGTTAGGTGCTGCTGAGATTTGAACTCAGGATTTCCTGTTTACGAGAAAGGCGCTTTAACCACTAAGCCACAGCACCAACGTTAATAGTAAGAAATGCATACATAATTTATTGTTGATGATGAAAATGTGTTTCCTGCTATAAATTCTTCTTTATATGTATTGTAATCTTAAACACGAAAGCATACTCAATCACTACGCAAGTATTAATATGTTTTAATAAACAGGTACTCTTATAAAACCCAATTTCATTTCTTGAATTCTTTACAATTTTTTTCATGAAGGTAATAATATTGCTCCAATCTAGGTAGACATTTCATCTACGTCTTTCTCATAGATATGTATTTTTTTCATTTTGCAATAACAGTATTCATTCTATAATCTTGAAAATACTTGTGTTTTTATAAGGTTAAAGATGATCTGTTCAACAGTAAGATGAATCAGACTTTTATATTTTAATTGTATCGGAATAAGACCTAATGAAAATGATTTGTTATATAACAATGAGAAAAGCAAGGCGCTGCTGAGATTTGAACTCAGGATCTCCTGTTTACTAGACAGGCGCTTTAACCAGCTAAGCCACAGCACCCACTTGATTCTTAAATTTGAAACACTTTTCTTTATGGTGTTCAAGAGAATATTGCTTTTTCACTTTCATATTCTTTTCTAAGTTTACACACTTCTCTACTCAAACACTTAAGATGAATGAAGACTCTTCACTTATTCAAAAACACCTCTCTAATTTGAAGTTTACCCTATTCATATCATTTTAAAATATACCTTGCTGAAGAATGGATTAGTTGAATTGAACAATAGAGTGAACATTCACCTCTATCTTGTTCTTTGTCATTTTCTTATCCCTATTTCAGTCAATGCATTCCTACAAAAATCTTCACAATACCAAGCATTTTATTTAATTTTTAAGATAACTTATTCTAAAGTTCATAGAACCAGATGTTTATTCTTAAATTGTATTCAACATTTGTTTGATGAAAATTATTCAGAAAGCATGGAGAAAACAGTTAGGTGCTGCTGAGAATTGAACTCAGGATTTCCTGTTTACTAGACAGGCGCTTTAACCACTAAGCCACAGCACCAACGTTAATGGTAAGAAATGCATACATAATTTATTGTTGATGATGAAAATGTGTTTTCTGCTATAAATTCTTCTTTATATGTATTGCAATCTTAAACACGAAAACATACTCAATCACTACGCAAGTATTAATATGTTTTATTAAACAGGTACTCTTATAAAACTCAATTTCATTTCTTGAATCCTTTAAAAAAAAATCATGAAGGTATTAATATTGCTCAAATCTAGGTAGAAATTTCATCTATTTCTTTCTCATAGATATGTATTTTTTTTCATTTGGCAATAACAGTATTCATTCTATAATCTTGAAAATACTTGTGTTTTTATAAGGTTTAAGATGATCTGTTCAACAGTAAGATGAATCAGACTTTTATATTTTAATTGTATCGGAATAAGACCTAATAAAAATGATTTGTTATATAACAATGAGAAAAGCAATTCACTGCTGCGAGTTGAACTCAGGATCTCCTGTTTACTAGACAGGCGCTTTAACCAGCTAAGCCACAGCATCCACTTGATTCTTAAATTTGAAACACTTTTCTTTATGGTGTTCAAGAGAATATTGCTTTTTCACTTTCATATTCTTTTCTAAGTTCACACACTTCTCTACTCAAACACTTAAGATGAATGAAGACTCCTCACTTATTCAAAAACACCTCTCTAATTTGAAGTTTACCCTATTCATATCATTTTAAAATATACCTTGCTGAAGAATGGATTAGTTGAATTCAACAATAGAGTGATCATTCACCTCTATCTTGTTCTTTGTCATTTTCTTTTCCCTATTTCAGTCAATGCATTCCTACAAAAATCCTCACAATACCAAGCATTTTATTTAATTTTTAAGATAACTTATTCTAAAGTTCATAGAACCAGATGTTTATACTTAAATTGTATTCAACACTTGTTTGATGAAAATTATTCGGAAAGCATGGAGAAAACAGTTAAATGCTGTTGAGAATTGAACTCAGGATTTCCTGTTTACGAGACAGGAGCTTTAACCACTAAGCCACAGCACCAACAGTAATAGTAAAAAATGTATAAAAAATCTATTGTTAATGATGGAAATTTGTTTTCTGCTATAAATTCTTCTTTATATGTATTTATATCTTAAACACGAAAAGATACTCAATCACTACGCAAGGATTAATATGTTTTAATAAAAAGGTACTCTTATAAAACCCAATTCCATTTCTTGAATTCTTTACAATTTTTTTTCATGAAGGTAATAATATTGCTCCAATCTAGGTAGACATTTCATCTACGTCTTTCTCATAGATATGTCTTTTTTTCATTTTGCAATAACAGTATTCATTCTATAATCTTGAAAATACTTGGGTTTTTATAAGGTTAAAGATGATCTGTTCAACAGTAAGATGAATCAGACTTTTATATTTTAATTGTATCGGAATAAGACCTAATGAAAATGATTTGTTATATAACAATGAGAAAAGCAAGGCACTGCTCAGAGTTGAACTCAGGATCTCCTGTTTACTAGACAGGCGCTTTAACCAGCTAAGCCACTGCACCCACTTGATTCTTTATTTTGAAACACTTTTCTTTATGGTGTTCAAGAGAATATTGCTTTTTCACTTTTATATTCTTTTCTAAGTTCACACACTTCTCTACTCAAACACTTAAGATGAATGAAGACTCTTCACTTATTCAAAAACACCTCTCTAATGTGAAGTTTACCCTATTCATATCATTTTAAAATATCCCTTGCTGAAGAATGGATTAGTTGAATTCAACAATAGAGTGATCATTCACCTCTATCTTGTTCTTTGTCATTTTCTTTTCCCTATTTCAGTCAATGCATTCCTACAAAAATCTTCACAATACCAAGCATTTTATTTAATGTTTAAGATAACTTATTCTAAAGTTCATAGATCCAGATGTTTATTCTTAAATTGTATTCAACATTTGTTGGATGTAAATTATTCGGAAAGCATGGAGAAAACAGTTAGGTTCTGCTGAGATTTGAACTCAAGATTTCCTGTTTATGAGAAAGGTGCTTTAACCACTAAGCCACAGCACCAACGTTAATAGTAAGAAATGCATAAATTATTCATTGTTGATGATGAAAATGTGTTTCCTGCTATAAATTCTTCTTTATATGTATTGTAATCTTAAACAGGAAAACATACTCAATCACTACGCAAGTATTAATATGTTTTAATAAACAGGTACTCTTATAAAACCCAATTTCATTTCTTGAATTCTTTACAATTTTTTTTCATGAAGGTAATAATATTACTCCAATCTAGGTAGACATTTCATCTACGTCTTTCTCATAGATATGTATTTTTTTCATTTTGCAATAACATTATTCATTCTATAATCTTGAAAGTACTTGGGTTTTTATAAGGTTAAAGATGATCTGTTCATCAGTAAGATGAATCAGACTTTTATATTTTAATTGTATCGGAATAAGACCTAATGAAAATGATTTGTTATATATTACAATGAGAAAAGCAAGGCGCTGCTGAGATTTGAACTCAGGATCTCCTGTTTACTAGACAGGCGCTTTAACCAGCTCAGCCACAGCACCCACTTGATTCTTAAATTTGAAACACTTTTCTTTATGGTGTTCAAGAGAATATTGCTTTTTCACTTTCATATTCTTTTCTAAGTTCACACACTTCTCTACTCAAACACTTAAGATGAATGAAGACTCTTCACTTATTCTAAAACACCTCTCTAATTTGAAGTTTACCCTATTCATATCATTTTAAAATATTCCTTGCTGAAGAATGGATTTGTTGAATTCCACAATAGAGTGATCATTCACCTCTATCTTGTTCTTTGTCATTTTCTTTTCCCTATTTCAGTCAATGCATTCCTACAAAAATCTTCACAATACCAAGCATTTTATTTCATTTTTAAGATAACTTATTCTAAAGTTCATAGAACCAGATGTTTATTCTTAAATTGTATTCAACATTTGTTTGATGAAAGTTATTCGGAAAGCATGGAGAAAAGAGTTAGGTGCTGTTGAGATTTGAACTCAGGATTTCCTGATTACGAGACAGGCCCTTTAACCACTAAGCCACAGCACCAACGTTAATAGTAAGAAATGCATACATAATTTATTGTTGATGATGAAAATGTGTTTCCTGCTATAAATTCTTCTTTATATGTATTGTAATCTTAAACACGAAAACATACTCAATCACTACGCAAGTATTAATATGTTTTAATAAACAGGTACTCTTATAAAACTCAATTTCATTTCTTGAATTCTTTAAAAAAAAAATCATGAAGGTATTATTATTGCTCAAATCTAGGTAGAAATTTCATCTACGTCTTTCTCATAGATATGTATTTTTTTTATTTGGCAATAACAGTATTCATTCTATAATCTTGAAAATACTTGTGTTTTTATAAGGTTTAAGATGATCTGTTCAACAGTAAGATGAATCAGACTTTTATATTTTAATTGTATCGGAATAAGACCTAATGAAAATGATTTGTTATATAACAATGAGAAAAGCAAGGAACAGCTCAGAGTTGAACTCAGGATCTCCTGTTTACTAGACAGGCGTTTTAACCAGCTAAGCCACAGCACCCACTTGATTCTTAATTTTGAAAACTTTTTCTTTATGGTGTTCAAGAGAATAATGCTTTTTCACTTTCATATTCTTTTCTAAGTTCACACACTTCTCTACTCATAAACTTAAGATGAATGAAAACTCTTCACTTATTCTAAAACACCTCTCTAATTTGAAGTTTACCCTATTCATATCATTTTAAAATATTCCTTGCTGAAGAATGGATTTGTTGAATTCCACAATAGAGTGATCATTCACCTCTATCTTGTTCTTTGTCATTTTCTTTTCCATATTTCAATCAATGCATTCCTACAAAAATCTTCACAATACCAAGTATTTTATTTAATTTTTAAGATAACTTATTCTAAAGTTCATAGAACCAGATGTTTATACTTAAATTGTATTCAACACTTGTTTGATGAAAATTATTCGGAAAGCATGAAGAAAACAGTTAAATGCTACTGAGATTTGAACTCAGGATTTCCTGTTTACGAGATAGGAGTTTTAACCACTTAGCCACAGCACCAACGGTAATAGTAAAAAATGCATAAATAATTTATTGTTGATGATGAAAATGTGTTTTCTGCTATAAATTCTTCTTTATATGTATTGTAATCTTAAACACGAAAAGATACTCAATCACTTCACAAGGATTCATATGTTTTAATAAACAGCTACTCTTATAAAACCCAATTTCATTTCTTGAATTCTTTACAATTTTTTTTCATGAAGGTAATAATATTGCTCCAATCTTGGTAGACATTTCATCTACGTCTTTCTCATAGATATGTACTTTTTTTCATTTTGCAATAACAGTATTCATTCTATAATCTTGAAAATACCTGGGTTTTTATAAGGTTAAAGGTGATCTGTTCAACAGTAATATGAATCAGACTTTTATATTTTAATTGTATCGGAATAAGACCTAATGAAAATGATTTGTTATATAACAATGAGAAAAGCAAGGCACTGCTGAGAGATGAACTCAGGATCTCCTGTTTACTAGACAGGCGCTTTAACCAGCTAAGCCACTGCACCCACTTGATTCTTTATTTTGAAACACTTTTCTTTATGGTGTTCAAGAGAATATTGCTCTTTCACTTTTATATTCTTTTCTAAGTTCACACACTTCTCTACTCAAACACTTAAGATGAATGAAGACTCCTCACTTATTCAAAAACACCTCTCTAATTTGAAGTTTACCCTATTCATATCATTTTAAAATATACCTTGCTGAAGAATGGATTAGTTGAATTTAACAATAGAGTGATCATTCACCTCTATCTTGTTCTTTGTCATTTTCTTTTCCCTATTTCAGTCAATGCATTCCTACAAAAATCCTCACAATACCAAGCATTTTATTAAATTTTTAAGATAACTTATTCTAAAGTTCATAGAACCAGATGTTTTTTACTTAAATTGTATTCAACACTTGTTTGATGAAAATTATTCGGAAAGCATGGAGAAAACAGTTAAATGCTGCTGAGAATTGAACTCAGGATTTCCTGTTTACGAGACAGGAGCTTTAACCACTAAGCCACAGCACCAACAGTAATAGTAAAAAATGCATAAAGAATTTATTGTTAATGATGAAAATTTGTTTTCTGCTTTAAATTCTTCTTTATATGTATTGTAATCTTAAACAAGTAAAGATACTCAATCACTATGCAAGGATTAATATGTTTTAATAAAAAGGTACTCTTATAAAACCCAATTCCATTTCTTGAATTCTTTACAATTTTTTTTCATGAAGGTAATAATATTGCTCCAATCTAGGTAGACATTTCATCTACGTCTTTCTCATAGATATGTCTTTTTTTCATTTTGCAATAACAGTATTCATTCTATAATCTTGAAAATACTTGGGTTTTTATAAGGTTAAAGATGATCTGTTCAACAGTAAGATGAATCAGACTTTTATATTTTAATTGTATCGGAATAAGACCTAATGAAAATGATTTGTTATATAACAATGAGAAAAGCAAGGCACTGCTCAGAGTTGAACTCAGGATCTCCTGTTTACTAGACAGGCGCTTTAACCAGCTAAGCCACAGCACCCACTTGATTCTTTATTTTGAAACACTTTTCTTTATGGTGTTCAAGAGAATATTGCTTTTTCACTTTCATATTCTTTTCTAAGTTCACACACTTCTCTACTCAAACACTTAAGATGAATGAAGACTCTTCACTTATTCAAAAACACCTCTCTAATTTGAAGTTTACCCTATTCATATCATTTTAAAATATCCCTTGCTGAAGAATGGATTAGTTGAATTCAACAATAGAGTGATCATTCACCTCTATCTTGTTCTTTGTCATTTTCTTTTCCCTATTTCAGTCAATGCATTCTTACAAAAATCTTCACAATACCAAGCATTTTATTTAATGTTTAAGATAACTTATTCTAAAGTTCATAGATCCAGATGTTTATTCTTAAATTGTATTCAACATTTGTTGGATGTAAATTATTCGGAAAGCATGGAGAAAACAGTTAGGTTCTGCTGAGATTTGAACTCAAGATTTCCTGTTTATGAGAAAGGTGCTTTAACCACTAAGCCACAGCACCAACGTTAATAGTAAGAAATGCATAAATTATTCATTGTTGATGATGAAAATGTGTTTCCTGCTATAAATTCTTCTTTATATGTATTGTAATCTTAAACAGGAAAACATACTCAATCACTACGCAAGTATTAATATGTTTTAATAAACAGGTACTCTTATAAAACCCAATTTCATTTCTTGAATTCTTTACAATTTTTTTTCATGAAGGTAATAATATTACTCCAATCTAGGTAGACATTTCATCTACGTCTTTCTCATAGATATGTATTTTTTTCATTTTGCAATAACATTATTCATTCTATAATCTTGAAAATACTTGGGTTTTTATAAGGTTAAAGATGATCTGTTCATCAGTAAGATGAATCAGACTTTTATATTTTAATTGTATCGGAATAAGACCTAATGAAAATGATTTGTTATATATTACAATGAGAAAAGCAAGGCGCTGCTGAGATTTGAACTCAGGATCTCCTGTTTACTAGACAGGCGCTTTAACCAGCTCAGCCACAGCACCCACTTGATTCTTAAATTTGAAACACTTTTCTTTATGGTGTTCAAGAGAATATTGCTTTTTCACTTTCATATTCTTTTCTAAGTTCACACACTTCTCTACTCAAACACTTAAGATGAATGAAGACTCTTCACTTATTCTAAAACACCTCTCTAATTTGAAGTTTACCCTATTCATATCATTTTAAAATATTCCTTGCTGAAGAATGGATTTGTTGAATTCCACAATAGAGTGATCATTCACCTCTATCTTGTTCTTTGTCATTTTCTTTTCCCTATTTCAGTCAATGCATTCCTACAAAAATCTTCACAATACCAAGCATTTTATTTCATTTTTAAGATAACTTATTCTAAAGTTCATAGAACCAGATGTTTATTCTTAAATTGTATTCAACATTTGTTTGATGAAAGTTATTCGGAAAGCATGGAGAAAAGAGTTAGGTGCTGTTGAGATTTGAACTCAGGATTTCCTGATTACGAGACAGGCCCTTTAACCACTAAGCCACAGCACCAACGTTAATAGTAAGAAATGCATACATAATTTATTGTTGATGATGAAAATGTGTTTCCTGCTATAAATTCTTCTTTATATGTATTGTAATCTTAAACACGAAAACATACTCAATCACTACGCAAGTATTAATATGTTTTAATAAACAGGTACTCTTATAAAACTCAATTTCATTTCTTGAATTCTTTAAAAAAAAAAATCATGAAGGTATTATTATTGCTCAAATCTAGGTAGAAATTTCATCTACGTCTTTCTCATAGATATGTATTTTTTTTATTTGGCAATAACAGTATTCATTCTATAATCTTGAAAATACTTGTGTTTTTATAAGGTTTAAGATGATCTGTTCAACAGTAAGATGAATCAGACTTTTATATTTTAATTGTATCGGAATAAGACCTAATGAAAATGATTTGTTATATAACAATGAGAAAAGCAAGGAACAGCTCAGAGTTGAACTCAGGATCTCCTGTTTACTAGACAGGCGTTTTAACCAGCTAAGCCACAGCACCCACTTGATTCTTAATTTTGAAAACTTTTTCTTTATGGTGTTCAAGAGAATAATGCTTTTTCACTTTCATATTCTTTTCTAAGTTCACACACTTCTCTACTCATAAACTTAAGATGAATGAAAACTCTTCACTTATTCTAAAACACCTCTCTAATTTGAAGTTTACCCTATTCATATCATTTTAAAATATTCCTTGCTGAAGAATGGATTTGTTGAATTCCACAATAGAGTGATCATTCACCTCTATCTTGTTCTTTGTCATTTTCTTTTCCCTATTTCAATCAATGCATTCCTACAAAAATCTTCACAATACCAAGTATTTTATTTAATTTTTAAGATAACTTATTCTAAAGTTCATAGAACCAGATGTTTATACTTAAATTGTATTCAACACTTGTTTGATGAAAATTATTCGGAAAGCATGAAGAAAACAGTTAAATGCTACTGAGATTTGAACTCAGGATTTCCTGTTTACGAGATAGGAGTTTTAACCACTTAGCCACAGCACCAACGGTAATAGTAAAAAATGCATAAATAATTTATTGTTGATGATGAAAATGTGTTTTCTGCTATGAATTCTTCTTTATATGTATTGTAATCTTAAACACGAAAAGATACTCAATCACTTCACAAGGATTCATATGTTTTAATAAACAGCTACTCTTATAAAACCCAATTTCATTTCTTGAATTCTTTACAATTTTTTTTCATGAAGGTAATAATATTGCTCCAATCTTGGTAGACATTTCATCTACGTCTTTCTCATAGATATGTACTTTTTTTCATTTTGCAATAACAGTATTCATTCTATAATCTTGAAAATACCTGGGTTTTTATAAGGTTAAAGGTGATCTGTTCAACAGTAATATGAATCAGACTTTTATATTTTAATTGTATCGGAATAAGACCTAATGAAAATGATTTGTTATATAACAATGAGAAAAGCAAGGCACTGCTGAGAGATGAACTCAGGATCTCCTGTTTACTAGACAGGCGCTTTAACCAGCTAAGCCACTGCACCCACTTGATTCTTTATTTTGAAACACTTTTCTTTATGGTGTTCAAGAGAATATTGCTCTTTCACTTTTATATTCTTTTCTAAGTTCACACACTTCTCTACTCAAACACTTAAGATGAATGAAGACTCCTCACTTATTCAAAAACACCTCTCTAATTTGAAGTTTACCCTATTCATATCATTTTAAAATATACCTTGCTGAAGAATGGATTAGTTGAATTTAACAATAGAGTGATCATTCACCTCTATCTTGTTCTTTGTCATTTTCTTTTCCCTATTTCAGTCAATGCATTCTTACAAAAATCTTCACAATACCAAGCATTTTATTTAATGTTTAAGATAAGTTATTCTAAAGTTCATAGATCCAGATGTTTATTCTTAAATTGTATTCAACATTTGTTGAATGTAAATTATTCGGAAAGCATGGAGAAAACAGTTAGGTTCTGCTGAGATTTGAACTCAGGATTTCCTGTTTATGAGAAAGGCGCTTTAACCACTAAGC
Source organism: Lissotriton vulgaris (assembly GCF_964263255.1). Lineage (NCBI taxonomy): Eukaryota > Metazoa > Chordata > Amphibia > Caudata > Salamandridae > Lissotriton > Lissotriton vulgaris. The sequence goes on from NC_141700.1 coordinate 444,127,574, forward strand.
CACAGCACCAACATTAATAGTAAGCAATGCATAAATTATTCATTGTTGATGATGAAAATGTGTTTCCTGCTATAAATTCTTCTTTATATGTATTGTAATCTTAAACAGGAAAACATACTCAATCACTACGCAAGTATTAATATGTTTTAATAAACAGGTACTCTTATAAAACCCAATTTCATTTCTTGAATTCTTTACAATTTTTTTTCATGAAGGTAATAATATTACTCCAATCTATGTAGACATTTCATCGACGTCTTTCTCATAGATATGTATTTTTTTCATTTTGCAATAACATTATTCATTCTATAATCTTGAAAATACTTGGGTTTTTATAAGGTTAAAGATGATCCGTTCAACAGTAAGATGAATCAGACTTTTATATTTTAATTGTATCGGAATAAGACCTAATGAAAATGATTTGTTATATATTACAATGAGAAAAGCAAGGCGCTGCTGAGATTTGAACTCAGGATCTCCTGTTTACTAGACAGGCGCTTTAACCAGCTAAGCCACAGCACCCACTTGATTCTTAAATTTGAAACACTTTTCTTTATGGTGTTCAAGAGAATATTGCTTTTTCACTTTCATATTCTTTTCTAAGTTCACACACTTCTCAACTCAAACACTTAAGATGAATGAAGACTCTTCACTTATTCAAAAAACCCTCTCTAATTTGAAGCTTACCCTATTCATATCATTTTAAAATATACCTTGCTGAAGAATGGATTAGTTGAATTCAACAATAGAGTGATCATTCACCTGTATCTTGTTCTTTGTCATTTTCTTTTCCCTATTTCAGTCAATGCATTCCTACAAAAATCTTCTCAATACCAAGCATTTTATTTAATTGTTAAGATAACTTATTCTAAAGTTCATAGAACCAGATGTTTATTCTTAAATTGTATTCATCATTTGTTTGATGAAAATTATTCGGAAAGCATGGAGAAAACAGTTAGGTGCTGTTGAGATTTGAACTCAGGATTTCCTGTTTACGAGACAGGAGCTTTAACCACTAAGCCACAGCACCAACGTTAATAGTAAGAAATGCATACATAATTTATTGTTGATGATGAAAATGTGTTTCCTGCAATAAATTCTTCTTTATATGTATTCTAATCTTAAACACGAAAACATACTCAATCACTACGCAAGTATTACTATGTTTTAATAAACAGGTACTCTTACAAAACTCAATTTCATTTCTTGAATTCTTTAAAAAAAAAATCATGAAGGTATTAATATTGCTCAAATCTAGGTAGAAATTTCATCTACGTCTTTCTCATAGATATGTATTTTTTTCATTTGGCAATAACAGTATTCATTCTATAATCTTGAAAATACTTGTGTTTTTATAAGGTTTAAGATGATCTGTTCAACAGTAAGATGAATCAGACTTTTATATTTTAATTGTATCGGAATAAGACCTAATGAAAATGATTTGTTATATAACAATGAGAAAAGCAAGGCACTGCTGAGAGTTGAACTCAGGATCTCCTGTTTACTAGACAGGCGCTTTAACCAGCTAAGCCACAGCACCCACTTGATTCTTAAATTTGAAACACTTTTCTTTATGGTGTTCAAGAGAATATTGCTTTTTCACTTTCATATTCTTTTCTAAGTTCACACACTTCTCTACTCAAACACTTAAGATGAATGAAGACTCTTCACTTATTCAAAAACACCTCTCTAATTTGAAGTTTACCCTATTCATATCATTTTAAAATATACCTTGCTGAAGAATGGATTAGTTGAATTCAACAATAGAGTGATCATTCACCTCTATCTTGTTCTTTGTCATATTCTTTTCCCTATTTCAATCAATGCATTCCTACAAAAATCTTCACAATACCAAGTATTTTATTTAATTTTTAAGATAACTTATTCTAAAGTTCATAGAACCAGATGTTTATACTTAAATTGTATTCATCACTTGTTTGAGGAAAATTATTCGGAAAGCATGAAGAAAACAGGTAAATGCTGCTGAGATTTGAACTCAGGATTTCCTGTTTACGAGATAGGAGCTTTAACCACTAAGCCACAGCACCAACGGTAATAGTAAAAAATGCATAAATAATTTATTGTTGATGATGAAAATGTGTTTTCTGCTATAAATTCTTCTTTATATGTATTGTAATCTTAAACACGAAAAGATACTCAATCACTACGCAAGGATTCATATATTTTAATAAACAGGTACTCTTATAAAACCCAATTTCATTTCTTGAATTCTTTACAATTTTTTTCATGAAGGTAATAATATTGCTCCAATCTTGGTAGGCATTTCATCTACGTCTTTCTCATAGATATGTACTTTTTTTCATTTTGCAATAACAGTATTCATTCTATAATCTTGAAAATACTTGGGTTTTTATAAGGTTAAAGATGATCTGTTCAACAGTAAGATGAATCAGGCTTTTATATTTTAATTGTATCGGAATAAGACCTAATGAAAATGATTTGTTATATAACAATGAGAAAAGCAAGGCACTGCTCAGAGTTGAACTCAGGATCTCCTGTTTACTAGACAGGCACTTTAACCAGCTAAGCCACAGCACCCACTTGATTCTTTATTTTGAAACACTTTTCTTTATGGTGTTCAAGAGAATATTGCTTTTTCACTTTCATATTCTTTTCTAAGTTCACACACTTCTCTACTCAAACACTTAAGATGAATGAAGACTCTTCACTTATTCAAAAACACCTCTCTAATTTGAAGTTTACCCAATTCATATCATTTTAAAATATCCCTTGCTGAAGAATGTATTAGTTGAATTCAACAATAGAGTGATCATTCACCTCTATCTTGTTCTTTGTCATTTTCTTTTCCCTATTTCAGTCAATGCATTCCTACAAAAATCTTCACAATACCAAGCATTTTATTTAATGTTTAAGATAACTTATTCTAAAGTTCATAGATCCAGATGTTTATTCTTAAATTGTATTCAACATTTGTTTGATGTAAATTATTCGGAAAGCATGGAGAAAACAGTTAGGTTCTGCTGAGATTTGAACTCAGGATTTCCTGTTTACGAGAAAGGTGATTTAACCACTAAGCCACAGCACCAACAGTAATAGTAAAAAATGCATAAAGAATTTATTGTTAATGATGAAAATTTGTTTTCTGCTATAAATTCTTCTTTATATGTATTGTAATCTTAAACACGAAAAGATACTCAATCACTACGCAAGGATTAATATGTTTTAATAAACAGGTACTCTTATAAAACCCAATTCCATTTCTTGAATTCTTTACAATTTTTTTTCATGAAGGTAATAATATTGCTCCAATCTAGGTAGACATTTCATCTACGTCTTTCTCATAGATATGTATTTTTTTCATTTTGCAATAACATTATTAATTCTATAATCTTGAAAATACTTGGGTTTTTATAAGGTTAAAGATGATCTGTTCATCAGTAAGATGAATCAGACTTTTATATTTTAATTGTATCGGAATAAGACCTAATGAAAATGATTTGTTATATATTACAATGAGAAAAGCAAGGCGCTGCTGAGATTTGAACTCAGGATCTCATGTTTACTAGACAGGCGCTTTAACCAGCTAAGCCACAGCACCCACTTGATTCTTAAATTTGAAACACTTTTCTTTATGGTGTTCAAGAGAATATTGCTTTTTCACTTTCATATTCTTTTCTAAGTTCACACACTTCTCTACTCAAACACTTAAGATGAATGAAGACTCTTCACTTATTCAAAAACACCTCTCTAATTTGAAGTTTACCCTATTCATATCATTTTAAAATATTCCTTGCTGAAGAATGGATTTGTTGAATTCCACAATAGAGTGATCATTCACCTCTATCTTGTTCTTTGTCATTTTCTTTTCCCTATTTCAGTCAATGCATTCCTACAAAAATCTTCACACTACCAAGCATTTTATTTCATTTTTAAGATAACTTATTCTAAAGTTCATAGAACCAGATGTTTATTCTTAAATTGTATTCAACATTTGTTTGATGAAAATTATTCGGAAAGCATGGAGAAAAGAGTTCGGTGCTGTTGAGATTTGAACTCAGGATTTCCTGATTACGAGACAGGTGCTTTAACCACTAAGCCACAGCACCAACGTTAATAGTAAGAAATGCATACATAATTTATTGTTGATGATGAAAATGTGTTTCCTGCTATAAATTCTTCTTTATATGTATTGTAATCTTAAACACGAAAACATACTCAATCACTACGCAAGTATTAATATGTTTTAATAAACAGGTACTCTTATAAAACTCAATTTCATTTCTTGAATTCTTTAAAAAAAAAATCATGAAGGTATTAATATTGCTCAAATCTAGGTAGAAATTTCATCTACGTCTTTCTCATAGATATGTATTTTTTTTATTTGGCAATAACAGTATTCATTCTATAATCTTGAAAATACTTGTGTTTTTATAAGGTTTAAGATGATCTGTTCAACGGTAAGATGAATCAGACTTTTATATTTTAATAGTATCGGAATAAGACCTAATGAAAATCATTTGTTATATAACAATGAGAAAAGCAAGGCACAGCTCAGAGTTGAACTCAGGATCTCCTGTTTACTAGACAGGCGTTTTAACCAGCAAAGCCACAGCACCCACTTGATTCTTAATTTTGAAAACTTTTTCTTTATGGTGTTCAAGAGAATAATGCTTTTTCACTTTCATATTCTTTTCTAAGTTCACACACTTCTCTACTCATAAACTTAAGATGAATGAAGACTCTTCACTTATTCAAAAACACCTCTCTAATTTGAAGTTTACCCTATTCATATCATTTTAAAATATACCTTGCTGAAGTATGGATTAGTTGAATTCAACAATAGAGTGATCATTCACCTCTATCTTGTTCTTTGTCATTTTCTTTTCCCTATTTCAATCAATGCATTCCTACAAAAATCTTCACAATACCAAGTATTTTATTTAATTTTTAAGATAACTTATTCTAAAGTTCATAGAACCAGATGTTTATACTTAAATTGTATTCAACACTTGTTTGATGAAAATTATTCGGAAAGCATGAAGAAAACAGTTCAATGCTGCTGAGATTTGAACTCAGGATTTCCTGTTTACGAGATAGGAGCTTTAACCACTTAGCCACAGCACCAACGGTAATAGTAAAAAATGCATAAATAATTTATTGTTGATGATGAAAATGTGTTTTCTGCTATAAATTCTTCTTTATATGTATTGTAATCTTAAACACGAAAAGATACTCAATCACTTCACAAGGATTCATATGTTTTAATAAACAGGTACTCTTATAAAACCCAATTTCATTTCTTGAATTCTTTACAATTTTTTTTCATGAAGGTAATAATATTGCTCCAATCTTGGTAGACATTTCATCTACGTCTTTCTCATAGATATGTACTTTTTTTTATTTTGCAATAACAGTATTCATTCTATAATCTTGAAAATACCTGGGTTTTTATAAGGTTAAAGGTGATCTGTTCAACAGTAAGATGAATCAGACTTTTATATTTTAATTGTATCGGAATAAGACCTAATGAAAATGATTTGTTATATAACATTGAGAAAAGCAAGGCACTGCTGAGAGATGAACTCAGGATCTCCTGTTTACTAGACAGGTGCTTTAACCAGCTAAGCCACAGCACCCACTTGATTCTTAAATTTGAAACACTTTTCTTTATGGTGTTCAAGAGAATATTGCTTTTTCACTTTCATATTCTTTTCTAAGTTCACACACTTCTCTACTCAAACACTTAAGATGAATGAAGACTCTTCACTTATTCAAAAACACCTCTCTAATTTGAAGTTTACCCTATTCATATCATTTTAAAATATACCTTGCTGAAGAATGGATTAGTTGAATTCAACAATAGAGTGATCATTCACCTCTATCTTGTTCTTTGTCATTTTCTTTTCCCTATTTCAGTCAATGCATTCCTACAAAAATCTTCACAATACCAAGCATTTTATTTAATGTTTAAGATAACTTATTCTGAAGTTCATAGAACCAGATGTTTATTCTTAAATTGTATTCAACATTTGTTTGATGAAAATTATTCGGAAAGCATGGAGAAAACATTTAGGTGCTGCTGAGATTTGAACTCAGGATTTCCTGTTCACGAGACAGGCACTTTAACCACTAAGCCACAGCACCAACGTTAATAGCAAGAAATGCATACATAATTTATTGTTGATGATGAAAATGTGTTTCCTGCTATAAATTCTTCGTTATATGTATTGTAATCTTAAACACGAAAACATACTCAATCACTACGCAAGTATTAATATGTTTTAATAAACAGGTACTCTTATAAAACCCAATTTCATTTCTTGAATTCTTTACAATTTTTTTCATGAAGGTAATAATATTGCTCCAATCTAGGTAGACATTTCATCTACGTATTTCTCATAGATATGTATTTTTTTCATTTTGCAATAACAGTATTCATTCTATAATCTTGAAAATACTTGGGTTTTTATAAGGTTAAAGATGATCTGTTCAACAGTAAGATGAATCCGACTTTTATATTTTAATTGTATCGGAATAAGACCTAATGAAAATGATTTGTTATATAACAATGAGAAAAGCAAGGCGCTGCTGAGATTTGAACTCAGGATCTCCTGTTTACTAGACAGGCGCTTTAACCAGCTAAGCCACAGCACCCACTTGATTCTTAAATTTGAAACACTTTTCTTTAGGGTGTTCAAGAGAATATTGCTTTTTCACTTTCATATTCTTTTCTAAGTTCACACACTTCTCTACTCAAACACTTAAGATGAATGAAGACTCTTCACTTATTCAAAAACACCTCTCTAATTTGAAGTTTACCCTATTGATATCATTTTAAAATATACCTTGCTGAAGAATGGATTAGTTGAATTCAACAATAGAGTGAACATTCAACTCTATCTTGTTCTTTGTCATTTTCTTATCCCTATTTCAGTCAATGCATTCCTAAGAAAATCTTCACAATACCAAGCATTTTATTTAATTTTTAAGATAACCTATTCTAAAGTTCATAGAACCAGATGTTTATTCTTAAATTGTATTCAACATTTGTTTGATGAAAATTTTTCGGAAAGCATGGAGAAAACATTTAGGTGCTGCTGAGATTTGAACTCTGGATTTCCTGTTTACGAGACAGGCGCTTTAACCACTAAGCCACAGCACCAACGTTAATAGTAAGAAATGCATACATAATTTATTGTTGATGATGAAAATGTGTTTCCTGCTATAAATTCTTCTTTATATGTATTGTAATCTTAAACACGAAAACATACTCAATCACTACGCAAGTATTAATATGTTTTAATAAACAGGTACTCTTATACAACCCAATTTCATTTCTTGAATTCTTTACAATTTTTTTCATGAAGGTAATAATATTGCTCCAATCTAGGTAGACATTTCATCTACGTCTTTCTCATAGATATGTATTTTTTTCATTTTGCAATAACAGTATTCATTCTATAATCTTGAAAATACTTGGGTTTTTATAAGGTTAAAGATGATCTGTTCAACAGTAAGATGAATAAGACTTTTATATTTTAATTGTATCGGAATAAGACCTAATGAAAATGATTTGTTATATAACAATGAGAAAAGCAAGGCGCTGCTGAGATTTGAACTCAGGATCTCCTGTTTACTAGACAGGCGCTTTAACCAGCTAAGCCACAGCACCCACTTGATTCTTAAATTTGAAACACTTTTCTTTATGGTGTTCAAGAGAATATTGCTTTTTCACTTTCATATTCTTTTCTAAGTTCACACACTTCTCTACTCAAACACTTAAGATGAATGAAGACTCATCACTTATTCAAAAACACCTCTCTAATTTGAAGTTTACCCTATTCATATCATTTTAAAATATACCTTGCTGAAGAATGGATTAGTTGAATTCAACAATAGAGTGAACATTCACCTCTATCTTGTTCTTTGTCATTTTCTTATCCCTATTTCAGTCAATGCATTCCTACAAAAATCTTCACAATACCAAGCATTTTATTTAATTTTTAAGATAACTTATTCTAAAGTTCATAGAACCAGATGTTTATTCTTAAATTGTATTCAACATTTGTTTGATGAAAATTATTCTGAAAGCATGGAGAAAAAAAGTTAGGTGCTGCTGAGAATTGAACTCAGGATTTCCTGTTTACGAGACAGGCGCTTTAACCACTAAGCCACAGCACCAACGTTAATCGTTAGAAATGCATACATAATTTATTGTTGATGATGAAAATGTGTTTCCTGCTATAAATTCTTCTTTATATGTATTGTAATCTTAAACACGAAAACATACTCAATCACTACGCAAGTATTAATATGTTTTAATAAACAGGTACTCTTATAAAACTCAATTTCATTTCTTGAATCCTTTAAAAAAAAAAATCATGAAGGTATTAATATTGCTCAAATCTAGGTAGAAATTTCATCTATGTCTTTCTCATAGATATGTATTTTTTTCATTTGGCAATAACAGTATTCATTCTATAATCTTGAAAATACTTGTGTTTTTATAAGGTTTAAGATGATCTGTTCAACAATAAGATGAATCAGACTTTTATATTTTAATTGTATCGGAATAAGACCTAATGAAAATGATTTGTTATATAACAATGAGAAAAGCAAGGCACTGCTGAGAGTTGAACTCAAGATCTCCTGTTTACTAGACAGGCGCTTTAACCAGCTAAGCCACAGCACCCACTTGATTCTTAAATTTGAAACACTTTTCTTTAGGGTGTTCAAGAGAATATTGCTTTTTCACTTTCATATTCTTTTCTAAGTTCACACACTTCTCTACTCAAACACTTAAGATGAATGAAGACTCTTCACTTATTCAAAAACACCTCTCTAATTTGAAGTTTACCCTATTCATATCATTTTAAAATATACCTTGCTGAAGAATGGATTAGTTGAATTCAACAATAGAGTGATCATTCACCTCTATCTTGTTCTTTGTCATTTTCTTTTCCCTATTTCAATCAATGCATTCCTACATAAATCTTCACAATACCAAGTGTTTTATTTAATTTTTAAGATAACTTATTCTAAAGTTCATAGAACCAGATGTTTATACTTAAATTGTATTCAACACTTGTTTGATGGAAATTATTCGGAAAGCATGGAGAAAACAGTTAAATGCTGCTGAGAATTTAACTCAGGATTTCCTGTTTACGAGACAGGAGCTTTAACCACTAAGCCACAGCACCAACAGTAATAGTAAAAAATGCATAAAGAATTTATTGTTAATGATGAAAATTTGTTTTCTGCTATAAATTCTTCTTTATATGTATTGTAATCTTAAACACGAAAAGATACTCAATCACTACGCAAGGATTAATATGTTTTAATAAACAGGTACTCTAATAAAACCCAATTTCATTTCGTGAATTCTTTACAATTTTTTTCATGAAGGTAATAATATTGCTCCAATCTAGGTAGACATTTCATCTACGTCTTTCTCATAGATATGTATTTTTTTCATTTTGCAATAACAGTATTCATTCTATAATCTTGAAAATACTTGGGTTTTTATAAGGTTAAAGATGATCTGTTCAACAGTAAGATGAATCAGACTTTTATATTTTAATTGTATCGGAATAAGACCTAATGAAAATGATTTGTTATATAACAATGAGAAAAGCAAGGCACTGCTCAGAGTTGAACTCAGGATCTCCTGTTCACTAGACAGGCGCTTTAACCAGCTAAGCCACAGCACCCACTTGATTCTTAAGTTTGAAACACTTTTCTTTATGGTGTTCAAGAGAATATTGCTTTTTCACTTTCATATTCTTTTCTAAGTTCACACACTTCTCTACTCAAACACTTAAGATGAATGAAGACTCTTCACTTATTCAAAAACACCTCTCTAATTTTAAGTTTACCCTATTCATATCATTTTAAAATATCCCTTGCTGAAGAATGGATTAGTTGAATTCAACAATAGAGTGATCATTCACCTCTATCTTGTTCTTTGTCATTTACTTTTCCCTATTTCAGTCAATGCATTCCTACAAAAATCTTCACAATACCAAGCATTTTATTTAATGTTTAAGATAACTTATTCTAAAGTTCATAGATCCAGATGTTTATTCTTAAATTGTATTCAACATGCGTTTGATGTAAATTATTCGGAAAGCATGGAGAAAACAGTTAGGTTCTGCTGAGATTTGAACTCAGGATTTCCTGTTTACGAGAAAGGCGCTTTAACCACTAAGCCACAGCACCAACGTAAATAGTAAGAAATGCATAAATTATTCATTGTTGATGATGAAAATGTGTTTCCTGCTATAAATCCTTCTTTATATGTATTGTAATCTTAAACAGGAAAACATACTCAATCACTACGCAAGTATTAATATGTTTTAATAAACAGGTACTCTTATAAAACCCAATTTCATTTCTTGAATTCCTTACAATTTTTTTCATGAAGGTAATAATATTACTCCAATCTAGGTAGACATTTCATCTACGTCTTTCTCATAGATATGTATTTTTTTCATTTTGCAATAACATTATTCATTCTATAATCTTGAAAATACTTGGGTTTTTATAAGGTTAAAGATGATCTGTTCAACAGTAAGATGAATCAGACTTTTATATTTTAATTGTATCGGAATAAGACCTAATGAAAATGATTTGTTATATAACAATGAGAAAAGCAAGGCACTGCTCAGAGTTGAACTCAGGATCTCCTGTTTACTAGACAGGCGCTTTAACCAGCTAAGCCACAGCACCCACTTGATTCTTTATTTTGAAACACTTTTATTTATGGTGTTCAAGAGAATATTGCTTTTTCACTTTCATATTCTTTTCTAAGTTCACACACTTCTCTACTCAAACACTTAAGATGAATGAAGACTCTTCACTTATTCAAAAACACCTCTCTAATTTGAAGCTTACCATATTCATATCATTTTAAAATATACCTTGCTGAAGAATGGATTAGTTGAATTCAACAATAGAGTGATCATTCACCTGTATCTTGTTCTTTGTCATTTTCTTTTCCCTATTTCAGTCAATGCATTCCTACAAAAATCTTCTCAATACCAAGCATTTTATTTAATTTTTAAGATAACTTATTCTAAAGTTCATAGAACCAGATGTTTATTTTTAAATTGTATTCAACATTTGTTTGATGAAAATTATTCGGAAAGCATGGAGAAAACAGTTAGGTGCTGTTGAGATTTGAACTCAGGATTTCCTGTTTACGAGACAGGCGCTTTAACCACTAAGCCACAGCACCAACGTTAATAGTAAGAAATGCATACATAATTTATTGTTGATGATGAAAATGTGTTTCCTGCTATAAATTCTTCTTTATATGTATTCTAATCTTAAACACGAAAAAAACTCTATCACTACGCAAGTATTAATATGTTTTAATAAACAGGTACTCTTATAAAACTCAATTTCATTTCTTGAATTCTTTACAATTTTTTTTCATGAAGGTAATAATATTGCTCCAATCTTGGTAGACATTTCATCTACGTCTTTCTCATAGATATGTACTTTTTTCATTTTGCAATAATAGTATTCATTCTATAATCTTGAAAATACCTGGGTTTTTATAAGGTTAAAGGTGATCTGTTCAACAGTAAGATGAATCAGACTTTTATATTTTAATTGTATCGGAATAAGACCTAATGAAAATGATTTGTTATTTAACAATAAGAAAATGCAAGGCATGGTGAGAGATGAACTCAGGATCTCCTGTTTACTAGACAGGCGCTTTAACCAGCTAAGCCACAGCACCCACTTGATTCTTAAATTTGAAACACTTTTCTTTATGGTGTTCAAGAGAATATTGCTTTTTCACTTTCATATTCTTTTCTAAGTTCACACACTTCTCTACTCAAACACTTAAGATGAATGAAGACTCTTCACTTATTCAAAAACACCTCTCTAATTTGAAGTTTACCCTATTCATATCATTTTAAAATATACCTTGCTGAAGAATGGATTAGTTGAATTCAACAATAGAGTGATCATTCACCTCTATCCTGTTCTTTGTCATTTTCTTTTCCCTATTTCAGTCAATGCATTCCTACAAAAATCTTCACAATACCAAGCATTTTTTTTAATGTTTAAGATAACTTATTCTAAAGTTCATAGAACCAGATGTCTATTCTTAAATTGTATTCAACATTTGTTTGATGAAAATTATTCGGAAAGCATGGAGAAAACATTTAGGTGCTGCTGAGATTTGAACTCAGGATTTCCTGTTTACGAGACAGGCGCTTTAACCACTAAGCCACAGCACCAACGTTAATAGTAAGAAATGCATACATAATTTATTGTTGATGAGGAAAATGTGTTTCCTGCTATAAATTCTTCTTTATATGTATTGTAATCTTAAACACGAAAACATACTCAATCACTACGCAAGTATTAATATGTTTTAATAAACAGGTACTCTTATAAAACTCAATTTCATTTCTTGAATTCTTTACAATTTTTTTCATGAAGGTAATAATATTGCTCCAATCTAGGTAGACATTTCATCTACGTCTTTCTCATAGATATGTATTTTTTTCATTTTGCAATAACAGTATTCATTCTATAATCTTGAAAATACTTGGGTTTTTATAAGGTTAAAGATGATCTGTTCAACAGTAAGATGAATCAGACTTTTATATTTTAATTGTATCGGAATAAGACCTAATGAAAATGATTTGTTATATAACAATCAGAAAAGCAAGGCGCTGCTGAGATTTGAACTCAGGATCTCCTGTTTACTAGACAGGCGCTTTAACCAGCTAAGCCACAGCACCCACTTGATTTTTAAATTTGAAACACTTTTCTTTATGGTGTTCAAGAGAATATTGCTTTTTCACTTTCATATTCTTTTCTAAGTTCACACACTTCTCTACTCAAACACTTAAGATGAATGAAGACTCTTCACTTATTCAAAAACACCTCTCTAATTTGAAGTTTACCCTATTCATATCATTTTAAAATATACCTTGCTGAAGAATGGATTAGTTGAATTCAACAATAGAGTGAACATTCACCTCTATCTTGTTCTTTGTCATTTTCTTATCCCTATTTCAGTCAATGCATTCCTACAGAAATCTTCACAATACCAAGCATTTTGTTTAATTTTTAAGATAACTTATTCTAAAGTTCATAGAACCAGATGTTTATTCTTAAATTGTATTCAACATTTGTTTGATGAAAATTATTCGGAAAGCATGGAGAAAACATCTAGGTGCTGCTGAGATTTGAACTCAGGATTTCCTGTTTACAAGACAGGCGCTTTAACCACTAAGCCACAGCACCAACGTTAATAGTAAGAAATGCATACATAATTTATTGTTGATGATGAAAATGTGTTTCCTGCTATAAATTCTTCTTTATATGTATTGTAATCTTAAACACGAAAACATACTCAATCACTACGCAAGTATTAATATGTTTTAATAAACAGGTACTCTTATATAACCCAATTTCATTTCTTGAATTCTTTACAATTTTTTTAATGAAGGTAACAATATTGCTCCAATCTAGGTAGACATTTCATCTACGTCTTTCTCATAGATATGTATTTTTTTCATTTTGCAATAACAGTATTCATTCTATAATCTTGAAAATACTTGGGTTTTTATAAGGTTAAAGATGATCTGTTCAACAGTAAGATGAATCAGACTTTTATATTTTAATTGTATCGGAATAAGACCTAATGAAAATGATTTGTTATATATTACAATGAGAAAAGCAAGGCGCTGCTGAGATTTGAACTCAGGATTTCCTGTTTACTAGACAGGCGCTTTAACCAGCTAAGCCACAGCACCCACTTGATTCTTAAATTTGAAACACTTTTCTTTATGGTGTTCAAGAGAATATTGCTTTTTCACTTTCATATTCTTTTCTAAGTTCACACACTTCTCTACTCAAACACTTAAGATGAATGAAGACTCTTCACTTATTCAAAAACACCTCTCTAATTTGAAGTTTACCCTATTCATATCATTTTAAAATATTTCTTGCTGAAGAATGGATTTGTTGAATTCCACAATAGAGTGATCATATGGCTGAGATACCCGCCACCCCCTCCCGACGCAATCCCCAAGGATGGGAAACAGAAACGGTTCTGAACTTTTGGAAGGCGGGAGGGAGTGACCCTCCCGGCCGTATTTATTAAAATATGAAACAAAATCAAAACATTAAAATAACAGTTTCATATTATGTACAATTTCATTTCCACATTACGATGTTTGGCTAACCTTAACATATTTCTAATACAAAGGTTCTCCTAGCTGAACTAACATCCTACAAAACATTTAACTTGAAATTGTACATCCTAACGTTAAGGGCCAACGGCAAGGTCGTAACCGGTGTCAGATCCCTAAACCAGAATTACCCCCCCCACTTGGGAGGGGCGACCGCACAGAGGCTGTACCTCAAATGCATCTACCAATTTCCCTTGACTTGACGGGGGCCCCAATGAACTCAACGCCATTTAAAGGTCGTCCGAGGACTCGTGTGAGGTGTCTAGAAGGTAGCGTAAACCCCCTCCCCACCCCACACAACTTACCACATCTGCCGTCGCAGGTGTCCTGGCCCCGGGAAATTCCCCAGGAGGGGCCCGTAGCCCCTCCTATCAAGGAAGGGGCCTTGACCGCCTTTCCTTTTCTTTCGGCGGCCCATCCTTAGAAGGGACCGCCTCCCCGTTGAGGGGCCAATGGCCACCTCCCCCGGGCGCTCCCATCCGTAATGGGTGACGCCCCCCCATAGGGATCTTCCAATTACTGCTCACCGATCATGACCTTACCGCCCGACCAAAATAAATACGACAATTAACTAAATTACTAAAGTAAAAAGACAACCATAACTACTTCACGTATGATTACTGATCAACACTAGTGCAAAACTTTATTCGAAAAACATACTCTAAATGATCATTCTCTTTATTGCATATACAAATGACACGTCAATCATCACAACCTGTAAGAAATAGAGTTACCACATCAAAACTTTATTTAAAAAACCACTTGCTGTCTTCAGGGGCTGGTGGGTGGGTCAAAATTGGCTCTTCGTTCCGTCTCGAGCTCACGTGCAGCGGGGAGGTGCAGCTTCAGAGCACAGGAACAAGAGGATGTTTTCTTGGCTTGTTGCTCCTTTTATCCGTCTTCGGGCGGGCGTAAACCCGCCTCCGCCTGCCTCCGGGGGCGTGGCCGGCGGCGTCAGCGTCTAGGACAACCCACTCCAGGGCGGGAAAAGGCGCGCCCCGGCTACGCCGCTTCGGGCATACCAGCCGAGACTCGCCTCCCGCCCAAGATGGCCTCCCGGGGGGATCAGGGTACTCCACCATACGTTCGGGGGGACCGAGTGGTCGCCCCTTTCCATATGGCTGAGATACCCGCCACCCCCTCTCGACGCAATCCCCAAGGATGGGAAACAGAAACGGTTCTGAACTTTTGGAAGGCGGGAGGGAGTGACCCTCCCGGCCGTATTTATTAAAATATGAAACAAAATCAAAACATTAAAATAACAGTTTCATATTATGTACAATTTCATTTCCACATTACGATGTTTGGCTAACCTTAACATATTTCTAATACAAAGGTTCTCCTAGCCGAACTAACATCCTACAAAACATTTAACTTGAAATTGTACATCCTAACGTTAAGGGCCAACGGCAAGGTCGTAACCGGTGTCAGATCCCTAAACCAGAATTACCCCCCCCACTTGGGAGGGGCGACCGCACAGAGGCTGTACCTCAAATGCATCTACCAATTTCCCTTGACTTGACGGGGGCCCCAATGAACTCGACGCCATTTAAAGGTCGTCCGAGGACTCGTGTGAGGTGTCTAGAAGGTAGCGTAAACCCCCTCCCCACCCCACACAACTTACCACATCTGCCGTCGCAGGTGTCCTGGCCCCGGGAAATTCCCCAGGAGGGGCCCGTAGCCCCTCCTATCAAGGAAGGGGCCTTGACCGCCTTGACCGCCTTTCCTTTTCTTTCGGCGGCCCATCCTTAGAAGGGACCGCCTCCCCGTTGAGGGGCCAATGGCCACCTCCCCCGGGCGCTCCCATCCGTAATGGGTGACGCCCCCCCATAGGGATCTTCCAATTACTGCTCACCGATCACGACCTTACCGCCACAGGCCAGATAGTTGACCGGCTATCCGGACCCCCCACAACAACTCCTGCCTAAAGGTCATGTTTCAAACTCTTTAGCCAAGCTATGAGGTCTCCTATGAGTAACTCATTCCCCACCCGGGACAAATGGACCCCATCTCCCAAATACATACTGTCCCCCTTGATACAACCATGCGGAATAGAATGCAGTGCCCTTGAACGAAACAATCTACCCAACTTGTTATTTACTTTCTTCACTGAGTGATTCAGAGCAGAAACCGAAATCGCCCCCCGCCACACTTTTCGTGGAATCATATGGGACCATGCAATTCTGCACCCTGGAACTCTTCTCGCCAACCAACTTACAGTGGAAAGCATTGCCTCGAGAAGCAGTCGTCTACCAGTGGTCACCAAATCATTACCCCCAAGATGGACTATGATTATAGACGGCGGTGACCTTGTCCGCCCTAACAAACCCTCAAAAAAGGATTGAAACTGGTCAATACAGAGCCCGCCCCTTCCATAGAAGGTCACCCTGTACCCGTATTCCCCAGCCATGTGAATCATGTCACCTGCTTCGAATACGTCCGCGGCACGCCTCACGTATGAGTGGCCCACGACCCACACCACTTTTTCCGCAGCCGGTGATGTCTGACCGGTGGTTCCCAGGTGTCGGGTCGACTGCTCAGTCCGCCCCGCCTCGTAAGCTTGCGAAACTGTAAACCAAACAAAAACAAGAAGCGTGAGAACATGATTACCGCTTCACAACATGTGCAACCGCACATACCTCTTGTAACAATTCGAGGACCAACGCCCCAAACGTTTCACTTTTTCCACACTCAGACCCCTGGCTGTAGCTTCAGTAGCAGCCCCTATCCGAAAGGAATGGATCCCAAACTCGCCGGGGTTCAAACCCGCGCCGAAATTGACATTGAAAGCACCCGCTGGAACTGAAACCTCGTCAGTGGGGTGGCGTCAGAGTGTCTCAACAAGGTCCCCCCCCCATGATGCCACCCTCTGCGCTAAATATTCCTCTACGCAAACAACAGGGCACATGGGAGATCCGGGAATCCTATGTATGACTATGCAGTCCCCAATCGCACCCTGATCGGCCTTGGACCTGACAAACGAGACAGTCATCCTCTCCATCTTAACCTGAATGTGCTCTCGGCACAGTCCCCCCACCGTATCCTGCTTGTTCTTTGCCACCAGTTCGCTTACCCGCATAGCCCCATGGAATGCTAACGCAAAAGCGGCTCGGAATAACACTGTTTCATACTGGGATGAACACGTCGCAGGGAGTACGGAAAATAACAGGGCCAACCTATCCAGACCTATCGGGTGTCTCTCATCTACTCTGCGACCCTCAAGGCGTTGCCACCCACGTAGCGCTTTCTGCACCACGAAAGACGCTGTCGGGTCCTGGATCCCATGAGCCTTCGCCATAAAGGAAATGGCGGCCCGATGCCTCTGGGCCGTAGCTACTGATTTGCCTGCCTGATGTAAGGACAGCAAAAATTTTACGACAAACTCTTCCTGGCCCCAAAGCTCCCCCCTAGCAGAACCCAAAAAGGACCAATAGGAACGAAACGCCCCTTCATATGCCTTCCTTGTCCTGGGTGCTAAACTCTCTCCCACGAGGTTTTGTAGTTCGGGGCACCGAGAGACCAGAGAGCTTCGGGAAAGGGTGCCGCCACCGGGTCCGCTGTGGGCAGAAAACCCCAGAAGGCCTGCATACGGAAACGAGAAAGCGCATCAGCCGCTTGGTTCAGCACCCCTGGGACATGTCGCGCCCTAAAGAGCACATTCAACTGCATACACAACAATACAATTTCTTTAAGCAGTCTTAGAATCCATTTACAAAGTGCTGCCTGACTATTGATACACTCAACCACGGTCATGTTATCAGACCAGAACACCACAGAGTGATCTCGGAACCCCTCAGGCCATGTTTTCAGGGCCACCAAAATAGGGAAGAGCTCGAGGAAAGCAATGTTACTTGTCAGCCCGCACTCGTGCCACCATGACGGCCATTTCTGAGCCGACCATTGCGTACCGAATATGGCGCCAAAACCTACACTCCCCGCCGAATCTGTCCACAGCCCCAGCTCCTCGGAGGACACCGCCGGCTTGTTCCAGACAACTCGACCATTGAAATCTGCCAGGAATGCCAACCAAATGCGCATGTCCTGGCGAATCTCTGCCGAGAGCCTCGTGCGGTGATGTCCCTCCTTAAGGCCGACCATGGCTTGTGCAATCGAGCGGGAAAAGGGGCGGGCCATTGGGATTACTCTAAGGGCAAAATTCAACTGGCCCACCGTGTGTTGCAATTGATGCAGGTTTACCTTAGTCTCTCGAATACATGTTTCAAGGGATGCCCTGAATTTCAACACCTTCTCTTTGGGCAACCGAAAACAACCTTCCTCCGAGTCGAGCTCGATCCCCAGAAACTCGAGTGAAGTCGAGGGACCCACAGTCTTACCTGGTGCCAATGGCACG
The DNA here is from genome assembly GCF_964263255.1 of Lissotriton vulgaris. Taxonomy (NCBI): domain Eukaryota; kingdom Metazoa; phylum Chordata; class Amphibia; order Caudata; family Salamandridae; genus Lissotriton; species Lissotriton vulgaris. Next base: position 444,146,129 of record NC_141700.1, read on the forward strand.
CCAAAGTGATTCATTAAGACACAAAACTCTTTTAAAGCCTGTCCACATTCCGGATCCCCAGCTGCCCCCAGGAACAGAAAGTCATCGAGATAATGCATCACATGCTGAAAACCCGTCTTTCTTGTGAATACCCATTGCAAAAAACAACTGAACTTTTCAAAATAAGCACAAGATATGGAGCAACCCATTGGCATACATTTATCCATGTAATAGCGACCCTGAAACATGAAACCAAGGAGACGCTGATCGTCTGGGTGTACCGGGAGCAACCGGAACGCTGACTCGATGTCCGATTTGGCCATCAGCGCTCCGGGCCCCAGGCGATTCAACATGGCGACGGCCTCATCGAAAGATGCGTACCGCACCGAACACACTTCCGGGTCTATCGCATCATTCACGGAAAGACCTCGTGGGGCTGACAAATTATGTATTAGCCTAAACTCACCCGGGTCCTTCTTGGGGACCACCCCTAAGGGGGAACAAACAAAGTTAGCAACCGGTGGTAACTCGAATGGACCGGCAACCCGCCCTCGAGTCACCTCTTTCCCAATCTTTATCTGTACCACCGCCGTATGCTGCAGGACCGACAGTTGGTTCTTACAACTTGTTTTACCCTGAAAATCCCCCACCGGAATGCGGAAACCATACGAAAACCCGTCTCGCAACACCCCAGCGGAGACATGATCCGGGTATTTATTGAGCCAAGGAATCATTGCCATGGTATCAACCGGGGTAGGTAAAGGCGCCCCTCGGACTATTTCAGACCTGTTTGGCGCTTCCCCTACCACCGTTATCACCCGTTTTGGCTCTGCACATGGTCTCGGGATGAGAGGACTGTCCACACCCCCCACATTTGTGTCTAAACTTGCATGACCCCTGAGGCCTTGTACATTTTCCCCTGTTAAAATTCCAACAAATCCCCTTTTTACCTGCGTTGCCACTCGACTTCGAGTGATGCTCGTTACCTGCACCCGTCCGAAAGGGTGTCCCAGAGGTTTGGCGGGAAGACTCACCCCCGAAACCCCCCGACAATGGTTCCTTTAACATGCCTGATTTCTACATTTTTTACCAAGAAAAGGAGTCATAACAATCCCAAGTTAGGGCTGGGTCGTGCTCCTTAGCCTTCCTAAAAATATTGTCATAACAAAACCACTGATTGCCCTCGTACGCTAGAGAATATTCCATGATACGTGTCTGATAAATAGGTAATTCCGTCAACAACTCAGGCCTTCGCTCACCCATAATGGAGGTGAAAATGCCAAACGCTCTGCCCCAAGTACCTATGTTCTCGTTGACCTTAAAGGCGGCCATTTTTGCGCGCCAAACACTCGGATGCATAAGCTCTCTTTGGCCCTTCACATGCTCGATCTCGTAATGATCAGTAAGCAAAGAAAACATATTCACATACTTATCAGCCCAAATCTTTTCCTTAATTTCGAGTGGAACATGCTGGGCCACTTTCTCCCTTCGTGAGGGTACAGACCCCTTCCCCGCAATCGGCAGTAGCCGCTTACCTGAACTAGGTGCTGTACTTGCTGCCGAACTCGCGCCTGCTGCAATCTCAGCCACCGGAACCTGTGGGGGAACAGAAGATGGTGCCTTCGCAGCCTCTCTAGATTCCCGCAATTGTCTCATTACTGCCCTGGCGTCGTCCGCCGTGGTGCCCTCACTATCTTTTCCCAACCACGCTGCCAGTTGTGCAGCCAACTCGGGAGGCATATCTTCCCCGTTCACGGGGGTGACTACCACGGGGATCGGATGCCCCTCCTTCGGAACCGGGATTGGCTCCTCTATCGGTGTATCGGGAACCGGGGCCTCCCCCCCAGGTGCCCCCCTCTTGGACCTCTTGCCTCTCCCGCTAGGGACAACTCCCGGCAATGCTGGTCCGACGATTCGCTTCGGGCCTCCCTCCCCGTTCTTTACCGCCATCTGTTTCTTCAACTCGGCTACCTCCTTCACGAGCATGCGGAGCATCTGATCGGTACCGACCCGCTTTCCGACCTTCTTGCCCGGCATTCTCCAAGGAAGATATCTGTAAAACAAGAACAAAATTACAACGCTCAAAATTGGCTCTTCGTTCCGTCTCGAGCTCACGTGCAGCGGGGAGGTGCAGCTTCAGAGCACAGGAACAAGAGGATGCTTTCTTGGCTTGTTGCTCCTTTTATCCGTCTTCGGGCGGGCGTAAACCCGCCTCTGCCTGCCTCCGGCGGCGTGGCCGGCGGCGTCAGCGTCTAGGACAACCCACTCCAGGGCGGGAAAAGGCGCGCCCCGGCTACGCCGCTTCGGGCATACCAGCCGAGACTCGCCTCCCGCCCAAGATGGCCTCCCGGGGGGATCGGGGTACTCCACCATATGTTCGGGGGGACCGAGTGGTCGCCCCTTTCCATTCACCTCTATCTTGTTCTTTGTCATTTTCTTTTCCCTATTTCAGTCAATGCATTCCTACAAAAATCTTCACAATACCAAGCATTTTATTTCATTTTTAAGATAACTTATTCTAAAGTTCATAGAACCAGATGTTTATTCTTAAATTGTATTCAACATTTGTTTGATGAAAATTATTCGGAAAGCATGGAGAAAAGAGTTAGGTGCTGTTGAGATTTGAACTCCGGATTTCCTGTTTACGAGACAGGCGCTTTAACCACTAAGCCACAGCACCAACGTTAATAGTAAGAAATGCATACATAATTTATTGTTGATGAGGAAAATGTGTTTCCTGCTATAAATTCTTCTTACTATTGTATTGTAATCTTAAACACGAAAACATACTCAATCACTACGCAAGTATTAATATGTTTTAATAAACAGGTACTCTTATAAAACTCAATTTCATTTCTTGAATTCTTTAAAAAAAAATCATGAAGGTATTAATATTGCTCAAATCTAGGTAGAAATGTCATCTACGTCTTTCTCATAGATATGTATTTTTTTTATTTGGCAATAACAGTATTCATTCTATAATCTTGAAAATACTTGTGTTTTTATAAGGTTTAAGATGATCTGTTCAACAGTAAGATGAATCAGACTTTTATATTTTAATTGTATCGGAATAAGACCTAATGAAAATGATTTGTTATATAACAATGAGAAAAGCAAGGCACAGCTGAGAGTTGAACTCAGGATCTCCTGTTTACTAGACAGGCGTTTTAACCAGCTAAGCCACAGCACCCACTTGATTCTTAATTTTGAAAACTTTTTCTTTATGGTGTTCAAGAGAATAATGCTTTTTCACTTTTATATTCTTTTCTAAGTTCACACACTTCTCTACTCATAAACTTAAGATGAATGAAGACTCTTCACTTATTCAAAAACACCTCTCTAATTTGAAGTTTACCCTATTCATATCATTTTAAAATATACCTTGCTGAAGAATGGATTAGTTGAATTCAACAATAGAGTGATCATTCACCTCTATCTTGTTCTTTGTCATTTTCTTTTCCCTATTTCAATCAATGCATTCCTACAAAAATCTTCACAATACCAAGTATTTTATTTAATTTTTAAGATAACTTATTCTAAAGTTCATAGAACCAGATGTTTATACTTAAATTGTATTCAACACTTGTTTGATGAAAATTATTCGGAAAGCATGAAGAAAACAGTTAAATACTGCTGAGATTTGAACTCAGGATTTCCTGTTTACGAGATAGGAGCTTTAACCACTTAGCCACAGCACCAACGGTAATAGTAAAAAATGCATAAATAATTTATTGTTGATGATGAAAATGTGTTTTCTGCTATAAATTCTTCTTTATATGTATTGTAATCTTAAACACGAAAAGATACTCAATCACTTCGCAAGGATTCATATGTTTTAATAAACAGGTACTCATATAAAACCCAATTTCATTTCTTGAATTCTTTACAATTTTTTTTCATGAAGGTAATAATATTGCTCCTATCTTGGTAGACATTTCATCTACGTCTTTCTTATAGATATGTACTTTTTTTCATTTTGCAATAACAGTATTTATTCTATAATCTTGAAAATACCTGGGTTTTTATAAGGTTAAAGGTGATCTGTTCAACAGTAAGATGAATCAGACTTTTATATTTTAATTGTATCGGAATAAGACCTAATGAAAATGATTTGTTATATAACAATGAGAAAAGCAAGGCACAGCTGAGAGTTGAACTCAGGATCTCCTGTTTACTAGACAGGCGTTTTAACCAGCTAAGCCACAGCACCCACTTGATTCTTAATTTTGAAAACTTTTTCTTTATGGTGTTCAAGAGAATAATGCTTTTTCACTTTTATATTCTTTTCTAAGTTCACACACTTCTCTACTCATAAACTTAAGATGAATGAAGACTCTTCACTTATTCAAAAACACCTCTCTAATTTGAAGTTTACCCTATTCATATCATTTTAAAATATACCTTGCTGAAGAATGGATTAGTTGAATTCAACAATAGAGTGATCATTCACCTCTATCTTGTTCTTTGTCATTTTCTTTTCCCTATTTCAATCAATGCATTCCTACAAAAATCTTCACAATACCAAGTATTTTATTTAATTTTTAAGATAACTTATTCTAAAGTTCATAGAACCAGATGTTTATTCTTAAATTGTATTCAACATTTGTTTGATGAAAATTATTCGGAAAGCATGGAGAAAACATTTAGGTGCTGCTGAGATTTGAACTCAGGATTTCCTGTTTACGAGACAGGCGCTTTAACCACTAAGCCACAGCACCAACTTTAATAGTAAGAAATGCATACATAATTTATTGTTGATGATGAAAATGTGTTTCCTGCTATAAATTCTTCTTTATATGTATTGTAATCTTAAAAAGGAAAACATACTCAATCACTACGCAAGTATTAATATGTTTTAATAAACAGGTACTCTTATAAAACCCAATTTCATTTCCTGAATTCTTTACAATTTTTTTTCATGAAGGTAATAATATTGCTCCAATCTAGGTAGACATTTCATCTACGTCTTTCTCATAGATATATATTTTTTTCATTTTGCAATAACATTATTCATTCTATAATCTTGAAAATACTTGGGTTTTTATAAGGTTAAAGATGATCTGTTCATCAGTAAGATGAATCAGACTTTTATATTTTAATTGTATCGGAATAAGACCTAATGAAAATGATTTGTTATATATTACAATGAGAAAAGCAAGGCGCTGCTGAGATTTGAACTCAGGATTTCCTGTTTACTAGACAGGCGCTTTAACCAGCTAAGCCACAGCACCCACTTGATTCTTAAATTTGAAACACTTTTCTTTATGGTGTTCAAGAGAATATTGCTTTTTCACTTTCATATTCTTTTCTAAGTTCACACACTTCTCTACTCAAACACTTAAGATGAATGAAGACTCTTCACTTATTCAAAAACACCTCTCTAATTTGAAGTTTACCCTATTCATATCATTTTAAAATATTCCTTGCTGAAGAATGGATTTGTTGAATTCCACAATAGAGTGATCATTCACCTCTATCTTGTTCTTTGTCATTTTCTTTTCCCTATTTCAGTCAATGCATTCCTACAAAAATCTTCACAATACCAAGCATTTTATTTCATTTTTAAGATAACTTATTCTAAAGTTCATAGAACCAGATGTTTATTCTTAAATTGTATTCAACATTTGTTTGATGAAAATTATTCGGAAAGCATGGAGAAAAGAGTTAGGTGCTGTTGAGATTTGAACTCAGGATTTCCTGTTTACGAGACAGGCGCTTTAACCACTAAGCCACAGCACCAACGTTAATAGTAAGCAATGCATACATAATTTATTGTTGATGATGAAAATGTGTTTCCTGCTATAAATTCTTCTTTATATGTATTGTAATCTTAAACACGAAAACATACTCAATCACTACGCAAGTATTAATATGTTTTAATAAACAGGTACTCTTATAAAACTCAATTTCATTTCTTGAATTCTTTAAAAAAAAAAAATCATGAAGGTATTAATATTGCTCAAATCTAGGTAGAAATTTCATCTACGTCTTTCTCATAGATATGTATGTTTTTTATTTGGCAATAACAGTATTCATTCTATAATCTTGAAAATACTTGTGTTTTTATAAGGTTTAAGATGATCTGTTCAACAGTAAGATGAATCAGACTTTTATATTTTAATTGTATCGGAATAAGACCTAATGAAAATGATTTGTTATATAACAATGAGAAAAGCAAGGCACAGCTGAGAGTTGAACTCAGGATCGCCTGTTTACTAGACAGGCGTTTTAACCAGCTAAGCCACAGCACCCACTTGATTCTTAATTTTGAAAACTTTTTCTTTATGTTGTTCAAGAGAATAATGCTTTTTCACTTTCATATTCTTTTCTAAGTTCACACACTTCTCTACTCAAACACTTAAGATGAATGAAGACTCTTCACTTATTCAAAAACACCTCTCTAATTTGAAGTTTACCCTATTCATATCATTTTAAAATATCCCTTGCTGAAGAATGGATTAGTTGAATTCAACAATAGAGTGATCATTCACCTCTATCTTGTTCTTTGTCATTTTATTTTCCCTATTTCAGTCAATGCATTCCTACAAAAATCTTCACAATACCAAGCATTTTATTTAATGTTTAAGATAACTTATTCTAAAGTTCATAGATCCAGATGTTTATTCTTAAATTGTATTCAACATTTGTTTGATGTAAATTATTCGGAAAGCATGGAGAAAACAGTTAGGTTCTGCTGAGATTTGAGCTCAGGATTTCCTGTTTACGAGAAAGGCGCTTTAACCACTAAGCCACAGCACCAACGTTAATAGTAAGAAATGCATAAATTATTCATTGTTGATGATGAAAATGTGTTTCCTGCTATAAAGTCTTCTTTATATGTATTGTAATCTTAAACAGGAAAACATACTCAATCACTACACAAGTATTAATATGTTTTAATAAACAGGTAATCTTATAAAACTCAATTTAATTTCTTGAATTCTTTAAAAAAAAATCATGAAGGTATTAATATTGCTCAAATCTAGGTAGAATTTTCATCTACGTCTTTCTCATAGATATGTATTTTTTTCATTTGGCAATAACAGTATTCGTTCTATAATCTTGAAAATACTTGTGTTTTTATAAGGTTTAAGATGATCTGTTCAACAGTAAGATGAATCAGACTTTTATATTTTAATTGTATCGGAATAAGACCTAATGAAAATGATTTGTTATATAACAATGAGAAAAACAAGGCACTGCTGAGAGTTGAACTCAGGATCTCCTGTTTACTAGACAGGCGCTATAACCAGCTAAGCCACAGCACCCACTTGATTCTTAAATTTGAAACACTTTTCTTTATGGTGTTCAAGAGAATATTGCTTTTTCACTTTCATATTCTTTTCTAAGTTCACACACTTCTCTACTCAAACACTTAAGATGAATGAAGACTCTTCACTTATTCAAAAACACCTCTCTAATTTGAAGTTTACCCTATTCATATCATTTTAAAATATACCTTGCTGAAGAATGGGTTAGTTGAATTTAACAATAGAGTGATCATTCACCTCTATCTTGTTCTTTGTCATTTTCTTTTCCCTATTTCAATCAATGCATTCCTACAAAAATCTTCACAATACCAAGTATTTTATTTATTTTTAAGATAACTTATTCTAAAGTTCATAGAACCAGATGTTTATACTTGAATTGTATTCATCACTTGTTTGATGAAAATTATTCGGAAAGCATGAAGAAAACAGTTAAATGCTGCTGAGATTTGAACTCAGGATTTCCTGTTTACGAGATAGGAGCTTTAACCACTAAGCCACAGCACCAACGGTAGTATTAAAAAATGCATAAATAATTTATTGTTGATGATGAAAATGTGTTTTCTGCTATAAATTCTTCTTTATATGTATTGTAATCTTAAACACGAAAAGATACTCAATCACTACGCAAGGATTCATATATTTTAATAAACAGGTACTCTTATAAAACCCAATTTCATTTCTTGAATTCTTTACAATTTTTTTTCATGAAGGTAATAATATTGCTCCAATCTTGGTAGGCATTTCATCTACGTCTTTCTCATAGATATGTACTTTTTTTCATTTTGCAATAACAGTATTCATTCTATAATCTTGAAAATACCTGGGTTTTTATAAGGTTAAAGGTGATCTGTTCAACAGTAAGATGAATCAGACTTTTATATTTTAATTGTATCGGAATAAGACCTAATGAAAATGATTTGTTATATAACGATGAGAAAATGCAAGGCACTGCTGAGAGATGAACTCAGGATCTCCTGTTTACTAGACAGGCGCTTTAACCAGCTAAGCCACAGCACCCACTTGATTCTTAAATTTGAAACACTTTTCTTTATGGTTTTCAAGAGAATATTGCTTTTTCACTTTCATATTCTTTTCTAAGTTCACACACTTCTCTACTCCATTACTTAAGATGAATGAAGACTCTTCACTTATTCAAAAACACCTCTCTAATTTGAAGTTTACCCTATTCATATCATTTTAAAATATACCTTGCTGAAGAATGGATTAGTTGAATTCAACAATAGAGTGATCATTCACCTCTATCTTGTTCTTTGTCATTTTCTTTTCCCTATTTCAGTCAATGCATTCCTACAAAAATCTTCACAATACCAAGCATTTTATTTAATTTTTAAGATAACTTATTCTAAAGTTCATAGAACCAGATGTTTATACTTGAATTGTATTCATCACTTGTTTGATGAAAATTATTCGGAAAGCATGAAGAAAACAGTTAAATGCTGCTGAGATTTGAACTCAGGATTTCCTGTTTACGAGATAGGAGCTTTAACCACTAAGCCACAGCACCAACGGTAATATTAAAAAATGCATAAATAATTTATTGTTGATGATGAAAATGTGTTTTCTGCTATAAATTCTTCTTTATATGTATTGTAATCTTAAACACGAAAAGATACTCAATCACTACGCAAGGATTCATATATTTTAATAAACAGGTACTCTCATAAAACCCAATTTCATTTCTTGAATCCTTTACAATTTTTTTTCCTGAAGGTATTAATATTGCTCAAATCTAGGTAGAAATTTCATCTACTTCTTTCTCATAGATATGTATTTTTTTCACTTTGCAATAACAGTATTCATTCTATAATCTTGAAAATACTTGGGTTTTTATAAGGTTTAAGATGATCTGTTCAACAGTAAGGTGAATGAGACTTTTATATTTTAATTGTATCGGAAGAAGACCTCATGAAAATTATTTGTTATATAACAATGAGCAAAGCAAGGCACTGCTGAGAGTTGAACTCAGGATCTCCTGTTTACTAGACAGGCGCTATAACCAGCTAAGCCACAGCACCCACTTGATGCTTAAATTTGAAACACTTTTCTTTATGGTGTTCAAGAGAATATTGCTTTTTCACTTTCATATTCTTTTCTAAGTTCACACACTTCTCTACTCAAACACTTAAGATGAATGAAGACTCTTCACGTATTCAAAAACACCTCTCTAATTTGAAGTTTACCCTATTCATATCATTTTAAAATATACCTTGCTGAAGAATGGATTAGTTGAATTCAACAATAGAGTGATCATTCACCTCTATCTTGTTCTTTGTCATTTTCTTTTCCCTATTTCAATCAATGCATTCCTACAAAAATCTTCACAATACCAAGTATTTTATTTAATTTTTAAGATAACTTATTCTAAAGTTCATAGAACCAGATGTTTATACTTGAATTGTATTCATCACTTGTTTGATGAAAATTATTCGGAAAGCATGAAGAAAACAGTTAAATGCTGCTGAGATTTGAACTCAGGATTTCCTGTTTACGAGATAGGAGCTTTAACCACTAAGCCACAGCACCAACGGTAATATTAAAAAATGCATAAATAATTTATTGTTGATGATGAAAATGTGTTTTCTGCTATAAATTCTTCTTTATATGTATTGTAATCTTAAACACGAAAAGATACTCAATCACTACGCAAGGATTCATATATTTTAATAAACAGGTACTCTTATAAAACCCAATTTCATTTCTTGAATTCTTTACAATTTTTTTTCATGAAGGTAATAATATTGCTCCAATCTTGGTAGGCATTTCATCTACGTCTTTCTCATAGATATGTACTTTTTTTCATTTTGCAATAACAGTATTCATTCTATAATCTTGAAAATACCTGGGTTTTTATAAGGTTTAAGATGATCTGTTCAACAGTAAGATGAATCAGACTTTTATATTTTAATGGTATCGGAATAAGACCTAATGATTTGCTATATAACAATGAGAAAAGCAAGGCACTGCTGAGAGTTGAACTCAGGATCTCCTGTTTACTAGACAGGCGCTTTAACCAGCTAAGCCACAGCACCCACTTGATTCTTAAATTTGAAACACTTTTCTTTATGGTGTTCAAGAGAATATTGCTTTTTCACTTTCATATTCTTTTCTAAGTTCACACACTTCTCTACTCAAACACTTAAGATGAATGAAGACTCTTCACTTATTCAAAAACACCTCTCTAATTTGAAGTTTACCCTATTCATATCATTTTAAAATATACCTTGCTGAAGAATGGATTAGTTGAATTCAACAATAGAGTGATCATTCACCTCTATCTTGTTCTTTGTCATTTTCTTTTCCCTATTTCAGTCAATGCATTCCTACAAAAATCTTCACAATACCAAGCATTTTATTTAATGTTTAAGATAACTTATTCTAAAGTTCATAGAACCAGATGTTTATTCTTAAATTGTATTCAACATTTGTTTGATGTAAACTATTCGGAAAGCATGGAGAAAACAGTTAGGTTCTGCTGAGATTTGAACTCAGGATTTCCTGTTTACGAGACAGGCGCTTTAACCACTAAGCCACAGCACCAACGTTGACAGTAAGAAATGCATAAATTATTCATTGTTGATGATGAAAATGTGTTTCCTGCTATAAATTCTTCTTTATATGTATTGTAATCTTAAACAGGAAAACATACTCAATCACTACACAAGTATTAATATGTTTTAATAAACAGGTACTCTTATAAAACCCAATTTCATTTCTTGAATTCTTTACAATTTTTTTTCATGAAGGTAATAATATTGCTCCAATCTAGGTAGACATTCCATCTACGTCTTTCTCATAGATATGTATTTTTTTCATTTTGCAATAACATTATTCATTCTATAATCTTGAAAATACTTGGGTTTTTATAAGGTTAAAGATGATCTGTTCATCAGTAAGATGAATCAGAATTTTATATTTTAATTGTATCGGAATAAGACCTAATGAAAATGATTTGTTATATATTACAATGAGAAAAGGAAGGCGCAGCTGAGATTTGAACTTAGGATCTCCTGTTTACTAGACAGGCGCTTTAACCAGCTAAGCCACAGCACCCACTTGATTTTAAATTTGAAACACTTTTCTTTATGGTGTTCAAGAGAATATTGCTTTTTCACTTTCATATTCTTTTATAAGTTCACACACTTCTCTACTCAAACACTTAAGATGAATGAAGACTCTTCACTTATTCAAAAACACCTCTCTAATTTGAAGTTTACCCTATTCATATCATTTTAAAATATTCCTTGCTGAAGAATGGATTTGTTGAATTCCACAATAGAGTGATCATTCACCTCTATCTTGTTCTTTGTCATTTTCTTTTCCCTATTTCAGTCAATGCATTCCTACAAAAATCTTCACAATACCAAGCATTTTATTTCATTTTTAAGATAACTTATTCTAAAGTTCATAGAACCAGATGTTTATTCTTAAATTGTATTCAACATTTGTTTGATGAAAATTATTCGGAAAGCATGGAGAAAAGAGTTAGGTGCTGTTGAGATTTGAACTCAGGATTTCCTGATTACGAGACAGGCGCTTTAACCACTAAGCCACAGCACCAACGTTAATAGTAAGAAATGCATACATAATTTATTGTTGATGATGAAAATGTGTTTCCTGCTATAAATTCTTCTTTATATGTATTGTAATCTTAAACACGAAAACATACTCAATCACTACGCAAGTATTAATATGTTTTGATAAACAGGTACTCTTATAAAACTCAATTTCATTTCTTGAATTCTTTAAAAAAAAATCATGAAGGTATTAATATTGCTCAAATCTAGGTAGAAATTTCATCTACGTCTTTCTCATAGATATGTATTTTTTTCATTTTGCAATAACAGTATTAATTCTATAATCTTGAAAATACTTGTGTTTTTATAAGGTTTAAGATGATCTGTTCAACAGTAAGATGAATCAGACTTTTATATTTTAATTGTATCGGAATAAGACCTAATGAAAATGATTTGTTATATAACAATGAGAAAAGCAAGGCACTGCTGAGAGTTGAACTCAGGATCTCCTGTTTACTCGACAGGCGCTTTAACCAGCTAAGCCACAGCACCCACTTGATTCTTAAATTTGAAACACTTTTCTTTATGGTGTTCAAGAGAATATTGCTTTTTCACTTTCATATTCTTTTCTAAGTTCACACACTTCTCTACTCAAACACTTAAGATGAATGAAGCATCTTCACTTATTCAAAAACACCTCTCTAATTTGAAGTTTACCCTATTCATATCATTTTAAAATATACCTTGCTGAAGAATGGATTAGTTGAATTCAACAATAGAGTGATCATTCACCTCTATCTTGTTCTTTGTCATTTTCTTTTCCCTATTTCAGTCAATGCATTCCTACAAAAATCTTCACAATACCAAGCATTTTATTTAATTTTTAAGATAACTTATTCTAAAGTTCATAGAACCAGATGTTTATTCCTAAATTGTATTCAACATTTGTTTGATGAAAATTATTCAGAAAGCATGGAGAAAACATTTAGGTGCTGCTGAGATTTGAACTCAGGATTTCCTGTTTACGAGACAGGCGCTTTAACCACTATGCCACAGCACCAACGTTAATAGTAAGAAATGCATACATAATTTATTGTTGATGATGAAAATGTGTTTCCTGCTATAAATTCCTCTTTATATGTATTGTAATCTTAAACACGAAAACATACTCAATCACTACGCAAGTATTATTTATGTTTTAATAAACAGGTACTCTTATAAAACTCAATTTCATTTCTTGAATCCTTTAAAAAAAAATCATGAAGGTATTAATATTGCTCAAATCTAGGTAGAAATTTCATCTACGTCTTTCTCATAGATATGTCTTTTTTTCATTTGGCAATAACAGTATTCATTCTATAATCTTGAAAATACTTGTGTTTTTATAAGGTTTAAGATGATCTGTTCAACAGTAAGATGAATCAGACTTTTATATTTTAATGGTATCGGAATAAGACCTAATAAAAATGATTTGTTATATAACAATGAGAAAAGCTAGGGACTGCTGAGAGTTGAACTCAGGATCTCCTGTTTACTAGACAGGCGCTTTAACCAACTAAGCCACAGCACCCACTTGATTCTTAAATTTGAAACACTTTTCTTTATGGTGTTCAAGAGAATATTGCTTTTTCACTTTCATATTCTTTTCTAAGTTCACACACTTCTCTACTCAAACACTTAAGATGAATGAAGACTCTTCACTTATTCAAAAACACCTCTCAAATTTGAAGTTTACCCTATTCATATCATTTTAAAATATACCTTGCTGAAGAATGGATTAGTTGAATTCAACAATAGAGTGATCATTCACCTCTATCTTGTTCTTTGTCATTTTCTTTTCCCTATTTCAGTCAATGCATTCCTACAAAAATCTTCACAATACCAAGCATTTTATTTAATTTTTAAGATAACTTATTCTAAAGTTCATAGAACCAGATGTTTATACTTAAATTGTATTCAACACTTGTTTGATGAAAATTATTCGGAAAGCATGGAGAAAACAGTTAAATGCTGCTGAGAATTGAACTCAGGATTTCCTGTTTACGAGACAGGAGCTTTAACCACTAAGCCACAGCACCAACAGTAATAGTAAAAAATGCATAAAGAATTTATTGTTAATGATGAAAATGTGTTTTCTGCTATAAATTCTTCTTTATATGTATTGTAATCTTAAACACGAAAAGATACTCAATCACTACGCAAGGATTAATATGTTTTAATAAGCAGGTACTCCTATAAAACCCAATTTAATTTCTTGAATTCTTTACAATTTTTTTTCATGAAGGTAATATTATTGCTCCAATCTAGGTAGACATTTCATCTACGTCTTTCTCATAGATATGTATTTTTTTCATTTTGCAATAACAGTATTCATTCTATAATCTTGAAAATACTTGGGTTTTTATAAGGTTAAAGATGATCTGTTCAACAGTAAGATGAATCAGACTTTTATATTTTAATTGTATCGGAATAAGACCTAATGAAAATGATTTGTTATATAACAATGAGAAAAGCAAGGCACTGCTGAGAGTTGAACTCAGGATCTCCTGGAGACAGGCGCTTTAACCAGCTAAGCCACAGCACCCACTTGATTCTCTATTTTGAAACACTTTTCTTTATGGTGTTCAAGAGAATATTGCTTTTTCACTTTTATATTCTTTTCTAAGTTCACACACTTCTCTACTCAAACACTTAAGATGAATGAAGACTCTTCACTTATTCAAAAACACCTCTCAAATTTGAAGTTTACCCTATTCATATCATTTTAAAATATACCTTGCTGAAGAATGGATTAGTTGAATTCAACAATAGAGTGATCATTCACCTCTATCTTGTTCTTTGTCATTTTCTTTTCCCTATTTCAGTCAATGCATTCCTACAAAAATCTTCTCAATACCAAGCATTTTATTTAATTTTTAAGATAACTTATTCTAAAGTTCATAGAACCAGATGTTTATTCTTAAATTGTATTCAACATTTGTTTGATGAAAATTATTCGGAAAGCATGGAGAACACAGTTAGGTGCTGTTGAGATTTGAACTCAGGATTTCCTGTTTACGAGACAGGCACTTTAACCACTAAGCCACAGCACCAACGTTAATAGTAAGAAATGCATACATAATTTATTGTTGATGATGAAAATGTGTTTCCTGCTATAAATTCTTCTTTATATGTATTGTAATCTTAAACACGAAAACATACTCAATCACTACGCAAGTATTAATATGTTTTGATAAACAGGTACTGTTATAAAACTCAATTTCATTTCTTGAATTCTTAAAAAAAAAATCATGAAGGTATTAATATTGCTCAAATCTAGGTAGAAATTTCATCTACGTCTTTCTTATAGATATGTATTTTTTTCATTTTGCAATACCAGTATTCATTCTATAATCTTGAAAATACTTCTGTTTTTATAAGGTTTAAGATGATCTGTTCAACAGTAAGATGAATCAGACTTTTATATTTTAATTGTATCGGAATAAGACCTAATGAAAATGATTTGTTATATAACAATGAGAAAAGCAAGGCACTGCTGAGAGTTGAACTCAGGATCTCCTGTTTACTAGACAGGCGCTTTAACCAGCTAAGCCACAGCACCCACTTAATTCTTAAATTTGAAACACTTTTCTTTATGGTGTTCAAGAGAATATTGCTTTTTCACTTTCATATTCTTTTCTAAGTTCACACACTTCTCTACTCAAACACTTAAGATGAATGAAGACTCTTCACTTATTCAAAAACACCTCTCTAATTTGAAGTTTACCCTATTCATATCGTTTTAAAATATACCTTGCTGAAGAATGGATTAGTTGAATTCAACAATAGAGTGATCATTCACCTCTATCTTGTTCTTTGTCATTTTCTTTTCCCTATTTCAGTCAATGCATTCCTACAAAAATCTTCACAATACCAAGCATTTTATTTAATTTTTAAGATAACTTATTCTAAAGTTCATAGAACCAGATGTTCATTCCTAAATTGTATTCAACATTTGTTTGATGAAAATTATTCGGAAAGCATGGAGAAAACATTTAGGTGCTGCTGAGATTTGAACTCAGGATTTCCTGTTTACGAGACAGGCGCTTTAACCACTAAGCCACAGCACCAACGTTAATAGTAAGAAATGCATACATAATTTATTGTTGATGATGAAAATGTGTTTCCTGCTATAAATTCTTCTTTATATGTATTGTAATCTTAAACACGAAAACATACTCAATCACTACGCAAGTATTAATATGTTTTAATAAACAGGTACTCTTATAAAACTCAATTTCATTTCTTGAATCCTTTAAAAAAAATCATGAAGGTATTAATATTGCTCAAATCTAGGTAGAAATTTCATCTACGTCTTTCTCATAGATATGTATTTTTTTCATTTTGCAATAACAGTATTCATTCTATAATCTTGAAAATACTTCTGTTTTTATAAGGTTTAAGATGATCTGTTCAACAGTAAGATGAATCAGACTTTTATATTTTAATGGTATCGGAATAAGACCTAATAAAAATGATTTGTTATATAACAATGAGAAAAGCTAGGGACTGCTGAGAGTTGAACTCAGGATCTCCTGTTTACTAGACAGGCGCTTTAACCAGCTAAGCCACAGCACCCACTTGATTCTTAAATTTGAAACACTTTTCTTTATGGTGTTCAAGAGAATATTGCTTTTTCACTTTCATATTCTTTTCTAAGTTCACACACTTCTCTACTCAAACACTTAAGATGAATGAAGACTCTTCACTTATTCAAAAACACCTCTCAAATTTGAAGTTTACCCTATTCATATCATTTTAAAATATACCTTGCTGAAGAATGGATTAGTTGAATTCAACAATAGAGTGATCATTCACCTCTATCTTGTTCTTTGTCATTTTCTTTTCCCTATTTCAGTCAATGCATTCCTACAAAAATCTTCACAATACCAAGCATTTTATTTAATTTTTAGGATAACTTATTCTAAAGTTCATAGAACCAGATGTTTATACTTAAATTGTATTCAACACTTGTTTGATGAAAATTATTCGGAAAGCATGGAGAAAACAGTTAAATGCTGCTGAGAATTGAACTCAGGATTTCCTGTTTACGAGACAGGAGCTTTAACCACTAAGCCACAGCACCAACAGTAATAGTAAAAAATGCATAAAGAATTTATTGTTAATGATGAAAATGTGTTTTCTGCTATAAATTCTTCTTTATATGTATTGTAATCTTAAACACGAAAAGATACTCAATCACTACGCAAGGATTAATATGTTTTAATAAGCAGGTACTCCTATAAAACCCAATTTCATTTCTTGAATTCTTTACAATTTTTTTTCATGAAGGTAATATTATTGCTCCAATCTAGGTAGACATTTCATCTACGTCTTTCTCATAGATATGTATTTTTTTCATTTTGCAATAACAGTATTCATTCTATAATCTTGAAAATACTTCTGTTTTTATAAGGTTTGAGATGATCTGTTCAACAGTAAGATGAATCAGACTTTTATATTTTAATTGTATCGGAATAAGACCTAATGAAAATGATTTGTTATATAACAATGAGAAAAGCAAGGCACTGCTGAGAGTTGAACTCAGGATCTCCTGGAGACAGGCGCTTTAACCAGCTAAGCCACAGCACCCACTTGATTCGCTATTTTGAAACACTTTTCTTTATGGTGTTCAAGAGAATATTGCTTTTTCACTTTTATATTCTTTTCTAAGTTCACACACTTCTCTACTCAAACACTTAAGATGAATGAAGACTCTTCACTTATTCAAAAACACCTCTCTAATTTGAAGTTTACCCTATTCATATCATTTTAAAATATACCTTGCTGAAGAATGGATTAGTTGAATTCAACAATAGAGTGATCATTCACCTCTATCTTGTTCTTTGTCATTTTCTTTTCCCTATTTCAGTCAATGCATTCCTACAAAAATCTTCACAATACCAAGCATTTTTTTTAATGTTTAAGTTAACTTATTCTAAAGTTCATAGAACCAGATGTTTATTCTTAAATTGTATTCAACATTTGTTTGATGTAAAATATTCAGAAAGCATAGAGAAAACAGTTAGGTTCTGCTGAGATTTGAACTCAGGATTTCCTGTTTACGAGACAGGCGCTTTAACCACTAAGCCACAGCACCAACGTTAACAGTAAGAAATGCATAAATTATTCATTGTTGATGATGAAAATGTGTTTCCTGCTATAAATTCTTCTTTATATGTATTGTAATCTTAAACAGGAAAACATACTCACTACGCAAGTATTAATATGTTTTAATGAACAGGTACTCTTATAAAACCCAATTTCATTTCTTGAATTCTTTACAATTTTTTTTCATGAAGGTAATAATATTGCTCCAATCTAGGTAGACATTTCATCTACGTCTTTCTCATAGATATGTATTTTTTTCATTTTGCAATAACATTATTCATTCTATAATCTTGAAAATACTTGGGTTTTTATAAGGTTAAAGATGATCTGTTCATCAGAAAGATGAATCAGACTTTTATATTTTAATTGTATCGGAATAAGACCTAATGAAAATGATTTGTTATATATTACAATGAGAAAAGCAAGGCGCTGCTGAGATTTGAACTCAGGATTTCCTGTTTACTAGACAGGCGCTTTAACCAGCTAAGCCACAGCACCCACTTGATTCTTAAATTTGAAACACTTTTCTTTATGGTGTTCAAGAGAATATTGCTTTTTCACTTTCATATTCTTTTCTAAGTTCACACACTTCTCTACTCAAACACTTAAGATGAATGAAGACTCTTCACTTATTCAAAAACACCTCTCTAATTTGAAGTTTACCCTATTCATATCATTTTAAAATATTGCTTGCTGAAGAATGGATTTGTTGAATTCCACAATAGAGTGATCATTCACCTCTATCTTGTTCTTTGTCATTTTCTTTTCCCTATTTCAGTCAATGCATTCCTACAAAAATCTTCACAATACCAAGCATTTTATTTGATTTTTAAGATAACTTATTCTAAAGTTCATAGAACCAGATGTTTATTCTTAAATTGTATTCAACATTTGTTTGATGAAAATTATTCGGAAAGCATGGAGAACACAGTTAGGTGCTGTTGAGATTTGAACTCAGGATTTCCTGTTTACGAGACAGGTGCTTTAACCACTAAGCCACAGCACCAACGTTAATAGTAAGAAATGCATACATAATTTATTGTTGATGATGAAAATGTGTTTCCTGCTATAAATTCTTCTTTATATGTATTGTAATCTTAAACACGAAAACATACTCAATCACTACGCAAGTATTAATTTGTTTTGATAAACAGGTACTCTTATAAAACTCAATTTCATTTCTTGAATTCTTTAAAAAAAAATCATGAAGGTATTAATATTGCTCAAATCTAGGTAGAAATTTCATCTACGTCTTTCTCATAGATATGTATTTTTTTCATTTTGCAATAACAGTATTCATTCTATAATCTTGAAAATACTTCTGTTTTTATAAGGTTTAAGATGATCTGTTCAACAGTAAGATGAATCAGACTTTTATATTTTAATTGTATCGGAATAAGACCTAATGAAAATGATTTGTTATATAACAATGAGAAAAGCAAGGCACTGCTGAGAGTTGAACTCAGGATCTCCTGTTTACTAGACAGGCGCTTTAACCAGCTAAGCCACAGCACCCACTTAATTCTTAAATTTGAAACACTTTTCTTTATGGTGTTCAAGAGAATATTGCTTTTTCACTTTCATATTCTTTTCTAAGTTCACACACTTCTCTACTCAAACACTTAAGATGAATGAAGACTCTTCACTTATTCAAAAACACCTCTCTAATTTGAAGTTTACCCTATTCATATCATTTTAAAATATACCTTGCTGAAGAATGGATTAGTTGAATTCAACAATAGAGTGATCATTCACCTCTATCTTGTTCTTTGTCATTTTCTTTTCCTTATTTCAGTCAATGCATTCCTACAAAAATCTTCACAATACCAAGCATTTTATTTAATTTTTAAGATAACTTATTCTAAAGTTCATAGAACCAGATGTTCATTCTTAAATTGTATTCAACATTTGTTTGATGAAAATTATTCGGAAAGCATGGAGAAAACATTTAGGTGCTGCTGAGATTTGAACTCAGGATTACCTGTTTACGAGACAGGCGCTTTAACCACTAAGCCACAGCACCAACGTTAATAGTAAGAAATGCATACATAATTTATTGTTGATGATGAAAATGTGTTTCCTGCTATAAATTCTTCTTTATATGTATTGTAATCTTAAACACGAAAACATACTCAATCACTACGCAAGTATTAATATGTTTTAATAAACAGGTACTCTTATAAAACTCAATTTCATTTCTTGAATCCTTTAAAAAAAAATCATGAAGGTATTAATATTGCTCAAATCTAGGTAGAAATTTCATCTACGTCTTTCTCATAGATATGTCTTTTTTTCATTTGGCAATAACAGTATTCATTCTATTATCTTGAAAATACTTGTGTTTTTATAAGGTTTAAGATGATCTGTTCAACAGTAAGATGAATCAGACTTTATATTT
The DNA here is from genome assembly GCF_964263255.1 of Lissotriton vulgaris. NCBI lineage: Eukaryota > Metazoa > Chordata > Amphibia > Caudata > Salamandridae > Lissotriton > Lissotriton vulgaris. The sequence continues at coordinate 444,166,462 of NC_141700.1, forward strand.
TAATGGTATCGGAATAAGACCTAATAAAAATGATTTGTTATATAACAATGAGAAAAGCTAGGGACTGCTGAGAGTTGAACTCAGGATCTCCTGTTTACTAGACAGGCGCTTTAACCAGCTAAGCCACAGCACCCACTTGATTCTTAAATTTGAAACACTTTTCTTTATGGTGTTCAAGAGAATATTGCTTTTTCACTTTCATATTCTTTTCTAAGTTCACACACTTCTCTACTCAAACACTTAAGATGAATGAAGACTCTTCACTTATTCAAAAACACCTCTCAAATTTGAAGTTTACCCTATTCATATCATTTTAAAATATACCTTGCTGAAGAATGGATTAGTTGAATTCAACAATAGAGTGATCATTCACCTCTATCTTGTTCTTTGTCATTTTCTTTTCCCTATTTCAGTCAATGCATTCCTACAAAAATCTTCACAATACCAAGCATTTTATTTAATTTTTAAGATAACTTATTCTAAAGTTCATAGAACCAGATGTTTATACTTAAATTGTATTCAACACTTGTTTGATGAAAATTATTCGGAAAGCATGGAGAAAACAGTTATATGCTGCTGAGAATTGAACTCAGGATTTCCTGTTTACGAGACAGGAGCTTTAACCACTAAGCCACAGCACCAACAGTAATAGTAAAAAATGCATAAAGAATTTATTGTTAATGATGAAAATGTGTTTTCTGCTATAAATTCTTCTTTGTATGTATTGTAATCTTAAACACGAAAAGATACTCAATCACTACGCAAGGATTAATATGTTTTAATAAGCAGGTACTCCTATAAAACCCAATTTCATTTCTTGAATTCTTTACAATTTTTTTTCATGAAGGTAATATTATTGCTCCAATCTAGGTAGACATTTCATCTACGTCTTTCTCATAGATATGTATTTTTTTCATTTTGCAATAACAGTATTCATTCTATAATCTTGAAAATACTTGGGTTTTTATAAGGTTAAAGATGATCTGTTCAACAGTAAGATGAATCAGACTTTTATATTTTAATTGTATCGGAATAAGACCTAATGAAAATGATTTGTTATATAACAATGAGAAAAGCAAGGCACTGCTGAGAGTTGAACTCAGGATCTCCTGGAGACAGGCGCTTTAACCAGCTAAGCCACAGCACCCACTTGATTCTCTATTTTGAAACACTTTTCTTTATGGTGTTAAAGAGAATATTGCTTTTTCACTTTTATATTCTTTTCTAAGTTCACACACTTCTCTACTCAAACACTTAAGATGAATGAAGACTCTTCACTTATTCAAAAACACCTCTCTAATTTGAAGTTTACCCTATTCATATCATTTTAAAATATACCTTGCTGAAGAATGGATTAGTTGAATTCAACAATAGAGTGATCATTCACCTCTATCTTGTTCTTTGTCATTTTCTTTTCCCTATTTCAGTCAATGCATTCCTACAAAAATCTTCTCAATACCAAGCATTTTATTTAATTTTTAAGATAACTTATTCTAAAGTTCATAGAACCAGATGTTTATTCTTAAATTGTATTCAACATTTGTTTGATGAAAATTATTCGGAAAGCATGGAGAACACAGTTAGGTGCTGTTGAGATTTGAACTCAGGATTTCCTGTTTACGAGACAGGCACTTTAACCACTAAGCCACAGCACCAACGTTAATAGTAAGAAATGCATACATAATTTATTGTTGATGATGAAAATGTGTTTCCTGCTATAAATTCTTCTTTATATGTATTGTAATCTTAAACACGAAAACATACTCAATCACTACGCAAGTATTAATATGTTTTGATAAACAGGTACTGTTATAAAACTCAATTTCATTTCTTGAATTCTTTAAAAAAAAATCATGAAGGTATTAATATTGCTCAAATCTAGGTAGAAATTTCATCTACGTCTTTCTCATAGATATGTATTTTTTTCATTTTGCAATACCAGTATTCATTCTATAATCTTGAAAATACTTCTGTTTTTATAAGGTTTAAGATGATCTGTTCAACAGTAAGATGAATCAGACTTTTATATTTTAATTGTATCGGAATAAGACCTAATGAAAATGATTTGTTATATAACAATGAGAAAAGCAAGGCACTGCTGAGAGTTGAACTCAGGATCTCCTGTTTACTAGACAGGCGCTTTAACCAGCTAAGCCACAGCACCCACTTAATTCTTAAATTTGAAACACTTTTCTTTATGGTGTTCAAGAGAATATTGCTTTTTCACTTTCATATTCTTTTCTAAGTTCACACACTTCTCTACTCAAACACTTAAGATGAATGAAGACTCTTCACTTATTCAAAAACACCTCTCTAATTTGAAGTTTACCCTATTCATATCGTTTTAAAATATACCTTGCTGAAGAATGGATTAGTTGAATTCAACAATAGAGTGATCATTCACCTCTATCTTGTTCTTTGTCATTTTCTTTTCCCTATTTCAGTCAATGCATTCCTACAAAAATCTTCACAATACCAAGCATTTTATTTAATTTTTAAGATAACTTATTCTAAAGTTCATAGAACCAGATGTTCATTCCTAAATTGTATTCAACATTTGTTTGATGAAAATTATTCGGAAAGCATGGAGAAAACATTTAGGTGCTGCTGAGATTTGAACTCAGGATTTCCTGTTTACGAGACAGGCGCTTTAACCACTAAGCCACAGCACCAACGTTAATAGTAAGAAATGCATACATAATTTATTGTTGATGATGAAAATGTGTTTCCTGCTATAAATTCTTCTTTATATGTATTGTAATCTTAAACACGAAAACATACTCAATCACTACGCAAGTATTAATATGTTTTAATAAACAGGTACTCTTATAAAACTCAATTTCATTTCTTGAATCCTTTAAAAAAAATCATGAAGTTATTAATATTGCTCAAATCTAGGTAGAAATTTCATCTACGTCTTTCTCATAGATATGTATTTTTTTCATTTTGCAATAACAGTATTCATTCTATAATCTTGAAAATACTTCTGTTTTTATAAGGTTTAAGATGATCTGTTCAACAGTAAGATGAATCAGACTTTTATATTTTAATGGTATCGGAATAAGACCTAATAAAAATGATTTGTTATATAACAATGAGAAAAGCTAGGGACTGCTGAGAGTTGAACTCAGGATCTCCTGTTTACTAGACAGGCGCTTTAACCAGCTAAGCCACAGCACCCACTTGATTCTTAAATTTGAAACACTTTTCTTTATGGTGTTCAAGAGAATATTGCTTTTTCACTTTCATATTCTTTTCTAAGTTCACACACTTCTCTACTCAAACACTTAAGATGAATGAAGACTCTTCACTTATTCAAAAACACCTCTCAAATTTGAAGTTTACCCTATTCATATCATTTTAAAATATACCTTGCTGAAGAATGGATTAGTTGAATTCAACAATAGAGTGATCATTCACCTCTATCTTGTTCTTTGTCATTTTCTTTTCCCTATTTCAGTCAATGCATTCCTACAAAAATCTTCACAATACCAAGCATTTTATTTAAGTTTTTAAGATAACTTATTCTAAAGTTCATAGAACCAGATGTTTATACTTAAATTGTATTCAACACTTGTTTGATGAAAATTATTCGGAAAGCATGGAGAAAACAGTTAAATGCTGCTGAGAATTGAACTCAGGATTTCCTGTTTACGAGACAGGAGCTTTAACCACTAAGCCACAGCACCAACAGTAATAGTAAAAAATGCATAAAGAATTTATTGTTAATGATGAAAATGTGTTTTCTGCTATAAATTCTTCTTTATATGTATTGTAATCTTAAACACGAAAAGATACTCAATCACTACGCAAGGATTAATATGTTTTAATAAGCAGGTACTCCTATAAAACCCAATTTCATTTCTTGAATTCTTTACAATTTTTTTTCATGAAGGTAATATTATTGCTCCAATCTAGGTAGACATTTCATCTACGTCTTTCTCATAGATATGTATTTTTTTCATTTTGCAATAACAGTATTCATTCTATAATCTTGAAAATACTTGGGTTTTTATAAGGTTAAAGATGATCTGTTCAACAGTAAGATGAATCAGACTTTTATATTTTAATTGTATCGGAATAAGACCTAATGAAAATGATTTGTTATATAACAATGAGAAAAGCAAGGCACTGCTGAGAGTTGCACTCAGGATCTCCTGGAGACAGGCGCTTTAACCAGCTAAGCCACAGCACCCACTTGATTCTCTATTTTGAAACACTTTTCTTTATGGTGTTCAAGAGAATATTGCTTTTTCACTTTTATATTCTTTTCTAAGTTCACACACTTCTCTACTCAAACACTTAAGATGAATGAAGACTCTTCACTTATTCAAAAACACCTCTCTAATTTGAAGTTTACCCTATTCATATCATTTTAAAATATACCTTGCTGAAGAATGGATTAGTTGAATTCAACAATAGAGTGATCATTCACCTCTATCTTGTTCTTTGTCATTTTCTTTTCCCTATTTCAGTCAATGCATTCCTACAAAAATCTTCACAATACCAAGCATTTTTTTTAATGTTTAAGATAACTTATTCTAAAGTTCATAGAACCAGATGTTTATTCTTAAATTGTATTCAACATTTGTTTGATGTAAAATATTCAGAAAGCATAGAGAAAACAGTTAGGTTCTGCTGAGATTTGAACTCAGGATTTCCTGTTTACGAGACAGGCGCTTTAACCACTAAGCCACAGCACCAACGTTAACAGTAAGAAATGCATAAATTATTCATTGTTGATGATGAAAATGTGTTTCCTGCTATAAATTCTTCTTTATATGTATTGTAATCTTAAACAGGAAAACAAACTCACTACGCAAGTATTAATATGTTTTAATGAACAGGTACTCTTATAAAACCCAATTTCATTTCTTGAATTCTTTACAATTTTTTTCATGAAGGTAATAATATTGCTCCAATCTAGGTAGACATTTCATCTACGTCTTTCTCATAGATATGTATTTTTTTCATTTTGCAATAACATTATTCATTCTATAATCTTGAAAATACTTGGGTTTTTATAAGGTTAAAGATGATCTGTTCATCAGTAAGATGAATCAGACTTTTATATTTTAATTGTATCGGAATAAGACCTAATGAAAATGATTTGTTATATATTACAATGAGAAAAGCAAGGCGCTGCTGAGATTTGAACTCAGGATTTCCTGTTTACTAGACAGGCGCTTTAACCAGCTAAGCCACAGCACCCACTTGATTCTTAAATTTGAAACACTTTTCTTTATGGTGTTCAAGAGAATATTGCTTTTTCACTTTCATATTCTTTTCTAAGTTCACACACTTCTCTACTCAAACACTTAAGATGAATGAAGACTCTTCACTTATTCAAAAACACCTCTCTAATTTGAAGTTTACCCTATTCATATCATTTTAAAATATTCCTTGCTGAAGAATGGATTTGTTGAATTCCACAATAGAGTGATCATTCACCTCTATCTTGTTCTTTGTCATTTTCTTTTCCCTATTTCAGTCAATGCATTCCTACAAAAATCTTCACAATACCAAGCATTTTATTTGATTTTTAAGATAACTTATTCTAAAGTTCATAGAACCAGATGTTTATTCTTAAATTGTATTCAACATTTGTTTGATGAAAATTATTCGGAAAGAATGGAGAAAAGAGTTAGGTGCTGTTGAGATTTGAACTCAGGATTTCCTGTTTAAGAGACAGGCGCTTTAACCACTAAGCCACAGCACCAACGTTAATAGTAAGAAATGCATACATAATTTATTGTTGATGATGAAAATGTGTTTCCTGCTATAAATTCTTCTTACTATTGTATTGTAATCTTAAACACGAAAACATACTCAATCACTACGCAAGTATTAATATGTTTTAATAAACAGGTACTCTCATAAAACTCAATTTTTTTTCTTGAATTCTTTAAAAAAAATCATGAAGGTATTAATATTGCTCAAATCTAGGTAGAACTTTCATCTACGTCTTTCTCATAGATATGTATTTTTTTTTATTTGGCAATAACAGTATTCATTCTATAATCTTGAAAATACTTGTGTTTTTATAAGGTTTAAGATGATCTGTTCAACAGTAAGATGAATCAGACTTTTATATTTTAATTGTATCGGAATAAGACCTAATGAAAATGATTTGTTATATAACAATGAGAAAAGCAAGGCACAGCTGAGAGTTGAACTCAGGATCTCCTGTTTAGTAGACAGGCGTTTTAACCAGCTAAGCCACAGCACCCACTTGATTCTTAATTTTGAAAACTTTTTCTTTATGGTGTTCAAGAGAATAATGCTTTTTCACTTTCATATTCTTTTCTAAGTTCACACACTTCTCTACTCATAAACTTAAGATGAATGAAGACTCTTCACTTATTCAAAAACACCTCTCTAATTTGAAGTTTACCCTATTCATATCATTTTAAAATATACCTTGCTGAAGAATGGATTAGTTGAATTCAACAATAGAGTGATCATTCACCTCTATCTTGTTCTTTGTCATTTTCTTTTCCCTATTTCAATCAATGCATTCCTACAAAAATCTTCACAATACCAAGTATTTAATTTAATTTTTAAGATAACTTATTCTAAAGTTCATAGAACCAGATGTTTATACTTAAATTGTATTCAACACTTTGATGAAAAATATTCGGAAAGCATGAAGAAAACAGTTAAATACTGCAGAGATTTGAACTCAGGATTTCCTGTTTAGGAGATAGGAGCTTTAACCACTTAGCCACAGCACCAACGGTAATAGTAAAAAATGCATAAATAATTTATTGTTGATGATGAAAATGTGTTTTCTGCTATAAATTCTTCTTTATATGTATTGTAATCTTAAACACGAAAAGATACTCAATCACTTCGCAAGGATTCATATGTTTTAATAAACAGGTACTCTTATAAAACCCAATTTCATTTCTTGAATTCTTTACAATTTTTTTTCATGAAGGTAATAATATTGCTCCAATCTTGGTAGACATTTCATCTACGTCTTTCTTATAGATATATATTTTTTTCATTTTGCAATAACAGTATTCATTCTATAATCTTGAAAATACATGCGTTTTTATAAGGTTAAAGGTGATCTGTTCAACAGTAAGATGAATCAGACTTTTATATTTTAATTGTATCGGAATAAGACCTAATGAAAATGATTTGTTATATAACAATGAGAAAAGCAAGGCACTGCTGAGAGATGAACTCAGGATCTCCTGTTTACTAGACAGGTGCTTTAACCAGCTAAGCCACAGCACCCACTTGATTCTTAAATTTGAAACACTTTTCTTTATGGTGTTCAAGAGAATATTGCTTTTTCACTTTTATATTCTTTTCTAAGTTCACACACTTCTCTACTCAAACACTTAAGATGAATGAAGACTCTTCACTTATTCAAAAACACCTCTCTAATTTGAAGTTTACCCTATTCATATCATTTTAAAATATACCTTGCTGAAGAATTGATTAGTTGAATTCAACAATAGAGTGATCATTCACCTGTATCTTGTTCTTTGTCATTTTCTTTTCCCTATTTCAGTCAATGCATTCCTACAAAAATCTTCTCAATACCAAGCATTTTATTTAATTTTTAAGATAACTTATTCTAAAGTTCATAGAACCAGATGTTTATTCTTAAATTGTATTCAACATTTGTTTGATGAAAATTATTCGGAAAGCATGGAGAACACAGTTAGGTGCTGTTGAGATTTGAACTCAGGATTTCCTGTTTACGAGACAGGCGCTTTAACCACTAAGCCACAGCACCAACGTTAATAGTAAGAAATGCATACATAATTTATTGTTGATGATGAAAATGTGTTTCCTGCTATAAATTCTTCTTTATATGTATTGTAATCTTAAACACGAAAACATACTCAATCACTACGCAAGTATTAATTTGTTTTGATAAACAGGTACTCTTATAAAACTCAATTTCATTTCTTGAATTCTTTAAAAAAAATCATGAAGGTATTAATATTGCTCAAATCTAGGTAGAAATTTCATCTACGTCTTTCTCATAGATATGTATTTTTTTCATTTTGCAATAACAGTATTCATTCTATAATCTTGAAAATACTTCTGTTTTTATAAGGTTTAAGATGATCTGTTCAACAGTAAGATGAATCAGACTTTTATATTTTAATTGTATCGGAATAAGACCTAATGAAAATGATTTGTTATATATTACAATGAGAAAAGCAAGGCGCTGCTGAGATTTGAACTCAGGATTTCTTGTTTACTAGACAGGCGCTTTAACCAGCTAAGCCACAGAACCCACTTGATTCTTAAATTTGAAACACTTTTCTTTATGGTGTTCAAGAGAATATTGCTTTTTCACTTTCATATTCTTTTCTAAGTTCACACACTTCTCTACTCAAACACTTAAGATGAATGAAGACTCTTCACTTATTCAAAAACACCTCTCTAATTTGAAGTTTACCCTATTCATATCATTTTAAAATATTCCTTGCTGAAGAATGGATTTGTTGAATTCCACAATAGAGTGATCATTCACCTCTATCTTGTTCTTTGTCATTTTCTTTTCCCTATTTCAGTCAATGCATTCCTACAAAAATCTTCACAATACCAAGCATTTTATTTCATTTTTAAGATAACTTATTCTGAAGTTCATAGAACCAGATGTTTATTCTTAAATTGTATTCAACATTTGTTTGATGAAAATTATTCGGAAAGCATGGAGAAAACAGTTAGGTGCTGTTGAGATTTGAACTCAGGATTTCCTGTTTAAGAGACAGGCGCTTTAACCACTAAGCCACAGCACCAACATTAATAGTAAGAAATGCATACATAATTTATTGTTGATGATGAAAATGTGTTTCCTGCTATAAATTCTTCTTACTATTGTATTGTAATCTTAAACACGAAAACATACTCAATCACTACGCAAGTATTAATATGTTTTAATAAACAGGTACTCTTATAAAACTCAATTATTTTTCTTGAATTCTTTACAATTTTTTTTCATGAACGTAATGATATTGCTCCAATCTTGGTAGACATTTCATCTACGTCTTTCTCATAGATATGTATTTTTTTCATTTTGCAATAACAGTATTCATTCTATAATCTTGAAAATACTTGGGTTTTTATAAGGTTTGAGATGATCTGTTCAACAGTAAGATGAATCAGACTTTTATATTTTAATGGTATCGGAATAAGACCTAATAAAAATGATTTGTTATATAACAATGAGAAAAGCAAGGCACTGCTGAGAGTTGAACTCAGGATCTCCTGTTTACTAGACAGGCGCTTTAACCAGCTAAGCCACAGCACCCACTTGATTCTTAAATTTGAAACACTTTTCTTTATGGTGTTCAAGAGAATATTGCTTTTTCACTTTCATATTCTTTTCTAAGTTCACACACTTCTCTACTCAAACACTTAAGATGAATGAAGACTCTTCACTTATTCAAAAACACCTCTCTAATTTGAAGTTTACCCTATTCTTATCATTTTAAAATATACCTTGCTGAAGAATGGATTAGTTGAATTCAACAATAGAGTGATCATTCACCTCTATCTTGTTCTTTGTCATTTTCTTTTCCCTATTTCAGTCAATGCATTCCTACAAAAATCTTCACAATACCAAGCATTTTATTTAATTTTTAAGATAACTTATTCTAAAGTTCATAGAACCAGATGTTTATACTTAAATTGTATTCAACACTTGTTTGATGAAAATTATTCGGAAAGCATGGAGAAAACAGTTAAATGCTGCTGAGAATTGAACTCAGGATTTCCTGTTTACGAGACAGGAGCTTTAACCACTAAGCCACAGCACCAACAGTAATAGTAAAAAATGCATAAAGAATTTATTGTTAATGATGAAAATGTGTTTTCTGCTATAAATTCTTCTTTACATGTATTGTTATCTTAAACACGAAAAGATACTCAATCACTACGCAAGGATTAATATGTTTTAATAAACAGGTACTTCTATAAAACCCAATTTCATTTCTTGAATTCATTACAATTTTTTTTTCATGAAGGTAATAATATTGCTCCAATCTAGGTAGACATTTCATCTACGTCTTTCTCATAGATATGTATTTTTTTTCATTTTGCAATAACAGTATTCATTCTATAATCTTGAAAATACTTGGGTTTTTATAAGGTTAAAGATGATCTGTTCAACAGTAAGATGAATCAGACTTTTATATTTTAATTGTATCGGAATAAGACCTAATGAAAATGATTTGTTATATAACAATGAGAAAAGCAAGGCACTGCTGAGAGTTGAACTCAGGATCTCCTGTAGACAGGCGCTTTAACCAGCTAAGCCACAGCACCCACTTGATTCTTAAATTTGAAACACTTTTCTTTATGGTTTTCAAGACAATATTGCTTTTTCACTTTCATATTATTTTCTAAGTTCACACACTTCTCTACTCAAACACTTAAGATGAATGAAGACTCTTCACTTATTCAAAAACACCTCTCTAATTTGAAGTTTACCCTATTCATATCATTTTAAAATATACCTTGCTGAAGAATTGATTAGTTGAATTCAATAATAGAGTGATCATTCACCTGTATCTTGTTCTTTGTCATTTTCTTTTCCCTATTTCAGTCGATGCATTCCTACAAAAATCTTCTCAATACCAAGCATTTTATTTAATTTTTAAGATAACTTATTCTAAAGTTCATAGAACCAGATGTTTATTCTTAAATTGTATTCAACATTTGTTTGATGAAAATTAATCGGAAAGCATGGAGAACACAGTTAGGTGCTGTTGAGATTTGAACTCAGGATTTCCTGTTTACGAGACAGGCGCTTTAACCACTAAGCCACAGCACCAACGTTAATAGTAAGAAATGCATACATAATTTATTGTTGATGATGAAAATGTGTTTCCTGCTATAAATTCTTCTTTATATGTATTGTAATCTTAAACACGAAAACATACTCAATCACTACGCAAGTATTAATTTGTTTTGATAAACAGGTACTCTTATAAAACTCAATTTCATTTCTTGAATTCTTTAAAAAAAAATCATGAAGGTATTAATATTGCTCAAATCTAGGTAGAAATTTCATCTACGTCTTTCTCATAGATATGTATTTTTTTCATTTTGCAATAACAGTATTCATTCTATAATCTTGAAAATACTTCTGTTTTTATAAGGTTTAAGATGATCTGTTCAACAGTAAGATGAATCAGACTTTTATATTTTAATTGTATCGGAATAAGACCTAATGAAAATGATTTGTTATATAACAATGAGAAAAGCAAGGCACTGCTGAGAGTTGAACTCAGGATCTCCTGTTTACTAGACAGGCGCTTTAACCAGCTAAGCCACAGCACCCACTTAATTCTTAAATTTGAAACACTTTTCTTTATGGTGTTCAAGAGAATATTGCTTTTTCACTTTCATATTCTTTTCTAAGTTCACACACATCTCTACTCAAACACTTAAGATGAATGAAGACTCTTCACTTATTCAAAAACACCTCTCTAATTTGAAGTTTACCCTATTCATATCATTTTAAAATATACCTTGCTGAAGAATGGATTAGTTGAATTCAACAATAGAGTGATCATTCACCTCTATCTTGTTCTTTGTCATTTTCTTTTCCTTATTTCAGTCAATGCATTCCTACAAAAATCTTCACAATACCAAGCATTTTATTTAATTTTTAAGATAACTTATTCTAAAGTTCATAGAACCAGATGTTCATTCTTAAATTGTATTCAACATTTGTTTGATGAAAATTATTCGGAAAGCATGGAGAAAACATTTAGGTGCTGCTGAGATTTGAACTCAGGATTACCTGTTTACGAGACAGGCGCTTTAACCACTAAGCCACAGCACCAACGTTAATAGTAAGAAATGCATACATAATTTATTGTTGATGATGAAAATGTGTTTCCTGCTATAAATTCTTCTTTATATGTATTGTAATCTTAAACACGAAAACATACTCAATCACTACGCAAGTATTAATATGTTTTAATAAACAGGTACTCTTATAAAACTCAATTTCATTTCTTGAATCCTTTAAAAAAAAATCATGAAGGTATTAATATTGCTCAAATCTAGGTAGAAATTTCATCTACGTCTTTCTCATAGATATGTCTTTTTTTCATTTGGCAATAACAGTATTCATTCTATAATCTTGAAAATACTTGTGTTTTTATAAGGTTTAAGATGATCTGTTCAACAGTAAGATGAATCAGACTTTATATTTTAATGGTATCGGAATAAGACCTAATAAAAATGATTTGTTATATAACAATGAGAAAAGCTAGGGACTGCTGAGAGTTGAACTCAGGATCTCCTGTTTACTAGACAGGCGCTTTAACCAGCTAAGCCACAGCACCCACTTGATTCTTAAATTTGAAACACTTTTCTTTATGGTGTTCAAGAGAATATTGCTTTTTCACTTTCATATTCTTTTCTAAGTTCACACACTTCTCTACTCAAACACTTAAGATGAATGAAGACTCTTCACTTATTCAAAAACACCTCTCAAATTTGAAGTTTACCCTATTCATATCATTTTAAAATATACCTTGCTGAAGAATGGATTAGTTGAATTCAACAATAGAGTGATCATTCACCTCTATCTTGTTCTTTGTCATTTTCTTTTCCCTATTTCAGTCAATGCATTCCTACAAAAATCTTCACAATACCAAGCATTTTATTTAATTTTTAAGATAACTTATTCTAAAGTTCATAGAACCAGATGTTTATACTTAAATTGTATTCAACACTTGTTTGATGAAAATTATTCGGAAAGCATGGAGAAAACAGTTAAATGCTGCTGAGAATTGAACTCAGGATTTCCTGTTTACGAGACAGGAGCTTTAACCACTAAGCCACAGCACCAACAGTAATAGTAAAAAATGCATAAAGAATTTATTGTTAATGATGAAAATGTGTTTTCTGCTATAAATTCTTCTTTGTATGTATTGTAATCTTAAACACGAAAAGATACTCAATCACTACGCAAGGATTAATATGTTTTAATAAGCAGGTACTCCTATAAAACCCAATTTCATTTCTTGAATTCTTTACAATTTTTTTTCATGAAGGTAATATTATTGCTCCAATCTAGGTAGACATTTCATCTACGTCTTTCTCATAGATATGTATTTTTTTCATTTTGCAATAACAGTATTCATTCTATAATCTTGAAAATACTTGGGTTTTTATAAGGTTAAAGATGATCTGTTCAACAGTAAGATGAATCAGACTTTTATATTTTAATTGTATCGGAATAAGACCTAATGAAAATGATTTGTTATATAACAATGAGAAAAACAAGGCACTGCTGAGAGTTGAACTCAGGATCTCCTGGAGACAGGCGCTTTAACCAGCTAAGCCACAGCACCCACTTTATTCTCTATTTTGAAACACTTTTCTTTATGGTGTTCAAGAGAATATTGCTTTTTCACTTTTATATTCTTTTCTAAGTTCACACACTTCTCTACTCAAACACTTAAGATGAATGAAGACTCTTCACTTATTCAAAAACACCTCTCTAATTTGAAGTTTACCCTATTCAGATCATTTTAAAATATACCTTGCTGAAGAATGGATTAGTTGAATTCAACAATAGAGTGATCATTCACCTCTATCTTGTTCTTTGTCATTTTCTTTTCCCTATTTCAGTCAATGCATTCCAACAAAAATCTTCACAATACCAAGCATTTTATTTAATGTTTAAGATAACTTATTCTAAAGTTCATAGAACCAGATGTTTATTCTTAAATTGTATTCAACATTTGTTTGATGTAAATTATTCAGAAAGCATGGAGAAAACAGTTAGGTTCTGCTGAGATTTGAACTCAGGATTTCCTGTTTACGAGACAGGCGCTTTAACCACTAAGCCACAGCACCAACGTTAACAGTAAGAAATGCATAAATTATTCATTGTTGATGATGAAAATGTGTTTCCTGCTATAAATTCTTCTTTATATGTATTGTAATCTTAAACAGGAAAACATACTCACTACGCAAGTATTAATATGTTTTAATGAACAGGTACTCTTATAAAACCCAATTTCATTTCTTGAATTCTTTACAATTTTTTTTCATGAAGGTAATAATATTGCTCCAATCTAGGTAGACATTTCATCTACGTCTTTCTCATAGATATGTATTTTTTTCATTTTGCAATAACATTATTCATTCTATAATCTTGAAAATACTTGGGTTTTTATAAGGTTAAAGATGATCTGTTCATCAGTAAGATGAATCAGACTTTTATATTTTAATTGTATCGGAATAAGACCTAATGAAAATGATTTGTTATATATTACAATGAGAAAAGCAAGGCGCTGCTGAGATTTGAACTCAGGATTTCCTGTTTACTAGACAGGCGCTTTAACCAGCTAAGCCACAGAACCCACTTGATTCTTAAATTTGAAACACTTTTCTTTATGGTGTTCAAGAGAATATTGCTTTTTCACTTTCATATTCTTTTCTAAGTTCACACACTTCTCTACTCAAACACTTAAGATGAATGAAGACTCTTCACTTATTCAAAAACACCTCTCTAATTTGAAGTTTACCCTATTCATATCATTTTAAAATATTCCTTGCTGAAGAATGGATTTGTTGAATTCCACAATAGAGTGATCATTCACCTCTATCTTGTTCTTTGTCATTTTCTTTTCCCTATTTCAGTCAATGCATTCCTACAAAAATCTTCACAATACCAAGCATTTTATTTCATTTTTAAGATAACTTATTCTGAAGTTCATAGAACCAGATGTTTATTCTTAAATTGTATTCAACATTTGTTTGATGAAAATTATTCGGAAAGCATGGAGAAAACAGTTAGGTGCTGTTGAGATTTGAACTCAGGATTTCCTGTTTAAGAGACAGGTGCTTTAACCACTAAGCCACAGCACCAACATTAATAGTAAGAAATGCATACATAATTTATTGTTGATGATGAAAATGTGTTTCCTGCTATAAATTCTTCTTACTATTGTATTGTAATCTTAAACACGAAAACATACTCAATCACTACGCAAGTATTACTATGTTTTAATAAACAGGTACTCTTAAAAAACTCAATTTTTTTTCTTGAATTCTTTACAATTTTTTTTCATGAACGTAATGATATTGCTCCAATCTTGGTAGACATTTCATCTACGTAATTCTCATAGATATGTATTTTTTTCATTTTGCAATAACAGTATTCATTCTATAATCTTGAAAATACTTGGGTTTTTATAAGGTTTGAGATGATCTGTTCAACAGTAAGATGAATCAGACTTTTATATTTTAATGGTATCGGAATAAGACCTAATAAAAATGATTTGTTATATAACAATGAGAAAAGCAAGGCACTGCTGAGAGTTGAACTCAGGATCTCCTGTTTACTAGACAGGCGCTTTAACCAGCTAAGCCACAGCACCCACTTGATTCTTAAATTTGAAACACTTTTCTTTATGGTGTTCAAGAGAATATTGCTTTTTCACTTTCATATTCTTTTCTAAGTTCACACACTTCTCTACTCAAACACTTAAGATGAATGAAGACTCTTCACTTATTCAAAAACACCTCTCTAATTTGAAGTTTACCCTATTCTTATCATTTTAAAATATACCTTGCTGAAGAATGGATTAGTTGAATTCAACAATAGAGTGATCATTCACCTCTATCTTGTTCTTTGTCATTTTCTTTTCCCTATTTCAGTCAATGCATTCCTACAAAAATCTTCACAATACCAAGCATTTTATTTAATTTTTAAGATAACTTATTCTAAAGTTCATAGAACCAGATGTTTATACTTAAATTGTATTCAACACTTGTTTGATGAAAATTATTCGGAAAGCATGGAGAAAACAGTTAAATGCTGCTGAGAATTGAACTCAGGATTTCCTGTTTACGAGACAGGAGCTTTAACCACTAAGCCACAGCACCAACAGTAATAGTAAAAAATGCATAAAGAATTTATTGTTAATGATGAAAATGTGTTTTCTGCTATAAATTCTTCTTTACATGTATTGTTATCTTAAACACGAAAAGATACTCAATCACTACGCAAGGATTAATATGTTTTAATAAACAGGTACTCCTATAAAACCCAATTTCATTTCTTGAATTCATTACAATTTTTTTTTCATGAAGGTAATAATATTGCTCCAATCTAGGTAGACATTTCATCTACGTCTTTCTCATAGATATGTATTTTTTTTCATTTTGCAATAACAGTATTCATTCTATAATCTTGAAAATACTTGGGTTTTTATAAGGTTAAAGATGATCTGTTCAACAGTAAGATGAATCAGACTTTTATATTTTAATTGTATCGGAATAAGACCTAATGAAAATGATTTGTTATATAACAATGAGAAAAGCAAGGCACTGCTGAGAGTTGAACTCAGGATCTCCTGTAGACAGGCGCTTTAACCAGCTAAGCCACAGCACCCACTTGATTCTTAAATTTGAAACACTTTTCTTTATGGTTTTCAAGACAATATTGCTTTTTCACTTTCATATTATTTTCTAAGTTCACACACTTCTCTACTCAAACACTTAAGATGGATGAAGACTCTTCACTTATTCAAAAACACCTCTCTAATTTGAAGTTTACCCTATTCATATCATTTTAAAATATACCTTGCTGAAGAATTGATTAGTTGAATTCAATAATAGAGTGATCATTCACCTGTATCTTGTTCTTTGTCATTTTCTTTTCCCTATTTCAGTCGATGCATTCCTACAAAAATCTTCTCAATACCAAGCATTTTATTTAATTTTTAAGATAACTTATTCTAAAGTTCATAGAACCAGATGTTTATTCTTAAATTGTATTCAACATTTGTTTGATGAAAATTATTCGGAAAGCATGGAGAACACAGTTAGGTGCTGTTGAGATTTGAACTCAGGATTTCCTGTTTACGAGACAGGCGCTTTAACCACTAAGCCACAGCACCAACGTTAATAGTAAGAAATGCATACATAATTTATTGTTGATGATGAAAATGTGTTTCCTGCTATAAATTCTTCTTTATATGTATTGTAATCTTAAACACGAAAACATACTCAATCACTACGCAAGTATTAATTTGTTTTGATAAACAGGTACTCTTATAAAACTCAATTTCATTTCTTGAATTCTTTAAAAAAAAATCATGAAGGTATTAATATTGCTCAAATCTAGGTAGAAATTTCATCTACGTCTTTCTCATAGATATGTATTTTTTTCATTTTGCAATAACAGTATTCATTCTATAATCTTGAAAATACTTCTGTTTTTATAAGGTTTAAGATGATCTGTTCAACAGTAAGATGAATCAGACTTTTATATTTTAATTGTATCGGAATAAGACCTAATGAAAATTATTTGTTATATAACAATGAGAAAAGCAAGGCACTGCTGAGAGTTGAACTCAGGATCTCCTGTTTACTAGACAGGCGCTTTAACCAGCTAAGCCACAGCACCCACTTAATTCTTAAATTTGAAACACTTTTCTTTATGGTGTTCAAGAGAATATTGCTTTTTCACTTTCATATTCTTTTCTAAGTTCACACACTTCTCTACTCAAACACTTAAGATGAATGAAGACTCTTCACTTATTCAAAAACACCTCTCTAATTTGAAGTTTACCCTATTCATATCATTTTAAAATATACCTTGCTGAAGAATGGATTAGTTGAATTCAACAATAGAGTGATCATTCACCTCTATCTTGTTCTTTGTCATTTTCTTTTCCTTATTTCAGTCAATGCATTCCTACAAAAATCTTCACAATACCAAGCATTTTATTTAATTTTTAAGATAACTTATTCTAAAGTTCATAGAACCAGATGTTCATTCTTAAATTGTATTCAACATTTGTTTGATGAAAATTATTCGGAAAGCATGGAGAAAACATTTAGGTGCTGCTGAGATTTGAACTCAGGATTACCTGTTTACGAGACAGGCGCTTCAACCACTAAGCCACAGCACCAACGTTAATAGTAAGAAATGCATACATAATTTATTGTTGATGATGAAAATGTGTTTCCTGCTATAAATTCTTCTTTATATGTATTGTAATCTTAAACACGAAAACATACTCAATCACTACGCAAGTATTAATATGTTTTAATAAACAGGTACTCTTATTAAACTCAATTTCATTTCTTGAATCCTTTAAAAAAAATCATGAAGGTATTAATATTGCTCAAATCTAGGTAGAAATTTCATCTACGTCTTTCTCATAGATATGTCTTTTTTTCATTTGGCAATAACAGTATTCATTCTATAATCTTGAAAATACTTGTGTTTTTATAAGGTTTAAGATGATCTGTTCAACAGTAAGATGAATCAGACTTTATATTTTAATGGTATCGGAATAAGACCTAATAAAAATGATTTGTTATATAACAATGAGAAAAGCTAGGGACTGCTGAGAGTTGAACTCAGGATCTCCTGTTTACTAGACAGGCGCTTTAACCAGCTAAGCCACAGCACCCACTTGATTCTTAAATTTGAAACACTTTTCTTTATGGTGTTCAAGAGAATATTGCTTTTTCACTTTCATATTCTTTTCTAAGTTCACACACTTCTCTACTCAAACACTTAAGATGAATGAAGACTCTTCACTTATTCAAAAACACCTCTCAAATTTGAAGTTTACCCTATTCATATCATTTTAAAATATACCTTGCTGAAGAATGGATTAGTTGAATTCAACAATAGAGTGATCATTCACCTCTATCTTGTTCTTTGTCATTTTCTTTTCCCTATTTCAGTCAATGCATTCCTACAAAAATCTTCACAATACCAAGCATTTTATTTAATTTTTAAGATAACTTATTCTAAAGTTCATAGAACCAGATGTTTATACTTAAATTGTATTCAACACTTGTTTGATGAAAATTATTCGGAAAGCATGGAGAAAACAGTTAAATGCTGCTGAGAATTGAACTCAGGATTTCCTGTTTACGAGACAGGAGCTTTAACCACTAAGCCACAGCACCATCAGTAATAGTAAAAAATGCATAAAGAATTTATTGTTAATGATGAAAATGTGTTTTCTGCTATAAATTCTTCTTTGTATGTATTGTAATCTTAAACACGAAAAGATACTCAATCACTACGCAAGGATTAATATGTTTTAATAAGCAGGTACTCCTATAAAACCCAATTTCATTTCTTGAATTCTTTACAATTTTTTTTCATGAAGGTAATATTATTGCTCCAATCTAGGTAGATATTTCATCTACGTCTTTCTCATAGATATGTATTTTTTTCATTTTGCAATAACATTATTCATTCTATAATCTTGAAAATACTTGGGTTTTTATAAGGTTAAAGATGATCTGTTCATCAGTAAGATGAATCAGACTTTTATATTTTAATTGTATCGGAATAAGACCTAATGAAAATGATTTATTATATAACAATGAGAAAAGCAAGGCACGGCTGAGAGTTGAACTCAGAATCTCCTGTTTACTATACAGGCGCTTTAACCAGCTAAGCCACAGCACCCACTTGATTCTTAAATTTGAAACACTTTTCTTTATGGTTTTCAAGAGAATATTGCTTTTTCACTTTCATATTCTTTTCTAAGTTCACACACGTCTCTACTCAAACACTTAAGATGAATGAAGACTCTTCACTTATTCAAAAACACCTCTCTAATTTGAAGTTTACCCTATTCATATCATTTTAAAATATACCTTGCTGAAGAATGGATTAGTTGAATTCAACAATAGAGTGATCATTCACCTCTATCTTGTTCTTTGTCATTTTCTTTTCCCTATTTCAGTCAATGCATTCCTACAAAAATCTTCACAATACCAAGCATTTTATTTAATTTTTAAGATAACTTATTCTAAAGTTCATAGAACCAGATGTTTATTCTTAAATTGTATTCAACACTTGTTTGATGTAAATTATTCGGAAAGCATGGAGAAAACAGTTAGGTGATGCTGAGATTCTAACTCATGATTTCCTGTTTATGAGACAGGCGCTTTAACCACTAAGCCACAGCACCAACGTTAAAAGTAAAAAATGCATAAATAATTCATTGTTGATGATGAAAATGTGTTTTCTGCTATAAATTCTTCTTTATATGTATTGTAATCTTAAACACGAAAAGATACTCAATCACTACGCAAGGATTAATATGTTTTAATAAACAGGTACTCTTATAAAACCCAATTTCATTTCTTGAATTCTTTACAATTTTTTTCATAAAGGTATTAATATTGCTCAAATCTAGGTAGAAATTTCATCTACGTCGTTCTCATAGATATATATGTTTTTCATTTTGCAATAACAGTATTCATTCTATAATCTTGACAATACTTGGGTTTTTATAAGGTTTAAAATGATCTTTTCAACAGTAAGATGAATCAGACTTTTATATGTTAATTGAATCGGAATAAAACCTAATGAAAATGATTTGTTATATAACAATGAGAAAAGCAAGGCACTGCTGAGAGTTGAACTCAGGATCTCCTGTTTACTAGACAGGCGCTTTAACCAGCTAAGCCACAGCACCCACTTAATTCCTAATATTTGAAAGACTTTTCTTTATGGTGTTCAAGAGAATATTGCTTTTTCACTTTCATATTCTTTTCTAAGTTCACACACTTCTCTACTCAAACACTTAAGATGAATGAAGACTCTTCACTTTTTCAAAAACACATCTCTAATTTGAAGTTTACCCTATTCATATCATTTTAAAATATGCCTTGCTGAAGAATGGATTAGTTGAATTCAACAATAGAGTGATCATTCACCTCTATCTTGTTCTTTGTCATTTTCTTTTTCCTATTTCAGTCAATGCATTCCTACAAAAATCTTCACAATACCAAGCATTTTATTTAATTTTTAAGATAACTTATTCTAAAGTTCAAAGAACCAGATGTTTATTCTTAAATTGTATTCAACACTTGTTTGATAAAAATTATTCGGAAAGCATGGAGAAAACCGTTTGGTGCTGCTGGAATTTGAACTCAGGATTTCCTGTTTACGAGACAGGCACTTTAACCACTAAGCCACAGCACCAACGTTAATAGTGAAAAATGCATAAATAATTTATTGTTGATGATGAAAATGTGTTTCTGCTATAAATTCTTCTTTATATGTATTGTAATCTTAAACACGAAAAGATACTCAATCACTACGCAAGGATTAATATGTTTTAATAAACAGGTATTCTTATAAAACCCAATTTCATTTCTTGAATTCTTTACAATTTTTTTTCATGAAGGTATTAATATTG
Source organism: Lissotriton vulgaris (assembly GCF_964263255.1). Classification (NCBI taxonomy): domain Eukaryota; kingdom Metazoa; phylum Chordata; class Amphibia; order Caudata; family Salamandridae; genus Lissotriton; species Lissotriton vulgaris. Next base: position 444,187,656 of record NC_141700.1, read on the forward strand.
CTCAAATCTAGGTAGAAATTTCATCTACGTCTTTCTCATAGATATGTATTTTTTTATTTTGCAATAACAGTATTCATTCTATAATCCTGAAAATACTTGGGTTTTTATAAGGTTTAAGATGATCTGTTCAACAGTAAGATGAATCAGACTTTTATATTTTAATTGTATTGGAATAAGACCTAATGAAAATGATTTGTTATATAACAATGAGAAAAGCAAGGCGCTGCTGAGAGTTGAACTCAGGATCTCCTTTTTACTAAACATGCACTTTAACCAGCTAAGCCACAGCACCCACTTGATTCTTAATTTTGAAACACTTTTCTTTATGGTGTTCAAGAGAATATGGCTTTTTCACTTTCATATTCTCTTCTAAGTTCACACACTTCTCTACTCATGAACTTAAGATGAATGAAGACTCTTCACTTATCCAAAAACACCTCTCTAATTTGAAGTTTACCCTATTCATATCATTTTAAAATATACCTTGCTGAAGAATGGATTAGTTGAATTCAACAATAGAGTGATCATTCACCTCTATCTTGTTCTTTGTCATTTTCTTTTCCCTATTTTGCTCTAACTTCGAGATCACTATGTTACCCCCTATGAGGGTTACCTGGTCGGACCATGCCTTGCTTTTGTTCACATGGCCCTTAAGTTCTAAAGGGCCGAGTGATCTGCCTGCCCCTCAAGCTCACGCCCAGCGAATAAATGTAACCACTTTTTCAGAGTCTCTTTTGGCTAATCGGCCAATTTTGCCGTCTAACCTAGAGTCTGCTGTGGATTCATTCAATGCCTGGGTTAAACAAAGCGCCGTCGTACCCACCAATAGAGGTGGTAGTAAACGGGTCAGGTCATCGCCCTCTAAACCCTGGTTCTCCCACGCTCTCAGGGAACTCAAATCCGGCTGTAAAAAACTGGAGCGAGCTTGGCGCCTTGAATTCCGCCCTGACCTGAAGAGCGATCTGCGGAGGGCGCAGAAGGTTTACTATGCCGAAATTAAGGCTGCTAAAAGCAGGTATTTCTCAGAAAGGATAGAGAAGGCGGACAACAATGGCAAAGAAGTCTTTGCCATTGTTCAGAGTTTCCTCTCTCCCAGTGCTGCCTCCCCAGTCCTTCCGGCTTCTGATCTTTGGTGCGAGGAACTGTCCTGTTTTTTCGACAATAAAATCGCTAAAATCCAAGAAGAGCTCCAAAATTCCTGTGGTCTTCTTCAGCCTTTGGCACCCTTTGCCAGCTCTGGTGGGAAGCAATCCATCAGTCAATTTTCCATCTTCGAGCCAGCTCTGCAAGCGGACGTGCTGGCCATCCTGGAGTCATTAAAGTCGGGTTCGCCCTCTGATCCGTGCCCCGCCAGGGTTCTGGGTGGAGCGGCGAGCTTGGTATATCAGGAGGTCACTCAGGTTGTTAATCTGTCTCTGGCCTCTGCCTCTGTGCCCATTTGTTGGAAACAGGCGAAATTACTTCCCCTGCTAAAGAAACCTGGCCTGGACCCTCTAGCCACATCCAGTTATCGTCCGATATCGCTGCTCCCGGCATTGGCGAAGGTCTGTGAAAAGGTTGTCTTCAGACAACTGAATAATTTCATTGAGTCCTCTAAAGCCCTTCACCCGGCTCAATCGGGTTTCAGGGCGGCTTTTAGCACTGAGACGGCCCTGGTGGAAGTCTCAGAGGCTATTAGGGAGTGCCTTGACGGAGGCGGCAGAGCGGTCCTGGTTTTGCTGGACCTATCTGCCGCCTTCGATACGGTACCCCATGCTCTGCTGCTGAATCGGCTGGCAGAGGTGGGACTGTCAGGCGCGTTCTGGCCTGGCTGTCCTCATTTCTGTCGGAGCGGACGCAGCAAGTATGGATACCTCCTTACGCCTCGTCTCCCAAGAAGCTCAGCACAGGGGTCCCTCAGGGGTCGACGTTGAGTCCTCTGTTGTTCAACATTTATATGACTCCGTTGATCCATCTGGCTGAGCAGTGGGGAGCCAAAATAATGGCGTATGCCGACGACACACAGCTGTTGTTTACCTGGCCTAAGAACTGCTTAGATGCCAGTGTCGTCTGCTCCTGTCTATCCAATGTCTTTCGGTGGCTCCTTTCAGCCCAACTCAAATGTAACGAGGACAAGACAGAGCTGTTGTTTTATGGCAACTTCCCGGCCAACTTCAAGGATCTTATCTGGCCGCCTGATTTTGCCTGTCCCAGCTCTCTCAGAGGCCTGGCCAAAAACTTGGGGGTCTGGTTTGGACAGGATCTCAGGTTTGAAGTGCATCTAAAAAAACTTACGGCGACCTGTTTCCTGACCCTTAAGTCACTAAAAAGGTTCCTCCCACTGCTTCATAGGGAAGCAAAAGAGACGGTTCTGCGTGCTCTGATCTTATCAAGGCTAGATTACGCCAACGCCCTCTTTAGCGGTCTCCCTAAATATCTTATCAATCGAATGCAGATCATTCAGAATGCTGCGGTTCGACTTTTATTTCACCTCCCGAGAAGAACTAGCGCATCTGCCCATCTTCGAAAGCTCCACTGGCTTCCTGTGGCCCATCGTATTGTGTTTAAATCACTGGTCCTGGCCTTTCGTGCCTTGCACCAACAAGGACCACAATACTTGCACAAGAGGTTTACTTTCTATATTCCTCGCCGTGCACTCCGATCAGCTAATCTCCTTCTGATGTCTACGCCTAAAGTCAGATATGTGAGATTGGGTGGCCAGTCTATCTCTGTCCAAGCAGCTCTGTCGTGGAATGCCCTGCCGCTCTCTTTGCGAGCTTCAGCCACACTGACAGAATTTAAGAAGGGGTTAAAAACCCACCTTTTTAAACTCAGTATCTAGTTGCTTTTTTTCTTTCTCCTTCTGGTTTGGCCCTGTTTAAGCTCACATATCGCGCCAGGATACTCTGTAGTAGCAGAGCGCGTAATAAAATATTTTATACATACATACATACATACATATACATACATACATATTTCAATCAATGCATTTCTACAAAAATCTTCACAATACCAAGTATTTTATTTAATTTTTAAGATAACTTATTCTAAAGTTCATAGAACCAGTTGTTTATACTTAAATTGTATTCAACACTTGTTTGATGAAAATTATTCGGAAAGCATGAAGAAAACAGTTAAATGCTGCTGAGATTTGAACTCAGGATTTCCTGTTTACGAGATAGGAGCTTTAACCACTAAGCCACAGCACCAACGGTAACAGTCAAAAATGCATAAATAATTTATTGTTGATGATGAAAATGTGTTTTCTGCTATAAATTCTTCTTTATATGTATTGTAATCTTAAACACGAAAAGATACTCAATCACTACGCAAGGATTCATATGTTTTAATAAACAGGTACTCTTATAAAACCCAATTTCATTTCTTGAATTCTTTACAATTTTTTTCATGAAGGTATTAATATTGCTCAAATCTAGGTAGAAATTTCATCTACGTCGTTCTCATAGATATATATGTTTTTCATTTTGCAATAACAGTATTCATTCTATAATCTTGAAAATACTTGGGTTTTTATAAGGTTTAAAATGATCTTTTCAACAGTAAGATGAATCAGACTTTTATATGTTAATTGAATCGGAATAAAACCTAATGAAAATGATTTGTTATATAACAATGAGAAAAGCAAGGCACTGCTGAGAGTTGAACTCAGGATCTCCTGTTTACTAGACAGGCGCTTTAACCAGCTAAGCCACAGCACCCACTTGATTCTTAATTTTTGAAAGACTTTTCTTTATGGTGTTCAAGAGAATATTGCTTTTTCACTTTCATATTCTTTTCTAAGTTCACACACTTCTCTACTCAAACACTTAAGATGAATGAAGACTCTTCACTTATTCAAAAACACCTCTCTAATTTGAAGCTTACCCTATTCATATCATTTTAAAATATACCTTGCTGAAGAATGGATTAGTTGAATTCAACAATAGAGTGATCATTCACCTGTATCTTGTTCTTTGTCATTTTCTTTTCCCTATTTCAGTCAATGCATTCCTACAAAAATCTTCTCAATACCAAGCATTTTATTTAATTTTTAAGATAACTTATTCTAAAGTTCATAGAACCAGATGTTTATACTTAAACTGTATTCAACACTTGTTTGATGAAAATTATTTGGAAAGCATGGAGAAAACAGTTAAATGCTGCTGAGCTTTGAACTCAGGATTTCTTGTTTACGAGACAGGCGCTTTAACCACTAAGCCACAGCACCAACATTAATAATAAGAAAGGCATAAATAATTCATTGTTGATGATGAAAATGTGTTTCCTGCTATAAATTCTTCTTTATATGTATTGTAATCTTAAACACGAAAACATACTCAATCACTACGCAAGTATTAATATGTTTTAATAAACAGGTACTCTTATAAAACCCAATATCATTTCTTGAATTCTTTACAAAAAAAATCATGAAGGTATTAATATTGCTCCAATCTTGGTAGACATTTCATCTACGTCTTTCTCATAGATATGTACTTTTTTTCATTTGGCAATAACAGTATTCATTCTATAATCTTGAAAATAGTTGTGTTTTCATAAGGTTTAAGATGATCTGTTCAACAGTAAGATGAATCAGACTTTTATATTTAAATTGTATCGGAATAAGACCTAATGAAAATGATTTGTTATATAACAATGAGAAAAGCAAGGCGCTGCTGAGATTTGAACTCAGAATCTCCTTTTAATAAACAGGTGCTATAACCAGCTAAGCCACAGCACCCACTTGATTCTTTATTTTGAAACACTTTTCTTTATGGTGTTCAGCAGAATATTGCTTTTTCACTTTCATATTCTTTTCTAAGTTCACACACTTCTCTACTCAAACACTTAAGATGAATGAAGACTCTTCACTTATTCAAAAACACCTCTCTAATTTGAAGTTTACCCTATTCATATCATTTTAAAATATACCTTGCTGAAGAATGGATTAGTTGAATTGAACAATAGAGTGATCATTCACCTCTATCTTGTTCTTTGTCATTTTCTTTTCCCTATTTCAGTCAATGCGTTCCTACAAAAATCTTCACAATACCAAGCATTTTATTTAATTTTTAAGATAACTTATTCTAAAGTTCATAGAACCACATGTTTATTCTTAAATTGTATTCAACACTTGTTTGATGTAAATTATTCGGAAAGCATGGAGAAAACAGTTAGGTGATGCTGAGATCCTAACTCATGATTTCCTGTTTATGAGACAGGCGCTTTAACCACTAAGCCACAGCACCAACGTTAAAAGTAAAAAATGCATAAATAATTCATTGTTGATGATGAAAATGTGTTTTCTGCTATAAATTCTTCTTTATATGTATTGTAATCTTAAACACGAAAAGATACTCAATCACTACGCAAGGATTAATATGTTTTAATAAACAGGTACTCTTATAAAACCCAATTTCATTTCTTGAATTCTTTACAATTTTTTTCATGAAGGTATTAATATTGCTCAAATCTAGGTAGAAATTTCATCTACGTCGTTCTCATAGATATATATGTTTTTCATTTTGCAATAACAGTATTCATTCTATAATCTTGAAAATACTTGGGTTTTTATAAGGTTTAAAATGATCTTTTCAACAGTAAGATGAATCAGACTTTTATATGTTAATTGAATCGGAATAAAACCTAATGAAAATGATTTGTTATATAACAATGAGAAAAGCAAGGCACTGCTGAGAGTTGAACTCAGGATCTCCTGTTTACTAGACAGGCGCTTTAACCAGCTAAGCCACAGCACCCACTTGATTCCTAATATTTGAAAGACTTTTCTTTATGGTGTTCAAGAGAATATTGCTTTTTCACTTTCATATTCTTTTCTAAGTTCACACACTTCTCTACTCAAACACTTAAGATGAATGAAGACTCTTCACTTTTTCAAAAACACATCTCTAATTTGAAGTTTACCCTATTCATATCATTTTAAAATATGCCTTGCTGAAGAATGGATTAGTTGAATTCAACAATAGAGTGATCATTCACCTCTATCTTGTTCTTTGTCATTTTCTTTTTCCTATTTCAGTCAATGCATTCCTACAAAAATCTTCACAATACCAAGCATTTTATTTAATTTTTAAGATAACTTATTCTAAAGTTCATAGAACCAGATGTTTATTCTTAAATTGTATTCAACACTTGTTTGATGAAAATTATTCGGAAAGCATGGAGAAAACCGTTTGGTGCTGCTGGAATTTGAACTCAGGATTTCCTGTTTACGAGACAGGCACTTTAACCACTAAGCCACAGCACCAACGTTAATAGTGAAAAATGCATAAATAATTTATTGTTGATGATGAAAATGTGTTTCTGCTATAAATTCTTCTTTATATGTATTGTAATCTTAAACACGAAAAGATACTCAATCACTACGCAAGGATTAATATGTTTTAATAAACAGGTACTCTTATAAAACCCAATTTCATTTCTTGAATTCTTTACAATTTTTTTTCATGAAGGTATTAATATTGCTCAAATCTAGGTAGAAATTTCATCTACGTCTTTCTCATAGATATGTATTTTTTTATTTTGCAATAACAGTATTCATTCTATAATCCTGAAAATACTTGGGTTTTTATAAGGTTTAAGATGATCTGTTCAACAGTAAGATGAATCAGACTTTTATATTTTAATTGTATTGGAATAAGACCTAATGAAAATGATTTGTTATATAACAATGAGAAAAGCAAGGCGCTGCTGAAAGTTGAACTCAGGATCTCCTTTTTACTAAACATGCGCTTTAACCAGCTAAGCCACAGCACCCACTTGATTCTTAATTTTGAAACACTTTTCTTTATGGTGTTCAAGAGAATATGGCTTTTTCACTTTCATATTCTCTTCTAAGTTCACACACTTCTCTACTCATGAACTTAAGATGAATGAAGACTCTTCACTTATCCAAAAACACCTCTCTAATTTGAAGTTTACCCTATTCATATCATTTTAAAATATACCTTGCTGAAGAATGGATTGGTTGAATTCAACAATAGAGTGATCATTCACCTCTATCTTGTTCTTTGTCATTTTCTTTTCCCTATTTCAATCAATGCATTCCTACAAAAATCTTCACAATACCAAGTATTTTATTTAATTTTTAAGATAACTTATTATAAAGTTCATAGAACCAGTTGTTTATACTTAAATTGTATTCAACACTTGTTTGATGAAAATTATTCGGAAAGCATGAAGAAAACAGTTAAATGCTGCTGAGATTTGAACTCAGGATTTCCTGTTTACGAGATAGGAGCTTTAACCACTAAGCCACAGCACCAACGGTAACAGTCAAAAATGCATAAATAATTTATTGTTGATGATGAAAATGTGTTTTCTGCTATAAATTCTTCTTTATATGTATTGTAATCTTAAACACGAAAAGATACTCAATCACTACGCAAGGATTCATATGTTTTAATAAACAGGAACTCTTATAAAACCCACTTTCATTTCTTGAATTCTTTACAATTTTTTTTCATGAAGGTAATAATATTGCTCCAATCTAGGTAGACATTTCATCTACGTCTTTCTCATAGATATGTATTTTTTTCATTTGCCAATAACAGTATTCATTCTATAATCTTGAAAATACTTGGGTTTTTATAAGGTTAAAGATGATCTGTTCAACAGTAAGATGAATCAGACTTTTATATTTTAATTGTATCGGAATAAGACCTAATGAAAATGATTTGTTATATAACAATGAGAAAAGCAAAGCGCTGCTGAGATTTGAACTCAGGATCTCCTGTTTACTAGACAGGCGCTTTAACCAGCTAAGCCACAGGACCCACTTGATTCTTAAATTTGAAACACTTTTCTTTATGGTGTTCAAGAGAATATTGCTTTTTCACTTTCATATTCTTTTCTAAGTTCACACACTTCTCTACTCAAACACTTAAGATGAATGAAGACTCTTCACTTATTCAAAAACACCTCTCTAATTTGAAGTTTACCCTATTCATATCATTTTAAAATATACCTTGCTGAAGAATGGATTAGTTGAATTGAACAATAGAGTGATCATTCACCTCTATCTTGTTCTTTGTCATTTTCTTTTCCCTATTTCAGTCAATGCGTTCCTACAAAAATCTTCACAATACCAAACATTTTATTTAATTTTTAAGATAACTTATTCTAAAGTTCATAGAACCAGATGTTTATTCTTAAATTGTATTCAACACTTGTTTGATGTAAATTATTCGGAAAGCATGGAGAAAACAGTTAGGTGATGCTGAGATTCTAACTCATGATTTCCTGTTTATGAGACAGGCGCTTTAACCACTAAGCCACAGCACCAACGTTAAAAGTAAAAAATGCATAAATAATTCATTGTTGATGATGAAAATGTGTTTTCTGCTATAAATTCTTCTTTATATGTATTGTAATCTTAAACACGAAAAGATACTCAATCACTACGCAAGGATTAATATGTTTTAATAAACAGGTACTCTTATAAAACCCAATTTCATTTCTTGAATTCTTTACAATTTTTTTCATGAAGTTATTAATATTGCTCAAATCTAGGTAGAAATTTCATCTACGTCGTTCTCATAGATATATATGTTTTTCATTTTGCAATAACAGTATTCATTCTATAATCTTGAAAATACTTGGGTTTTATAAGGTTTAAAATGATCTTTTCAACAGTAAGATGAATCAGACTTTTATATGTTAATTGAATCGGAATAAAACCTAATGAAAATGATTTGTTATATAACAATGAGAAAAGCAAGGCACTGCTGAGAGTTGAACTCAGGATCTCCTGTTTACTAGACATGCGCTTTAACCAGCTAAGCCACAGCACCCACTTGATTCTTAATATTTGAAAGACTTTTCTTTATGGTGTTCAAGAGAATATTGCTTTTTCACTTTCATATTCTTTTCTAAGTTCACACACTTCTCTACTCAAACACTTAAGATGAATGAAGACTCTTCACTTTTTCAAAAACACCTCTCTAATTTGAAGTTTACCCTATTCATATCATTTTAAAATATGCCTTGCTGAAGAATGGATTAGTTGAATTCAACAATAGAGTGATCATTCACCTCTATCTTGTTCTTTGTCATTTTCTTTTTCCTATTTCAGTCAATGCATTCCTACAAAAATCTTCACAATACCAAGCATTTTATTTAATTTTTAAGATAACTTATTCTAAAGTTCATAGAACCAGATGTTTATTCTTAAATTGTATTCAACACTTGTTTGATGAAAATTATTCGGAAAGCATGGAGAAAACCGTTAGGTGCTGCTGGAATTTGAACTCAGGATTTCCTGTTTACGAGACAGGCACTTTAACCACTAAGCCACAGCACCAACGTTAATAGTGAAAAATGCACACACTTCTCTACTCAAACACTTAAGATGAATGAAGACTCTTCACTTTTTCAAAAACACCTCTCTAATTTGAAGTTTACCCTATTCATATCATTTTAAAATATGCCTTGCTGAAGAATGGATTAGTTGAATTCAACAATAGAGTGATCATTCACCTCTATCTTGTTCTTTGTCATTTTCTTTTTCCTATTTCAGTCAATGCATTCCTACAAAAATCTTCACAATACCAAGCATTTTATTTAATTTTTAAGATAACTTATTCTAAAGTTCATAGAACCAGATGTTTATTCTTAAATTGTATTCAACACTTGTTTGATGAAAATTATTCGGAAAGCATGGAGAAAACCGTTAGGTGCTGCTGGAATTTGAACTCAGGATTTCCTGTTTACGAGACAGGCACTTTAACCACTAAGCCACAGCACCAACGTTAATAGTGAAAAATGCATAAATAATTTATTGTTGATGATGAAAATGTGTTTCTGCTATAAATTCTTCTTTATATGTATTGTAATCTTAAACACGAAAAGATACTCAATCACTACGCAAGGATTAATATGTTTTAATAAACAGGTACTCTTATAAAACCCAATTTCATTTCTTGAATTCTTTACAATTTTTTTCATGAAGGTATTAATATTGCTCAAATCTAGGTAGAAATTTCATCTACGTCTTTCTCATAGATATGTATTTTTTTATTTTGCAATAACAGTATTCATTCTATAATCCTGAAAATACTTGGGTTTTTATAAGGTTTAAGATGATCTGTTCAACAGTAAGATGAATCAGACTTTTATATTTTAATTGTATTGGAATAGGACCTAATGAAAATGATTTGTTATATAACAATGAGAAAAGCAAGGCGCTGCTGAGAGTTGAACTCAGGATCTCCTTTTTACTAAACAGGCGCTTTAACCAGCTAAGCCACAGCACCCACTTGATTCTTAATTTTGAAACACTTTTCTTTATGGTGTTCAAGAGAATATTGCTTTTTCACTTTCATATTCTCTTCTAAGTTCACACACTTCTCTACTCATGAACTTAAGATGAATGAAGACTCTTCACTTATCCAAAAACACCTCTCTAATTTGAAGTTTACCCTATTCATATCATTTTAAAATATACCTTGCTGAAGAATGGATTAGTTGAATTCAACAATAGAGTGATCATTCACTTCTATCTTGTTCTTTGTCATTTTCTTTTCCCTATTTCAATCAATGCATTCCTACAAAAATCTTCACAATACCAAGTATTTTATTTAATTTTTAAGATAACTTATTCTAAAGTTCATAGAACCAGTTGTTTATACTTAAATTGTATTCAACACTTGTTTGATGAAAATTATTCGGAAAGCATGAAGAAAACAGTTAAATGCTGCTGAGATTTGAACTCAGGATTTCCTGTTTACGAGATAGGAGCTTTAACCACTCAGCCACAGCACCAACTGTAACAGTCAAAAATGCATAAATAATTTATTGTTGATGATGAAAATGTGTTTTCTGCTATAAATTCTTCTTTATATGTATTGTAATCTTAAACACGAAAAGATACTCAATCACTACGCAAGGATTCATATGTTTTAATAAACAGGTACTCTTATAAAACCCACTTTCATTTCTTGAATTCTTTACAATTTTTTTTCATGAAGGTAATAATATTGCTCCAATCTAGGTAGACATTTCATCTACGTCTTTCTCATAGATATGTATTTTTTTCATTTTGCAATAACAGTATTCATTCTATAATCTTAAAAATACTTGGGTTTTTATAAGGTTAAAGTTGATCTGTTCAACAGTAAGATGAATCAGACTTTTATATTTTAATTGTATCGGAATAAGACCTAATGAAAATGATTTGTTATATAACAATGAGAAAAGCAAGGCACTGCTGAGAGTTGAACTCAGGATCTCTTGTTACCTAGACAGGCGCTTTAACCAGCTAAGCCACAGCACCGACTTGATTTTTAAAATTGAAACACTTTTCTTTATGGTGTTCAAGAGAATATTGCTTTTTCACTTTCATATTCTTTTCTAAGTTCACACACTTCTCTACTCAAACACTTAAGATGAATGAAGACTCTTCACTTATTCAAAAACACCTCTCTAATTTGAAGTTTACCCTATTCATATCATTTTAAAATATACCTTGCTGAAGAATGGATTAGTTGAATTCAACAATAGAGTGATCATTCACCTCTATCTTGTTCTTTGTCATTTTCTTTTCCCTATTTCAGTCAATGCATTCCTAGAAAAATCTTCACAATACCAAGCATTTTATTTAATTTTTAAGATAACTTATTCTAAAGTTCATAGAACCAGATGTTTATACTTAAATTGTATTCAACACTTGTTTGATGAAAATGATTCGGAAAGCATGGAGAAAACAGTTAAATGCTGCTGAGATTTGAACTCAGGATTTCCTGTTTACGAGACAGGAGCTTTAACCACTAAGCCACAGCACCAACGTTAATAGTAAGAAATGCATAAATAATTCATTGTTGAAGATGAAAATGTGTTTCCTGCTATAAATTCTTCTTTATATGTATTGTAATCTTAAACACGAAAACATACTCAATCACTACGAAAGTATTATTATGTTTTAATAAACAGGTACTCTTATGAAACCCAATTTCATTTCTTGAATTCTTTACAATTTTTTTTCATGAAGGTAATAATATTGCTCCAATCTAGGTAGACATTTCATCTACGTCTTTCTCATAGATATGTATTTTTTTAATTTGGAAATAACAGTATTCATTCTATAATCTTGAAAATACTTGGGTTTTTATAAGGTTAAAGATGATCTGTTCAACAGTAAGATGAATCAGACTTTTATATTTTAATTGTATCGGAATAAGACCTAATGAAAATGATTTGTTATATAACAATGAGAAAAGCAAGGCGCTGCTGAGATTTGAACTCAGGATCTCCTGTTTACTAGACAGGCGCTTTAACCAGCTAAGCCACAGGACCCACTTGATTCTTAAATTTGAAACACTTTTCTTTATGGTGTTCAAGAGAATATTGCTTTTTCACTTTCATATTCTTTTCTAAGTTCACACACTTCTCTACTCAAACACTTAAGATGAATGAAGACTCTTCACTTATTCAAAAACACCTCTCTAATTTGAAGTTTACCCTATTCATATCATTTTAAAATATACCTTGCTGAAGAATGGATTAGTTGAATTCAACAATAGAGTGATCATTCACCTCTATCTTGTTCTTTGTCATTTTCTTTTCCCTATTTCAGTCAATGCATTCCTACAAAAATCTTCACAATACCAAGCATTTTATTTAATTTTTAAGATAACTTATTCTAAAGTTCATAGAACCAGATGTTTATACTTAAATTGTATTCAACACTTGTTTGATGAAAATTATTCGGAAAGCATGGAGAAAACAGTTAAATGCTGCTGAGAATTGAACTCAGGATTTCCTGTTTACGAGACAGGAGCTTTAACCCCTAAGCCACAGCACCAACAGTAATCGTAAAAAATGCATAAAGAATTTATTGTTGATGATGAAAATGTGTTTTCTGCTATAAATTCTTCTTTATATGTATTGTAATCTTAAACACAAAAAGATACTCAATCACTACGCAAGGATTAATATGTTTTAATAAACAGGTACTCTTATAAAACCCAATTTCATTTCTTGAATTTTTTAAAAAATTTTTTCATGAAGGTAATAATATTGCTCAAATCTAGGTAGACATTTCATCTACGTCTTTCTCATAGATATGTATTTTTTTCATTTTGCAATAACAGTATTCATTCTATAATCTTGAAAATACTTGGGTTTTTATAAGGATAAAGATGATCTGTTCAACAGTAAGATGAATCAGACTTTTATATTTTAATTGTATCGGAATAAGACCCAATGAAAATGATTTGTTATATAACAATGAGAAAAGCAAGGGACGGCTGAGAGTTGAACTCAGGATCTCCTGTTTACTAGACAGGCGCTTTAACCAGCTAAGCCACAGCACCCACTTGATTCTTAAATTTGAAACACTTTTCTTTATAGTGTTCAAGAGAATATTGCTTTTTCACTTTCATATTCTTTTCTAAGTTCACACACTTCTCTACTCAAACACTTAAGATGAATGAAGACTCTTCACTTATTCAAAAACACCTCTCTAATTTGAAGCTTACCCTATTCATATCATTTTAAAATATACCTTGCTGAAGAATGGATTAGTTGAATTCAACTATAGAGTGATCATTCACCTGTATCTTGTTCTTTGTCATTTTCTTTTCCCTATTTCAGTCAATGCATTCCTACAAAAATCTTCTCAATACCAAGCATTTTATTTAATTTTTAAGATAACTTATTCTAAAGTTCATAGAACCAGATGTTTATACTTAAATTGTATTCAACACTTGTTTGATGAAAATTATTCGGAAAGCATGGAGAAAACAGTTAAATGCTGCTGAGCTTTGAACTCAGGATTTCTTGTTGACGAGACAGGCGCTTTAACCACTAAGCCACAGCACCAATGTTATTAATAAGAAATGCATAAATAATTCATTGTTGATGATGAAAATGTGTTTCCTGCTATAAACTCTTCTTTATATGTATTGTAATCTTAAACACGAAAACATACTCAATCACTACGCAAGTATTAATATGTTTTAATAAACAGGTACTCTTATAAAACCCAATTTCATTTCTTGAATTCTTTAAAAAAAAAATCATGAAGGTATTAATATTGCTCAAATCTAGGTAGAAATTTCATCTACGTCTTTCTCATAGATATGTATTTTTTTCATTTGGCAATAACAGTATTCATTCTATAATCTTGAAAATAGTTGTGTTTTTATAAGGTTTAAGATGATCTGTTCAACAGTAAGATGAATCAGACTTTTATATTTTAATTGTATCGGAATAAGACCTAATGAAAATGATTTGTTATATAACAATGAGAAAAGCAAGGCGCTGCTGAGATTTGAACTCAGGATCTCCTTTTTACTAAACAGGTGCTATAACCAGCTAAGCCACATCACCCACTTGATTCTTTATTTTGAAACACTTTTCTTTATGGTGTTCAAGGGAATATTGCTTTTTCACTTTCATATTCTTTTCTAAGTTCACACACTTCTCTACTCAAACACTTAAGATGAATGAAGACTCTTCACTTATTCAAAAACACCTCTCTAATTTGAAGTTTACCCTATTCATATCATTTTAAAATATACCTTGCTGAAGAATGGATTAGTTGAATTCAACAATAGAGTGATCATTCACCTCTATCTTGTTCTTTGTCATTTTCTTTTCCCTATTTCAGTCAATGCATTCCTACAAAAATCTTCACAATACCAAGCATTTTATTTAATTTTTAAGATAACTTATTCTAAAGTACATAGAACCAGATGTTTATACTTAAATTGTATTCAACACTTGTTTGATGAAAATGATTCGGAAAGCATGGAGAAAACAGTTAAATGCTGCTGAGATTTGAACTCAGGATTTCCTGTTTACGAGACAGGCGCTTTAACCACTAAGCCACAGCACCAAAGTTAATAGTAAGAAATGCATAAATAATTCATTATTGCTGATGAAAATGTGTTTCCTGCTATAAATTCTTCTTTATATGTATTGTAATCTTAAACACGAAAACATACTCAATCACTACGAAAGTATTATTATGTTTTAATAAACAGGTACTCTTATAAAACCCAATTTCATTTCTTGAATTCTTTACAATTTTTTTTCATGAAGGTAATAATATTGCTCCAATCTAGGTAGACATTTCATCAACGTCTTTCTCATAGATATGTATTTTTTTAATTTGGCAATAACAGTATTCATTCTATAATCTTGAAAATACTTGGGTTTTTATAAGGTTAAAGATGATCTGTTCAACAGTAAGATGAATCAGACTTTTATATTTTAATTGTATCGGAATAAGACCTAATGAAAATGATTTGTTATATAACAATGAGAAAAGCAAGGCGCTGCTGAGATTTGAACTCAGGATCTCCTGTTTACTAGACAGGCGCTTTAACCAGCTAAGCCACAGGACCCACTTGATTCTTAAATTTGAAACACTTTTCTTTATGGTGTTCAAGAGAATATTGCTTTTTCACTTTCATATTCTTTTCTAAGTTCACACACTTCTCTACTCAAACACTTAAGATGAATGAAGACTCTTCACTTATTCAAAAACACCTCTCTAATTTGAAGTTTACCCTATTCATATCATTTTAAAATATACCTTGCTGAAGAATGGATTAGTTGAATTCCACAATAGAGTGTCATTCACCTCTATCTTGTTCTTTGTCATTTTCTTTTCACTATTTCAGTCAATGCATTCCTACAAAAATCTTCCCAATACCAAGCATTTTATTTAATTTTTAAGATAATTTATTCTAAAGTTCATAGAACCAGATGTTTATACTTAAATTGTATTCAACACTTGTTTGATGAAAATTATTCGGAAAGCATGGAGAATACAGTTAAATGCTGCTGAGAATTGAACTCAGGATTTCCTGTTTACGAGATAGGAGCTTTAACCCCTAAGCCACAGCACCAACAGTAATAGTAAGAAATGCATAAAGAATTTATTGTTGATGATGAAAATGTGTTTTCTGCTATAAATTCTTCTTTATATGTATTGTAATCTTAAACACGAAAAGATACTCAATCACTACGCAAGGATTAATATGTTTTAATAAACAGGTACTCTTATAAAACCCAATTTCATTTCTTGAATTTTTTACAATTTTTTTTCATGAAGGTAATAATATTGCTCCAATCTAGGTAGACATTTCATCTACGTCTTTCTCATAGATATGTATTTTTTTCATTTTGCAATAACAGTATTCATTCTATAATCTTGAAAATAGTTGGGTTTTTATAAGGATAAAGATGATCTGTTCAACAGTAAGATGAATCAGACTTTTATATTTTAATTGTATCCGAATAAGACCTAATGAAAATGATTTGTTATATAACAATGAGAAAAGCAAGGCACTGCTGAGAGTTGAACTCAGGATCTCCTGTTTACTAGACAGGCGCTTTAACCAGCTAAGCCACAGCACCCACTTGATTCTTAAGTTTGAAATACTTTTCTTTATGGTGTTCAAGAGAATATTGCTTTTTCACTTTCATATTCTTTTGTAAGTTCACACACTTCTCTACTCATAAACTTAAGATGAATGAAGACTCTTCACTTATTCAAAAACACCTCTCTAATTTGAAGTTTACCCTATTCATATCATTTTAAAATATACCTTGCTGAAGAATAGATTAGTTGAATTCAACAATAGAGTGATCATTCACCTCTATCTTTTTCTTTGTCATTTTCTTTTCCCTATTTCAATCAATGCATTCCGACAAAAATCTTCACAATACCAAGTATTTTATTTAATTTTTAAGATAACTTATTCTAAAGTTCATAGAACCAGATGTTTATACTTAAATTGTATTCAACACTTGTTTGATGAAAAATATTCGGAAAGCATGGAGAATACAGTTAAATGCTGCTGAGATTTGAACTCAGGATTTCCTGTTTATGAGACAGGAGCTTCAACCACTAAGCCACAGCACCAACTGTAATAGTAAAAAATGCATAAATAATTTATTGTTGATGATGAAAATGTGTTTTCTGCTATAAATTCTTCTTTATATGTATTGTAATCTTAAACACGAAAAGATACTCAATCACTACGCAAGGATTAATATGTTTTAATAAACAGGTACTCCTATTGAAGGACTGGGTTAATTTAAGACCCAGCGGTGCCAGGGATAACACCTGAAACCTTCGTGGGTAACCTGTTCCGGCGTACAAATGACAGAGACACGGGACACTTCCTTCGGCGTCAAAGATTCGAGGTTTATTTACTGCAGGGAACACAGAAGTCACAGGAAGTACAACACGTGTAGGTTCGAGGAGACTGCTTCAACTTGTATCTGTGGATCGCTCCTTTTATACAGTTTTCTCTCATAGGTTAACATGGTACACAAAGGATTACAACTTGGTTCCCATCGTAAAGACCATAAGGGGTCGCTTTCATGTATTCAGGGCCCGGAACATAAGTACAGTAACATTTGGTAGTTCCCAACTGTAAAAGCACATCTTCTCACCATTTGTACATTCCAATCAGCAGTAAACAGATCGAGGATAAGGCGAAAAACAGGTGCAGAGGAAGACAGGAACAAAGAGGGTGTAAAAGGGGACGTACCAGGAAACACGAGTTGCAGGAATCAAAAGGACGTGCCTAATGAGATGCACAACTGAGACAATAGTCCGGCACGGCAAGATGAGCCTCGAGCGGGGCCAGCTGCCTTGCAGTGTCATCCCCCTCATCATAAAGACACTTTCAAAGGAAATGTGTCTTCCGCAGGAGTTTGGGAATCCCAGGGTCGCGAAGCGGACAGCGTCCGTTCGCTGGCTACTTGAGGGCAAGAAACAAAATGGATGCCGTATCTAAGATGGAACCCGTGGGTTCAGATGAAGAAACCCACAAAACAAACGAAAGGTTTAGGCTACCACAGCGAAAACGCGTACACCCACTAAACTCGTCATTTGCGGTTCATAGATACCAGACTCGGCCATATTCGTGCGAGTTGAAAACACCACTTACGATCGTCACGGAACCTCAGACGCTCCTTTTGCCCTCATGTAGGCAAGCACTGGTCGGAATCATAATCGATCTCGATATTCATCAGACCATCCAGATGCTGCTGCAACATAATTCTATCCATCAATGCTTCCTTGGTAACAGGCGGCCGTCTTATACACGTTGTAGCACAGAGGCCACATAAGGCAGGACCACACTGCACACAAAGACAGCACGTGAACAGGAATGCTACAACAACCCCGATAATCATCAAAATCGTCCAACCCCAAGTCGACATTAGGCCCCAAAACCATCATAGTAGCGTCCAATCCCCTACGTCCACGTGTATGGACTCAGAGATCTTATGCAACTTCGAGATGGCTTGATAGACAGTCGGAGCGTTGTCTGGAATGAAAATACAACAGCTCGAATGGATCACCTTACATACTCCACCTCGATCTGCTAAGACAACGTCTAAAACCATACGGTTTTGTAACGTCATAAGCCTATCCGCCTGGAGCTCTGCTGTAATGTTACCAAGGGCACTGGCAGTGATATTAGCAGTCGATTCCACCACTCGAGTCAACTGTCTCAGGTTCCTACTATTGACCATAGGTCCCCAAAACGGAAAGAAACCCTTGAAAAAGTCTCCTGCCTCTTGACCGGCAGTGTCCTCTTCGCAAATCACGCCCCTCACAACTCTGGTCTTATGATAATCTGCGGCAAACGTAAAAGTTGGAGGCAGCAAGTTTGCAATATAACAGGTGCCCGCAAAGTCAAGGGGCAACCATGTATATGCACGGTCATAACAGACCAAGTATGTACCCTTGGCAGTCAGGAGAACAGGGGAAGAGAGCATTGGTAAAACATACGTCTCGGAGCAAGCACTCTCTCCAAGGTGAGCTCTCGGGCTTCGGCCACGACCTTTTAGACAGAAATTACCAAGGTGGGGTACGATCCATATTGGAGACGAGCTTTTAAGCTGTCTTTCACCTACGAGCGCATTATACTCAACCTCACTCAGATCCCTATAGGCTTGCACCTCTTCATCTGGGATAAGCGACGGCTCATAGATATCCCTATCTAAGTCAGCAATCGCTATTGCCAAAGGCTTATGGTACGGACCGGGACCAAAGTGGGGAGAACGTGGCTCTCGATTGGGGTAAGAATCTAGTGCGCTTCGAAACATTGTTTGGAATGCTCGAGCTGAACCCTGGGAACTGTAAGGTAGGACCAAGTACGGAATTCCTTTATCGGTGGTATGTGGCATTAACCCACACACCCAACAATTGGTAGTGTTTACAACCAACTGATGCTGATGAAGGAGCTGAACGAAGGAATTGTTCATGAACTCCGCACGTCTAGCCTGCTCGTGTTGTGGTAAGATGTGGAAGGAATGAGGAGAAACAGTGGAGATAGGTTTAGGTTCAGAAGAAGGGGTAGGTGAGGCAGTAGGCAAGAACGACTGTATCATGTAATACACCCCACCCACCAATAATGAGGAAACAGTTAAGAATAGAAGGAACACCTGAAACATGAAGCATTTTGTACGAGCAATTTGCTGCAGCTTGAATCTTTGGGCCTGAGCTTTTTCCAAATCCAACAGCTTTGAGGAAGCCATCCTCTAAAACCGTCCGCAGCGTTTTTGACGCACTTCGTTCTGTGTAGCAGTAGTCAATCCCCAGGAGTTCCCAGGAACCGACGGTCTTGGACCTAGTGTCAAGACCTACTAACCAGAAGGAAGTACCCGTGCGGCCCTACGGCCCAACCGGATGCAAGGTATTTTTAATTTACAATATGTACAAAATCTCCTAGCTGTGAAAGCAAACCGTATATATGGAAAAAGGCTCAAATTTACAAAATTACAATTTATACGAGTGTGTTCAGACTGAATGGTAGCAATGGGGTAACGTGGATGTCAAAGGAGAAAGCAGAGCTTTTATTAGTCTTTGATATTGGATCGCAGAAAATATCGGCTTTTCCCAGGACATGTCTGTTCGTCAAACAGTTGGTCCGATGATGAAACAGAGTTCTGTTGATCAGTCAATTGTTCAGATCCTGAGTTTTGTGATGACAAATGTTCAACAATGTCGTTCTGCTGCACTGAGGTCTCGCCGACAGGCTGAGCGTCGCTAAAAGGAACGAAAGTCTGCACAGCTTCTGTTTCGGACGAGGCAATGCCCTTCCTCACCCACGAGTCTGCTGGTAAAGGTATAGGTACCTTTTTAGTATGGGTGGCATGCACCCAATTTTTGCGTCCTTCCTAACCAAACAGCAGTCCTCGTGGCAAGGAGCACTTGGTAGGGTCCAGTAAAACGAGGCTCAAGGTTGCGTTTTCTGGCAAAGTTTCGCGTCACCACCCAGTCTCCGGGCTGGAGCTGGTGGCCTGGACCCTCCGTCTGCGTCGGCAGTGCTTCGAAGACCTGTTGGTGAATTAACCTCAGTTTAGCAGTCAGATCATGAAGATAATCGATCAACATTGGATATTCAAGATCAGATAACACACTCGGTCTAGGGACCCCCAAACATTGGCAGGGCGGCCAAACACAATCTCGTAGGGGCTAAGCCCTTCTCGGGAGTGTACAGTCGCCCTTGTTGACAATAGAGCTAAGGGTAAAGCGTCAGGCCACGAGAGACCAGTCGTAGCCTGAAACTTCGCTAACTTTAATTTAAGGGTGCCATTATAACCTTCAACCAAACCTGCTGACTGGGGATGATTGGCGCTGTGGAATTTCTGTGTAATTCCAAGGCCCTTACACACACTCTTCATCACACTCCCCACAAACTCACTTCCGTTATCAGACCATACAATCCGTGGCATTCCATACCGAGGAAAGTATTCCTTCAGTAGGATTTTTGCAGTGGACAAAGCAGTGTTATCTTTGAGAGGGTAGGCTTCGATCCATCGGGAGAATGCGCAAACCACAACTAAAACGTTCTTCAGGTTATTGCATCGCTCCATGTGGATGAAGTCTAGCTGAATCACCTCAAAGGGACATGAAGGGGGAGCAAAATGGCCAGGAGGTGTAGGGGTTCCCTTACCAGGATTTTACATCATACAAATCATACAATTCTTAACCAATCTCTCAGCACACTTAGTAATACCATCATTCTTCCATACAGGGGACAACAACTTGCAGATACCTTTCACACTAATATGTGCCAAGCCGTGTGCCATCGTCACAACAGCTAGCACATATGCATCCGGCAACATCCATCTCTTATTCTCCGACAAATCAATCCAACAGCCATTCGCATCCAACTTTCCCGTACTCTCTTTCCACTTCGTCTTTTCAGATTCAGTGGCCTCGTTCTGAATCGCTTTCACACTCTCGATAGTGTCCTCACACATACCAGTCTCTGTAGGCCACCTAACCAAACTCGTCACATACATTCTAGTACTAAGATTCCGGGCAGTCTCCTTAGCAATCTCATCCGCAAACGCATTACCACGACCAACATCATCCGTCACCTTACGGTGCACACTACATTTAATAATCGCCACCTGCTTGGGCAATGTAAGCGCGTCCAAAAGATCATTCACGAGCTGTCCGTGCTGAATCTTCGTACCATGCGATGTCATGAACCCTATCTCTCTCCACAAACGTCCAAAGCTATGGGCCACGCCAAATGTGTATTGGCTGTCCGTAAACACATTCACCCGTTTCCCTTTCGACAACACACATGCTCTAGTCAAAGCAATCAGCTCTGCCGCCTGAGCAGAATTCTGATTCAATCTCGCACTTTCCACAACAGTACTAAATGTCACCACAGCATACGCAGTCGTTACATCGCCATTCGGCAACTTAAAACACGACCCATCCACATACAAGGTCCCATCGGGATCTTCCAATGGAGTATTTTTCAGGTCTGCACGACCTTTTGTTTCCTCCTCGGTTCGTAAGTAGCAGTCATGAGGTGCTACTTCGTCTGATTCCATACTGATTGGCAACAAAGTCGCCGGGTTCAGGACGTTGCAACGTTTTATTTGAATGTGACTTGCCAAAAGCGTCAACTCATAACCAGACAATCTTGCACTTGTCAGGTGTTGAGTTTTCGTACGATTCAAGAGAGTGTCAACTGCATGCGGAACCATCACCGTAAGCATATTATCCATGACCAATCCTGCAGATTGTCGGATGGACACCGCAGCTGCCGCTGTTGCTCTCAGACAACTCGGCAATGCTCTAGCTACCGGGTCCAAGGTCGAGGAAAAATATGCACATGGACGTTGCTTACCGCCGAATTGTTGCGTCAAAACACTCAACGCACAACCTTCCCTCTCGTGAACGTATAGTGTAAACGGCTTACTGTAGTCAGGGGTACCTAACACAGGAGCCGAACACAACGCATCACGCAATTCAGAAAAACTTTTCTGACATTCTTCCGTCCATGGTAAAGGAGTTGGAACATCCTTACACGTAAGAGCCACCAATGGTTTTGCTAGCAATGAAAAATTTGGAATCCATTGCCTGCAGTATGACGTGATACCTAAAAAGGCACGTACATCTCTCTGAGTTGTTGGCACAGTTATTCGAGCAATCGCTGCAATTCTCTCTGGGGTCAACCTTCTTCCCTCCTTTGACAATAAGTGACCTAGATAGGTTACTTCTTGACAACAATATTGCAGTTTAGAAGGTGACACCTTATGATGTAAGTCACAGAGATGTTGCAACAATGACACCGTAGCAATTTTGCAAATGTCCTGAGTATCTGCAGCCACCAATAAGTCATCGACATATTGGATCAAGGTCGCACCGGCCAGCAACACAAACGCATCTAGTTGGCCCTTCATAGCTTGGCTATATATCGACGGGCTCTCACAGTAGCCCTGAGGAGCGCATTTGAACCTATAGCTGCGGCCACCGAGAGAGAAACTGAAAAGGTCCCTACTCTCCTCAGCAATCGGAATGCTAAAGAAAGCATTCTTCAGATCGATCACCGAGAACCAAGATGCAGAGGCTGGAATCAGAGTCAGTAGAGCCGTGATGTCAGGCACCACAGGGAACTGAGGAATCACAATTTTATTCACCTCCCGTAAATCGATAACAAAACGATAAACAGGTGGTTTTGATGGATCAGTGCGCTTCAAGATGGGCAGTACAGGGCTATTGCACACGTTTCCCCGAGTCTCCTCGATAACATCTTTCTCGATCAAATCGTAAATGATCGCTAACAGCGCTCGCTCACCATCAAGGGAGATACGATACTGGGGAATACGTGGCAATCGCACATTCAATTTCAAGTGAACAACATAAGGGGAGATGTCAAGCAGGCCCACGTCATTGGGGCCCGTTGCCCACAAAGATGCAGGAAGAGAACTCAATTCCGGTGGAAGCTTATCGATGGATAAGTACATAGGAGAGACAACTCTCTCACCCAACGTAAGCTTCACTCCCGCAGGAGAACAATACAGAGTCGCATACAGACGTTTTAGCAAATCCAGGCCCAAAAGATTTTCACCATAACCAGTAGTCAAAATCAAAGGAGCTTTCAGCTCACGTGGCGCAATTGTAAGGGGCAACGGACGAGAAACCGGATTGCTAACAGGGGCGCCAGAGAATCCAACGGAATCATTTGTTAAGCCAGACAAAGGTGCGCCAGGGAGTTTCGAATGCATGATGGAACTTTTCGCTGCACCAGTGTCCAACAGAAAAGTCTCAACTACGCCCGAGGTGGCAACTGCGACGTAAGGCCCTCTCTGATCAACCGGAACTGATACTACTCCCTCTCCTTGTCTATGGCTGTCCTAGTAATTACCGTCGTCAGCATCCTGATCGACGTAATAATCCTCCACATTGTACTGCGCAGATCTTCCTTGCGACGATCCGCGCTGATCAAAACAATTATTAGAGTCAGAAGAATTGTTAGAACGATCATTTTGAGCACCACGACCTCTACCACGTGATGCCTGTTGAGGACCACCACGACCTCCTCTAGATGAATTACCATTGTTTCGATCAAGCAAAACTGGACAATCGAATTTCAAATGACCCTCTCCCCTACAATAGGCACACTGATTGTACCCTAACGAAGATCTCTGCGAAGAGGAGTCATTTCGCGATTGCGACCTATTCGACTGAGACTGCGATCTATTCCGTTGTTGCGAATCATTCTGATTCGAACGTGGAGGATACGCTTGCTGCAACAACACTTTAGTTTTGAGTTCTTTTGTCTTTTTATCTGCTCGATCATTTTCTTCTTTCTCTCTATTCTCATAATATTGGGCCGTGGCCAATATTTGAGCAGAAGTGGAAACAGCCCACGCACTTTCTGAATTTTGTAATTTGCTGCTTAGGTCCGGCAACAAATTTGAGACAAACTTGTCCACAAACAATCGCTGACCTCCCTCGGTACCCATATCTTGACCACTATGATCAATGAATGCCTCCTCAAATCTTGTAAAGAAATCAGAGACACTCTCATCCTTCTTTTGTTTGCAAGCGGACAGTTTGTCCCAATTTACCTTCATAGCTGGCATAAGCGTCTTCATAAGAGTAATAATTCTCTGGGGCAAAGCCGTAATTAGCTGTTCAGGCTTGGCCCCACCAACTTGTCGGGTATCCGTCGCTGTAAGAGCAGCCCAATCACCTCCTAATTCTGCTACATGATTTTCCTGACGAATTTTCGCCCAAACCGGTTGCGGAACTACGTTACCAAACAACATATCAATGTCAGCCAGATTCATTATCGTAGCATCCACTAGCTGCGACAATTCTTTATAGTACCCTGCAGGATTTTTGCGAGGGTCAGGCAAAGATTGCTTTACCTGCAAAACCTCCGATCGTTTCCATGGGAGGTGTATCCACACTCTCTGGAAATGCGGCAGGATCGGCGGTGCAGCACCAGGGTTACCTGGCATCCACACTGGTGGAACTTCGTGCATAGGATACTGACCAGGCGCTGCAAGCGGTCCCTCAATGTCTTCTAAAAACAATTCCCTAGGCATTATAGAAGGATGAAAAGACAACAACTGCTCGACAGCACGCCGAACATTGCTACCCACCATTATTCCACTCGCAAACTGGAGCTGGAGATTAGTGAGAGCAGTCATTACATCATCAGATGCATCAGCCTATATTTGGTCACGTAGAACCTTGCACATTTCTTCAAACACGAACCTCTGTGTCGGTTCGTTAAATTGACAAAACGTATCAAGCACCACACGTGGAGGATTTCTAAGGGGGTATTTCATCCAACCCATCGCCATGTTATACAGCGAGTCACGTTCCCTACCACCGGGAAGCTGACTTCGTCTTTGAGGACCGTCCGAACCAGCGGACTCAAGAATAGGTCCAAGAGAATTAAAGAAGTTAGCAGCAACAGAAGGGGTACGACGTCGAACAGATGGAGAAGAAGAGTAACTCAACGGGGTGAGGTTCCGTGACGATTTGAACCCGTGTTTTCAATATTGTCGGAAATACATAATATTGGTATCAGCGAACCGCAAATGATCCATTTAGCATATCCTGGTGTTTTCGCTACGCTACGAGCAAGAGTACTCCTGTAACAAACACATTTCTGATCTACCCATGGCATCCATCTTAGATCATGGCAGCCATTTTGTGTTTCTTGCCCTCACATACGCAATAACCTTTGATCACTTCACTTCATTTCGATTAAGGACACGTAGCCTTAGCCGGTGATTCACCTCTTTAGTGACACGTGCACCTTGGAACAGAACACGCTGTAGCTGCATGACTCGACAAAGGCTGCCTCCTCTGCCCGAGGCCAGTCCTGCTATACTGGTTCTTGTGGTCGTTGGCCTGATCACGATTAGGCGGCCGAAGCCGGTAGCCTTGCCCATTTACAACCCACAAACATCCCTTATCCTGCTTTTCTATCTTCTGCACCTGGCTCTGCTCCTTTCCTTCTGGGCCTTTATTAGGGGGAGGTAACAAAATTTACGATGAGGCGGTCCGGGTCTTGAATGAAAAGTTGACATGAGATTATGATGGAAAAGTGGGAACCCCTCGTTCGTAATGTTTTGACATCAGATAGTGTCGAAGATTCCTGTGCAATGCCAAATATTTATTGTTTAGGACACAAAGGTTTGGGAATGTACTAACATGTGAAGAATTCGCCTGAAGCCCAATTTTTAGTATATAAGGAGTAACCCTCTTTGTACAAATTGAACAGGCTCCTAGACACTGCCCATGCGTAGTTTCTGTGACTTCTGTGTCCCTGCAGTAATAAACCTTTGGTCTTTGACGCCACCATCGAGAAGCCCGTGTTTCTGTTTATTTGTGCACCAAGACAGGTGGAACTCCGGGGTCTTCGGGTGTTGTTCCCTGACACCTCTGGACGGAACCAAAAAGTCCAGAACTCCAATTGGCGCCCAACATGGGGCGACGTCATTCGGTACCGGTCCAAAAGCCTGAAGAGTTCGAGAAGCTTCGTGTGAAGATTCCTGAGGGAGGCGCCCCACTTCATCGATCCCGGCATATCGCAAAAGTGGCCCGACGTTCTCTTCCACGAGGGTCCCCGTTCAGGACGGCTGCAGTGGGCCGTTGCCTTGAACGTCGCCCTGTCTTGGACCCGAGGTGCAGTCCTTAGTACGGCGAAACGTGACGGGTTTCTCCTTGGTGACGTCTTCAGTGCCTCAGTTAAGTATTTAGTGGTTGCTAGCTGGTTATCTCGTGAGGGTTGTTAAAATCCTTTTTGGTTCTTGGTTTGGTTTGGTTTCGTAAGATTATCACTGGTTGTTCTGGTTACGATAATCTATTTGGTTTGGTTTGGGTATCAATACGATACATTTGTTCTCTTTTGGTAGGCCTAAGTTCTTGGTTCGAGTGCACATTCTTGTTTGTGTTGTTTGTTCTGTGTTCCGGATTACAAAATGGTAAGTCGGAAAAATTGTATGTTGTCGTGTTTTGGTTGCAACAGCAATTCACGATTGGAGGACTCATGTCTGGTTCCTCCGATTGGGACTCCTTTATATGATCTTTACTGTAAGCATGGTGTGGGTCCTATATCTTATAATGAGGTATGGGTCCGATACACTGAAAAGGACGGTGTCCTTAGTTGGCCACTGCATGGTAGTTTTGAACCCGAAATCCTTGACAATTTAGAAGTGAAACTGTTTAAGAAGAAAGCCCGGCCGGCAATGTTTGATTCTTTCCGTTACTGGCGAAAAGAATCTAAACAGAGAGAGATTAAAAGGTTGAAGAAAGAACAGAAAGAGCAAGAGTTAACTTTAGAACAAGCGGCTAAGCAGCTGCAAGATAACGAGTCTGAGAAGGCAATGGAGATAGCCACTAGAGAGCGTAACTTAACGATAGATAAATGCTATCCTGCCTTGCCATCGAGTACGACTAAGATAGTAGAAGATCCCGAAAACGATCCTCTGTTGTCTTACTTGTTACGGTCACCACCACCGTATGCACAAGGTGCTACGGCTCCACCTGTACCAAATGTTCAATTGCCGGTTGCTGGACAACCTGGTATTCCTGTTCCTGCCCCTCAGAATCAAGCTCCTGTACCTCCTGTGGTCAATGTGAATGTTCCTACGGCACCTCCTCTTCCTGGGTTGCCGACTTCTCTACCTATACCTGTATCGCTTACACCTACTGTTCCACAAGCTATCTTCCTCGATACTCCTACTGTCCCGCTATCTGTTCCAACTGCTACTGTGTTCTCTGCATCTGCCAGTATGTTGACTCCGCTTTCTGTTCGTCGAAGAATCACTGATTCTGTCTCTAACATTCTGTCTCCTTTCTATAAATCTTTAATTAAGACTCCTACTTCTGACTCTGTACAAAGACGTAGTCAGCTCCCAAGTACTGAGGAACGGGGAATATTAGATTCCACGGCTCTCAGATGGATTTCGAAAAGTAGGAGATATAGTACAAGAGATGTACTAGATACATTTATGCAGTGGAATGAACCAACGCAACGATATGTCTTTGACGAGATGTGCTCTCTTTTACGTGAGGAACTAGAAGAAGATGACTCTGAATTGAATTTAGAAGACTTAATTAAGGTTCAGAAAGAGTTTGCTGCAGGAATGATAGTAGGTCATAATATAAAAGAAGCGATGGAACTGATTTTAAGTTATAGGAATGATCCATCACTTCGTTCACCGAGAGATTTAGAGAAAAGTAATACGAAGCTGAATCGCCAATATCCAATGAGGGAGGTTCCTCCAATTTGGCGCGACGCTGTACAAGCTGATGTTGCCAATGGTATTGTAGCTGCTCCGGCGCAATTCCAAAGAGTGTGGATACACATTCCGTGGAAGCGAGCCAAAGTGTTTGCAGTGAAACAGGCCTTGCCAGACCCGCGTAAGAATCCTGCTGGATACTATAAGGAATTAGCGCAAACAGTTGAGGCCTGTGTAATGAATCTGGCGGACATTGACATGTTATTTGGGAATGTAGTTCCGCAACCAATTTGGGCTAAAATTCGTAAGGAGAATCATCCAGTTGCCCTAGGTGGTGATTGGGCAGCTATCATTGCAGCGGATGGTCAGCAAATAGGTGGTTCCAAACCCGAACCTCTAATTGCCGATCTTCCAGGTAGGATAATCGACTTAATGAAGACTCTGATGCCCGCATTGCGTGTTAATTGGGACAAGTTGTCCGCATGCAGGCAAAAGAAAGACGAAAGTGTCTCCGACTTTTTCACGAGGTTCGAAGAGACTTTTGTAGATCATAGTGGTCAGGATATGAGCACAGAAGGAGGACAGAGACTGTTTGTCGATAAATTCGTACATAATTTGTTACCTGAGCTATGCAATAAATTAAAAGATTCCGAGAGTGCGTGGGCTGTATCTACAACTGCGCAAATACTTGCAACTGCACAGTATTATGAAAATAGGGATAAAGAAGAGAAAGAGAAATCAGATAAAAAGACGAAAGACTTAAAGACTAAAGTTCTTTTGCAGCAGGCATATCCACCTCGTATGAATCAGACTAATACACAGCAAGGTTCGTATCAAAGGACAGATTATAGTTCACCTAGGCCACAATACCAGTGGAATCAGTGTGCGTATTGTAAGAAAGAAGGTCATTATAAAAATGAGTGTCCAGTCTTGGCGCAAAATAACGCAGCAGCAGCTCAGAGAGGTCGTGGAGGTTTTGTGCAGAATTCTAGAGGTCGAGGACGAGGTGCTATGCCTCCACAGACGAATGATCGCCCTTCCAATCACTTTGATCAACGAAATGGACAGTCGGCCCAACAAAATAGATCTCAACAATATCATGTTGAAGACTATTGTGAAAATGATGAGGAATTTCAGCAAAATGGGTACTTGGACAGCCGTGGACAGAGAGAGGGAGTAGTATCAGTTCCAGTGGATCAGAGTGGGCCTTATGTCGCAGTAGCAACATCAGGTGTAGTCGAACCGTTTCTGTTGGATACTGGTGCCGCAAAAAGTTCTATCATACATGCGAAACTCCCTGGCGCACCTTTGTCCGGCTTAACAAATGTTTCTGTAGGTTTTTCAGGCGCCCCTGTTTACAACCCGGTATCTGGTCCCTTGTCTATTTCTTTTGGACCGTGTCAATTGAAAGCACCCCTGATTTTGACGACAGGTTGTAATGAAAATCTGCTTGGTTTAGACTTGTTAAAACGACTATATGCGACATTGTACTGTTCTCCGGAAGGAGTACAGCTTACGTTGGGTAAAAGAATCACCTCTCCGATGTACTTGTCTATGGATGCACTCCCGCCAGAGCTGCGTTCACTCCCTGATACTCTTTGGGCGACTGGTCCTAACGATGTAGGCCTTTTAGAAATACCACCATATGTAGTCACTTTGAAAGCAAATGTAAAATTTCCACGAATTCCTCAATATAAGATCTCTAATGAAGGTGAACGTGCACTTTTACTGATTGTGCAAGATTTGATTAAGAAAGGGGTGGTTGAAGAAACTAGAGGAAATGTCTGTAACAGTCCTGTATTACCGATTTTGAAACGAACTGATCCTACAAAGCCTCCAGTATATAGGTTTGTCATTGATCTCAGAGAAGTTAATAAGATTGTGGTCCCGCAGTTTCCTGTGGTTCCAGATATTACTGCCTTGTTAACATTGATTCCTGCTACAGCCACATGGTTTTCAGTCATTGACTTGAAAAATGCCTTTTTCAGCATTCCAATAGCCGAGGAAAGCAGAGATATTTTCGGCTTCTGTCTAGGAGGTCGAAGCTTCATATTTAAACGCGCTCCACAAGGCTATTGTGAGAGCCCATCCATTTACAGTCAGGCATTAAAAAGTCAGTTAGATTCCTTTGTACTTCCTCCAGGTTCTGCTCTAGTACAGTATGTAGATGATCTTCTAGTGGCTGCCGATGACAAGGAAACTTGCAAAGCAGCTACAATTTCGTTATTGCATCATTTGTCCAATTTGAATCATAAGGTGTCACCTTCGAAAATGCAATATTGCTGCCAAGAAGTGACCTACTTAGGTCATCTCTTGTCAAAGGAGGGAAGGAAGTTGACCCCAGAAAGAATAAAAGCAATTACGCAGATGAGTGTTCCTCGCACACAGAGAGAAGTGCGTGCCTTTTTAGGTATTACCTCTTACTGTAGGCAGTGGATCCCAAATTTTTCTCTTTTAGCAAAACCGTTGGTAGCTTTGACTGGGAAAAATGTTCCGAGTCCGGTGCCATGGTCTGCTGAATGTCAGGAGAGTTTTTCTGAGTTACGAAATGCACTTTGTTCAGCTCCTGTATTGGGCACACCCGATTACAGCAAGCCATTCACGCTCTATGTTCACGAGAGAGAAGGTTGCGCGTTGAGTGTTCTGACACAGAAATTTGGTGATAAACAACGCCCTTGTGCGTATTTTTCATCAACATTAGATCCGGTAGCTAGAGCGTTACCTAGTTGTTTGAGAGCTACAGCGGCAGCTGCGGATTCCATTCGACAATCTGCTGGTTTGGTGATGAACAACATGCTAGTGGTTATGGTTCCTCATGCTGTGGATACACTCATGAACAGAACCAAGACACAACACCTTACCAGTGCGAGATTATCTGGCTACGAGCTGACATTGCTAGCGAGTCATATTCAGATCAAAAGATGCAATGTATTGAATCCAGCAACACTGTTGCCGGCTAATCAAGAGTCGAGTGATTCCGAACCTCATGATTGTTGTTTCAAAACCGAGGAAGAGACAAAAGGACAAATTGATTTGAAAGACACTCCATTGTCAGATCCCGATGGCACGTTGTATGTTGATGGGTCATGCTTTAAATTGGAGAATGGTGATGTGACTGCTGCTTATGCAGTAACGACTTTGAGTACGATTGTGGAGACTGCAAGAGTGAGTCAGAATTCTGCCCAAGCTGCAGAGTTAATCGCTCTAACAAGAGCGTGTGTTTTAGCTAAGGGAAAGAGAGTGAATGTGTTCACAGATAGTCAGTACGCGTTTGGCGTGGCCCATAATTTTGGCCGTTTGTGGAAAGAAAGAGGTTTCATTACGTCCCATGGGACTAAGATTCAACATGGTCAGTTAGTTAACGACTTGTTGGAATCTCTAACCTTGCCGACCGAAGTTGCGATTGTGAAATGCAGTGCGCATAAAGCAATCACGGATGATGTTGGTCGTGGGAATGCTTTTGCTGATGAGACTGCTAAACAGACAGCTAGGAATATGATGAGTAGAATGTATGTTGCAACATCGGCAAGATGGATCTCCGAGTCTGGAATGTGTGAGGATACAGTGGAAAGTGTGAAAGAGATTCAGAAAGAGGCAACTGAGGAGGAAAAACGTGCATGGAAAGAAAGTACGGGCAAGTTGGATTCGAGTGGGTGTTGGATTGACTTGTCGGAACAACAGCGTTGGATGTTGCCTGATGCGTATGTGCTTGCAGTGGTGAAAATGGCGCATGGAGTAGCGCACATAAGTTCTAAAGGAATCTGTAATATGTTGGCCCCGGTCTGGAAGAATGATGGGATTAGTAAATGTGCAGAGAGAGTGGTGAAAAATTGTATGGTATGCCTGATGCATAATCCTGGCATGGGAACTCCTACTCCTGCTGGTCATTTCGCTCCACCCTCTTGCCCCTTTGAAGTGATTCAGTTAGACTTCATTCACATGGATCGGTGCAATAACTTAAAATACGTCCTGGTGGTAGTCTGTGCATTTTCCAGATGGATCGAAGCATATCCACTAAAGGACAATACTGCCCTATCAACTGCCAAAATTCTTCTCAAAGAATATTTCCCTAGGTTTGGAATGCCACGGATTGTATGGTCAGATAACGGAAGTGAGTTTATAGGGAAAGTTATGCAGAGTGTGTGTGCCGGTTTGGGTATTAAACAAAAATTTCACAGTGCAAACCATCCCCAGTCCGCTGGTTTAGTTGAGGGTTACAATGGCACCCTCAAACTAAAACTTGCTAAAATACAGGAATCCACGGGTTTATCCTGGCCAGACGCACTACCCTTGGCTTTGTTATCGACGAGAGCGACTGTGCATTCTAGAGTAGGGCTTAGTCCATACGAAATTGTCTTCGGCCGTCCTGCTAATGTTTGGGGAGTGCCTAGGCCGAAAGAATTTTGTTCTTTGGAATATCCAATGTTGATTGATTACCTTTACGACTTGACTGCTAAATTGAGTCTTATTCACCAACAGGTTTTCGATGCATTGCCAAAGCCTCCGGAGAGTCCAGGTCATCAGCTGAAACCCGGCGACCACGTTGTGGTACGAAATTTTACGAGGACAAAGAACCTTCAGCCCAAGTTTGTCGGCCCCTTCCAGGTGCTGCTTGCAACAAGAACTGCCGTTCGTGTGGCTGGACGCAAGCACTGGATACATGCAACTCATGTCAAACGTGTACCTTTGCCACTTCCTTACGACAACTGGGTGAAGAAGGGAATTGGTGCCTCTGAATTCGAGCAAACACCCAAGTTTATCCCTTTCAGCGATGCCGAATTGATAACTGACTCTCCTCCTGATACTACTTCTTTGACTCCTGAACACTTGCCCTCTGCATCAGAAGAAACTTTGCCATCTGCGAACTTGAACATTGCAAACTCTATTGACAACACACTGTTTCCTGATCAAACGGTTCCTGCAAAACTAAGATACAACTTACGATCTCGTAATATGGACAAATAAAGCAGGAAACTGCCTATTGTGATATTTGAAATTTTGAACTTTTGCCTTCAGCCAGGAAGTTTGCTATTGTTTTATTGTTTTTAAAATTGCCTTGCCGTCTGGGTAGCCGTAGGGTCGTGGCTGTGTACCTAGTTGAATCTGCGGGGGTCAGACACAAGGTCGATCTTTCTGTTGGTTCTGGGAACTCCCAGGGCTGATAGAGGCATTTTCATCTACGTACACATCATCAGTGGTCGCGAGCGGATTGTAGAAGATGGAGCTTCCTGCGCTGCAACGAGAAAATGTGATTTATGTTCGCAGAAACAGACTTTACAGAATCCTTCATAGTAAATGTTTTCTGATGCAATGTGCTATTACATTTTTAATTATTTTGATAACGTTGGTGGGTGGAATCGTTTTTGGTATAAATGTAATCTTTGTGCCAGTCACTATAGTACCTCCCCTTGATCCTGCTTCCTCTACTGTTTCTTCCATACACTATTTTCACTCGTTTCCTGAACATGAGCAAGCCCGACGCTCAGAATTCATTAATAACACTTTTGTACAGCTCTTGCACCAACACCAACTAGTAGTTAACACTACAGACTGCTGGGTGTGTGGCTTGATACCCCACACTATGGATAAAGGCATTCCCTACCTGGTTTTGCCTTTTAGCTATAATGGATCATTTCAGGCCTTTCAAACCATCTTTGCTTATGCCCTTGAAACCTATCCTCCGCGTCCACCACGTTCCACTAGATATAACTCTGCCAACAAAGCTTTAGTCCAGGGAATTATTGACATGATCAAGGACGTCAATAATACTCCATCTTACCCTAGAGACGAATTACGAGTATATTTGAGTTGGAATTCTTCAGAGTATCGCCTTAGTTTGGGAGAAAGCAAACGGAAAAGCTCCACTCCAATCTGGGTCGTACCTCACCGAGGTCAGGTCTGTTTGCAAGGTAATGGGAGAAATCCGAGAGCTCAGCTAGGGAGGAGTGAGTGCGTAGAGACTTACGTGTTTCCGTCTAACTCTTCCCCTGCTTTTCTTACTGCTAGGGGTACCTACATCATCTGTCAAGACAGAGCGTATACATGGTTGCCTGCTGACTTTTCAGGGTCATGTTATATTGCTCGACTGTTGCCTCCAACATACACTGCTTCTTCTGACTACCACAAAACCAGAGTAGCAAGAGGTGTTTTCAGGAAGGAAGACACCGCTGGTCAGGAAGCTGGAGACTTCTTCAAAGGCTTCCTTCCGTTCTGGGGGCCTATGGCCAATAGTAGAAACATACGTCAGCTAACACGGGTAGTTGAATCTACTATTACCGAAACTGCTGGTGCCCTTAGCAATTTGATTGCTGAGCTTCAGGCGGATAGACTCATGACGTTGCAGAACCGTATGGTTCTAGACGTAATACTTGCAGATCGAGGTGGGGTATGCAGAATGATCCAATCGAGCTGCTGTGTCTTTATTCCCAATAATGCTCCAACCGTCTATGAGGCGATCTCTAAGCTACACAAGATTTCCGACTCTATACACGTAGACAAGGGAAACTGGTCCTTCATGGAGTGGTTTTGGACTCTGATATCAGCGTGGGGATGGAAGGTTCTGATGGTCATTGGTGTCATCTTAGTATTCCTATTCTCATGCTGCCTGATTATCCAGTGTGGTCCTGCTCTGTGTAGTCTTTGTGCTGCAACCTGTTTTAGGAAACCACCTGCGTTTGGAGAAAAGGCGCGAGAAAGGATGATGATACAACAACATGTCACTGACCTGATGAGCATAGAATTAGACTCTGACATAGACTGAGTCATTGCCTATGTAAGGGCAAAAGGAGGGTCTGAGGTTCCGTGACGATTTGAACCCGTGTTTTCAATATTGTCGGAAATACATAATATTGGTATCAGCGAACCGCAAATGATCCATTTAGCATATCCTGGTGTTTTCGCTACGCTACGAGCAAGAGTACTCCTGTAACAAACACATTTCTGATCTACCCATGGCATCCATCTTAGATCATGGCAGCCATTTTGTGTTTCTTGCCCTCACATACGCAATAACCTTTGATCACTTCACTTCATTTCGATTAAGGACACGTAGCCTTAGCCGGTGATTCACCTCTTTAGTGACACGTGCACCTTGGAACAGAACACGCTGTAGCTGCATGACTCGACAAAGGCTGCCTCCTCTGCCCGAGGCCAGTCCTGCTATACTGGTTCTTGTGGTCGTTGGCCTGATCACGATTAGGCGGCCGAAGCCGGTAGCCTTGCCCATTTACAACCCACAAACATCCCTTATCCTGCTTTTCTATCTTCTGCACCTGGCTCTGCTCCTTTCCTTCTGGGCCTTTATTAGGGGGAGGTAACGAAATTTACGATGAGGCGGTCCGGGTCTTGAATGAAAAGTTGACATGAGATTATGATGGAAAAGTGGGAACCCCTCGTTCGTAATGTTTTGACATCAGATAGTGTCGAAGATTCCTGTGCAACGCCAAATATTTATTGTTTAGGACACAAAGGTTTGGGAATGTACTAACATGTGAAGAATTTGCCTCAAGCCCAATTTTTAGTATATAAGGAGCAACCCTCTTTGTACAAATCGAACAGGCTCCTAGACACTGCCCATGCGTAGTTTCTGTGACTTCTGTGTCCCTGCAGTAATAAACCTTTGGTCTTTGACGCCACCATCGAGAAGCCCGTGTTTCTGTTTATTTGTGCACCAAGACAGGTGGAACTCCGGGGTCTTCGGGTGTTGTTCCCTGACACCTCTGGACGGAACCAAAAAGTCCAGAACTCCAGGGGTAATAAGAGAAGTGTCAGAAACAGAAGAAACAGCAGGAGTAACCAGAACAGTAGGAGCAGCGGGAACAGGAGTATGGGGAAGTACAAGCGGAGGAGCAGTAGGGACGGAAGCAGGTAGAGGAGCAGGAACGGGTTGAAGAACGGGGACAGGTTGTGGAACAGGAGCAGGAGCAGGTGGAGGAACAGGAGCAGGGGGAACCACAGGAACTACAGTACCCTGTGCGTACGGAGGTGGTGACTTCAAGAGATAGGACAACAAGGGGTCCTCTACTACTTCCTCCTTCTTATCCGTACCCGTCGGTAAAACGGGGTAACACTTATCTATAGTCATACGCTGCAATCTATCGAAAACTTCCTTTTCCTTTTCCTCCTTATCTCGCTGGAACTGCTCTGCGTTTCTTACCGTTGTAACAATACCTTCTCTTTTATTACGCTTAAGCGGCTTGATTTCTCTCTGCTTGGCTTCTTTACGCCACAACCAAAAGGAATCAAACATGGCCGGCCTTGCTTTTCGTTGGAACAATTTAGCTTCTAGATTATCTAAAATTGGGGTCTCAAAACTACAATGAGGTGGCCAACTAAGGACACCGTCTTTTTTAGTATAACGAACCCAACACTCATTGAAGGTGATTGGACCCAAACCATGGAGGCTATACAACTCATGAGTTGGAGTTCCAACCGGAGGTATCGGACACGAGTCCTCCAGTCGGGAATCCGTACCACAACCCTTAAAGCAACTGAACAAAGTACTACAGCCAGGCATCGTGCACACTAACCGAGTTTCACAAACGTCAAGGGTTACGGGATTACACTATATCCCAGCAATGAGCAAAAACCCTTGGTTTTTGGCGACTGCAGACGTCAAATATCACAACAAAGAACAAAATACTAAGAACCACAAATACAATGGAACCATGCAACAACTAAGCACCCACAACAAAGGACTCTGGGAGCGACCCACAAATACTTAACTCAAAGATCGATGGCGTCACCAGGAAGGCCCGTCTATCGTCTCGCTGTAGCAAGGTCTACGCCAGGCGCCAAAACAGGTCTACAGTCAGGGCAGCAGTCCGTCGCAGCCGTCAGGAGTCGGGAATCTTCGCGGGAAAAGTCGTCGGGCCACTTGTTTCGACAACAGGATCGATGAAGCGGGGTGCACCTTCCCTCGGAGATTTCACACGAAGTTCCAAACGATCGTCGGGCTTTGGACCGGTACCACTGATGCAGCCCTACGTTGGGCGCCAACTGAAGGACTGGGTTAATTTAAGACCCAGCGGTGCCAGGGATAACACCTGAAACCTTCGTGGGTAACCTGTTCCGGTGTACAAATGACAGAGACACGGGACACTTCCTTGGGCGTCAAAGATTCGAGGTTTATTTACTGCAGGGAACACAGAAGTCACAGGAAGTACAACACGTGTAGGTTCGAGGAGACTGCTTCAACTTGTATCTGTGGATCGCTCCTTTAATACAGTTTTCTCTCATAGGTTAACATGGTACACAAAGGATTACAACTTGGTTCCCATCGTAAAGACCATAAGGGGTCGCTTTCATGTATTCAGGGCCCGGAACATAAAAACAGTAACATTTGGTAGTTCCCAACTGTAAAAGCACATCTTCTCACCATTAGTACATTCCAATCAGCAGTAAACAGATCGAGGATAAGGCGAAAAACAGGTGCAGAGGAAGACAGGAACGAAGAGGGTGTAAAAGGGGAGGTACCAGGAAACACGAGTTGCAGGAATCAAAAGGACGTGCCTAATGAGATGCACAACTGAGACAATAGTCCGGCACGGCAAGATGAGCCTCGAGCGGGGCCAGCTGCCTTGCAGTGTCATCCCCCTCATCATAAAGACACTTTCAAAGGAAATGTGTCTTCCGCAGGAGTTTGGGAATCCCAGGGTCGCGAAGCGGACAGCGACTGTTCGCTGGCTACTTGAGGGCAAGAAACAAAATGGATGCCGTATCTAAGATGGAACCCGTGGGTTCAGATGAAGAAACCCACGAAACAAACGAACGGTTTAGGGTAGCACAGCAAAAATGCGTACACCCACTAAACTCGTCATTTGCGGTTCATAGATACCAGACTCGGCCATATTCGTGCGAGTTGAAAACACCACTTACGATCGTCACGGAACCTCACTATAAAACCCAATTTCATTTATTGAATTCTTTAAAAAAAAAAATATGAAGGTATTAATATTGCTCAAATCTAGGTAGAAATTTCATCTACGTCTTTCTCATCGATATGTATTTTTTTCATTTTGCAATAACAGTATTCATTCTATAATCTTGAAAATACTTCTGTTTTTATAAGGTTTAAGATGATCTGTTCAACAGTAAGATGAATCAGACTTTTATATTTTAATTGTATCGGAATAAGACCTAATGAAAATGATTTGTTATATAACAATGAGAAAAGCAAGGCGCTGCTGAGATTTGAACTCAGGATCTCCTTTTTACTAAACAGGTGCTTTAACCAGCTAAGCCACAGCACCCACTTGATTCTTTATTTTGAAACACTTTTCTTTATGGTGTTCAAGAGAATATTGCTTTTTCACTTTCATATTCTTTTCTAAGTTCACACACTTCTCTACTCAAACACTTAAGATGAATGAAGACTCTTCACTCATTCAAAAACACCTCTCTAATTTGAAGTTTACCCTATTTATATCATTTTAAAATATACCTTGCTGAAGAATGGATTAGTTGAATTCAACAATAGAGTGATCATTCACCTCTATCTTGTTCTTTGTCATTTTCTTTTCCCTATTTCAGTCAATGCATTCCTACAAAAATCTTCACAATACCAAGCATTTTATTTAATTTTTAAGATAACTTATTCTAAAGTTCATAGAACCAGATGTTTATTCTTAAATTGTATTCAACACTTGTTTGATGAAAATTATTCGGAAAGCAAGGAGAAAACAGTTGGGTGCTGCTGATATTTGAACTCATGATTTCCTGTTTACGAGACAGGCGCTTTAACCACTAAGCCACAGCACCAACGTTAATAGTACAAAATGCATAAATAATTCATTGTTGATGATGAAAATGTGTTTTCTGCTATAAATTCTTCTTTATATGTATTGTAATCTTAAACACGAAAAGATACTCAATCACTACGCAAGTATTAATATGTTTTAATAAACAGGTACTCTCATAAAACCCAATTTCATTTCTTGAATTCTTTACAACTTTTTTTTCATGAAGGTAATAATATTGCTCCAATCTAGGTAGACATTTCATCTACGTCTTTCTCATAGATATGTATTTTTTTTATTTTGCAATAACAGTATTCATTCTATAATCTTGAAAATACTTGGGTTTTAATAAGTTTTAAGATGATCTGTTCAACAGTAAGATGAATCAGACTTTTATATTTTAATTGTATCGGAATAAGACCTAATGAAAATGATTTGTTATATAACAATGAGAAAAGCAAGGCACTGCTGAGAGTTGAACTCAGGATCTCCTGTTTACTAGACAGGTGCTTTAACCAGCTAAGCCACAGCACCCACTTGATTCTTAAGTTTGAAACACTTTTCTTTATGGTGTTCAAGAGAATATTGCTTTTTCACTTTCATATTCTTTTCTAAGTTCACACACTTCTCTACTCAAACATTTAAGATGAATGAAGACTCTTCACTTATTCAAAAACACCT
This sequence comes from Lissotriton vulgaris, assembly GCF_964263255.1. Taxonomy (NCBI): domain Eukaryota; kingdom Metazoa; phylum Chordata; class Amphibia; order Caudata; family Salamandridae; genus Lissotriton; species Lissotriton vulgaris. Next base: position 444,227,057 of record NC_141700.1, read on the forward strand.
CTCTAATTTGAAGTTTACCCTATTCATATCATTTTAAAATATACCTTGCTGAAGAATGGATTAGTTGAATTCAACAGGAGCTTTAACCACTAAGCCACAGCACCAACAGTAATAGTAAAAAATGCATAAAGAATTTATTGTTGATGATGAAAATGTGTTTCCTGCTATAAATTCTTCTTTATATGTATTGTAATCTTAAACACGAAAAGATACTCAATCACTATACAATTTTTTTTCATGAAGGTAATAATATTGCTCCAATCTTGGTAGACATTTCATCTACGTCTTTCTCATAGATATGTACTTTTTTCATTTTGCAATAATAGTATTCATTCTATAATCTTGAAAATACCTGCTGGATACAGATTGTACTGTACATATTGATGCAAAACCAACGTATTGCTGTTAAATGGAATGATAAGTGCCGGGGGGGGAGGGTACAGGGAGGGAATGGGGGAGTTGGGACGTTCTTGACAGCAGAAAACAGAAAATGTAAATGATTGAAATGTATACTGAAATATATGTCACGATGCGGAGAACTACTGTGTACATGTCTATGTTTTGCAGTGACCTAACTTGCAAATAAAGAAATTTTCAAAAAAAAAACATTGGCAGGGCGGCCGAACACAATCTCGTAGAGGCTAAGCCCTACTCGGGAGTGTACAGTCGCCCTTGTTGACAATAGAGCTAAGGGTAAAGCGTCAGGCCACGAGAGACCAGTCGTAGCCTGAATCTTCGCTAACTTTAATTTAAGGGTGCCATTATAACCTTCAACCAAACCTGCTGACTGGGGATGATTGGCGCTTTGGAATTTCTGTGTAATTCCAAGGCCCTTATCAGACCATACAATCCGTGGCATTCCATACCGAGGAAAGTATTCCTTCAGTAGGATTTTTGCAGTGGACAAAGCAGTGTTATCTTCGAGAGGGTAGGCTTCGATCCATCGGGAGAATGCGCAAACCACAACTAAAACGTACTTCAGGTTATTGCATCGCTCCATATGGATGAAGTCTAGCTGAATCACCTCAAAGGGACATGAAGGGGGAGCAAAATGGCCAGGAGGTTTAGGGGTTCCCTTACCAGGATTGTACATCATACATATCATACAATTCTTAACCAATCTCTCAGCACACTTAGAAATACCATCATTCTTCCATACAGGGGACAACAACTTGCAGATACCTTTCACACTAATATGTGCCAAGCCGTGTGCCATCGTCACAACAGCTAGCACATATGCATCCAGCAACATCCATCTCTTATTCTCCGACAAATCAATCCAACAGCCATTCGCATCCAACTTTCCCGTACTCTCTTTCCACTTCTTCTTTTCAGATTCAGTGGCCTCGTTCTGAATCGCTTTCACACTCTCGATAGTGTCCTCACACATACCAGTCTCTGTAGGCCACCTAACCGAACTCGTCACATACATTCTAGTACTAAGATTCCGGGCAGTCTCCTTAGCAATCTCATCCGCAAACGCATTACCACGACCAACATCATCCGTCACCTTACGGTGCGCACTACATTTAATAATCGCCACCTGCTTGGGCAATGTAAGCGCGTCCAAAAGATCATTCACGAGCTGTCCGTGCTGAATCTTCGTACCATGCGATGTCATGAACCCTCTCTCTCTCCACAAACGTCCAAAGCTATGGGCCACGCCAAATGCGTATTGGCTGTTGGCTGTCCGTAAACACATTCACCCGTTTCCCTTTCGACAACACACATGCTCTAGTCAAAGCAATCAGCTCTGCCGCCTGAGCAGAATTCTGATTCTGTCTCGCACTTTCCACAACAGTACTCAATGTCACCACAGCATACACAGTCGTTACATCGCCATTCGGCAACTTAAAACACGACCCATCCACATACAAGGTCCCATCGGGATCTTCCAATGGAGTATTTTTCAGGTCTGCACGACCTTTTGTTTCCTCCTCGGTTCGTAAGTAGCAGTAATGAGGTGCTACTTCGTCTGATTCCATACTGATTGGCAACAAAGTCGCCGGGTTCAGGACGTTGCAACGTTTTATTTGAATGTGACTTGCCAAAAGCGTCAACTCATAACCAGACAATCTTGCACTTGTCAGGTGTTGAGTTTTCGTACGATTCAAGAGAGTGTCAACTGCATGCGGAACCATCACCGTAAGCATATTATCCATGACCAATCCTGCAGATTGTCGGATGGACACCGCAGCTGCCGCTGTTGCTCTCAGACAACTCGGCAATGCTCTAGCTACCGGGTCCAAGGTCGAGGAAAAATATGCACATGGACGTTGCTTACCGCCGAATTGTTGCGTCAAAACACTCAACGCACAACCTTCCCTCTCATGAACGTATAGTGTAAACGGCTTACTGTAGTCAGGGGTACCTAACACAGGAGCCGAACACAACGCATCACGCAATTCAGAAAAACTTTTCTGACATTCTTCCGTCCATGGTAAAGGAGTTGGAACATCCTTACACGTAAGAGCCACCAATGGTTTTGCTAGCAATGAAAAATTTGGAATCCATTGCCTGCAGTATGACGTGATACCTAAAAAGGCACGTACATCTCTCTGAGTTGTTGGCACAGTCATTCGAGCAATCGCTGCAATTCTCTCTGGGGTCAACCTTCTTCCCTCCTTTGACAATAAGTGACCTAGATAGGTTACTTCTTGACAACAATATTGCAGTTTAGAAGGTGACACCTTATGATGTAAGTCACAGAGATGTTGCAACAATGACACCGTAGCAATTTTGCAAATGTCCTGAGTATCTGCAGCCACCAATAAGTCATCGACATATTGGATCAAGGCCGCACCGGCCGGCAACACAAACGCATCTAGCATATCAGCCAGGAATTGGAATTCAAGCAATAAACTTGCTTTTCTAGAGTCACTAGCCAACACCATCCCATCTGCTCAAGATGAGATCAATTCCTCGGTCTCCTCGCTTACCAATTGGCTCAACACGGCCAGGGATTCTCATGCCCCTCTTAAAAAAATCAAACGGGCAAGACGAGCTGACGCTAATCGGTGGTTCTCCACTGACCTTAAAGCAAGGAAACTGGCCTTACGACAATTAGAACGTCAATGGCGTCGGAAATATGATCCTGATCTAAAAAAGTCCTTTACGAAAGCTAGGAAAGAATACATGATGGCCATCCAGTCGGCGAAAGCGTCCTATTTTTCTGCCAAAATCTTGGAATCTACAAATAAGTCTAAGGACATCTTTTCCATCCTCAATGAACTCACAAACCTTGACACGGTCCGACCCAAGATTATCCCCACCCAGTCTCTATGTGATTCACTTAATGTCTACTTTATTGACAAAATACTGGACATCAAAGCCAGTATCCCCCGACCAGTGTCTCCCCTTACCACTGGCATGTCAATTAAATCAAATCACTACACTCAGAGCAGCTTCCCACTCATCACCCAGGATCAATTTCGGGAATTACTATCTAGAGTAAAATCCGGTGCCCCTTCAGATAGCTGCCCACCCCACATCTTAAAAGAGTGCTTCCTGACCCACCCAGTCCCGGCCCTTACACTCTTGAATAAATCCTTGACTCTTGGCTTAGTCCCCACAGCTTTCAAAGAAGCCATTGTCATTCCGCTTCTAAAAAAACCGGGGGCAGATCCAGCCTGTAAAGCCAACTTTCGGCCGATCTCGCTGCTGCCCTATCTGGCAAAAGTCCTTGAGGCACACCTGGCCAAATGCTTATCTAACTTCCTTGAGGAATCCTCCTGCTTCGACCCCCATCAGGCAGGCTTTCGGCCTGCTCACTCAACCGAAGCAGTAGTCACGACAGTTCTGGACATCCTGCGCGATTGTGCTGACAGACGCTCTCCCCAAGCCCTGGTGCTCTTAGACCTCTCGGCCGCTTTTGACACGGTCGACCACGACATCTTGGTCGACCGTGTCAAACAAGCTGGCGTCAGGGACTTAGCTGCCGGCTGGCTGAGATCTTTCTTGACTGACCGTAACCAAACTCTGCGCCTTGGTGATTTAATGGGCTCCAAACAGGCTATCACCTGTGGAGTGCCACAGGGCTCCTCCCTGTCTCCTCACCTATTTAATTTATATATACTCCCTCTGATTCAGACCTTAAGAGACAACCAGGTGAGAGTCTTGAACTATGCAGACGACTTACAGCTGCTGTTCACCATCGATAACACCGAAGACTCCATACGGCACTTCCAGTCCACCATGAGCTACATTAAAGCTTGGATGGACCAGAACCAGCTCAAATTAAATCCGGGTAAAACGGAACTAGTCCTAACAGGTGAAAGCAGTAAGTACTGGGGCCCGCATTATTGGCCTTCTGGACTAGGTCAAGCTCCAATACCTTCCCTGTCAGCCAAAACACTTGGAGTCACCGTGGACCGAGACTTGTCTCTTAAAACTCAAGTTGGTCAAGTGGTCTCCAAGTGTTTTTTCCAACTGAAGAAAATCCGGAAGGTACGCCGCCTGCTTACATCCGATGCACTTACCCAGGTGGTTATCTCTACTGTACTGCCCCATCTGGACTACGCGAATGCCATCTACATAGGCCTTCCCAACTACCTAACTAAGCGACTCCAGATGGCACAGAACCATGCCGCAAGGCTAATTCTGAACCAACCTAGGCGCCAGGCAGCCACCCCCCTCCTTAGGAAACTACACTGGCTCCCTGTGGTCCAGCGATGTGCCTTTAAAACTGGTTGCATAATCTTCAAGTCCCTTTACTATAAAGCCCACTTTTCATCAACAACCTGATTTCCAAGTACACTCCGTCCCGCAACCTACGCTCACTCCACCAGAACCTCCTGCAGTCGCCTTCCTTCAACCTAAAGCGTGCAGGAGGTCGTAGGTTTGCTACCCTTGCTTCCCGCTTGTGGAACTCTCTCCCTATGGAGACCCGGAATTGTCAAGATCTCCTCTCCTTCCGGAAAGCCATGAAGACCTGGCTGTTCAGACAAGCATTTTCATAACCCTCTTCCCTCTATGTTCATGTTATTGCTGATCACAGCGCCAAGCAACCAACCGGTGTTAGTGCGCTCTAGAAATATTTTTATAACATAACATCTAGTTGGCCCTTCAAAGCTTGGCTATATATCGACGGGCTCTCACAGTAGCCCTGAGGAGCGCGTTTGAACCTAAAGCTGCGGCCACCGAGAGAGAAACTGAAAAGGTCCCTACTCTCCTCAGCAATCAGGATGCTAAAGAAAGCATTCTTCAGATCGATCACCGAGAACCAAGATGCAGAGCCTGGAATCAGAGTCAGTAGAGCCGTGATGTCAGGGACCACAGGGAACTGAGGAATCACAATTTTATTCACCTCCCGTAAATCGATAACAAAACGATAAACAGGTGGTTTTGATGGATCAGTGCGCTTCAAGATGGGCAGTACAGGGCTATTGCACACGTTTCCCCGAGTCTCCTCGATAACATCTTTCTCGATCAAATCGTAAATGATCGCTAACAGCGCTCGCTCACCATCAAGGGAGATACGATACTGGGGAATACGTGGCAATCGCACATTCGATTTCAAGTGAACAACATAAGGGAAGATGTCAAGCAGGCCCACGTCATTGGGGCCCATTGTCCACAAAGATGCAGGAAGAGAACTCAATTCCGGTGGAAGCTTATCGATGGATAAGTACATAGGAGAGACAACTCTCTCACCCAACGTAAGCTTCACTCCCGCAGGAGAACAATACAGAGTCGCATACAGACGTTTTAGCAAATCCAGGCCCAAAAGATTTTCACCACAACCAGTAGTCAAAATCAAAGGAGCTTTCAGCTCACGTGGCCCAATTGTAAGGGGCAACGGACGAGAAACCGGATTGCTAACAGGGGCGCCAGAGAATCCAACGGAAACATTTGTTAAGCCAGACAAAGGTGCGCCAGGGAGTTTCGAATGCATGATGGAACTTTTCGCTGCACCAGTGTCCAACAGAAAAGGCTCAACTACGCCCGAGGTAGCAACTGCGACGTAAGGCCCTCTCTGATCAACCGGAACTGATACTACTCCCTCTCCTTGTCTATGGCTGTCCTAGTAATTACCGTCGTCAGCATCCTGATCGACGTAATAATCATCCACATTGTACTGCGCAGATCTTCCTTGCGACAATCCGCGCTGATCAAAACAATTATTAGAGTCAGAAGAATTGCTAGAACGATCATTTTGAGCACCACGACCTCTACCACGTGATGCCTGTTGAGGACCACCACGACCTCCTCTAGATGAATTACCATTGTTTCGATCAAGCAAAACTGGACAATTGAATTTCAAATGACCCTCTCCCCTACAATAGGCACACTGATTGTACCCTAACGAAGATCTCTGCGAAGAGGAGTCATTTCGCGATTGCGACCTATTCGACTGAGACTGCGATCTATTCCATTGTTGCGAATCATTCTGATTCGAACGTGGAGGATACGCTTGCTGCAACAACACTTTAGTTTTGAGTTCTTTTGTCTTTTTATCTGCTCGATCATTTTCTTCTTTCTCTCTATTCTCATAATATTGGGCCGTGGCCAATATTTGAGCAGAAGTGGAAACAGCCCACGCACTTTCTGAATTTCGTAATTTGTTGCTTAGGTCCGGCAACAAATTTGAGACAAACTTGTCCACAAACAATCGCTGACCTCCCTCGGTACCCATATCTTGACCACTATGATCAATGAATGCCTCCTCAAATCTTGTAAAGAAATCAGAGACACTCTCATCCTTCTTTTGTTTGCAAGCGGACAGTTTGTTCCAATTTACCTTCATAGCTGGCATAAGCGTCTTCATAAGAGTAATAATTCTCTGGGGCAAAGCCGTAATTAGCTGTTCAGGCTTGGCCCCACCAACTTGTCAGGTATCCGCCGCTGTAAGAGCAGCCCAATCACATCCTAATTCTGCTACATGATTTTCCTGACGAATTTTCGCCCAAACCGGTTGCGGAACTACGTTAACGAACAACATATCAATGTCAGCCAGATTCATTATCGTAGCATCCACTAGCTGCGACAATTCTTTATAGTACCCTGCAGGATTTTTGCGAGGGTCAGGCAAAGATTGCTTTTCCTGCAAAACCTCCGATCGTTTCCATGGGAGGTGTATCCACACTCTCTGGAAATGCGGCAGGATCGGCGGTGCAGCACCAGGGTTACCTGGCATCCACACTGGTGGAACTTCGCGCATAGGATACTGACCAGGCGCTGCAAGCGGTCCCTCAATGTCTTCTAAAAACAATGCCCTAGGCATTATAGAAGGACGAAAAGACAACAACTGCTCGACAGCACGCTGAACATTGCAACCCACCATTATTCCGCTCGCAAACTGGAGCTGGAGATTAGTGAGAGCAGTCATTACATCATCAGATGCATCAGCCGATATTTGGTCACGTAGAACCTTGCACATTTCTTCAAACACGAACCTCTGTGTCGGTTCGTTAAATTGACAAAACGTATCAAGCACCACACGTGGAGGATTTCTAAGGGGGTATTTCATCCAACCCATCGCCATGTTATACAGCGAGTCACGTTCCCTACCACCGGGAAGCTGACTTCGTCTTTGAGGACCGTCCGAACCAGCGGACTCAAGAATTCGTCCAAGAGAATTAAAGAAGTTAGCAGCAACAGAAGGGGTACGACGTCGAACAGATGGAGAAGAAGAGTAACTCAACGGGGTAATAAGAGAAGTGTCAGAAACAGAAGAAACAGCAGGATAACCAGAACAGTAGGAGCAGCGGGAACAGGAGTATGGGGAAGTACAAGCGGAGGAGCAGTAGGGACGGAAGCAGGTAGAGGAGCAGGAACGGGTTGAAGAATGGGGACAGGTTGTGGAACAGGAGCAGGAGCAGGTGGAGGAACAGGAGCAGGGGGAACCACAGGAACTACAGTACCCTGTGCGTACGGAGGTGGTGACTTCAAGAGATAGGACAACAAGGGGTCCTCTACTACTTCCTCCTTCTTATCCGTACCCGTCGGTAAAACGGGGTAACACTTATCTATAGTCATACGCTGCAATCTATCGAAAACTTCCTTTTCCTTTTCCTCCTTATCTCGCTGGAACTGCTCTGCGTTTCTTACCGTTGTAACAATACCTTCTCTTTTATTATGCTTAAGCTGCTTGATTTCTCTCTGCTTGGCTTCTTTACGCCACAACCGAAAGGAATCAAACATGGCCGGCCTTGCTTTTCTTTGGAACAATTTAGCTTCTAGATTATCTAAAATCGGGGTCTCAAAACTACCATGAGGTGGCCAACTAAGGACACCGTCTTTTTTAGTATAACGAACCCAACACTCATCGAACGTGATTGGACCCAAACCATGGCGGCTATACAACTCATAAGTTGGAGTTCCAACCGGAGGTATCGGACACGAGTCCTCCAGTCGGGAATCCGTACCACAACCCTTAAAGCAACTGAACAAAGTACTACAGCCAGGCATCGTGCACACTAACCGAGTTTCACAAACGTCAAGGGTTACGGGATTACACTATATCCCAGCAATGAGCAAAAACCCTCGGTTTTTGGCGACTGCAGACGTCAAATATCACAACAAAGAACAAAATACTAAGAACCACAAATACAATGGAACCATGCAACAACTAAGCACCCACAACAAAGGACTCTGGGAGCGACCCACAAATACTTAACTCAAAGATCGATGGCGTCACCAGGAAGGCCCGTCTATCGTCTCGCTGTACCAAGTTCTACGCCAGGCGCCAAAACAGGTCTACAGTCAGGGCAGCAGTCCGTCGCAGCCGTCAGGAGTCGGGAATCTTCGCGGGAAAAGTCGTCGGGCCACTTGTTTCGACAACAGGATCGATGAAGCGGGGTGCACCTTCCCTCGGAGATTTCACACGATCGTCGGGCTTTGGACCGGTACCAATGATGCAGCCCCACGTTGGGCGCCAACTGAAGGACTGGGTTAATTTAAGACCCAGCGGTGCCAGGGATAACACCTGAAACCTTCGTGGGTAACCTGTTCCGGCGTACAAATGACAGAGACACGGGACACTTCCTTTGGCGTCAAAGATTCGAGGTTTATTTACTGCAGGGAACACAGAAGTCACAGGAAGTACAACACGTGTAGGTTCGAGGAGACTGCTTCAACTTGTATCTGTGGATCGCTCCTTTTATACAGTTTTCTCTCATAGGTTAACATGGTACACAAAGGATTACAACTTGGTTCCCATCGTAAAGACCATAAGGGGTCGCTTTCATGTATTCAGGGCCCGGAACATAAGTACAGTAACATTTGGTAGTTCCCAACTGTAAAAGCACATCTTCTCACCATTAGTACATTCCAATCAGCAGTAAACAGATCGAGGATAAGGCGAAAAACAGGTGCAGAGGAAGACAGGAACGAAGAGGGTGCATTCCTACAAAAATCTTCACAATACCAAGCGTTTTATTTAATGTTTAAGATAACTTATTCTAAAGTTCATAGATCAGATGTTTATTCTTAAATTGTATTCAACATTTGTTTGATGTAAATTATTCGGAAAGCATGGAGAAAACAGTTAGGTTCTGCTGAGATTTGAACTCAGGATTTCCTGTTTACGAGAAAGGCGCTTTAACCACTAAGCCACAGCACCAACGTTACTAGTAAGAAATGCATAAATTATTCATTGTTGATGATGAAAATGTGCTTCCTGCTATAAATTCTTCTTTATATGTATTGTAATCTTAAACAGGAAAACATACTCAATCACTACGCAAGTATTAATATGTTTTAATAAACAGGTACTCTTATAAAACCCAATTTCATTTCTTGAATTCTTTACAATTTTTTTTCATGAAGGTAATAATATTACTCCAATCTAGGTAGACATTTCATCTACGTCTTTCTCATAGATATGTATTTTTTCATTTGGCAATAACAGTATTCATTCTATAATCTTGAAAATACTTGTGTTTTTATAAGGTTTAAGATGATCTGTTCAACAGTAAGATGAATCGGACTTTTATAATTTAATTGTATCGGAATAAGACCTAATAAAAATGATTTGTTATATAACAATGAGAAAAGCAATTCACTGCTGAGAGTTGAACTCAGGATCTCCTGTTTACTAGACAGGCGCTTTAACCAGCTAAGCCACAGCACCCACTTGATTCTTAAATTTGAAACACTTTTCTTTATGGTGTTCAAGAGAATATTGCTTTTTCACTTTCATATTCTTTTCTAAGTTCACACACTTCTCTACTCAAACACTTAAGATGAATGAAGACTCCTCACTTATTCAAAAACACCTCTCTAATTTGAAGTTTACCCTATTCATATCATTTTAAAATATACCTTGCTGAAGAATGGATTAGTTGAATTCAACAATAGAGTGATCATTCACCTCTATCTTGTTCTTTGTCATTTTCTTTTCCCTATTTCAGTCAATGCATTCCTACAAAAATCCTCACAATACCAAGCATTTTATTTAATTTTTAAGACAACTTATTCTAAAGTTCATAGAACCAGATGTTTATACTTAAATTGTATTCAACACTTGTTTGATGAAAATTATTCGGAAATCATGGAGAAAACAGTTAAATGCTGCTGAGAATTGAACTCCGGATTTCCTGTTAACGAGACAGGAGCTTTAACCACTAAGCCACAGCACCAACAGTAATAGTAAAAAATGCATAAAGAATTTATTGTTAATGATGAAAATTTGTTTTCTGCTATAAATTCTTCTTTATATGTATTGTAATCTTAAACACGAAAAGATACTCAATCACTACGCAAGGATTAATATCTTTTAATAAACAGGTACTCTTATAAAACCCAATTCCATTTCTTGAATTCTTTACAATTTTTTTTCATGAAGGTAATAATATTGCTCCAATCTAGGTAGACATTTCATCTCCGTCTTTCTCATAGATATGTATTTTTTTCATTTTGCAATAACAGTATTCATTCTATAATCTTGAAAATACTTGGGTTTTTATAAGGTTAAAGATGATCTGTTCAACAGTAAGATGAATCAGACTTTTATATTTTAATTGTATCGGAATAAGACCTAATGAAAATGATTTGTTATATAACAATGAGAAAAGCAAGGCACTGTTCAGAGTTGAACTCAGGATCTCCTGTTTACTAGACAGGCGCTTTAACCAGCTAAGCCACAGCACCCACTTGATTCTTAATTTTGAAACACTTTTCTTTATGGTGTTCATGAGAATATTGCTTTTTCACTTTCATATTCTTTTCTAAGTTCACACACTTCTCTACTCAAACACTTAAGATGAATGAAGACTCTTCACTTATTCAAAAACACCTCTCTAATTTGAAGTTGACCCTATTCATATCATTTTAAAATATCCCTTGCTGAAGAATGGATTAGTTGAATTCAACAATAGAGTGATCATTGACCTCTATCTTGTTCTTTGTCATTTTCTTTTCCCTATTTCAGTCAATGCATTCCTACAAAAATCTTCTCAATACCAAGCATTTTATTTAATTTTTAAGATAACTTATTCTAAAGTTCATAGAACCAGATGTTTATTCTTAAATTGTATTCAACATTTGTTTGATGAAAATTATTCGGAAAGCATGAAGAAAACAGTTAAATGCTGCTGAGATTTCAACTCAGGATTTCCTGTTTACGAGATAGGAGCTTTAACCACTAAGCCACAGCACCAACGTTAATAGTAAAAAATGCATAAATAATTTATTGTTGATGATGAAAATGTGTTTTCTGCTATAAATTCTTCTTTATATGTATTGTAATCTTAAACTCGAAAAGATACTCAATCACTATGCAAGGATTCATATATTTTAATAAACAGGTACTCTTATAAAGCCCAATTTCATTTCTTGAATTCTTTACAATTTTTTTTCATGAAGGTAATAATATTGCTCCAATCTTGGTAGACATTTCATCTACGTCTTTCTCATAGATATGTACTTTTTTCATTTTGCAATAATAGTATTCATTCTATAATCTTGAAAATACCTGGGTTTTTATAAGGTTAAAGGTGATCTGTTCAACAGTAAGATGAATCAGACTTTTATATTTTAATTGTATCGGAATAAGACCTAATGAAAATGATTTGTTATATAACAATGAGAAAAGCAAGGCACTGCTCAGAGTTGAACTCAGGATCTCCTGTTTACTAGACAGGCGCTTTAACCAGCTAAGCCACAGCACCCACTTGATTCTTTATTTTGAAACACTTTTCTTTATGGTGTTCAAGAGAATATTGCTTTTTCACTTTCATATTCTTTTCTAAGTTCACACACTTCTCTACTCAAACACTTAAGATGAATGAAGACTCTTCACTTTTTCAAAAACACCTCTCTAATTTGAAGTTTACCCTATTCATATCATTTTAAAATATCCCTTGCTGAAGAATGGATTAGTTGAATTCAACAATAGAGTGATCATTCACCTCTATCTTGTTCTTTGTCATTTTCTTTTCCCTAATTCAGTCAATGCATTCCTACAAAAATCTTCACAATACCAAGCATTTTATTTAATGTTTAAGATAACTTATTCTAAAGTTCATAGATCCAGATGTTTATTCTTAAATTGTATTCAACATTTGTTTGATGTAAATTATTCGGAAAGCATGGAGAAAACAGTTAGGTCCTGCTGAGATTTGAACTCAGGATTTCCTGTTTATGAGAAAGGCGCTTTAACCACTAAGCCACAGCACCAACATTAACAGTAATAAATGCATAAATTATTCATTGTTGATGATGAAAATGTGTTTCCTGCTATAAATTCTTCTTTATATGTATTGTAATCTTAAACAGGAAAGCATACTCAATCACTACGCAAGTATTAATATGTTTTAATAAACAGGTACTCTTATAAAACCCAATTTCATTTCTTGAATTCTTTACAATTTTTTTTCATGAAGGTAATAATATTACTCCAATCTGGGTAGACATTTCATCGACGTCTTTCTCATAGATATGTATTTTTTTCATTTTGCAATAACATTATTCATTCTATAATCTTGAAAATACTTGGGTTTTTATAAGGTTAAAGATGATCTGTTCAACAGTAAGATGAATCAGACTTTTTTATTTTAATTGTATCGGAATAAGACCTAATGAAAATGATTTGTTATATATTACAATGAGAAAAGCAAGGCGCTGCTGAGATTTGAACTCAGGATCTCCTGTTTACTAGACAGGCGCTTTAACCAGCTAAGCCACAGCACCCACTTGATTCTTAAATTTGAAACACTTTTCTTTATGGTGTTCAAGAGAATATTGCTTTTTCACTTTCATATTCTTTTCTAAGTTCACACACTTCTCTACTCAAACACTTCAGATGAATGAAGACTCTTCACTTATTCAAAAACACCTCTCTAATTTGAAGCTTACCCTATTCATATCATTTTAAAATATACCTTGCTGAAGAATGGATTAGTTGAATTCAACAATAGAGTGATCATTCACCTGTATCTCGTTCTTTGTCATTTTCTTTTCCTTATTTCAGTCAATGCATTCCTACAAAAATCTTCTCAATACCAAGCATTTTATTTAATTTTTAAGATAACTTATTCTAAAGTTCATAGAACCAGATGTTTATTCTTAAATTGTATTCAACATTTGTTTGATGAAAATTATTCGGAAAGCATGGAGAAAACAGTTAGGTGCTGTTGAGATTTGAACTCAGGATTTCCTGTTTATGAGACAGGCGCTTTAACCACTAAGCCACAGCACCAACGTTAATAGTAAGAAATGCATACATAATTTATTGTTGATGATGACAATGTGTTTCCTGCTATAAATTCTTCTTTATATGTGTTCTAATCTTAAACACGAAAACATACTCAATCACTACGCAAGTATTAATATGTTTTAATAAACAGGTACTCTTATAAAACTCAATTTCATTTCTTGAATTCTTTAAAAAAAAAATCATGAAGGTATTAATATTGCTCAAATCTAGGTAGAAATTTCATCTACGTCTTTCTCATAGATATGTATTTTTTTCATTTTGCAATAACAGTATTCATTCTATAATCTTGAAAATACCTGGGTTTTTATAAGGTTAAAGGTGATCTGTTCAACAGTAAGATGAATCAGACTTTTATATTTTAATTGTATCGGAATAAGACCTAATGAAAATGATTTGTTATATAACAATGAGAAAATGCAAGGCACTGCTGAGAGATGAACTCAGGATCTCCTGTTTACTAGACAGGCGCTTTAACCAGCTAAGCCACAGCACTCACTTGATTCTTAAATTTGAAACACTTTTCTTTATGGTGTTCAAGAGAATATTGCTTTTTCACTTTCATATTCTTTTCTAAGTTCACACACTTCTCTACTCAAACACTTAAGATGAATGAAGACTCTTCACTTATTCAAAAACACCTCTCTAATTTGAAGTTTACCCTATTCATATCATTTTAAAATATACCTTGCTGAAGAATGTATTAGTTGAATTCAACAATAGAGTGATCATTCACCTCTATCTTGTTCTTTGTCATTTTCTTTTCCCTATTTCAGTCAATGCATTCCTACAAAAATCTTCACAATGCCAAGCATTTTATTTAATTTTTAAGATAACTTATTCTAAAGTTCATAGAACCAGATGTTTATTCTTAAATTGTATTCAACATTTGTTTGATGAAAATTATTCGGAAAGCATGGAGAAAACATTTAGGTGCTGCTGAGATTTGAACTCCGGACTTCCTGTTTACAAGACAGGCGCTTTAACCACTAAGCCACAGCACCAACGTTAATAGTAAGAAATGCATACATAATTTATTGTTGATGATGAAAATGTGTTTTCTGCTATAAATTCTTCTTTATATGTATTATAATCTTAAACACGAAAACATACTCAATCACTACGCAAGTATTAATATGTTTTGATAAACAGGTACTCTTATAAAACTCAATTTCATTTCTTGAATTCTTTAAAAAAAATCATGAAGGTATTAATATTGCTCAAATCTAGGTAGAAACTTCATATACGTCTTTCTCATAGATATGTATTTTTTTCATTTGGCAATAACAGTATTCATTCTATAATCTTGAAAATACTTGTGTTTTTATAAGGTTTAAGATGATCTGTTCAACAGTAAGATGGATCAGACTTTTATATGTTAATTGTATCGGAATAAGACCTAATAAAAATGATTTGTTATATAACAATGAGAAAAGCAATTCACTGCTGAGAGTTGAACTCAGGATCTCCTGTTTACTAGACAGGCGCTTTAACCAGCTAAGCCACAGCACCCACTTGATTCTTAAATTTGAAACACTTTTCTTTATGGTGTTCAAGAGAATATTGCTTTTTCACTTTCATATTCTTTTCTAAGTTCACACACTTCTCTACTCAAACACTTAAGATGAATGAAGACTCCTCACTTATTCAAAAACACCTCTCTAATTTGAAGTTTACCCTATTCATATCATTTTAAAATATACCTTGCTGAAGAATGGATTAGTTGAATTCAACAATAGAGTGATCATTCACCTCTATCTTGTTCTTTGTCATTTTCTTTTCCCTATTTCAGTCAATGCATTCCTACAAAAATCCTCACAATACCAAGCATTTTATTTAATTTTTAAGATAACTTATTCTAAAGTTCATAGAACCAGATGTTTATACTTAAATTGTATTCAACACTTGTTTGATGAAAATTATTCGGAAAGCATGGAGAAAACAGTTAAATGCTGCTGAGAATTGACCTCAGGATTTCTAGTTTACGAGACAGGAGCTTTAACCACTAAGCCACAGCACCAACAGTAATAGTAAAAAATGCATAAAGAATTTATTGTTAATGATGAAAATTTGTTTTCTGCTATAAATTCTTCGTAAATGTATTGTAATCTTAAACATGAAAAGATACTCAATCACTACGCAAGGATTAATATGTTTTAATAAACAGGTACTCTTATAAAACCCAATTCCATTTCTTGAATTCTTTACAATTTTTTTTCATGAAGGTAATAATATTGCTCCAATCTAGGTAGACATTTCATCTACGTCTTTCTCATAGATATGTATTTTTTTCATTTTGCAATAACAGTATTCATTCTATAATCTTGAAAATACTTGGGTTTTTATAAGGTTAAAGATGATCTGTTCAACAGTAAGATGAATCAGACTTTTATATTTTAATTGTATCGGAATAAGACCTAATGAAAATGATTTGTTATATAACAATGAGAAAAGCAAGGTACTGCTCAGAGTTGAACTCAGGATCTCCTGTTTACTAGACAGGCGCTTTAACCAGCTAAGCCACAGCACCCACTTGATTCTTTATTTTGAAACACTTTTCTTTATGGTGTTCAAGAAAATATTGCTTTTTCACTTTCATATTCTTTTCTAAGTTCACACATTTCTCTACTCAAACACTGAAGATGAATGAAGACTCTTCACTTATTCAAAAACACCTCTCTAATTTGAAGTTTACCCTATTCATATCATTTTAAAATATCCCTTGCTGAAGAATGGATTAGTTGAATTCAACAATAGAGTGATCATTCACCTCTATCTTGGTCTTTGTCATTTTCTTTTCCCTATTTCAGTCAATGCATTCCTACAAAAATCTTCACAATACCAAGCATTTTATTTAATGTTTAAGATAACTTATTCTAAAGTTCATAGATCCAGATGTTTATTCTTAAATTGTATTCAACATTTGTTTGATGTAAATTATTCAGAAAGCATGGAGAAAACAGTTAGTTTCTGCTGAGATTTGAACTCAGGATTTCCTGTTTACAAGAAAGGCGCTTTAACCACTAAGCCCCAGCACCAACGTTAATAGTAAGAAATGCATAAATTATTCATTGTTGATGATGAAAATGTGTTTCCTGCTATAAATTCTTCTTTATATGTATTGTAATCTTAAACAGGAAAACATACTCAATCACTACGCAAGTATTAATATGTTTTAATAAACAGGTACTCTTATAAAACCCAATTTCATTTCTGGAATTCTTTACAATTTTTGTTCATGAAGGTAATAATATTACTCCAATCTAGGTAGACATTTCATCTACGTCTTTCTCATAGATATGTATTTTTTTCATTTTGCAATAACATTATTCATGCTATAATCTTGAAAATACTTGGGTTTTTATAAGGTTAAAGATGATCTGTTCAACAGTAAGATGAATCAGACTTTTATATTTTAATTGTATCGGAATAAGACCTAATGAAAATGATTTGTTATATATTACAATGAGAAAAGCAAGGCGCTGCTGAGATTTGAACTCAGGATCTCCTGTTTACTAGACAGGCACTTTAACCAGCTAAGCCACAGCACCCACTTGATTCTTAAATTTGAAACACTTTTCTTTATGGTGTTCAAGAGAATATTGCTTTTTCACTTTCATATTCTTTTCTAAGTTCACACACTTCTCTACTCAAACACTTAAGATGAATGAAGACTCTTCACTTATTCAAAAACACCTCTCTAATTTGAAGTTTACCCTATTCATATCATTTTAAAATATACCTTGCTGAAGAATGGATTAGTTGAATTCAACAATAGAGTGATCATTCACCTGTATCTTGTTCTTTGTCATTTTCTTTTCCCTATTTCAGTCAATGCATTCCTACAAAAATCTTCTCAATACCAAGCATTTTATTTAATTTTTAAGATAACTTATTCTAAAGTTCATAGAACCAGATGTTTATTCTTAAATTGTATTCAACATTTGTTTGATGAAAATTATTCGGACAGCATGGAGAAAACAGTTAGGTGCTGTTGAGATTTGAACTCAGGATTTCGTGTTTATGAGACAGGCGCTTTAACCACTAAGCCACAGCACCAACGTTAATAGTAAGAAATGCATACATAATTTATTGTTGATGATGAAAATGTGTTTCCTGCTATAAATTCTTCTTTATATGTATTCTAATCTTAAACACGAAAAAAACTCAATCACTACGTAAGTATTAATATGTTTTAATAAACAGGTACTCTTATAAAACTCAATTTCATTTCTTGAATTCTTAAAAAAAAAAAATCATGAAGGTATTAATATTGCTCAAATCTAGGTAGAAATTTCATCTACGTCTTTCTCATAGATATGTATTTTTTTCAATTGGCAATAACAGTATTCATTCTATAATCTTGAAAATACTTGTGTTTTTATAAGGTTTAAGATGATGTGTTCAACAGTAAGATGAATCAGACTTTTATATTTTAATTGTATCGGAATAAGACCTAATGAAAATGATTTGTTATATAACAATGAGAAAATGCAAGGCACTGCTGAGAGATGAACTCAGGATCTCCTGTTTACTAGACAGGCGCTTTAACCAGCTAAGCCACAGCACTCACTTGATTCTTAAATTTGAAACACTTTTCTTTATGGTGTTCAAGAGAATATTGCTTTTTCACTTTCATATTCTTTTCTAAGTTCACACACTTCTCTACTCAAACACTTAAGATGAATGAAGACTCTTCACTTATTCAAAAACACCTCTCTAATTTGAAGTTTACCCTATTCATATCATTTTAAAATATACCTTGCTGAAGAATGGATTAGTTGAATTCAACAATAGAGTGATCATTCACCTCTATCTTGTTCTTTTTCATTTTCTTTTCCCTATTTCAATCAATGCATTCCTACAAAAATCCTCACAATACCAAGTATTTTATTTAATTTTTAAGATAACTTATTCTAAAGTTCATAGAACCAGATGTTTATACTTAAATTGTATTCATCACTTGTTTGATGAAAAATATTCAGAAAGCATGAAGAAAACAGTTAAATGCTGCTGAGATTTGAACTCAGGATTTCCTGTTTACGAGATAGGAGCTTTAACCACTAAGCCACAGCACCAACGGTTATAGTCAAAAATGCATAAATAATTTATTGTTGATGATGAAAATGTGTTTTCTGCTATAAATTCTTCTTTATATGTATTGTAATCTTAAACACGAAAAGATACTCAATCACTACGCAAGGATTCATATGTTTTAATAAACAGGTACTCTTATAAAACCCAATTTCATTTCTTGAATTCTTTACAATTTTTTTTCATGAACGTAATGATATTGCTCCAATCTTGGTAGACATTTCATCTACGTCTTTCTCATAGATATGTACTTTTTTCATTTTGCAATAACAGTATTCATTCTATAATCTTGAAAATACCTGGGTTTTTATAAGGTTAAAGGTGATCTGTTCAACAGTAAGATGAATCAGACTTTTATATTTTAATTGTATCGGAATAAGACCTAATGAAAATGATTTGTTATATAACAATGAGAAAAGCAAGGCACTGCTGAGAGATGAACACAGGATCTCCTGTTTACTAGACAGGCGCTTTAACCAGCTAAGCCACAGCACCCACTTGATTCTTACATTTGAAACACTTTTCTTTATGGTGTTCAAGAGAATATTGCTTTTTCACTTTCATATTCTTTTCTAAGTTCACACACTTCTCTACTCAAACACTTAAGATGAATGAAGACTCTTCACTTATTCAAACACACCTCTCTAATTTGAAGTTTACCCTATTCATATCATTTTAAAATATACCTTGCTGAAGAATGGATTAGTTGAATTCAACAATAGAGTGATCATTCACCTCTATCTTGTTCTTTGTCATTTTCTTTTCCCTATTTCAGTCAATGCATTCCTACAAAAATTTTCACAATACCAAGTATTTTATTTAATTTTTAAGATAACTTATTCTAAAGTTCATAGAACCAGATGTTTATACTTAAATTGTATTCAACACTTGTTTGATGAAAATTATTCGGAAAGCATGAAGAAAACAGTTAAATGCTGCTGAGATTTGAACTCAGGATTTCCTGTTTACGAGATAGGAGCTTTAACCACTAAGCCACAGCACCAACGGTAATAGTAAAAATGCATAAATAATTTATTGTTGATGATGAAAATGTGTTTTCTGCTATAAATTCTTCTTTATATGTATTGTAATCTTAAACACGAAAATATACTCAATCACTACGCAAGGATTCATGTATTTTAATAAACAGGTACTCTTATAAAACCTATTTCATTTCTTGAATTCTTTACAATTTCTTTTCATGAAGTTATTAATATTGCTCAAATCTAGGTAGAAATTTCATCTACGTCTTTCTCATAGATATGTATTTTTTTCATTTTGCAATAACAGTATTCATTCTATAATCTTGAAAATACTTGGGTTTTTATAAGGTTTAAGATGATCTGTTCAACAGTAAAATGAATCAGATTTTTATATTTTAATTGTATCGGAATAAGACCTAATGAAAATGATTTGTTATATAACAATGAGAAAAGCAAGGCGCTGCTGAGAGTTGAACTCAGGATCTCCTTTTTACTAAACAGGCGCTTTAACCAGCTAAGCCACAGCACCCACTTGATTCTTAATTTTGAAACACTTTTCTTTATGCTGTTCAAGAGAATATTGCTTTTTCACTTTCATAGTCTTTTCTAAGTTCACACACTTCTCTACTCATAAACTTAAGATGAATGAAGACTCTTCACTTATTCAAAAACACCTCTCTAATTTGAAGTTTACCCTATTCATATCATTTTAAAATATACCTTGCTGAAGAATGGATTAGTTGAATTCAACAATAGAGTGATCATTCACCTGTATCTTGTTCTTTGTCATTTTCTTTTCCCTATTTCAATCAATGCATTCCTACAAAAATCTTCACAATACCAAGTGTTTTATTTAATTTTTAGGATAACATTCTAAAGTTCATAGAACCAGATGTTTATACTTAAATTGTATTCAACACTTGTTTGATGAAAATTACTCGGAAAGCATGGAGAAAACAGTTAAATGCTGCTGAGATTTGAACTCAGGATTTCCTGTTTACGAGACAGGAGCTTTAACCACTAAGCCACAGCACCAACGGTAATAGTAAAAAATGCATAAATAATTTATTGTTGATGATGAAAATGTGTTTTCTGCTATAAATTCTTCTTTATATGTATTGTAATCTTAAACACGAAAAGATACTCAATCACTACGCAAGGATTAATATGTTTTAATAAACAGGTACTCTTATAAAACCCAATTTCATTTCTTGAATTCTTTACAAATTTTTATCATGAAGGTAATAATATTGCTCCAATCTAGGTAGACATTTCATCTACGTCTTTCTCATAGATATGTATTTTTTTCATTTTGCAATAACAGTATTCATTCTATAATCTTGAAAATACTTGGGTTTTTATAAGGTTAAAGATGATCTGTTCAACAGTAAGATGAATCAGACTTTTATATTTTAATTGTATCGGAATAAGACCTAATGAAAATGATTTGTTATATAACAATGAGAAAAGCAAGGCACTGCTGAGAGTTGAACTCAGGATCTCCTGTTTACTAGACAGGCGCTATAATCAGCTAAGCCACAGCACCCACTTGATTCTTAAATTTGAAACACTTTTCTTTATGGTGTTCAAGAGAATATTGCTTTTTCACTTTCATATTCTTTTCTAAGTTCACACACTTCTCTACTCAAACACTTAAGATGAATGAAGACTCTTCACTTATTCAAAAACACCTCTCTAATTTGAAGTTTACCCTATTCATATCATTTTAAAATATACCTTGCTGAAGAATGGATTAGTTGAATTCAACAATAGAGTGATCATTCACCTCTATCTTGTTCTTTGTCATTTTCTTTTCCCTATTTCAGTCAATGCATTCCTACAAAAATCTTCACAATACCAAGCATTTTATTCAATTTTTAAGATAACTTATTCTAAAGTTCATAGAACCAGATGTTTATACTTAAATTGTATTCAACACTTGTTTGATTAAAATTATTCGGAAAGCATGGAGAAAACAGTTAAATGCTGCTGAGATTTGAATTCAGGATTTCCTCTTTACGAGACAGGAGTTTTAACCGCTAAGCCACAGCACCAACGGTAATAGTAAAAAATGCATAAAGAATGTATTGTTGATGATGAAAATGTGTTTTCTGCTATAAATTCTTTTTTATATGTATTGTAATCTTAAACACGAAAAGATACTCAATCACTACGCAAGGATTCATATGTTTTAATAAACAGGTACTCTTATAAAACCCAATTTCATTTCTTGAATTCTTTACAATTTTTTTTCATGAAGGTAATAATATTGCTCCAATCTAGGTAGACATTTCATCTACGTCTTTCTCATAGATATGTATTTTTTTCATTTTGCAATAACAGTATTCATTCTATAATCTTGAAAATACTTGGGTTTTTATAAGGTTTAAGATGATCTGTTCAACAGTAAAATAAATCAGATTTTTATATTTTAATTGTATTGGAATAAGACCTAATGAAAATGATTTGTTATATAACAATGAGAAAAGCAAGGCGCTGCTGAGAGTTGAACTCAGGATCTCCTTTTTACTAAACAGTCGCTTTAACCAGCTAAGCCACAGCACCCACTTGATTCTTATTTTTGAAACACTTTTCTTTATGCTGTTCAAGAGAATATTGCTTTTTCACTTTCATATTCTTTTCTAAGTTCACACACTTCTCTACTCATGAACTTAAGATGAATGAAGACTCTTCACTTATTCAAAAACACCTCTCTAATTTGAGGTTTACCCTATTCATATCATTTTAAAATATACCTTGCTGAAGAATGGATTAGTTGAATTCAACAATAGAGTGATCATTCACCTCTATCTTGTTCTTTGTCATTTTCCTTTCCCTATTTCAATCAATGCATTCCTACAAAAATCTTCACAATACCAAGTATTTTATTTAATTTTTAAGATAACATTCTAAAGTTCATAGAACCAGATGTGTATACTTAAATTGTATTCAACACTTGTTTGATGAAAATTACTCGGAAAGCATGGAGAAAACAGTTAAATGCTGCTGAGATTTGAACTCAGGATTTCCTGTTTACGAGACAGGAGCTTTAACCACTAAGCCACAGCACCAACGGTATTAGTAAAAAATGCATAAATAATTTATTGTTGATGATGAAAATCTGTTTTCTGCTATAAATTCTTCTTTATATGTATTGTAATCTTAAACACGAAAAGATACTCAATCACTACGCAAGGATTAATATGTTTTAATAAACAGGTACTCTTATAAAACCCAATTTAATTTCTTGAATTCTTTACAATTTTTTTTCATGAAGGTAATAATATTGCTCCAATCTAGGTAGACATTTCATCTACGTCTTTCTCATAGATATGTATTTTTTTCATTTTGCAATAACAGTATTCATTCTATAATCTTGAAAATACTTGGGTTTTTATAAGGTTAAAGATGATCTGTTCAACAGTAAGATGAATCAGACTTTTATATTTTAATTGTATCGGAATAAGACCTAATGAAAATGATTTGTTATATAACAATGAGAAAAGCAAGGCACTGCTGAGAGTTGAACTCAGGATCTCCTGTTTACTAGACAGGCGCTGTAACCAGCTAAGCCACAGCACCCACTTGATTCTTAAATTTGAAACACTTTTCTTTATGGTGTTCAAGAGAATATTGCTTTTTCACTTTCATATTCTTTTCTAAGTTCACACACTTCTCTACTCAAACACTTAAGATGAATGAAGACTCTTCACTTATTCAAAAACACCTCTCTAATTTGAAGTTTACCCTATTAATATCATTTTAAAATATACCTTGCTGAAGAATAGATTAGTTGAATTCAACAATAGAGTGATCATTCACCTCTATCTTGTTCTTTGTCATTTTCTTTTCCCTATTTCAGTCAATGCATTCCTACAAAAATCTTCACAATACCAAGCATTTTATTCAATTTTTAAGATAACTTATTCTAAAGTTCATAGAACCAGATGTTTATACTTAAATTGTATTCAACACTTGTTTGATTAAAATTATTCGGAAAGCATGGAGAAAACAGTTAAATGCTGCTGAGATTTGAATTCAGGATTTCCTCTTTACGAGACAGGAGCTTTAACCGCTAAGCCACAGCACCAACGGTAATAGTAAAAAATGCATAAAGAATGTATTGTTGATGATGAAAATGTGTTTTCTGCTATAAATTCTTCTTTATATGTATTGTAATCTTAAACACGAAAAGATACTCAATCACTACGCAGGGATTCATATGTTTTAATAAACAGGTACTCTTATAAAACCCAATTTCATTTCTTGAATTCTTTACAATTTTTTTTTCATGAAGGTAATAATATTGCTCCAATCTAGGTAGACATTTCATCTACGTCTTTCTCATAGATATGTATTTTTTCATTTTGCAATAACAGTATTCATTCTATAATCTTGAAAATACTTGGGTTTTTATAAGGTTTAAGATGATCTGTTCAACAGTAAAATGAATCAGATTTTTATATTTTAATTGTATCGGAATAAGACCTAATGAAAATGATTTGTTATATAACAATGAGAAAAGCAAGGCGCTGCTGAGAGTTGAACTCAGGATCTCCTTTTTACTAAACAGGCGCTTTAACCAGCTAAGCCACAGCACCCACTTGATTCTTATTTTTGAAACACTTTTCTTCATGCTGTTCAAGAGAATATTGCTTTTTCACTTTCATATTCTTTTCTAAGTTCACACACTTCTCTACTCATGAACTTAAGATGAATGAAGACTCTTCACTTATTCAAAAACACCTCTCTAATTTGAGATTTACCCTATTCATATCATTTTAAAATATACCTTGCTGAAGAATGGATTAGTTGAATTCAACAATAGAGTGATCATTCACCTCTATCTTGTTCTTTGTCATTTTCCTTTCCCTATTTCAATCAATGCATTCCTACAAAAATCTTCACAATACCAAGTATTTTATTAAATTTTTAAGATAACATTCTAAAGTTCATAGAACCAGATGTTTATACTTAAATTGTATTCAACACTTGTTTGATGAAAATTACTCGGAAAGCATGGAGAAAACAGTTAAATGCTGCTGAGATTTGAACTCAGGATTTCCTGTTTACGAGACAGGAGCTTTAACCACTAAGCCACAGCACCAACGGTATTAGTAAAAAATGCATAAATAATTTATTGTTGATGATGAAAATCTGTTTTCTGCTATAAATTCTTCTTTATATGTATTGTAATCTTAAACACGAAAAGATACTCAATCACTATGCAAGGATTAATATGTTTTAATAAACAGGTACTCTTATAAAACCCAATTTAATTTCTTGAATTCTTTACAATTTTTTTTCATGAAGGTAATAATATTGCTCCAATCTAGGTAGACATTTGATCTACGTCTTTCTCATAGATATGTATTTTTTTTATTTGGCAATAACAGTATTCTTTCTATAATCTTGAAAATACTTGTGTTTTTATAAGGTTTAAGATGATCTGTTCAACAGTAAGATGAATCAGACTTTTATATTTTAATTGTATCGGAATAAGACCTAATGAAAATGATTTGTTATATAAAAATGAGAAAAGCAAGGCACTGCTGAGAGTTGAACTCAGGATCTCCTGTTTACTAGACAGGCGCTTTAACCAGCTAAGCCACAGCACCCACTTGATTCTTAAATTTGAAACACTTTTCTTTATGGTGTTCAAGAGAATATTGCTTTTTCACTTTCATATTCTTTTCTAAGTTCACACACTTCTCTACTCAAACACTTAAGATGAATGAAGACTCTTCACTTATTCAAAAACACCTCTCTAATTTGAAGTTTACCCTATTCATATCATTTTAAAATATACCTTGCTGAAGAATGGATTAGTTGAATTCAACAATAGAGTGATCATTCACCTCTATCTTGTTCTTTGTCATTTTCTTTTCCCTATTTCAATCAATGCATTCCTACAAAAATCTTCACAATACCAAGTATTTTATTTAATTTTTAAGATAACATTCTAAAGTTCATAGAACCAGATGTTTATACTTAAATTGTATTCAACACTTGTTTGATGAAAATTACTCGGAAAGCATGGAGAAAACAGTTAAATGCTGCTGAGATTTGAACTCAGGATTTCCTGTTTACGAGACAGGAGCTTTAACCACTAAGCCACAGCACCGACCTTAATAGTAAAAAATGCATAAATAATTTATTGTTGATGATGAAAATGTGTTTTCTGCTATAAATTCTTCTTTATATGTATTGTAATCTTAAACACGAAAAGATACTCAATCACTACGCAAGGATTAATATGTTTTAATAAACAGGTACTCTTATAAAACCCAATTTAATTTCTTGAATTCTTTACAATTTTTTTTCATGAAGGTAATAATATTGCTCCAATCTAGGTAGACATTTCATCTACGTCTTTCTCATAGATATGTATTTTTTTCATTTTGCAATAACAGTATTCATTCTATAATCTTGAAAATACTTGGGTTTTTATAAGGTTAAAGATGATCTGTTCAACAGTAAGATGAATCAGACTTTTATATTTTAATTGTATCGGAATAAGACCTAATGAAAATGATTTTTTGTATAACAATGAGAAAAGCAAGGCACTGCTGAGAGTTGAACTCAGGATCTCCTGTTTACTAGACAGGCGCTTTAACCAGCTAAGCCACAGCACCCACATGATTCTTAAACTTGAAACACTTTTCTTTATGGTGTTCAAGAGAATATTGCTTTTTCACTTTCATATTCTTTTCTAAGTTCACACACTTCTCTACTCAAACACTTAAGATGAATGAAGACTCTTCACTTTTTCAAAAACACCTCTCTAATTTGAAGTTTACCCTATTCATATCATTTTAAAATATACCTTGCTGAAGAATGGATTAGTTGAAATCAACAATAGAGTGATCATTCACCTCTATCTTGTTCTTTGTCATTTTCTTTTCCCTATTTCAGTCAATGCATTCCTACAAAAATCTTCACAATACCAAGCATTTTATTTAATTTTTAAGATAACTTATTCTAAAGTTCATAGAACCAGATGTTTATACTTAAATTGTATTCAACACTTGTTTGATGAAAATGATTCGGAAAGCATGGAGAAAACAGTTAAATGCTGCTGAGATTTGAACTCAGGATTTCCTGTTTACGAGACAGGAGCTTTAACCACTAAGCCACAGCACCAACGGTAATAGTAAAAAATGCATAAAGAATATATTGTTGATGATGAAAATGTGTTTTCTGCTATAAATTCTTCTTTATATGTATTGTAATCTTAAACACGAAAATATACTCAATCAGTACGCAAGGATTCATATATTTTAATAAACAGGTACTCTTATAAAACCCAATTTCATTTCTTGAATTCTTTACAATTTCTTTTCATGAAGTTATTAATATTGCTCAAATCTAGGTAGAAATTTCATCTACGTCTTTCTCATAGATATGTATTTTTTTCATTTTGCAATAACAGTATTCATTCTATAATCTTGAAAATACTTGGGTTTTTATAAGGTTTAAGATGATCTGTTCAACAGTAAAATGAATCAGATTTTTATATTTTAATTGTATCGGAATAAGACCTAATGAAAATGATTTGTTATATAACAATGAGAAAAGCAAGGCGCTGCTGAGAGTTGAACTCAGGATCTCCTTTTTACTAAACAGGCGCTTTAACCAGCTAAGCCACAGCACCCACTTGATTCTTAATTTTGAAACACTTTTCTTTATGCTGTTCAAGAGAATATTGCTTTTTCACTTTCATAGTCTTTTCTAAGTTCACACACTTCTCTACTCATAAACTTAAGATGAATGAAGACTCTTCACTTATACAAAAACACCTCTCTAATTTGAAGTTTACCCTATTCATATCATTTTAAAAAATACCTTGCTGAAGAATGGATTAGTTGAATTCAACAATAGAGTGATCATTCACCTGTATCTTGTTCTTTGTCATTTTCTTTTCCCTATTTCAGTCAATGCATTCCTACAAAAATCTTCACAATACCAAGTGTTTTATTTAATTTTTAGGATAACATTCTAAAGTTCATAGAACCAGATGTTTATACTTAAATTGTATTCAACACTTGTTTGATGAAAATTACTCGGAAAGCATGGAGAAAACAGTTAAATGCTGCTGAGATTTGAACTCAGAATTTCCTGTTTACGAGACAGGAGCTTTAACCACTAAGCCACAGCACCAACGGTAATAGTAAAAAATGCATGAATAATTTATTGTTGATGATGAAAATGTGTTTTCTGCTATAAATTCTTCTTTATATGTATTGTAATCTTAAACACGAAAAGATACTCAATCACTACGCAAGGATTAATATGTTTTAATAAACAGGTACTCTTATAAAACCCAATTTCATTTCTTGAATTCTTTACAATTTTTTTTCATGAAGGTAATAATATTGCTCCAATCTAGGTAGACATTTCATCTATGTCTTTCTCATAGATATGTATTTTTTTTCATTTTGCAATAACAGTATTCATTCTATAATCTTGAAAATACTTGGGTTTTTATAAGGTTAAAGATGATCTGTTCAACAGTAAGATGAATCAGACTTTTATATTTTAATTGTATCGGAATAAGACCTAATGAAAATGATTTGTTATATAACAATGAGAAAAGCAAGGCACTGCTGAGAGTTGAACTCAGGATCTCCTGTTTACTAGACAGGCGCTATAACCAGCTAAGCCACAGCACCCACTTGATTCTTAAATTTGAAACACTTTTCTTTATGGTGTTCAAGAGAATATTGCTTTTTCACTTTCATATTCTTTTCTAAGTTCACACACTTCTCTACTCAAACACTTAAGATGAATGAAGACTCTTCACTTATTCAAAAACACCTCTCTAATTTGAAGTTTACCCTATTCATATCATTTTAAAATATACCTTGCTGAAGAATGGATTAGTTGAATTCAACAATAGAGTGATCATTCACCTCTATCTTGTTCTTTGTCATTTTCTTTTCCCTATTTCAGTCAATGCATTCCTACAAAAATCTTCACAATACCAAGCATTTTATTCAATTTTTAAGATGACTTATTCTAAAGTTCATAGAACCAGAGGTTTATACTTAAATTGTATTCAACACTTGTTTGATGAAAATTATTCGGAAAGCATGGAGAAAACAGTTAAATGCTGCTGAGATTTGAATTCAGGATTTCCTGTTTACGAGACAGGAGCTTTAACCGCTAAGCCACAGCACCAACGGTAATAGTAAAAAATGCATAAAGAATGTATTGTTGATGATGAAAATGTGTTTTCTGCTATAAATTCTTCTTTATATGTATTGTAATCTTAAACACGAAAAGATACTCAATCACTACGCAAGGATTCATATGTTTTAATAAACAGGTACTCTTATAAAACCCAATTTCATTTCTTGAATTCTTTACAATTTTTTTTCATGAAGGTAATAAAATTGCTCCAATCTAGGTAGACATTTCATCTACGTCTTTCTCATAGATATGTATTTTTTTCATTTTGCAATAACAGTATTCATTCTATAATCTTGAAAATACTTGGGTTTTTATAAGGTTTAAGATGATCTGTTCAACAGTAAAATGAATCAGATTTTTATATTTTAATTGTATCGGAATAAGACCTAATGAAAATGATTTGTTATATAACAATGAGAAAAGCAAGGCGCTGCTGAGAGTTGAACTCAGGATCTCCTTTTTACTAAACAGGCGCTTTAACCAGCTAAGCCACAGCACCCACTTGATTCTTAATTTTGAAACACTTTTCTTTATGCTGTTCAAGAGAATATTGCTTTTTCACTTTCATATTCTTTTCTAAGTTCACACACTTCTCTACTCATGAACTTAGGATGAATGAAGACTCTTCACTTATTCAAAAACACCTTTCTAGTTTGAGGTTTACCCTATTCATATCATTTTAAAATATACCTTGCTGAAGAATGGATTAGTTGAATTCAACAATAGAGTGATCATTCACCTCTGTCTTGTTCTTTGTCATTTTCTTTTCCCTATTTCAATCAATGCATTCCTACAAAAATCTTCACAATACCAAGTATTTTATTTAATTTTTAAGATAACATTCTAAAGTTCATAGAACCAGATGTTTATACTTAAATTGTATTCAACACTTGTTTGATGAAAATTACTCGGAAAGCATGGAGAAAACAGTTAAATGCTGCTGAGATTTGAACTCAGGATTTCCTGTTTACGAGACAGGAGCTTTAACCACTAAGCCACAGCACCGACCTTAATAGTAAAAAATGCATAAATAATTTATTGTTGATGATGAAAATGTGTTTTCTGCTATAAATTCTTCTTTATATGTATTGTAATCTTAAACACGAAAAGATACTCAATCACTACGCAAGGATTAATATGTTTTAATAAACAGGTACTCTTATAAAACCCAATTTAATTTCTTGAATTCTTTACAATTTTTTTTCATGAAGGTAATAATATTGCTCCAATCTAGGTAGACATTTCATCTACGTCTTTCTCATAGATATGTATTTTTTTCATTTTGCAATAACAGTATTCATTCTATAATCTTGAAAATACTTGGGTTTTTATAAGGTTAAAGATGATCTGTTCAACAGTAAGATGAATCAGACTTTTATATTTTAATTGTATCGGAATAAGACCTAATGAAAATGATTTTTTGTATAACAATGAGAAAAGCAAGGCACTGCTGAGAGTTGAACTCAGGATCTCCTGTTTACTAGACAGGCGCTTTAACCAGCTAAGCCACAGCACCCACATGATTCTTAAACTTGAAACACTTTTCTTTATGGTGTTCAAGAGAATATTGCTTTTTCACTTTCATATTCTTTTCTAAGTTCACACACTTCTCTACTCAAACACTTAAGATGAATGAAGACTCTTCACTTTTTCAAAAACACCTCTCTAATTTGAAGTTTACCCTATTCATATCATTTTAAAATATACCTTGCTGAAGAATGGATTAGTTGAAATCAACAATAGAGTGATCATTCACCTCTATCTTGTTCTTTGTCATTTTCTTTTCCCTATTTCAGTCAATGCATTCCTACAAAAATCTTCACAATACCAAGCATTTTATTTAATTTTTAAGATAACTTATTCTAAAGTTCATAGAACCAGATGTTTATACTTAAATTGTATTCAACACTTGTTTGATGAAAATGATTCGGAAAGCATGGAGAAAACAGTTAAATGCTGCTGAGATTTGAACTCAGGATTTCCTGTTTACGAGACAGGAGCTTTAACCACTAAGCCACAGCACCAACGGTAATAGTAAAAAATGCATAAAGAATATATTGTTGATGATGAAAATGTGTTTTCTGCTATAAATTCTTCTTTATATGTATTGTAATCTTAAAC
This sequence comes from Lissotriton vulgaris, assembly GCF_964263255.1. Classification (NCBI taxonomy): domain Eukaryota; kingdom Metazoa; phylum Chordata; class Amphibia; order Caudata; family Salamandridae; genus Lissotriton; species Lissotriton vulgaris. The sequence continues at coordinate 444,258,101 of NC_141700.1, forward strand.
ACGAAAAGATACTCAATCACTACGCAAGAATTAATATGTTTTAATAAACAGGTACTCTTATAAAACCCAATTTAATTTCTTGAATTCTTTACAATTTTTTTTCATGAAGGTAATAATATTGCTCCAACCTAGGTAGACATTTCATCTACGTCTTTCTCATAGATATGTTTTTTTTTCATTTTGCAATAACAGTATTCATTCTATAATCTTGAAAATACTTGCGTTTTTATAAGGTTAAAGATGATCTGTTCAACAGTAAGATGAATCAGACTTTTATATTTTAATTGTATCGGAATAAGACCTAATGAAAATGATTAGTTACATAACAATGAGAAAAGCAAGGCACTGCTGAGAGTTGAACTCAGGATCTCCTGTTTACTAGACAGGCGCTATAACCAGCTAAGCCACAGCACCCACTTGATTCTTAAATTTGAAACACTTTTCTTTATGGTGTTCAAGAGAATATTGCTTTTTCACTTTCATATTCTTTTCTAAGTTCACACACTTCTCTACTCAAACACTTAAGATGAATGAAGACTCTTCACTTATTCAAAAACACCTCTCTAATTTGAGGTTTACCCTATTCATATCATTTTAAAATATACCTTGCTGAAGAATGGATTAGTTGAATTCAACAATAGAGTGATCATTCACCTCTATCTTGTTCTTTGTCATTTTCTTTTCCCTATTTCAATCAATGCATTCCTACAAAAATCTTCACAATACCAAGTATTTTATTTAATTTTTAAGATAACATTCTAAAGTTCATAGAACCAGATGTTTATACTTAAATTGTATTCAACACTTGTTTGATGAAAATTACTCGGAAAGCATGGAGAAAACAGTTAAATGCTGCTGAGATTTGAACTCAGGATTTCCTGTTTACGAGACAGGAGCTTTAACCACTAAGCCACAGCACCAACGGTAATAGTAAAAATGCATAAATAATTTATTGTTGATGATGAAAATGTGTTTTCTGCTATAAATTCTTCTTTATATGTATTGTAATCTTAAACAGGAAAATATACTCAATCACTACGCAAGGATTCATATATTTTAATAAACAGGTACTCTTATAAAACCCAATTTCATTTCTTGAATTCTTTACAATTTTTTTTCATGAAGGTAATAATATTGCTCCAATCTAGGTAGACATTTCATCTACGTCTTTCTCATAGATATGTATTTTTTTCATTTTGCAATAACAGTATTCATTCTATAATCTTGAAAATACTTAGGTTTTTATAAGGTTAAAGATGATCTGTTCAACAGTAAGATGAATCAGACTTATATTTTAATTGTATCGGAATAAGACCTAATGAAAATGATTTTTTATATAACAATGAGAAAAGCAAGGCACTGCTGAGAGTTGAACTCAGGATCTCCTGTTTACTAGACAGGCGCTTTAAGCAGCTAAGCCACAGCACCCACATGATTCTTAAACTTGAAACACTTTTCTTTATGGTGTTCAAGAGAATATTGCTTTTTCACTTTCATATTCTTTTCTAAGTTCACACACTTCTCTACTCAAACACTTAAGATGAATGAAAACTCTACACTTATTCAAAAACACCTCTCTAATTTGAAGTTTACCCTATTCATATCATTTTAAAATATACCTTGCTGAAGAATGGATTAGTTGAATTCAACAATAGAGTGATCATTCACCTCTATCTTGTTCTTTGTCATTTTCTTTTCCCTATTTCAGTCAATGCATTCCTACAAAAATCTTCACAATAGCAAGCATTTTATTTAATTTTTAAGATAACATATTCTAAAGTTCATAGAACCAGATGTTTATTCCTAAATTGTATTCAACACTTGTTTGATGAAAAATATTCGGAAAGCATGGAGAAAACAGTTAAATGCTGCTGAGATTTGAACTCAGGATTTCCTGTTTACGAGACAGGAGCTTTAACCACTAAGCCACAGCACCAACGGTAATAGTAAAAATGCATAAATAATTTATTGTTGATGATGAAAATGTGTTTTCTGCTATAAATTCTTCTTTATATGTATTGTAATCTTAAACACGAAAATATACTCAATCACTACGCAAGGATTCATATATTTTAATAAACAGGTACTCTTATAAAACCCAATTTCATTTCTTGAATTCTTTACAATTTTTTTTCATGAAGGTAATAATATTGCTCCAATCTAGGTAGACATTTCATCTACGTCTTTCTCATAGATATGTATTTTTTTCATTTTGCAATAACAGTATTCATTCTATAATCTTGAAAATACTTAGGTTTTTATAAGGTTAAAGATGATCTGTTCAACAGTAAGATGAATCAGACTTATATTTTAATTGTATCGGAATAAGACCTAATGAAAATGATTTTTTATATAACAATGAGAAAAGCAAGGCACTGCTGAGAGTTGAACTCAGGATCTCCTGTTTACTAGACAGGCGCTTTAAGCAGCTAAGCCACAGCACCCACATGATTCTTAAACTTGAAACACTTTTCTTTATGGTGTTCAAGAGAATATTGCTTTTTCACTTTCATATTCTTTTCTAAGTTCACACACTTCTCTACTCAAACACTTAAGATGAATGAAAACTCTACACTTATTCAAAAACACCTCTCTAATTTGAAGTTTACCCTATTCATATCATTTTAAAATATACCTTGCTGAAGAATGGATTAGTTGAATTCAACAATAGAGTGATCATTCACCTCTATCTTGTTCTTTGTCATTTTCTTTTCCCTATTTCAGTCAATGCATTCCTACAAAAATCTTCACAATAGCAAGCATTTTATTTAATTTTTAAGATAACCTATTCTAAAGTTCATAGAACCAGATGTTTATTCCTAAATTGTATTCAACACTTGTTTGATGAAAAATATTCGGAAAGCATGGAGAAAACAGTTAAATGCTGCTGAGATTTGAACTCAGGATTTCCTGTTTACGAGACAGGAGCTTTAACCACTAAGCCACAGCACCAACGGTAATAGTAAAAAATGCATAAATAATTTATTGTTGATGATGAAAATGTGTTTTCTGATATAAATTCTTCTTTATATGTATTGTAATCTTAAACACGAAAAGATACTCAATCACTACGCAAGGATTAATATGTTTTAATAAACAGGTACTCTTATAAACCCCAATTTCATTTCTTGAATTCTTTACAACTTTTGTTTCATGAAGGTAACATTATTGCTCCAATCTAGGTAGACATTTCATATACGTCTTTCTCATAGATAAGTATTTTTTTCATTTTGCAATAACAGTATTCATTCTATAATCTTGAAAATACTTGGGTTTTTATAAGGTTAAAGATGATCTGTTCAACAGTAAGATGAATCAGACTTTTATATTTTAATTGTATCGGAATAAGACCTAATGAAAATGATTTGTTATATAACAATGAGAAAAGCAAGGCACTGCTGAGAGTTGAACTCAGGATCTCCTGTTTACTAGACAGGCGCTTTAACCAGCTAAGCCACAGCACCCACATGATTCTTAAGTTTGAAACACTTTTCTTTATGGTGTTCAAGAGAATATTGCTTTTTCACTTTCATATTCTTTTCTAAGTTCACACACTTCTCTACTCAAACACTTAAGATGAATGAAGACTCTTCATTTATTCAAAAACACCTCTCTAATTTGAAGTTTACCCTATTCATATCATTTTAAAAATATACCTTGCTGAAGAATGGATTAGTTGAATTCAACCATAGAGTGATCATTCACCTCTATCTTGTTCTTTGTCATTTTCTTTTCCCTATTTCAGTCAATGCATTCCTACAAAAATCTTCACAATACCAAGCATTTTATTTAATTTTTAAGATAACTTATTCTAAAGTTCATAGAACCAGATGTTTATTCTTAAATTGTATTCAACACTTGTTTGATGAAAATTATTCGGAAAGCAAGGAGAAAACAGTTGAGTGCTGCTGATATTTGAACTCATGATTTCCTGTTTACGAGACATGTGCTTTAACCACTAAGCCACAGCAGCAACGTTAATAGTAAAAAATGCATAAATAATTCATTGTTGATGATGAAAATGTGTTTTCTGCTATAAATTCTTCTTTATATGTATTGTAATCTTAAACACGAAAAGATACTCAATCACTACGCAAGGATTGATATGTTTTAATAAACAGGTACTCTTATAAAACCCAATTTAATTTCTTGAATTCTTTCAAAAAAAATCATGAAGGTATTAATATTGCTCAAATCTAGGTAGAAATTTCATCTACGTCTTTCTCATAGATTTGTATTTTTTTCATTTTGCAATAACAGTATTCATTCTATAATCTTGAACATACTTCTGTTTTTATAAGGTTTAAGATGATCTGTTCAACAGTAAGATGAATCAGACTTTTATATTTTAATTGTATCGGAATAAGACCTAATGAAAATGATTTGTTATATAACAATGAGAAAAGCAAGGCGCTGCTGAGATTTGAACTCAGGATCTCCTTTTTACTAAACAGGTGCTTTAACCAGCTAAGCCACAGAACCCACTTGATTTTTTATTTTGAAACACTTTTCTTTATGGTGTTCAAGAGAATATTGCTTTTTCACTTTCATATTCTTTTCTAAGTTCACACACTTCTCTACTCAAACACTTAAGATGAATGAAAACTCTTCACTTATTCAAAAACACCTCTCTAATTTGAAGTTTACCCTATTCATATCATTTTAAAATATACCTTGCTGAAGAATGGATTAGTTGAATTCAACAATAGAGTGATCATTCACCTCTATCTTGTTCTTTGTCATTTTCTTTTCCCTATTTCAGTCAATGCATTCCTACAAAAATCTTCACAATACCAAGCATTTTATTTAATTTTTAAGATAACTTATTCTAAAGTTCATAGAACCAGATGTTTATTCCTAAATTGTATTCAACACTTGTTTGATGAAAAATATTCGGAAAGCATGGAGAAAACAGTTAAATGCTGCTGAGATTTGAACTCAGGATTTCCTGTTTACGAGACAGGAGCTTTAACCACTAAGACACAGCACCAACGGTAATAGTAAAAAATGCATAAATAATTTATTGTTGATGATGAAAATGTGTTTTCTGCTATAAATTCTTCTTTATATGTATTGTAATCTTAAACACGAAAAGATACTCAATCACTACGCAAGGATTAATATGTTTTAATAAACAGGTACTCTTATAAACCCCAATTTCATTTCTTGAATTCTTTACAACTTTTTTTTCATGAAGGTAATATTATTGCTCCAATCTAGGTAGACATTTCATATACGTCTTTCTCATAGATAAGTATTTTTTTCATTTTGCAATAACAGTATTCATTCTATAATCTTGAAAATACTTGGCTTTTTATAAGGTTAAAGATGATCTGTTCAACAGTAAAATGAATCAGACTTTTATATTTTAATTGTATCGGAATAAGACCTAATGAAAATGATTTGTTATATAACAATGAGAAAAGCAAGGCACTGCTGAGAGTTGAACTCAGGATCTCCTGTTTACTAGACAGGCGCTTTAACCAGCTAAGCCACAGCACCCACATGATTCTTAAGATTGAAACACTTTTCTTTATGGTGTTCAAGAGAATATTACTTTTTCACTTTCATATTCTTTTCTAAGTTCACACACTTCTCTACTCAAACACTTAAGATGAATGAAGACTCTTCATTTATTCAAAAACACCTCTCTAATTTGAAGTTTACCCTATTCATATCATTTTAAAATATACCTTGCTGAAGAATGGATTAGTTGAATTCAACAATAGAGTGATCACTCACCGCTATCTTGTTCTTTGTCATTTTCTTTTCCCTATTTCAGTCAATGCCTTCCTACAAAAATCTTCACAATACCAAGCATTTTATTTAATTTTTAAGATAACTTATTCTAAAGTTCATAGAACCAGATGTTTATTCTTAAATTGTATTCACCATTTGTTTGATGAAATTTTTTTGGAAAGCATGGAGAAAACAGTTAGGTGCTGCGGAGATTTGAACTCAGGATTTCCTGTTTATGAGACAGGCGCTTTAACCACTAAGCCACAGCACCAACTTTAATAGTAAGAAATGCATAAATAATTTATTGTTGATGATGAAAATGTGTTTCCTGCTATAAATTCTTCTGTATATGTATTGTAATCTTAAACACGAAAAGATAATCAATCACTATGCAAGTATTATTATGTTTTAATAAACAGGTACTCTTATAAAACCCAATTTCATTTCTTGAATTCTTTAAAAAAAAATCATGAAGGTATTAATATTGCTCAAATCTAGGTAGAAATTTCATCTATGTCTTTCTCATAGATTTGTATTTTTTTCATTTTGCAATAACAGTATTCATTCTATAATCTTGAACATACTTCTGTTTTTATAAGGTTTAAGATGATCTGTTCAACAGTAAGATGAATCAGACTTTTATATTTTAATTGTATCGGAATAAGACCTAATGAAAATGATTTGTTATATAACAATGAGAAAAGCAAGGCGCTGCTGAGATTTGAACTCAGGATCTCCTTTTTACTAAACAGGTGCTTTAACCAGCTAAGCCACAGCACCCACTTGATTTTTTAATTTAAAACACTTTTCTTTATGGTGTTCAAGAGAATATTGCTTTTTCACTTTCATATTCTTTTCTAAGTTCACACACTTTTCTACTCAAACACTTAAGATGAATGACGACTCTTCATTTATTCAAAAACACCTCTCTAATTTGAAGTTTACCCTATTCATATCATTTTAAAATATACCTTGCAGAAGAATGGATTAGTTGAATTCAACCATAGAGTGATCATTCACCTCTATCTTGTTCTTTGTCATTTTCTTTTCCCTATTTCAGTCAATGCATTCCTACAAAAATCTTCACAATACCAAGCATTTTATTTAATTTTTAAGATAACTTATTCTAAAGTTCATAGAACCAGATGTTTATTCTTAAATTGTATTCAACACTTGTTTGATGAAAATTATTCGGAAAGCATGGAGAAAACAGTTAGGTGCTGCTGAGCATTGAACTCAGGATTTCCTGTTTATGAGACAGGCGCTTTAACCACTAAGCCACAGCACCAACGTTAATAGTAAGAAATGCATAAATAATTCATTGTTGATGATGAAAATGTGTTTCCTGCTATAAATTCTTCTTTATATGTATTGTAATCTTAAACACGAAAAAATACTCAATCACTACGCAAGGATTGATATGTTTTAATAAACAGGTACTCTTATAAAACCCAATTTCATTTCTTGAATTCTTTACAATTTTGTTTCATGAAGGTATTAATATTGCTCAAATCTAGGTAGAAATTTCATCTACGTCTTTCTCATAGATATGTATTTTTTTCATTTTGCAATAACAGTATTCATTCTATAATCTTGAAAATACTTGGGTTTTTATAAGGTTTAAGATGATTTGTTCAACAGTAATATGAATCAGACTTTTATATTTTAATTGTATCGGAATAAGACCTAATGAAAATGATTTGTTATATAACAATGAGAAAAGCAGGGCGCTGCTGAGAGTTGAACTCAGGATCTCCTTTTTACTAAACTGGCGCTTTAACCGGCTAAGCCACAGCACCCACTTGATTCTTAATTTTGAAACACTTTTCTTTATGCTGTTCAAGAGAATATTGCTTTTCCACTTTCATATTCTTTTCTAAGTTCACACACTTCTCTACTCAAACACTTAAGATGAATGAAGACTCTTCACTTATTCAAAAACACCTCTCTAATTTGAAGTTTACCCTTTTCATATCATTTTAAAATATACCTTGCTGAAGAATGGATTAGTTGAATTCAACAATATAGTGATCATTCACCTCTATCTTGTTCTTTGTCATTTTCTTTTCCCTATTTCAGTCAATGCCTTCCTACAAAAATCTTCACAATACCAAGCATTTTATTTAATTTTTAAGATAACTTATTCTAAAGTTCATAGAACCAGATGTTTATTCTTAAATTGTATTCACCATTTGTTTGATGAAATTTTTTGGGAAAGCATGGAGAAAACTGTTAGGTGCTGCGGAGATTTGAACTCAGGATTTCCTGTTTATGAGACAGGCGCTTTAACCACTAAGCCACAGCACGAACGTTAATAGTAAAAAATGCATTAATAATTTATTGTTGATGATGAAAATGTGTTTCTGCTATAAATTCTTCTTTATATGTATTGTAATCTTAAACACGAAAAGATACTCAATCACTACGCAAGGATTGATATGTTTTAATAAACAGGTACTCTTATAAAACCCAATTTAATTTCTTGAATTCTTTCAAAAAAAATCATGAAGGTATTAATATTGCTCAAATCTAGGTAGAAATTTCATCTACGTCTTTCTCATAGATTTGTATTTTTTTCATTTTGCAATAACAGTATTCATTCTATAATCTTGAACATACTTCTGTTTTTATAAGGTTTAAGATGATCTGTTCAACAGTAAGATGAATCAGACTTTTATATTTTAATTGTATCGGAATAAGACCTAATGAAAATGATTTGTTATATAACAATGAGAAAAGCAGGGCGCTGCTGAGAGTTGAACTCAGGATCTCCTTTTTACTAAACAGGTGCTTTAACCAGCTAAGCCACAGAACCCACTTGATTTTTTATTTTGAAACACTTTTCTTTATGGTGTTCAAGAGAATATTGCTTTTTCACTTTCATATTCTTTTCTAAGTTCACACACTTCTCTACTCAAACACTTAAGATGAATGAAAACTCTTCACTTATTCAAAAACACCTCTCTAATTTGAAGTTTACCCTATTCATATCATTTTAAAATATACCTTGCTGAAGAATGGATTAGTTGAATTCAACAATAGAGTGATCATTCACCTCTATCTTGTTCTTTGTCATTTTCTTTTCCCTATTTCAGTCAATGCATTCCTACAAAAATCTTCACAATACCAAGCATTTTATTTAATTTTTAAGATAACTTATTCTAAAATTCATAGAACCAGATGTTTATTCCTAAATTGTATTCAACACTTGTTTGATGAAAAATATTCGGACAGCATGGAGAAAACAGTTAAATGCTGCTGAGATTTGAACTCAGGATTTCCTGCTTACGAGACAGGAGCTTTAACCACTAAGCCACAGCACCAACGGTAATAGTAAAAAATGCATAAATAATTTATTGTTGATGATGAAAATGTGTTTTCTGCTATAAATTCTTCTTTATATGTATTGTAATCTTAAACACGAAAAGATACTCAATCACTACGCAAGGATTAATATGTTTTAATAAACAGGTACTCTTATAAACCCCAATTTCATTTCTTGAATTCTTTACAACTTTTTTTTCATGAAGGTAATATTATTGCTCCAATCTAGGTAGACATTTCATATACGTCTTTCTCATAGATAAGTATTTTTTTCATTTTGCAATAACAGTATTCATTCTATAATCTTGAAAATACTTGGCTTTTTATAAGGTTAAAGATGATCTGTTCAACAGTAAAATGAATCAGACTTTTATATTTTAATTGTATCGGAATAAGACCTAATGAAAATGATTTGTTATATAACAATGAGAAAAGCAAGGCACTGCTGAGAGTTGAACTCAGGATCTCCTGTTTACTAGACAGGCGCTTTAACCAGCTAAGCCACAGCACCCACATGATTCTTAAGATTGAAACACTTTTCTTTATGGTGTTCAAGAGAATATTGCTTTTTCACTTTCATATTCTTTTCTAAGTTCACACACTTCTCTACTCAAACACTTAAGATGAATGAAGACTCTTCATTTATTCAAAAACACCTCTCTAATTTGAAGTTTACCCTATTCATATCATTTTAAAAATATACCTTGCTGAAGAATGGATTAGTTGAATTCCACCATAGAGTGATCATTCACCTCTATCTTGTTCTTTGTCATTTTCTTTTCCCTATTTCAGTCAATGCATTCCTACAAAAATCTTCACAATACCAAGGATTTTATTTAATTTTTAAGATAACTTATTCTAAAGTTCATAGAACCAGATGTTTATTCTTAAATTGTATTCAACACTTGTTTGATGAAAATTATTCGGAAAGCAAGGAGAAAACAGTTGAGTGCTGCTGATATTTGAACTCATGATTTCCTGTTTACGAGACATGCGCTTTAACCACTAAGCCACAGCAGCAACGTTAATAGTAAAAAATGCATAAATAATTCATTGTTGATGATGAAAATGTGTTTTCTGCTATAAATTCCTCTTTATATGTATTGTAATCTTAAACACGAAAAGATACTCAATCACTACGCAAGGATTGATATGTTTTAATAAACAGGTACTCTTATAAAACCCAATTTAATTTCTTGAATTCTTTCAAAAAAAATCATGAAGGTATTAATATTGCTCAAATCTAGGTAGAAATTTCATCTACGTCTTTCTCATAGATTTGTATTTTTTTCATTTTGCAATAACAGTATTCATTCTATAATCTTGAACATACTTCTGTTTTTATAAGGTTTAAGATGATCTGTTCAACAGTAAGATGAATCAGACTTTTATATTTTAATTGTATCGGAATAAGACCTAATGAAAATGATTTGTTATATAACAATGAGAAAAGCAAGGCGCTGCTGAGATTTGAACTCAGGATCTCCTTTTTACTAAACAGGTGCTTTAACCAGCTAAGCCACAGAACCCACTTGATTTTTTATTTTGAAACACTTTTCTTTATGGTGTTCAAGAGAATATTGCTTTTTCACTTTCATATTCTTTTCTAAGTTCACACACTTCTCTACTCAAACACTTAAGATGAATGAAGACTCTTCATTTATTCAAAAACACCTCTCTAATTTGAAGTTTACCCTATTCATATCATTTTAAAAATATACCTTGCTGAAGAATGGATTAGTTGAATTCAACCATAGAGTGATCATTCACCTCTATCTTGTTCTTTGTCATTTTCTTTTCCCTATTTCAGTCAATGCATTCCTACAAAAATCTTCACAATACCAAGCATTTTATTTAATTTTTAAGATAACTTATTCTAAAGTTCATAGAACCAGATGTTTATTCTTAAATTGTATTCAACACTTGTTTGATGAAAATTATTCAGAAAGCAAGGAGAAAACAGTTGAGTGCTGCTGATATTTGAACTCATGATTTCCTGTTTATGAGACATGCGCTTTAACCACTAAGCCACAGCAGCAACGTTAATAGTAAAAAATGCATAAATAATTGATTGTTGATGATGAAAATGTGTTTTCTGCTATAAAGTCTTCTTTATATGTATTGTAATCTTAAACACGAAAAGATACTCAATCACTACGCAAGGATTGATATGTTTTAATAAACAGGTACTCTTATAAAACCCAATTTCATTTCTTGAATTCTTTACAATTTTTTTTCATGAAGGTAATAATATTGCTCCAATATAGGTAGACATTTCATCTACGTCTTTCTCATAGATATGTATTTTTTTCATTTTGCAATAACAGTATTCATTCTATAATCTTGAAAATACTTGGGTTTTTATAAGGTTAAAGATGATCTGTTCAACAGTAAGATGAATCAGACTTTTATATTTTAATTGTATCGTAATAAGACCTAATGAAAATGATTTGTTATATAACAATGAGAAAAGCAAGGCACTGCTGAGAGTTGAAGTCAGGATCTCCTTTTTACTAAACAGGTGCTTTAACCAGCTAAGCCACAGCACCCACTTGATTCTTAATTTTGAAACACTTTTCTTTATGCTGTTCAAGAGAATATTGCTTTTCCACTTTCATATTCTTTTCTAAGTTCACACACTTCTCTACTCAAACACTTAAGATGAATGAAGACTCTTCACTTATTCAAAAACACCTCTCTAATTTGAAGTTTACCCTGTTCATATCATTTTAAAATATACCTTGCTAAAGAATGGATTAGTTGAATTCAACAATAGAGTGATCATTCACCTCTATCTTGTTCTTTGTCATTTTCCTTTCCCTATTTCAGTCAATGCATTCCTACAAAAATCTTCACAATACCAAGCATTTTATTTAATTTTTAAGATAACTTATTCTAAAGTTCATAGAACCAGATGTTTATTCTTAAATTGTATTCACCATTTGTTTGATGAAATTTTTTGGGAAAGCATGGAGAAAACTGTTAGGTGCTGCGGAGATTTGAACTCAGGATTTCCTGTTTATGAGACAGGCGCTTTAACCACTAAGCCACAGCACGAACGTTAATAGTAAAAAATGCATTAATAATTTATTGTTGATGATGAAAATGTGTTTCTGCTATAAATTCTTCTTTATATGTATTGTAATCTTAAACACGAAAAGATACTCAATCACTATGCAAGGATTCATATGTTTTAATAAACAGGTACACTTATAAAACCCAATTTCATTTCTTGAATTCTTTACAATTTTTTTTCATGAAGGTATTAATATTGTTCAAATCTAGGTAGAAATTTCATCTACGTCTTTCTCATAGATATGTATTTTTTTCATTTTGCAATAACAGTATTCATTCTATAATCTTGAAAATACTTGGGTTTTTATAAGGTTTAAGATGATCTGTTCAACAGTAAAATGAATCAGATTTTTATATTTTAATTGTATCGGAATAAGACCTAATGAAAATGATTTGTTATATAACAATGAGAAAAGCAAGGCGCTGCTGAGAGTTGAACTCAGGATCTCCTTTTTACTAAACAGGCGCTTTAACCAGCTAAGCCACAGCACCCACTTGATTCTTAATTTTGAAACACTTTTCTTTATGCTGTTACAGAGAATATTGCTTTTTCACTTTCATATTCTTTTCTAAGTTCATACACTTCTCTACTCATGAACTTAAGATGAATGAAGACTCTTCACTTATTCAAAAACACCTCTCTAATTTGAAGTTTACCCTATTCATATCATTTTAAAATATACCTTGCTGAAGAATCGATTAGTTGAATTCAACAATATAGTGATCATTCACCTCTATCTTGTTCTTTGTCATTTTCTTTTCCCTATATCAGTCGATGCATTCCTACAAAAATCTTCACAATACCAAGCATTTTATTTAATTTTTAAGATAACATTCTAAAGTTCATAGAACCAGATGTTTATACTTAAATTGTATTCAACACTTGTTTGATGAAAATTACTCGGAAAGCATGGAGAAATCAGTTAAATGCTGCTGAGATTTGAACTCAGGATTTCCTGTTTACGAGACAGGAGCTTTAACCACTAAGCCACAGCACCAACGGTAATAGTAAAAAATGCATAAAGAATTTATTGTTGATGATGAAAATGTGTTTTCTGCTATAAATTCTTCTATATATGTATTGTAATCTTAAACACGAAAAGATACTCAATCACTACGCAAGGATTGATATGTTTTAATAAACAGGTACTCTTATAAAACCCAATTTCATTTCTTGAATTCTTTACAATTTTGTTTCATGAAGGTATTAATATTGCTCAAATCTAGGTAGAAATTTCATCTACGTCTTTCTCATAGATATGTATTTTTTTCATTTTGCAATAACATTATTCATTCTATAATCTTGAAAATACTTGGGTTTTTATAAGGTTTAAGATGATCTGTTCAACAGTAATATGAATCAGACTTTTATATTTTAATTGTATCAGAATAAGACCTAATGAAAATGATTTGTTATATAACAATGAGAAAAGCAGGGCGCTGCTGAGAGTTGAACTCAGAATCTCCTTTTTACTAAACTGGCGCCTTAACCGGCTAAGCCACAGCACCCACTTGATAATTAATTTTGAAACACTTTTCTTTATGGTGTTCAAGAGAATATTGCTTTTCCACTTTCATATTCTTTTCTAAGTTCACACACTTCTCTACTCAAACACTTTAGATGAATGAAGACTCTTCACTTATTCAAAAATACTTCTCTAATTTGAAGTTTACCCTATTCATATGATTTTAAAATATACCTTGCTGACGAATGGATTAGTTGAATTCAACAATAGAGTGATCATTCACCTCTATCTTGTTCTTTGTCATTTTCTTTTCCCTATTTCAGTCAATGCATTCCTACAAAAATCTTAATACCAAGCATTTAATTTAATTTTTAAGATAACTTATTCTAAAGTTCATAGAACCAGATGTTTATTCTAAAATTGTATTCAACACTTGTTTGATGAAAATTATTCGGAAAGCATGGTGCTGCTGGTATTTGAACTCAGGATTTCCAGTTTACCAGACAGGCGCTTTAACCACTAAGCCACAGCACCAACGTTAATAGTAAAAAATGCATAAATCATTTATTGTTGATGATGAAAATGTGTTTCTGCCATAAATTCTTCTTTATATGTATTGTAATCTTAAACACAAAAAGATACTCAATCACTACGCAAGGATTAATATGTTTTAATAAACAGGTACTCTTATAAAACCCAATTTCATTTCTTGAATTCTTTACAATTTTTTTTCATGAAGGTATTAATATTGCTCAAATCTAGGTAGAAATTTCATCTACGTCTTTCTCATAGATATGTATTTTTTTCATTTTGCAATAACAGTATTCATTCTATAATCTTGGAAATACTTGTGTTTTTATAAGGTTTAAGATGATCTGTTCAACAGTAAAATGAATCAGATTTTTATATTTTAATTGTATCGGAATAAGACCTAATGAAAATGATTTGTTATATAACAATGAGAAAAGCAAGGCGCTGCTGAGAGTTGAACTCAGGATCTCCTTTTTACTAGACAGGCGCTATAACCAGCTAAGCCACAGCACCCACTTGATTCTTAATTTTGAAACACTTTTCTTTATGCTGTTCAAGAGAATATTGCTTTTTCACTTTCATATTCTTTTCTAAGTTCACACACTTCTCTACTCATGAACTTAAGATGAATGAAGACTCTTCACTTATTCAAAAACACCTCTCTAATTTGAGGTTTACCCTATTCATATCATTTTAAAATATACCTTGCTGAAGAATGGATTAGTTGAATTCAACAATAGAGTGATCATTCACCTCTATCTTGTTCTTTGTCATTTTCTTTTCCCTATTTCAATCAATGCATTCCTACAAAAATCTTCACAATACCAAGTATTTTATTTAATTTTTAAGATAACATTCTAAAGTTCATAGAACCAGATGTTTATACTTAAATTGTATTCAACACTTGTTTGATGAAAATTACTCGGAAAGCATGGAGAAAACAGTTAAATGCTGCTGAGATTTGAACTCAGGATTTCCTGTTTACGAGACAGGAGCTTTAACCACTAAGCCACAGCACCAACGGTAATAGTAAAAATGCATAAATAATTTATTGTTGATGATGAAAATGTGTTTTCTGCTATAAATTCTTCTTTATATGTATTGTAATCTTAAACACGAAAATATACTCAATCACTACGCAAGGATTCATATATTTTAATAAACAGGTACTCTTATAAAACCCAATTTCATTTCTTGAATTCTTTACAATTTTTTTTCATGAAGGTAATAATATTGCTCCAATCTAGGTAGACATTTCATCTACGTCTTTCTCATAGATATGTATTTTTTTCATTTTGCAATAACAGTATTCATTCTATAATCTTGAAAATACTTAGGTTTTTATAAGGTTAAAGATGATCTGTTCAACAGTAAGATGAATCAGACTTATATTTTAATTGTATCGGAATAAGACCTAATGAAAATGATTTTTTATATAACAATGAGAAAAGCAAGGCACTGCTGAGAGTTGAACTCAGGATCTCCTGTTTACTAGACAGGCGCTTTAAGCAGCTAAGCCACAGCACCCACATGATTCTTAAACTTGAAACACTTTTCTTTATGGTGTTCAAGAGAATATTGCTTTTTCACTTTCATATTCTTTTCTAAGTTCACACACTTCTCTACTCAAACACTTAAGATGAATGAAAACTCTTCACTTATTCAAAAACACCTCTCTAATTTGAAGTTTACCCTATTCATATCATTTTAAAATATACCTTGCTGAAGAATGGATTAGTTGAATTCAACAATAGAGTGATCATTCACCTCTATCTTGTTCTTTGTCATTTTCTTTTCCCTATTTCAGTCAATGCATTCCTACAAAAATCTTCACAATACCAAGCATTTTATTTAATTTTTAAGATAACCTATTCTAAAGTTCATAGAACCAGATGTTTATTCCTAAATTGTATTCAACACTTGTTTGATGAAAAATATTCGGAAAGCATGGAGAAAACAGTTAAATGCTGCTGAGATTTGAACTCAGGATTTCCTGTTTACGAGACAGGAGCTTTAACCACTAAGCCACAGCACCAACGGTAATAGTAAAAAATGCATAAATAATTTATTGTTGATGATGAAAATGTGTTTTCTGCTATAAATTCTTCTTTATATGTATTGTAATCTTAAACACGAAAAGATACTCAATCACTACGCAAGGATTAATATGTTTTAATAAACAGGTACTCTTATAAACCCCAATTTCATTTCTTGAATTCTTTACAACTTTTTTTTCATGAAGGTAATATTATTGCTCCAATCTAGGTAGACATTTCATATACGTCTTTCTCATAGATAAGTATTTTTTTCATTTTGCAATAACAGTATTCATTCTATAATCTTGAAAATACTTGGGTTTTTATAAGGTTAAAGATGATCTGTTCAACAGTAAGATGAATCAGACTTTTATATTTTAATTGTATCGGAATAAGACCTAATGAAAATGATTTGTTATATAACAATGAGAAAAGCAAGGCACTGCTGAGAGTTGAACTCAGGATCTCCTGTTTACTAGACAGGCGCTTTAACCAGCTAAGCCACAGCACCCACATGATTCTTAAGTTTGAAACACTTTTCTTTATGGTGTTCAAGAGAATATTGCTTTTTCACTTTCATATTCTTTTCTAAGTTCACACACTTCTCTACTCAAACACTTAAGATGAATGAAGACTCTTCATTTATTCAAAAACACCTCTCTAATTTGAAGTTTACCCTATTCATATCATTTTAAAAATATACCTTGCTGAAGAATGGATTAGTTGAATTCAACCATAGAGTGATCATTCACCTCTATCTTGTTCTTTGTCATTTTCTTTTCCCTATTTCAGTCAATGCATTCCTACAAAAATCTTCACAATACCAAGCATTTTATTTAATTTTTAAGATAACTTATTCTAAAGTTCATAGAACCAGATGTTTATTCTTAAATTGTATTCAACACTTGTTTGATGAAAATTATTCGGAAAGCAAGGAGAAAACAGTTGAGTGCTGCTGATATTTGAACTCATGATTTCCTGTTTCCGAGACATGTGCTTTAACCACTAAGCCACAGCAGCAACGTTAATAGTAAAAAATGCATAAATAATTCATTGTTGATGATGAAAATGTGTTTTCTGCTATAAATTCTTCTTTATATGTATTGTAATCTTAAACACGAAAAGATACTCAATCACTACGCAAGGATTGATATGTTTTAATAAACAGGTACTCTTATAAAACCCAATTTAATTTCTTGAATTCTTTCAAAAAAAATCATGAAGGTATTAATATTGCTCAAATCTAGGTAGAAATTTCATCTACGTCTTTCTCATAGATTTGTATTTTTTTTCCATTTTGCAGTAACAGTATTCATTCTATAATCTTGAACATACT
The DNA here is from genome assembly GCF_964263255.1 of Lissotriton vulgaris. Classification (NCBI taxonomy): domain Eukaryota; kingdom Metazoa; phylum Chordata; class Amphibia; order Caudata; family Salamandridae; genus Lissotriton; species Lissotriton vulgaris. The sequence goes on from NC_141700.1 coordinate 444,275,608, forward strand.
TCTGTTTTTATAAGGTTTAAGATGATCTGTTCAACAGTAAGATGAATCAGACTTTTATATTTTAATTGTATCGGAATAAGACCTAATGAAAATGATTTGTTATATAACAATGAGAAAAGCAAGGCGCTGCTGAGATTTGAACTCAGGATCTCCTTTTTACTAAACAGGTGCTTTAACCAGCTAAGCCACAGAACCCACTTGATTTTTTATTTTGAAACACTTTTCTTTATGGTGTTCAAGAGAATATTGCTTTTTCACTTTCATATTCTTTTCTAAGTTCACACACTTCTCTACTCAAACACTTAAGATGAATGAAAACTCTTCACTTATTCAAAAACACCTCTCTAATTTGAAGTTTACCCTATTCATATCATTTTAAAATATACCTTGCTGAAGAATGGATTAGTTGAATTCAACAATAGAGTGATCATTCACCTCTATCTTGTTCTTTGTCATTTTCTTTTCCCTATTTCAGTCAATGCATTCCTACAAAAATCTTCACAATACCAAGCATTTTATTTAATTTTTAAGATAACTTATTCTAAAGTTCATAGAACCAGATGTTTATTCCTAAATTGTATTCAACACTTGTTTGATGAAAAATATTCGGAAAGCATGGAGAAAACAGTTAAATGCTGCTGAGATTTGAACTCAGGATTTCCTCTTTACGAGACAGGAGCTTTAACCACTAAGCCACAGCACCAACAGTAATAGTAAAAAATGCATAAATAATTTATTGTTGATGATGAAAATGTGTTTTCTGCTATAAATTCTTCTTTATATGTATTGTAATCTTAAACACGAAAAGATACTCAATCACTACGCAAGGATTAATATGTTTTAATAAACAGGTACTCTTATAAACCCCAATTTCATTTCTTGAATTCTTTACAACTTTTTTTTCATGAAGGTAATATTATTGCTCCAATCTAGGTAGACATTTCATATACGTCTTTCTCATAGATAAGTATTTTTTTCATTTTGCAATAACAGTATTCATTCTATAATCTTGAAAATACTTGGCTTTTTATAAGGTTAAAGATGATCTGTTCAACAGTAAAATGAATCAGACTTTTATATTTTAATTGTATCGGAATAAGACCTAATGAAAATGATTTGTTATATAACAATGAGAAAAGCAAGGCACTGCTGAGAGTTGAACTCAGGATCTCCTGTTTACTAGACAGGCGCTTTAACCAGCTAAGCCACAGCACCCACATGATTCTTAAGATTGAAACACTTTTCTTTATGGTGTTCAAGAGAATATTACTTTTTCACTTTCATATTCTTTTCTAAGTTCACACACTTCTCTACTCAAACACTTAAGATGAATGAAGACTCTTCATTTATTCAAAAACACCTCTCTAATTTGAAGTTTACCCTATTCATATCATTTTAAAAATATACCTTGCTGAAGAATGGATTAGTTGAATTCCACCATAGAGTGATCATTCACCTCTATCTTGTTCTTTGTCATTTTCTTTTCCCTATTTCAGTCAATGCATTCCTACAAAAATCTTCACAATACCAAGCATTTTATTTAATTTTTAAGATAACTTATTCTAAAGTTCATAGAACCAGATGTTTATTCTTAAATTGTATTCAACACTTGTTTGATGAAAATTATTCGGAAAGCAAGGAGAAAACAGTTGAGTGCTGCTGATATTTGAACTCATGATTTCCTGTTTACGAGACATGCGCTTTAACCACTAAGCCACAGCAGCAACGTTAATAGTAAAAAATGCATAAATAATTCATTGTTGATGATGAAAATGTGTTTTCTGCTATAAATTCTTCTTTATATGTATTGTAATCTTAAACACGAAAAGATACTCAATCACTACGCAAGGATTGATATGTTTTAATAAACAGGTACTCTTATAAAACCCAATTTAATTTCTTGAATTCTTTCAAAAAAAATCATGAAGGTATTAATATTGCTCAAATCTAGGTAGAAATTTCATCTACGTCTTTCTCATAGATTTGTATTTTTTTCATTTTGCAATAACAGTATTCATTCTATAATCTTGAAAATACTTGGGTTTTTATAAGGTTAAAGATGATCTGTTCAACAGTAAGATGAATCAGACTTTTATATTTTAATTGTATCGTAATAAGACCTAATGAAAATGATTTGTTATATAACAATGAGAAAAGCAAGGCACTGCTGAGAGTTGAAGTCAGGATCTCCTTTTTACTAAACAGGTGCTTTAACCAGCTAAGCCACAGCACCCACTTGCTTCTTTATTTTGAAACACTTTTCTTTATGGTGTTCAAGAGAATATTGCTTTTTCACTTTCATATTCTTTTCTAAGTTCACACACTTCTCTACTCAAACACTTAAGATGAATGAAGACTCTTCACTTATTCAAAAACACCTCTCTAATTTGAAGTTTACCCTGTTCATATCATTTTAAAATATACCCTGCTAAAGAATGGATTAGTTGAATTCAACAATAGAGTGATCATTCACCTCTATCTTGTTCTTTGTCATTTTCCTTTCCCTATTTCAGTCAATGCATTCCTTCAAAAATCTTCACAATACCAAGCATTTTATTTAATTTTTAAGATAACTTATTCTAAAGTTCATAGAACCAGATGTTTATTCTTAAATTGTATTTAACAATTGTTTGATGAAAATTATTCGGAAAGCATGGAGAAAACAGTTAGGTGCTGCTGAGATTTGAACTCTGGATTTCCTGTTTACGAGACAGGGGCTTTAACCACTAAGCCACAGCACCAACGTTAATAGTAAGAAATGCATAAATAATTCATTGTTGATGATGAAAATGTGTTTTCTGCTATAAATTCTTCTTTATATGTATTGTAATCTTAAACACGAAAAGATACTCAATCACTACGCAAGGATTAATATGTTTTAATAAACAGGTACTCTTATAAAACCCAATTTCATTTCTTGAATTCTTTACAACTTTTTTTTCATGAAGGTAATATTATTGCTCCAATCTAGGTAGACATTTCATATACGTCTTTCTCATAGATAAGTATTTTTTCATTTTGCAATAACAGTATTCATTCTATAATCTTGAAAATACTTGGGTTTTTATAAGGTTAAAGATGATCTGTTCAACCGTAAGATGAATCAGACTTTTATATTTTAATTGTATCGGAATAAGACCTAATGAAAATGATTTGTTATATAACAATGAGAAAAGCAGGGCGCTGCTGAGAGTTGAACTCAGGATCTCCTTTTTACTAAACTGGCGCTTTAACCGGCTAAGCCACAGCACCCACTTGATTCTTAATTTTGAAACACTTTTCTTTATGCTGTTCAAGAGAATATTGCTTTTCCACTTTCATATTCTTTTCTAAGTTCACACACTTCTCTACTCAAACACTTAAGATGAATGAAGACTCTTCACTTATTCAAAAACACCTCTCTAATTTGAAGTTTACCCTTTTCATATCATTTTAAAATATACCTTGCTGAAGAATGGATTAGTTGAATTCAACAATATAGTGATCATTCACCTCTATCTTGTTCTTTGTCATTTTCTTTTCCCTATTTCAGTCAATGCCTTCCTACAAAAATCTTCACAATACCAAGCATTTTATTTAATTTTTAAGATAACTTATTCTAAAGTTCATAGAACCAGATGTTTATTCTTAAATTGTATTCACCATTTGTTTGATGAAGTTTTTTGGGAAAGCATGGAGAAAACTGTTAGGTGCTGCGGAGATTTGAACTCAGGATTTCCTGTTTATGAGACAGGCGCTTTAACCACTAAGCCACAGCACGAACGTTAATAGTAAAAAATGCATTAATAATTTATTGTTGATGATGAAAATGTGTTTCTGCTATAAATTCTTCTTTATATGTATTGTAATCTTAAACACGAAAAAATACTCAATCACTACGCAAGGATTGATATGTTTTAATAAACAGGTACTCTTATAAAACCCAATTTAATTTCTTGAATTCTTTCAAAAAAAATCATGAAGGTATTAATATTGCTCAAATCTAGGTAGAAATTTCATCTACGTCTTTCTCATAGATTTGTATTTTTTTCATTTTGCAATAACAGTATTCATTCTATAATCTTGAACATACTTCTGTTTTTATAAGGTTTAAGATGATCTGTTCAACAGTAAGATGAATCAGACTTTTATATTTTAATTGTATCGGAATAAGACCTAATGAAAATGATTTGTTATATAACAATGAGAAAAGCAAGGCGCTGCTGAGATTTGAACTCAGGATCTCCTTTTTACTAATCAGGTGCTTTAACCAGCTAAGCCACAGAACCCACTTGATTTTTTATTTTGAAACACTTTTCTTTATGGTGTTCAAGAGAATATTGCTTTTTCACTTTCATATTCTTTTCTAAGTTCACACACTTCTCTACTCAAACACTTAAGATGAATGAAAACTCTTCACTTATTCAAAAACACCTCTCTAATTTGAAGTTTACCCTATTCATATCATTTTAAAATATACCTTGCTGAAGAATGGATTAGTTGAATTCAACAATAGAGTGATCATTCACCTCTATCTTGTTCTTTGTCATTTTCCTTTCCCTATTTCAGTCAATGCATTCCTACAAAAATCTTCAAAATACCAAGCATTTTATTTAATTTTTAAGATAACTTATTCTAAAGTTCATAGAACCAGATGTTTATTCTTAAATTGTATTTAACAATTGTTTGATGAAAATTATTCGGAAAGCATGGAGAAAACAGTTAGGTGCTGCTGAGATTTGAACTCTGGATTTCCTGTTTACGAGACAGGGGCTTTAACCACTAAGCCACAGCACCAACGTTAATAGTAAGAAATGCATAAATAATTCATTGTTGATGATGAAAATGTGTTTTCTGCTATAAATTCTTCTTTATATGTATTGTAATCTTAAACACGAAAAGATACTCAATCACTACGCAAGGATTAATATGTTTTAATAAACAGGTACTCTTATAAAACCCAATTTCATTTCTTGAATTCTTTACAATTTTGTTTCATGAAGGTATTAATATTGCTCAAATCTAGGTAGAAATTTCATATACGTCTTTCTCATAGATATGTATTTTTTTCATTTTGCAATAACAGTATTCATTCTATAATCTTGAAAATACTTGGGTTTTTATAAGGTTTAAGATGATCTGTTCAACAGTAATATGAATCAGACTTTTATATTTTAATTGTATCGGAATAAGACATAATGAAAATGTTTTGTTATATAACAATGAGAAAAGCAGGGCATTGCTGAGAGTTGAACTCAGGATCTCCTTTTTACTAAACTGGCGCTTTAACCGGCTAAGCCACAGCACCCACTTGATTCTTAATTTTGAAACACTTTTCTTTATGCTGTTCAAGAGAATATTGCTTTTCCACTTTCATATTCTTTTCTAAGTTCACACACTTCTCTACTCAAACACTTAAGATGAATGAAGACTCTTCACTTATTCAAAAACATCTCTCTAATTTGAAGTTTACCCTTTTCATATCATTTTAAAATATACCTTGCTGAAGAACGGATTAGTTGAATTCAACAATATAGTGATCATTCACCTCTATCTTGTTCTTTGTCATTTTCTTTTCCCTATTTCAGTCAATGCCTTCCTACAAAAATCTTCACAATACCAAGCATTTTATTTAATTTTTAAGATAACTTATTCTAAAGTTCATAGAACCAGATGTTTATTCTTAAATTGTATTCACCATTTGTTTGATGAAATTTTTTGGGAAAGCATGGAGAAAACTGTTAGGTGCTGCGGAGATTTGAACTCAGGATTTCCTGTTTATGAGACAGGCGCTTTAACCACTAAGCCACAGCACGAACGTTAATAGTAAAAAATGCATTAATAATTTATTGTTGATGATGAAAATGTGTTTCTGCTATAAATTCTTCTTTATATGTATTGTAATCTTAAACACGAAAAGATACTCAATCACTATGCAAGGATTCATATGTTTTAATAAACAGGTACACTTATAAAACCCAATTTCATTTCTTGAATTCTTTACAATTTTTTTTCATGAAGGTATTAATATTGTTCAAATCTAGGTAGAAATTTCATCTACGTCTTTCTCATAGATATGTATTTTTTTCATTTTGCAATAACAGTATTCATTCTATAATCTTGAAAATACTTGGGTTTTTATAAGGTTTAAGATGATCTGTTCAACAGTAAAATGAATCAGATTTTTATATTTTAATTGTATCGGAATAAGACCTAATGAAAATGATTTGTTATATAACAATGAGAAAAGCAAGGCGCTGCTGAGAGTTGAACTCAGGATCTCCTTTTTACTAAACAGGCGCTTTAACCAGCTAAGCCACAGCACCCACTTGATTCTTAATTTTGAAACACTTTTCTTTATGCTGTTACAGAGAATATTGCTTTTTCACTTTCATATTCTTTTCTAAGTTCATACACTTCTCTACTCATGAACTTAAGATGAATGAAGACTCTTCACTTATTCAAAAACACCTCTCTAATTTGAAGTTTACCCTATTCATATCATTTTAAAATATACCTTGCTGAAGAATCGATTAGTTGAATTCAACAATATAGTGATCATTCACCTCTATCTTGTTCTTTGTCATTTTCTTTTCCCTATATCAGTCAATGCATTCCTACAAAAATCTTCACAATACCAAGCATTTTATTTAATTTTTAAGATAACATTCTAAAGTTCATAGAACCAGATGTTTATACTTAAATTGTATTCAACACTTGTTTGATGAAAATTACTCGGAAAGCATGGAGAAATCAGTTAAATGCTGCTGAGATTTGAACTCAGGATTTCCTGTTTACGAGACAGGAGCTTTAACCACTAAGCCACAGCACCAACGGTAATAGTAAAAAATGCATAAAGAATTTATTGTTGATGATGAAAATGTGTTTTCTGCTATAAATTCTTCTATATATGTATTGTAATCTTAAACACGAAAAGATACTCAATCACTACGCAAGGATTGATATGTTTTAATAAACAGGTACTCTTATAAAACCCAATTTCATTTCTTGAATTCTTTACAATTTTGTTTCATGAAGGTATTAATATTGCTCAAATCTAGGTAGAAATTTCATCTACGTCTTTCTCATAGATATGTATTTTTTTCATTTTGCAATAACATTATTCATTCTATAATCTTGAAAATACTTGGGTTTTTATAAGGTTTAAGATGATCTGTTCAACAGTAATATGAATCAGACTTTTATATTTTAATTGTATCGGAATAAGACCTAATGAAAATGATTTGTTATATAACAATGAGAAAAGCAGGGCGCTGCTGAGAGTTGAACTCAGAATCTCCTTTTTACTAAACTGGCGCCTTAACCGGCTAAGCCACAGCACCCACTTGATAATTAATTTTGAAACACTTTTCTTTATGGTGTTCAAGAGAATATTGCTTTTCCACTTTCATATTCTTTTCTAAGTTCACACACTTCTCTACTCAAACACTTAAGATGAATGAAGACTCTTCACTTATTCAAAAACACCTCTCTAATTTGAAGTTTACCCTTTTCATATCATTTTAAAATATACCTTGCTGAAGAACGGATTAGTTGAATTCAACAATATAGTGATCATTCACCTCTATCTTGTTCTTTGTCATTTTCTTTTCCCTATTTCAGTCAATGCCTTCCTACAAAAATCTTCACAATACCAAGCATTTTATTTAATTTTTAAGATAACTTATTCTAAAGTTCATAGAACCAGATGTTTATTCTTAAATTGTATTCACCATTTGTTTGATGAAATTTTTTGGGAAAGCATGGAGAAAACTGTTAGGTGCTGCGGAGATTTGAACTCAGGATTTCCTGTTTATGAGACAGGCGCTTTAACCACTAAGCCACAGCACGAACGTTAATAGTAAAAAATGCATTAATAATTTATTGTTGATGATGAAAATGTGTTTCTGCTATAAATTCTTCTTTATATGTATTGTAATCTTAAACACGAAAAGATACTCAATCACTATGCAAGGATTCATATGTTTTAATAAACAGGTACACTTATAAAACCCAATTTCATTTCTTGAATTCTTTACAATTTTTTTTCATGAAGGTATTAATATTGTTCAAATCTAGGTAGAAATTTCATCTACGTCTTTCTCATAGATATGTATTTTTTTCATTTTGCAATAACAGTATTCATTCTATAATCTTGAAAATACTTGGGTTTTTATAAGGTTTAAGATGATCTGTTCAACAGTAAAATGAATCAGATTTTTATATTTTAATTGTATCGGAATAAGACCTAATGAAAATGATTTGTTATATAACAATGAGAAAAGCAAGGCGCTGCTGAGAGTTGAACTCAGGATCTCCTTTTTACTAAACAGGCGCTTTAACCAGCTAAGCCACAGCACCCACTTGATTCTTAATTTTGAAACACTTTTCTTTATGCTGTTACAGAGAATATTGCTTTTTCACTTTCATATTCTTTTCTAAGTTCATACACTTCTCTACTCATGAACTTAAGATGAATGAAGACTCTTCACTTATTCAAAAACACCTCTCTAATTTGAAGTTTACCCTATTCATATCATTTTAAAATATACCTTGCTGAAGAATCGATTAGTTGAATTCAACAATATAGTGATCATTCACCTCTATCTTGTTCTTTGTCATTTTCTTTTCCCTATATCAGTCAATGCATTCCTACAAAAATCTTCACAATACCAAGCATTTTATTTAATTTTTAAGATAACATTCTAAAGTTCATAGAACCAGATGTTTATACTTAAATTGTATTCAACACTTGTTTGATGAAAATTACTCGGAAAGCATGGAGAAATCAGTTAAATGCTGCTGAGATTTGAACTCAGGATTTCCTGTTTACGAGACAGGAGCTTTAACCACTAAGCCACAGCACCAACGGTAATAGTAAAAAATGCATAAAGAATTTATTGTTGATGATGAAAATGTGTTTTCTGCTATAAATTCTTCTATATATGTATTGTAATCTTAAACACGAAAAGATACTCAATCACTACGCAAGGATTGATATGTTTTAATAAACAGGTACTCTTATAAAACCCAATTTCATTTCTTGAATTCTTTACAATTTTGTTTCATGAAGGTATTAATATTGCTCAAATCTAGGTAGAAATTTCATCTACGTCTTTCTCATAGATATGTATTTTTTTCATTTTGCAATAACATTATTCATTCTATAATCTTGAAAATACTTGGGTTTTTATAAGGTTTAAGATGATCTGTTCAACAGTAATATGAATCAGACTTTTATATTTTAATTGTATCGGAATAAGACCTAATGAAAATGATTTGTTATATAACAATGAGAAAAGCAGGGCGCTGCTGAGAGTTGAACTCAGAATCTCCTTTTTACTAAACTGGCGCCTTAACCGGCTAAGCCACAGCACCCACTTGATAATTAATTTTGAAACACTTTTCTTTATGGTGTTCAAGAGAATATTGCTTTTCCACTTTCATATTCTTTTCTAAGTTCACACACTTCTCTACTCAAACACTTTAGATGAATGAAGACTCTTCACTTATTCAAAAATACTTCTCTAATTTGAAGTTTACCCTATTCATATGATTTTAAAATATACCTTGCTGACGAATGGATTAGTTGAATTCAACAATAGAGTGATCATTCACCTCTATCTTGTTCTTTGTCATTTTCTTTTCCCTATTTCAGTCAATGCATTCCTACAAAAATCTTAATACCAAGCATTTAATTTAATTTTTAAGATAACTTATTCTAAAGTTCATAGAACCAGATGTTTATTCTAAAATTGTATTCAACACTTGTTTGATGAAAATTATTCGGAAAGCATGGTGCTGCTGGTATTTGAACTCAGGATTTCCTGTTTACCAGACAGGCGCTTTAACCACTAAGCCACAGCACCAACGTTAATAGTAAAAAATGCATAAATCATTTATTGTTGATGATGAAAATGTGTTTCTGCCATAAATTCTTCTTTATATGTATTGTAATCTTAAACACGAAAAGATACTCAATCACTACGCAAGGATTAATATGTTTTAATAAACAGGTACTCTTATAAAACCCAATTTCATTTCTTGAATTCTTTACAATTTTTTTTCATGAAGGTATTAATATTGCTCAAATCTAGGTAGAAATTTCATCTACGTCTTTCTCATAGATATGTATTTTTTTCATTTTGCAATAACATTATTCATTCTATAATCTTGAAAATACTTGGGTTTTTATAAGGTTTAAGATGATCTGTTCAACAGTAATATGAATCAGACTTTTATATTTTAATTGTATCGGAATAAGACCTAATGAAAATGATTTGTTATATAACAATGAGAAAAGCAGGGCGCTGCTGAGAGTTGAACTCAGAATCTCCTTTTTACTAAACTGGCGCCTTAACCGGCTAAGCCACAGCACCCACTTGATAATTAATTTTGAAACACTTTTCTTTATGGTGTTCAAGAGAATATTGCTTTTCCACTTTCATATTCTTTTCTAAGTTCACACACTTCTCTACTCAAACACTTAAGATGAATGAAGACTCTTCACTTATTCAAAAACACCTCTCTAATTTGAAGTTTACCCTTTTCATATCATTTTAAAATATACCTTGCTGAAGAACGGATTAGTTGAATTCAACAATATAGTGATCATTCACCTCTATCTTGTTCTTTGTCATTTTCTTTTCCCTATTTCAGTCAATGCCTTCCTACAAAAATCTTCACAATACCAAGCATTTTATTTAATTTTTAAGATAACTTATTCTAAAGTTCATAGAACCAGATGTTTATTCTTAAATTGTATTCACCATTTGTTTGATGAAATTTTTTGGGAAAGCATGGAGAAAACTGTTAGGTGCTGCGGAGATTTGAACTCAGGATTTCCTGTTTATGAGACAGGCGCTTTAACCACTAAGCCACAGCACGAACGTTAATAGTAAAAAATGCATTAATAATTTATTGTTGATGATGAAAATGTGTTTCTGCTATAAATTCTTCTTTATATGTATTGTAATCTTAAACACGAAAAGATACTCAATCACTATGCAAGGATTCATATGTTTTAATAAACAGGTACACTTATAAAACCCAATTTCATTTCTTGAATTCTTTACAATTTTTTTTCATGAAGGTATTAATATTGTTCAAATCTAGGTAGAAATTTCATCTACGTCTTTCTCATAGATATGTATTTTTTTCATTTTGCAATAACAGTATTCATTCTATAATCTTGAAAATACTTGGGTTTTTATAAGGTTTAAGATGATCTGTTCAACAGTAAAATGAATCAGATTTTTATATTTTAATTGTATCGGAATAAGACCTAATGAAAATGATTTGTTATATAACAATGAGAAAAGCAAGGCGCTGCTGAGAGTTGAACTCAGGATCTCCTTTTTACTAAACAGGCGCTTTAACCAGCTAAGCCACAGCACCCACTTGATTCTTAATTTTGAAACACTTTTCTTTATGCTGTTACAGAGAATATTGCTTTTTCACTTTCATATTCTTTTCTAAGTTCATACACTTCTCTACTCATGAACTTAAGATGAATGAAGACTCTTCACTTATTCAAAAACACCTCTCTAATTTGAAGTTTACCCTATTCATATCATTTTAAAATATACCTTGCTGAAGAATCGATTAGTTGAATTCAACAATATAGTGATCATTCACCTCTATCTTGTTCTTTGTCATTTTCTTTTCCCTATATCAGTCAATGCATTCCTACAAAAATCTTCACAATACCAAGCATTTTATTTAATTTTTAAGATAACATTCTAAAGTTCATAGAACCAGATGTTTATACTTAAATTGTATTCAACACTTGTTTGATGAAAATTACTCGGAAAGCATGGAGAAATCAGTTAAATGCTGCTGAGATTTGAACTCAGGATTTCCTGTTTACGAGACAGGAGCTTTAACCACTAAGCCACAGCACCAACGGTAATAGTAAAAAATGCATAAAGAATTTATTGTTGATGATGAAAATGTGTTTTCTGCTATAAATTCTTCTATATATGTATTGTAATCTTAAACACGAAAAGATACTCAATCACTACGCAAGGATTGATATGTTTTAATAAACAGGTACTCTTATAAAACCCAATTTCATTTCTTGAATTCTTTACAATTTTGTTTCATGAAGGTATTAATATTGCTCAAATCTAGGTAGAAATTTCATCTACGTCTTTCTCATAGATATGTATTTTTTTAATTTTGCAATAACATTATTCATTCTATAATCTTGAAAATACTTGGGTTTTTATAAGGTTTAAGATGATCTGTTCAACAGTAATATGAATCAGACTTTTATATTTTAATTGTATCGGAATAAGACCTAATGAAAATGATTTGTTATATAACAATGAGAAAAGCAGGGCGCTGCTGAGAGTTGAACTCAGAATCTCCTTTTTACTAAACTGGCGCCTTAACCGGCTAAGCCACAGCACCCACTTGATAATTAATTTTGAAACACTTTTCTTTATGGTGTTCAAGAGAATATTGCTTTTCCACTTTCATATTCTTTTCTAAGTTCACACACTTCTCTACTCAAACACTTTAGATGAATGAAGACTCTTCACTTATTCAAAAATACTTCTCTAATTTGAAGTTTACCCTATTCATATGATTTTAAAATATACCTTGCTGACGAATGGATTAGTTGAATTCAACAATAGAGTGATCATTCACCTCTATCTTGTTCTTTGTCATTTTCTTTTCCCTATTTCAGTCAATGCATTCCTACAAAAATCTTAATACCAAGCATTTAATTTAATTTTTAAGATAACTTATTCTAAAGTTCATAGAACCAGATGTTTATTCTAAAATTGTATTCAACACTTGTTTGATGAAAATTATTCGGAAAGCATGGTGCTGCTGGTATTTGAACTCAGGATTTCCTGTTTACCAGACAGGCGCTTTAACCACTAAGCCACAGCACCAACGTTAATAGTAAAAAATGCATAAATCATTTATTGTTGATGATGAAAATGTGTTTCTGCCATAAATTCTTCTTTATATGTATTGTAATCTTAAACACGAAAAGATACTCAATCACTACGCAAGGATTAATATGTTTTAATAAACAGGTACTCTTATAAAACCCAATTTCATTTCTTGAATTCTTTACAATTTTTTTTCATGAAGGTATTAATATTGCTCAAATCTAGGTAGAAATTTCATCTACGTCTTTCTCATAGATATGTATTTTTTTCATTTTGCAATAACAGTATTCATTCTATAATCTTGGAAATACTTGTGTTTTTATAAGGTTTAAGATGATCTGTTCAACAGTAAGATGAATCAGATTTTTATATTTTAATTGTATCGGAATAAGACCTGATAAAAATGATTTGTTATATAACAATTAGAAAAGCAAGGCGCTGCTGAGAGTTGAACTCAGGATCTCCTTTTTACTAAACAGGCGCTTTAACCAGCTAAGCCACAGCAACCAATTGATTCTTAATATTGAAACACTTTTCTTTATGCTGTTCAAGAGAATATTGCTTTTTCACTTTCATATTCTTTTCTAAGTTCACACACTTCTCTACTCATGAACTTAAGATGAATGAAGACTCTTCACTTATTCAAAAACACCTCTCTAATTTGAAGTTTACCCTATTCATATCATTTTAAAATATACCTTGCTGAAGAATGGATTAGTTGAATTCAACAATAGAGTGATCATTCACCTCTATCTTGTTCTTTGTCATTTTCTTTTCCCTATTTCAATCAATGCATTCCTACAAAAATCTTCACAATACCAAGTATTTTATTTAATTTTTAGCATAACATTCTAAAGTTCATAGAACCAGATGTTTATACTTAAATTGTATTCAACACTTGTTTGATGAAAATTACTCGGAAAGCATGGAGAAAACAGTTAAATGCTGCTGAGATTTGAACTCAGGATTTCCTGTTTACGAGACAGGAGCTTTAACCACTAAGCCACAGCACCAACGGTAATAGTAAAAAATGCATAAATAATTTATTGTTGATGATGAAAATGTGTTTTCTGCTATAAATTCTTCTTTATATGTATTGTAATCTTAAACACGAAAAGATACTCAATCACTACGCAAGGATCAATATGTTTTAATAAACAGGTACTCTTATAAAACCCAATTTCATTTCTTGAATTCTTTACAATTTTTTTTCATGAAGGTAATAATATTGCTCCAATCTAGGTAGACATTTCATCTACGTCTTTCTCATAGATATGTATTTTTTTCATTTTGCAATAACAGTATTCATTCTATAATCTTGAAAATACTTGGGTTTTTATAAGGTTAAAGCTGATCTGTTCAACAGTAAGATGAATCAGACTTTTATATTTTAATTGTATCGGAATAAGACCTAATGAAAATGATTTATTATATAACAATGAGAAAAGCAAGGCACTGCTGAGAGTTGAACTCAGGATCTCCTGTTTACGAGACAGGCGCTTTAACCACTAAGCCACAGCACCAACGTTAATAGTAAAAAATGCATAAATAATTTATTGTTGATGATGAAAATGTGTTTCTGCTATAAATTCTTCTTTATATGTATTGTAATCTTAAACACGAAAAGATACTCAATCACTGCGCAAGGATTAATATGTTTTAATAAACAGGTACACTTATAAAACCCAATTTCATTTCTTGAATTCTTTACAATTTTTTTTCATGGAGGTATTAATATTGCTCAAATCTAGGTAGAAATTTCATCTACGTCTTTCTCATAGATATGTATTTTTTTCATTTTGCAATAACAGTATTCATTCTATAATCTTGGAAATACTTGTGTTTTTATAAGGTTAAAGATGATCTGTTCAACAGTAAGATGAATCAGACTTTTATATTTTAATTGTATCGGAATAAGACCTAATGAAAATGATTTGTTATATAACAATGAGAAAAGCAAGGTGCTGCTGAGAGTTGAACTCAGGATCTCCTGTTTACTAGATAGGCGCTTTAACCAGCTAAGCCACAGCACCCACTTGATTCTTAATTTTGAAACACTTTTCTTTATAGTGTTCAAGAGAATATTGCTTTTTCACTTTCATATTCTTTTCTAAGTTCACACACTTCACTACTCAAACACTTAAGATGAATGAAGACTCTTCACTTATTCAAAAACACCTCTCTAATTTGAAGTTTACTCTATTCATATCATTTTAAAATATACCTTGCTGAAGAATGGATTAGTTGAATTCAACAATAGAGTGATCATTCACCTCTATCTTGTTCTTTGTCATTTTCTTTTCCCTATTTCAGTCAATGCATTCCTACAAAAATCTTCACACTACCAAGCATTTTATTTAATTTTTAAGGTAACTTTTTCTAAAGTTCATAGAACTAGATGTTTATTCTTAAATTGTATTCAACACTTGTTTGAAGAAAATTATTCGGAAAGCATGGAGAAAACTGTTAGGTGCTGCTGAGATTTGAACTCAGGATTTCCTGTTTACGAGACAGGAGCTTTAACCACTAAGCCACAGCACCAACGGTAATAGTAAAAAATGCATAAATAATTTATTGTTGATGATGAAAATGTGTTTTCTGCTATAAATTCTTCTTTATATGTATTGTAATCTTAAACACGAAAAGATACTCAATCACAACGCAAGGATTAATATGTTTTAATAAACAGGTACTCTTATAAAACCCAATTTCATTTCTTGAATTCTTTACAATTTTTTTTCATGAAGGTAATAATATTGCTCCAATCTAGGTAGACATTTCATCTACGTCTTTCTCATAGATATGTATTTTTTTCATTTTGCAATAACAGTATTCATTCTATAATCTTGAAAATACTTGGGTTTTTATAAGGTTAAAGCTGATCTGTTCAACAGTAAGATGAATCAGACTTTTATATTTTAATTGTATCGGAATAAGACCTAATGAAAATGATTTATTATATAACAATGAGAAAAGCAAGGCACTGCTGAGAGTTGAACTCAGGATCTCCTGTTTACGAGACAGGCGCTTTAACCACTAAGCCACAGCACCAACGTTAATAGTAAAAAATGCATAAATAATTTATTGTTGATGATGAAAATGTGTTTCTGCTATAAATTCTTCTTTATATGTATTGTAATCTTAAACACGAAAAGATACTCAATCACTGCGCAAGGATTAATATGTTTTAATAAACAGGTACACTTATAAAACCCAATTTCATTTCTTGAATTCTTTACAATTTTTTTTCATGAAGGTATTAATATTGCTCAAATCTAGGTAGAAATTTCATCTACGTCTTTCTCATAGATATGTATTTTTTTCATTTTGCAATAACAGTATTCATTCTATAATCTTGAAAATACTTGGGTTTTTATAAGGTTAAAGATGATCTGTTCAACAGTAAGATGAATCAGACTTTTATATTTTAATTGTATCGGAATAAGACCTAATGAAAATGATTTGTTATATAACAATGAGAAAAGCAAGGTGCTGCTGAGAGTTGAACTCAGGATCTCCTGTTTACTAGATAGGCGCTTTAACCAGCTAAGCCACAGCACCCACTTGATTCTTAATTTTGAAACACTTTTCTTTATGGTGTTCAAGAGAATATTGCTTTTTCACTTTCATATTCTTTTCTAAGTTCACACACTTCACTACTCAAACACTTAAGATGAATGAAGACTCTTCACTTATTCAAAAACACCTCTCTAATTTGAAGTTTACTCTATTCATATCATTTTAAAATATACCTTGCTGAAGAATGGATTAGTTGAATTCAACAATAGAGTGATCATTCACCTCTATCTTGTTCTTTGTCATTTTCTTTTCCCTATTTCAGTCAATGCATTCCTACAAATATCTTCACACTACCAAGCATTTTATTTAATTTTTAAGGTAACTTTTTCTAAAGTTCATAGAACTAGATGCTTATTCTTAAATTGTATTCAACACTTGTTTGAAGAAAATTATTCGGAAAGCATGGAGAAAACTGTTAGGTGCTGCTGAGATTTGAACTCAGGATTTCCTGTTTAAGAGACAGGAGCTTTAACCACTAAGCCACAGCCCCAAACATAATAGCAAAAAATGCATAAATAATTTATTGTTGATGATGAAAATGTGTTTTCTGCTATAAATTCTTCTTTATATGTATTGTAATCTTAAACACCAAAAGATACTCAATCACTACGCAAGGATTAATATTTTTTAATAAACAGGTACTCTCATAAAATCAAATTTCATTTCTTGAATTCTTTACAATTTTTTTTCATGAAGGTATTAATATTGCTCAAATCTAGGTAGAAATTTCATCTACGTCTTTCTCATAGATATGTAGTTTTTTTATTTTGCAATAACAGTATTCATTCTATATTCTTGAAAATACTTGGGTTTTTATAAGGTTTAAGATGATCTTTTCAACAGTAAGACAAGGAACATCATCGCTACTTAGCGCCTCACGCTTATCTCGCTGAACAGCGTTTTTAAAATCTTCTTTTGTGTATTTGCTATTTCTTTTTGCTGACTGCATTGGTTTTTTAAAATTGCGCCTTACCTGCATTCTAATTGGCATCCACCGCTGCTCGAGCAGGTCCGGTTCTCGGGGTGGGCTCATTTTGCAGCAGACATCTTGGAGTGGGGTAGGAGTTTGGGCACCATCTTTTAGCGAGCACTCTAGTGCGCTGTAGCATAGGTGGGACGCCTACTTAAGGCGAGCTGCTTCAGGGTTCGGCCTGACAAGGAATATCATCGCTACTTAGCGCCTCGCGCTTATCTCGCTGAACAGCGTTTTTAAAATCTTCTTTTGTGTATTTGCTATTTCTTTTTTGATGACTGCATTGGTTTTTTAAAATTGCTCCTTACCTGCATTCTAATTGGCATCCACGCTGCTCGAGCGGGTCCAGTTCTCGGGGTAGGCTCATTTTGCAGCAGACATCTTGGAGTGGGGTAGGAGTTTGGGCGCCATCTTTTAGCGAGCGCTCTAGTGCGCTGTAGCATAGGTGGGACACCTACTTAAGGCGAGCTGCTTCAGGGTTCGGCCTGACAAGGAACATCATCGCTACTTAGCGCCTCGCGCTTATCTCGCTAAACAGCGTTTTTAAAATCTTCTTTTGTGTATTTGCTATTTCTTTTTTGCTGACTGCATTGGTTTTTTAAAATTGCCCCTTACCTGCATTCTAATTGGCATCCACCGCTGCTCGAGCGGGTCCGGTTCTCGGGGTGGGCTCATTTTGCAGCAGACATCTTGGAGTGGGGTAGGAGTTTGGGCGCCATCTTTTAGCGAGCGCTCTAGTGCGCTGTAGCATAGGTGGGACACCTACTTAAAGTTCCCTGCCTAGCGCAGCGGTATCGCCCTCGCTTAGCCTGAGTTGTGCCAGAGTCCTGCCCATCTGCGCCCGTCCGCGTACGGTCGTGTTGGTCGGGGTGGGACTCTGTCCATCGCTTGATGTTGCACGATGCTTCGTTACACCAGGGAAGCTCTTGTGTCCATCGGCCGGTGTTTGCCATCATGCGATACTGCTCGTGTACATCCTTTTTGTGGTCCACATCAGTGTGCATGCTGTAGGTGGATGCTTGAAGCCCCCGCCTTATTGGGCGATGCCGGAGCTAAGTTAGCTACTGGCAGCACACTTCCCTCGCATCTCATTACCATCTGGAACCTAAATGTGAGGTCGTTGGCTAAACACCACCAGGACATAGCCGACCTCTTGGGACAGGAACTCCCTGATATTATCTGTCTGACAGAGACTTGGCTCCAGGACTCTGACACAGCTCTTCTCAATCTGGCCTTTCCTTCTGGGTATTCGATCTACATGCTCAATCGCCCCTCGAGGGGTGGAGGAATTGCGCTTGCCATCAAATCCTGCTACCCTTGCGATTGGAGAGGGCAAAGGATAGCGGGCTGTGAAAGTGCCCTGTTTAAGGTTTCTGTTACACCTTGCTTTACTTTTTCAGGCCTGCTAATTTGCCGCCCACCTGGCAGTGATGTGGCATTTAGGGAGGCTCTCCCTGATGCTGTAAGCTCACTGGCAGTGGGGTGTGAATCTCCATTTTGACACCTTGGCTTTACCCTCAGTGGGAGGTATTGTGGCTGATCTTGAGGCCCTTCAACTGCTCCAACTGGTCTCGGACCCCACCCATGTTGGTTGTCATATTCTGGACCCCTTCTTCTCGAATTTATCTGAGGTAAAAGTGGCCTCCCCTCTTCTTATGTCTTGGACATATCACTCGTTGGTGACTATCAAATGCCCACTACCATAGCCTCCCTTTAAACCCTTGACGCAAGTCTTGCCCAGACGGCGTTGGAGTAAATTAAAACTGGAAGACTTCCACTGTCTTCTCTCCGAGGACCCATTGGGCCCTGCGGAGAATGTGGAATCTGGTTACGACAATTTCTGCGAATGGTTAACCAGAGCCCTTGATTTCCTGATTCCAATGACTGCGAGTAGGTGTGGACCGCGAGACCCTAGTCCCTGGTATAATGGTACACAGCGTGCGTTGAAAAGCTCTTGCAGACGTGCGGAGAGAGACTGGCGGAAAACGTATGACAACAGCAAAAAAGCCTTTTATATGGCTACCGTTAAGTCTTATCACCGAGCGGTCTGCAGAGCCCGGGCTGCAGTCTGTGCCCTGGAATTCCGCAACAGTCCTAATCCATCCAAAACCATTTTTAAAGCTCTCAAGGATCTTGATGCTAAAAAGCCCTCCGCCGACGTCATTGGTTCCAACACTCAATGTGAAACGCTGGCGGCCTTCTTTTTGGAGAAGGTCCATTTCATCTATAGAGCTTTTCCCACGGCTGCACCTACCGGTGTCGGGCTGCATAATCCCCCCAGACAGGTGGTGTAAGATTCTCTCCCCTGTCTCACACCGGAGATTTTTAAGACTCTAGCTCTTCGGGTTAAGTCGGGGTCTCCGGCTGACCCGCTCAAGCCAGCAATTTTTAGAGACTTGACACCCTCTAACCCAGTCTGGGATCTGATCAACATCTCGCTCTCGTCTGGCCTAGTACCTTTGAAATGGAAGCAGGCAGTAGTAATGCCCATTTTGAAGAAGCCATCTCCCGACCCTAGTAAACCAGAGAATTATAGGCCGATCTCGCTTCTCCCGTGGCCAGCCAAAGTCGCCGTGGTGCATGTTAACACCGCCCTCTCTGACCATCTCTCGCGCACTAACGTTCTGGATGATACACAGAACAGCTTTCGAGCTGGCCACAGCATGGAGACAGCACTCCTGTTTATGGCTGAGCATCTGCGGGCGGTGCTCGACGCGGGTCAAACGGCGGCGCTTGTTTTATTAGACCTGAGCGCCGCCTTCGACACCGTCTCGCATGGGATCCTCCTGCAGCGCCTTGAGGAGGCAGGCGTGACTGGCACTGCACTGCAGTGGTTCCGATCATTTCTGGTGGATCGTTCTTTCTGTGTGGCTGCCCCGCCCCACCAGTCCAAATTCCATCCTCTCATGCTTGGGGTCCCGCAGGGGTCCTCGCTGAGTCCCACGTTGTTCAATCTATACGTGAGGCCGCTGGCTGAGGTTGTAAAGCACTGCGGTATGACCATGGTGTCATACGCGGATGATACTCAGATAGCGGTCACAATCAGCGGGGATTCCGGGGTGGAAGCCCCAAGATTCCGAGATGGACTGCGGGCGGTGGCCAGCTGGATGACGTCCAACTGTCTCCAACTGAATGCCAAAAAGACAGAGATTATGGTCTTTGGCAAACAGACGGAACTTTGGGGCGACACCTGGTGGCCCCCCGAGTTGGGCCCCACCCTTACTCCGGCCTCGGAGATTAAAAATCTGGGGGGATGGTTGGACCCTACTCTTAGTTTTGTTGGCCATACTAAAAGAACTGCGGCCTGCTGCTTCGGCATTCTGTGCAATTTGAGACCTGCACTCAAATTCTTTGACGCTGCGACCCGTCAACTTGTGGTTCAGGCGACGGTGTTGTCTCGGCTGGATTATGCCAGCTCCCTTTTTATAGGGTTAAATCAGGCCGAGCTCACCCGCCTCCAGCGAGTGCAAAATGCAGCCGCCAGAGCAGTAGTAGGCCTTCCTAGGGCTTGTTCTGTCTCTCACACCCTGCGTGCTCTCCATTGGCTACCCATCAGGCAGCGGATTTATTTTAAAGTGTTGTGTATGTCTTTTAAGATCTTAAAGGGTCCCTCTGCTCAGATACTTCACAATCTTCTGTGTTTCTACATTCCTGGGCGCTCTCTTCGCTCTTCGGACCGCGAATTAGCTGCAGTTCCTCGTTTCAAACGCAGCCGAGCTGGAGGACACTCCTTTCGGGTGCGGGCGGCTGTGTTATGGAATGCCCTTCCATTTGAAATCCGGACCCTTGCCGACCTGCTTTCTTTCCGTAGAGTGGTCAAGACTCTTTTGTTCCTGTAGTGTTCCTTCTTAAACGCTTATTTCTTTCAGTTATGTTGTGTGGCCTCCTTGTCAGGCGCCGGGACGCTCCTTCGCTGGAGCAGCTGCGTGCATTATAAATGCCATTAACATAACATAACAAGATGAATCAGACTTTTATATTTTAATTGTATCGGAATAAGACCTAATGAAAATGATTTGTTATGTAACAATTAGAAAAGCAAGGCGCTGCTGAGAGTTGAACTTAGGATCTCCTGTTTACTAGACAGGCGCTTTAACCAGCTAACCGACAGCACCCACTTGATTCTTAATTTTGAAACACTTTTCTTTATGGTGTTCAAGAGAATATTGCTTTTTCACGTTCATATTCTTTTCTAAGTTCACACACTTCTCTACTCAAACACTTTAGATGAATGAAGACTCTTCACTTATACAAAAATACTTCTCTAATTTGAAGTTTACCCTATTCATATCGTTTTAAAATATACCTTGCTGACGAATGGATTAGTTGAATTCAACAATAGAGTGATCATTCACCTCTATCTTGTTCTTTGTCATTTTCTTTTCCCTATTTCAGTCAATGCATTCCTACAAAAATCTACACAATACCAAGCATTTTATTTAATTTTTAAGATAACTTATTCTAAAGTTCATAGAACAAGATGTTTATTCTTAAATTGTATTCAACACTTGTTTGATGAAAATTATTCGGAAAGCTTGGAGAAAACAGTTAGGTGCTGCTGAGATTTGAACTCAGGATTTCCTGTTTATGAGACAGGCACTTTAACCACTAAGCCACAGCACCAACGTTAATAGTAAAAATTGCATAAATAATTTATTGTTGATGATGAAAATGTGTTTCCTGCTATAAATTCTTCTTTATATGTATTGTAATCTTAAACACGAAAAGATACTCAATCACTACGCAAGTATTAATATGTTTTAATAAACAGGTACTCTTATAAAACCCAATTTCATTTCTTGAATTCTTTACAATTTTGTTTCATGAAGGTATTAATATTGCTCAAATCTAGGTGGAAATTTCATCTACGTCTTTCTCATAGATATGTATTTTTTTCATTTTACAATAACAGTATTCATTCTATAATCTTGAAAATACGTGGGTTTTTATAAGGTTTAAGATGAGCTGTTCAACAGTAATATGAATCAGACTTTTATATTTTAATTGTATCGGAATAAGACCTAATGAAAATGATTTGTTATATAACAATGAGAAAAGCAGGGTGCTGCTGAGAGTTGAACTCAGGATCTCCTTTTTACTAAACTGGCGCTTTAACCGGCTAAGCCACAGCACCCACCTGATTCTTAATTTTGAAACACTTTTCTTTATGGTGTTCAAGAGAATATTGCTTTTCCACTTTCATATTCTTTTCTAAGTTCACACACTTCTCTACTCAAACACTTTAGATGAATGAAGACTCTTCACTTATTCAAAAATACTTCTCTAATTTGAAGTTTACCCTATTCATATCATTTTAAAATATACCTTGCTGACGAATGGATTAGTTGAATTCAACAATAGAGTGATCATTCACCTCTATCTTGTTCTTTGTCATTTTCTTTTCCCTATTTCAGTCAATGCATTCCTACAAAAATCTTAACAATACCAAGCATTTAATTTAATTTTTAAGATAACTTATTCTAAAGTTCATAGAACCAGATGTTTATTCTAAAATTGTATTCAACACTTGTTTGATGAAAATTATTCGGAAAGCATGGAGAAAACAGTTAAGTGCTGCTGATATTTGAACTCAGGATTTCCTGTTTACCATACAGGCGCTTTAACCACTAAGCCACAGCACCAACGTTAATAGTAAAAAATTCATAAATCATTTATTGTTGATGATGAAAATGTGTTCCTGCCATAAATTCTTCTTTATATGTATTGTAATCTTAAACACAAAAAGATACTCAATCACTACGCAAGGATTAATATGTTTTAAAAACAGGTACTCTTATAAAACCCAATTTCATTTCTTGAATTTTTTACAATTTTTTTTCATGAAGGTATTAATATTGCTCAAATCTAGGTAGAAATTTCATCTACGTCTTTCTCATAGATATGTATTTTTTTCATTTTGCAATAACAGTTTTCATTCTATAATCTTGGAAATACTTGGGTTTTTGATAAGGTTTAAGATGATCTGTTCAACAGTAAGATGAATCAGATTTTTATATTTTAATTATATCGGAATAAGACCTAATAAAAATGATTTGTTATATAACAATGAGAAAAGCAAGGCGCTGCTGAGAGTTGAACTCAGGATCTCCTTTTGACTAAACAGGCGCTTTAACCAGCTAAGCCACAGCACTCACTTGATTCTTAATTTTGAAACACTTTTCTTTATGGTGTTCAAGAGAATATTGCTTTTTCACTTTCATATTCTTTTCTAAGTTCACACACTTCTCTACTCAAACACTTAAGATGAATGAAGACTCTTCACTGATTCAAAAACACCTCTCTAATTTGAAGTTTACCCTATTCATATCATTTTAAAATATTCCTTGCTGAAGAATGGATTAGTTGAATTCCACAATAGAGTGATCATTCACCTCTATCTTGTTCTTTGTCATTTTCTTTTCCCTATTTCAGTCAATGCATTCCTACAAAAATCTTCACAATACCAAGCATTTAATTTAATTTTTAAGATAACTTATTCTAAAGTTCATAGAACCAGATGTTTATTCCTAAATTGTATTCAACACTTGTTTGATGTAAATTATTCGGAAAGCATGGAGAAAACAGTTAGGGGATGCTGAGATTCGAACTCAGGATTTCTTGTTTATGAGACAGGAGCTTTAACCACTAAGCCACAGCACCAACATTAATAGTAAGAAATGCATAAATAATTCATTGTTGATGATGAAAATGTGTTTTCTGCTATAAATTCTTCTTTATATGTATTGTAATCTTAAACACAAAAAGATACTCAATCACTACGCAAGGATTAATATGTTTTAATAAACAGGTACTCTTATAAAACCCAATTTCATTTCTTGAATTCTTTAAAAAAAAATCATGAAGGTATTAATATTGCTCAAATCTAGGTAGAAATGTCATCTACGTCTTTCTCATAGATATGTATTTTTTTAATTTGGCAATAACAGTATTCATTCTATAATCTTGAAAATGCTTGGGTTTTTATAAGGTTAAAGATGATCTGTTCAACAGTAAGATGAATCAGACTTTTATATTTTAATTGTATCTGAATAAGACCTAATGAAAATGATTTGTTATATAACAATGAGAAAAGCAAGGCGCTGCTGAGATTTGAACTCAGGATCTCCTGTTTACTAGACAGGCGCTTTAACCAGCTAAGCCACAGGACCCACTTGATTCTTAAAGTTGAAACACTTTTCTTTATGGTGTTCAAGAGAATATTGCTTTTTCACTTTCATATTCTTTTCTAAGTTCACACACTTCTCTACTCAAACACTTAAGATGAATGAAGACTCTTCACTTATTCAAAAACACCTCTCTAATTTGAAGTTTACCCTATTCATATCATTTTAAAATATACCTTGCTGAAGAATGGATTAGTCGAATTCCACAATAGAGTGATCATTCACCTCTATCTTGTTCTTTGTCATTTTCTTTTCCTTATTTCAGTCAATGCATTCCTACAAAAATCTTCACAATACCAAGCATTTTATTCAATTTTTAAGATAACTTATTCTAAAGTTCATAGAACCAGATGTTTATACTTAAATTGTATTCAACACTTGTTTGATGAAAATTATTCGGAAAGCATGGAGAAAATAGTTAAATGCTGCTGAGAATTGAACTCAGGATTTCTTGTTTATGAGACAGGAGCTTTAACCACTAAGCCACAGCACCAACAGTAATTGCAAAAAATGCATAAAGAATTTATTGTTGATGATGAAAATGTGTTTTCTGCTATAAATTCTTCTTTATATGTATTGTAATCTTAAACACGAAAACATACTCAATCACTATGCAAGTATTATTATGTTTTAATAAACAGGTACTCTCATAAAACCCAATTTCATTTCTTGAATTCTTTACAATTTTTTTTCATGAAGGTAATAATATTGCTCCAATCTAGGTAAACATTTCATCTACGTCTTTCTCATAGATATGTATTTTTTTAATTTGGCAATAACAGTATTCATTCTATAATCTTGAAAATACTTGGGTTTTTATAATGTTAAAGATGATCTGTTCAACAGTAAGATGAATCAGACTTTTATATTTTAATTGTATCGGAATAAGACCTAATGAAAATGATTTGTTATATAACAATGAGAAAAGCAAGGCGCTGCTGAGATTTGAACTCAGGATCTCCTGTTTACTAGACAGGCGCTTTAACCAGCTAAGCCACAGGACCCACTTGATTCTTAAATATGAAACACTTTTCTTTATGGTGTTCAAGAGAATATTGCTTTTTCACTTTCTTATTCTTTTCTAAGTTCACACACTTCTCTACTCAAACACTTAGGATGAATGAAGACTCTTCACTTATTCAAAAACACCTCTCGAATTTGAAGTTTACCCTATTCATATCATTTTAAAATATACCTTGCTGAAGAATGGATTAGTTGAATTCCACAATAGAGTGATCATTCACCTCTATCTTGTTCTTTGTCATTTTCTTTTCCCTATTTCAGTCAATGCATTCCTACAAAAATCTTCACAATACCAAGCATTTAGTTTAATTTTTAAGATAACTTATTCTAAAGTTCATAGAACCAGATGTTTATTCTTAAATTGTATTCAACACTTGTTTGATGTAAATTATTCGGAAAGCATGGAGAAAACAGTTAGGTGATGCTGAGATTCTAACTCACGATTTCCTGTTTATGAGACAGGCGCTTTAACCACTAAGCCACAGCACCAACGTTAATAGTAAAAAATGCATAAATAATTCATTGTTGATGATGAAAATGTGTTTTCTGCTATAAATTCTTCTTTATATGTATTGTAATCTTAAACACGAAAAGATACTCAATCACTACGCAAGGATTAATATGTTTTAATAAACAGGTACTCTTATAAAACCCAATTTCATTTCTTGAATTCTTTACAATTTTTTTTCATGAAGGTATTAATATTGCTCAAATCTAGGTAGAAATTTCATCTACGTCTTTCTCATAGATATATATTTTTTTCATTTTGCAATAACAGTATTCATTCTATAATCTTGAAAATACTTGGGTTTTTATAAGGTTTAAAATGATCTTTTCAACAGTAAGATGAATCAGACTTTTATATGTTAATTGAATCGGAATAAAACCTGATGAAAATGATTTGTTATATAACAATGAGAAAAGCAAGGCACTGCTGAGAGTTGAACTCAGGATCTCCTGTTTACTAGACAGGCGCTTTAACCAGCTAAGCCACAGCACCCACTTGATTCTTAATTTTGAAAGACTTTTCTTTATGGTGTTCAAGAGAATATTGCTTTTTCACTTTCATATTCTTTTCTAAGTTCACACACTTCTCTACTCATGAACTTAAGATGAATGAAGACTCTTCACTTTTTCAAAAACACCTCTCTAATTTGAAGTTTACCCTATTCATATCATTTTAAAATATACCTTGCTGAAGAATGGATTAGTTGAATTCAACAATAGAGTGATGATTCACCTCTATCTTGTTCTTTGTCATTTTCTTTTTCCTATTTCAGTCAATGCATTCCTACAAAAATCTTCACAATACCAAGCATTTTATTTAATTTTTAAGATAACTTATTCTAAAGTTCATAGAACCAGATGTTTATTCTTAAATTGTATTCAACACTTGTTTGATGAAAATATTCGGAAAGCATGGAGAAAACCGTTAGGTGCTGCTGGAATTTGAACTCAGAATTTCCTGTTTACGAGACAGGCACTTTAACCACTAAGCCACAGCACCAACGTTAAAAGTAAAAAATGCATAAATAATTTATTGTTGATGATGAAAATGTGGTTCTGCTATAAATTCTTCTTTATATGTATTGTAATCTTAAACATGAAAAGATACTCAATCACTACGCAAGGATTAATATGTTTTAATAAACAGGTACTCTTATAAAACCCAATTTCATTTCTTGAATTCTTTACAATTTTTTTTATGAAGGTATTAATATTGCTCAAATCTAGGTAGAAATTTCATCTACGTCTTTCTCATAGATATGTATTTTTTTATTTTGCAATAACAGTATTCATTCTATAATCTTGAAAATACTTGGGTTTTTATAAGGTTTAAGATGATCTGTTCAACAGTAAGATGAATCAGACTTTTATATTTTAATTGTATCGGAATAAGACCTAATGAAAATGATTTGTTATATAACAATGAGAAAAGCAAGGCGCTGCTGAGAGTTGAACTCAGGATCTCCTTTTTACTAATCAGGCGGTTTAACCAGCTAAGCCACAGCACCCTCTTGATTCTTAATTTTGAAACACTTTTCTTTATGGTGTTCAAAAGAATATTGCTTTTTCACTTTCATATTCTTTTCTAAGTTCACACACTTCTCTACTCATGAACTTAAGATGAATGAAGACTCTTCACTTTTTCAAAAACATCTCTCTAATTTGAAGTTTACCCTATTCATATCATTTTAAAATATACCTTGCTGAAGAATGGATTAGTTGAATTCAACAATAGAGTGATCATTCACCTCTATCTTGTTCTTTGTCATTTTCTTTTCCCTATTTCAATCAATGCATTCCTACAAAAATCTTCACAATACCAAGTATTTTATTTAATTTTTAAGATAACTTATTCTAAAGTTCATAGAACCAGTTGTTTATACTTAAATTGTATTCAACACTTGTTTGATGAAAATTATTCGGAAAGCATGAAGAAAACAGTTAAATGCTGCTGAGATTTGAACTCAGGATTTCCAGTTTACGAGATAGGAGCTTTAACCACTAAGCCACAGCACCAACGGTAACAGTAAAAAATGCATAAATAATTTATTGTTGATGATGAAAATGTGTTTTCTGCTATAAATTCTTCTTTATATGTATTGTAATCTTAAACACGAAAAGATACTCAATCACTACGCAAGGATTCATATGTTTTAATAAACAGGTACTCTTATAAAACCCAATTTCATTTCTTGAATTCTTTACAATTTTTTTTCATCAAGGTAATAATATTGCTCCAATCTAGGTAGACATTTCATCTACGTCTTTCTCATAGATATATATTTTTTTCATTTTGCAATAACAGTATTCATTCTATAATCTTGAAAATACTTGCGTTTTTATAAGGTTAAAGATGATCTGTTCAACAGTAAGATGAATCAGACTTTTATATTTTAATTGTGTCGGAATAAGACCTAATGAAAATGATTTGTCATATAACAATGAGAAAAGCAAGGCACTGCTGAGAGTTGAACTCAGGATCTCCTGTTTACTAGACAGGCACTTTAACCAGATAAGCCACAGCACCCACTTGATTCTTAAAATTGAAATACTTTTCTTTATGTTGTTCAAGAGAATATTGCTTTTTCACTTTCATATTCTTTTCTAAGTTCACACACTTCTCTACTCAAACACTTATGAATGAAGACTCTTCACTTATTCAAAACCACCTCTCTAATTTGAAGTTTACCCTATTCATATCATTTTAAAATATACCTTGCTGAAGAATGGATTAGTTGAATTCAACAATAGAGTGATCATTCACCTCTATCATTTTCTTTGTCATTTTCTTTTCCCTATTTCAGTCAATGCATTCCTACAAAAATCTTCACAATACCAAGTATTTTATTTAATTTTTAAGATAACTTATTCTAAAGTTCATAGAACCAGATGTTTATTCTTAAATTGTATTCAACACTTGTTTGATGAAAATTATTCGGAAAGCAAGGAGAAAACAGTTGGGTGATGCTGTTATTTGAACTCATGATTTCCTGTTTACGAGACAGGCGCTTTAACCACTAAGCCACAGCACCAACGTTAATAGTACAAAATGCATAAATAATTCATTGTTGATGATGAAAATGTGTTTTCTGCTATGAATTCTTCTTTATATGTATTGTAATCTTAAACACGAAAAGATACTCAATCACTACGCAAGGATTGATATGTTTTAATAAACAGGTACTCTTATAAAACCCAATTTCATTTCTTGAATTCTTTACAATTTTTTTTTCATGAAGGTAATAATATTGCTCCAATCTAGGTAGACATTTCATCTACGTCTTTCTCATAGATAAGTATTTTTTTCTTTTTGCAATAACAGTATTCATTCTATGATCTTGAAAATACTTGGGTTTTTATAAGGTTAAAGATGATCTGTTCAACAGTAAGATGAATCAGACTTTTATATTTTAATTGTATCGGAATAAGACCTAATGAAAATGATTTGTTATATAACAATGAGAAAAGCAAGGCACTGCTGAGAGTTGATCTCAGGATCTCCTGTTTACTAGACAGGCGCTTTAACCAGCTAAGCCACAGCACCCACTTGATTCTTAAATTTGAAACACTTTTCTTTATGATGTTCAAGAGAATATTGCTTTTTCACTTTCATATTCTTTTCTAAGTTCACACACTTCTCTACTCAAACACTTAAGATGAATGAAGACTCTTGACTTATTCAAAAACACCTCTCTAATTTGAAGTTTACCCTATTCATATCATTTTAAAATATACCTTGCTGAAGAATGGATTAGTTGAATTCAACAATAGAGTGATCATTCACTTCTATCTTGTTCTTTGTCATTTTCTTTTCCCTATTTCAGTCAATGCATTCCTACAAAAATCTTCACAATACCAAGGATTTTATTTAATTTTTAAGATAACTCATTCTAAAGTTCATAGAACCAGATGTTTATTCTTAAATTGTATTAAACATTTGTTTGATGAAAATTATTCGGAAAGCATGGAGAAAACAGTTAGGTGCTGCTGAGATTTGAACTCAGGATTTCCTGTTTACGAGACAGGCGCTTTAACCACTAAGCCACAGTACCAACGTTGATAGTAAGAAATGCATAAATAATTTATTGTTGATGATGAAAATGTGTTTCCTGCTATAAATTCTTCTTTATATGTATTGTAATCTTAAACACGAAAAGATACTCAATCACTACGCAAGTATTAATATGTTTTAATAAACAGGTACTCTTATAAAACCCAATTTCATTTCTTGAATTCTTTACACCTTTTTTTTCATGAAGGTAATAATATTGCTCCAATCTAGGTAGACATTTCATCTACGTCTTTCTCATAGATAAGTCTTTTTTTCATTTTGCAATAACAGTATTCATTCTATAATCTTGAAAATACTTGGGTTTTTATAAGGTTAAAGATGATCTGCTCAACACTAAGATGAATCAGACTTTTATATTTTATTTGTATCGGAATAAGACCTAATGAAAATGATTTGTTATATAACAATGTGAAAAGCAAGGCACTGCTGAGAGTTGAACTCAGGATCTCCTGTTTACTAGACAGGCGCTTTAACCAGCTAAGCCACAGCACCCACTTGATTCTTAAGTTTGAAACACTTTTCTTTATGGTGTTCAAGAGAATATTGCTTTTTCACTTTCATATTCTTTTCTAAGTTCCCACACTTCTCTACTCAAACATTTAAGATGAATGAAGACTCTTCACTTATTCAAAAACACCTCTCTAATTTGAAGTTTATCCTATTCATATCATTTTAAAATATACCTTGCTGAAGAATGGATTAGTTGAATTCAACAATAGAGTGATCACTCACCTCCATCTTGTTCTTTGTCATTTTCTTTTCCCTATTTCAGTCAATGCATTCCTACAAAAATCTTCACAACACCAAGCATTTTATTTAATTTTTAAGATAACTTATTCTAAGGTTCATAGAACCAGATGTTTATTCTTAAATTGTATTCAACATTTGTTTGATGAAAAATATTCGGAAAGCATGGAGAAAACATTGGGTGCTGCTGAGATTTGAACTCAGGATTTCCTGTTTACGAGACAAGCGCTTTAACCACTAAGCCACAGCACACAAGTTAATAGTACAAAATGCATAAATAATTCATTGTTGATGATGAAAATGTGTTTTCTGCTATAAATTCTTCTTTATATGTATTGTAATCTTAAACACGAAAAGATACTCAATCACTACGCAAGGATTGATATGTTTTAACCACATGGCTGCTGTGGGGATTTTTGCCCTGTGCTGCAAATTACAATTTTGGTGCTTCTATGACGAGCTCAGCTCGTCATCAGCACACGACACCCGTGGGTGATGACGAGCTGAGCTCGTCATCAGCATCGAAAGGGTTAATAAACAGGTACTCTTATAAAACCCAATTTCATTTCTTGAATTCTTTACAATTTTTTTTCATGAAGGTAATAATATTGCTCCAATCTAGGTAGACATTTCATCTACGTCTTTCTCATAGATATGTACTTTTTTCATTTTGCAATAACAGTATTCATTCTATAATCTTGAAAATACCTGGGTTTTTATAAGGTTAAAGGTGATCTGTTCAACAGTAAGATGAATCAGACTTTTATATTTTAATTGTATCGGAATAAGACCTAATGAAAATGATTTGTTATATAACAATGAGAAAAGCAAGGCACTGCTGAGAGTTGAACTCAGGATCTCCTGTTTACTAGACAGGCGCTTTAACCAGCTAAGCCACAGCACCCACTTGATTCTTAATGTTGAAACACTTTTCTTTATGATGTTCAAGAGAATATTGCTTTTTCACTTTCATATTCTTTTCTAAGTTCAAACACTTCTCTACTCAAACACTTAAGATGAATGAAGACTCTTCACTTATTCAAAAACACCTCTCTAATTTGAAGTTTACCCTATTCATATCATTTTAAAATATACCTTGCTGAAGAATGGATTAGTTGAATAGAACAATAGAGTGATCATTCACCTCTATCTTGTTCTTTGTAATTTTCTTTTCCCTATTTCAGTCAATGCATTCCTACAAAAATCTTCACAATACCAAGCATTTTATTTAATTTTTAAGATAACTTATTCTAAAGTTCATAGAACCAGATGTTTATTCTTAAATTGTATTCAACATTTGTTTGATGAATATTATTCGGAAAGCATGGGGATAACAGTTAGGTGTTGCTGAGATTTGAACTCAGGATTTCCTGTTTACGAGACAGGCGCTTTAACCACTAAGCCACAGCACCAACGTTAATAGTAAGAAATGCATAAATAATTCATTGTTGATGATGAAAATGTGTTTCCTGCTATAAATTCTTCTTTATATGTATTGTAATCTTAAACACGAAAAGATACTCAATCACTACGCAAGTATTAATATGTTTTAATAAACAGGTACTCTTATAAAACCCAATTTCATTTCTTGAATTCTTTAAAAAAAAATCATGAAGGTATTAATATTGCTCAAATCTAGGTAGAAATTTCATCTACGTCTTTCTCATAGATATGTATTTTTTCATTTTGCAATAACAGTATTCATTCTATAATCTTGAAAATACTGCTGTTTTTATAAGGTTTAAGATGATCTGTTCAACAGTAAGATGAATCAGACTTTTATATTTTAATTGTATCGGAATAAGACCTAATACAAATGATTTGTTATATAACAATGAGAAAAGCAAGGCACTGCTGAGAGTTGAACTCAGGATCTCCTGTTTACTAGACAGGCACTTTAACCAGCTAAGCCACAGCACCCACTTGATTCTTAACTTTGAAACACTTTTCTTTATGGTGTTCAAGAGACTATTGCTTTTTCACTTTCATATTCTTTTCTAAGTTCACACACTTCTCTACTCAAACACTTAAGATGAATGAAGACTCTTCACTTATTCAAAAACACCTCTCTAATTTGAAGTTTACCCTATTCATATCATTTTAAAATATACCTTGCTGAAGAATGGATTAGTTGAATTCAACAATAGAGTGATTATTCACCTCTATCTTGTTCTTTGTCATTATCTTTTCCCTATTTCAGTCAATGCATTCCTACAAAAATCTTCACAATACCAAGCATTTTATTAAATGTTTAAGATAACTCATTCTAAAGTTCATAGAACCAGATGTTTATTCTTAAATTGTATTCAACACTTGTTTGATGAAAATTATTCGGAAAGCATGGAGAAAACTGTTAAATGCTGCTGAGAATTGAACTCAGGATTTCCTGTTTACGAGACAGGCGCTTTAACCACTAAGCCACAGCACCAACGTTAATAGTAAGAAATGCATAAATAATTCATTGTTGATGATGAAAATGTGTTTCCTGCTATAAATTCTTCTTTATATGTATTGTAATCTTAAACACGAAAACATACTCAATCACTACGCAAGTATTAATATGTTTTAATAAACAGGTACTCTTATAAAACCCAATTTCATTTCTTGAATTCTTTACAATTTATTTCATGAAGGTAATAATATTGCTCCAATCTAGGTAGACATTTCATCTACGTCTTTCTCATAGATATGTATTTTTGTCATTTTGCAATAACAGTATTCATTCTATAATCTTGAAAATACTTGGGTTTTTATGATGTTAAAGATGATCTGTTCAACAGTAAGATGAATCAGACTTTTATATTTTAATTGTATCGGAATAAGACCTAATGAAAATGATTTGTTATATAACAATGAGAAAAGCAAGGCGCTGCTGAGATTTGAACTCAGGATCTCCTGTTTACTAGACTGGCGCTTTAACCAGCTAAGCCACAGCACCCACTTGATTCTTAAATTTGAAACACTTTTCTTTATGGTGTTCAAGAGAATATTGCTTTTTCACTTTCATATTCTTTTCTAAGTTCACACACTTCTCTACTCAAACACTTAAGATGAATGAAGACTCTTCACTTATTCAAAAACACCTCTCTAATTTGAAGTTTACCCTATTCATATCATTTTAAAATATACCTTGCTGAAGAATGGATTAGTTGAATTCAACAATAGAGTGATCATTCACCTCTATCTTGTTCTTTGTCATTATCTTTTCCCTATTTCAGTCAATGCATTCCTACAAAAATCTTCACAATACGATGCATTTTATTTAATTTTTAAGATAACTTATTCTAAAGTTCATAGAACCAGATGTTTATACTTAAATTGTATTCAACACTTGTTTGATGAAAATTATTCGGAAAGCATGGAGAAAACAGTTAGGTGCTGCTGAGATTTGAACTCAGGATTTCCCGTTTACGAGACAGGCGCTTTAACCACTAAGCCACAGCACCAACGGTAATAGTAAGAAATGCATAAATAATTCATTGTTGATGATGAAAATGTGTTTCCTGCTATAAATTCTTCTTTATATGTATTGTAATCTTAAACACGAAAACATACTCAATCACTACGCAAGTATTAATATGTTTTAATAAACAGGTACTCTTATAAAACTCAATTTCATTTCTTGAATTCTTTAAAAAAAAAATCATGAAGGTAATAATATTGCTCAAATCTAGGTAGAAATTTCATCTACGTCTTTCTCATAGATATGTATTTTTTTCATTTGGCAATAACAGTATTCATTCTATAATCTTGAAAATACTTGTGTTTTTATAAGGTTTAAGATGATCTGTTCAACAGTAAGATGAATCAGACTTTTATATTTTAATTGTATCGGAATAAGACCTAATGAAAATGATTTGTTATATAACAATGCGAAAAGCAAGGCACTGCTGAGAGTTGAACTCAGGATCTCCTGTTTACTAGACAGGCGCTTTAACCAGCTAAGCCACAGCACCCACTTGATTCTTAAATTTGAAACACTTTTCTTTATGGTGTTCAAGAGAATATTGCTTTTTCACTTTCATATTCTTTTCTAAGTTCACACACTTCTCTACTCAAACACTTAAGATGAATGAAGACTCTTCACTTATTCAAAAACACCTCTCTAATTTGAAGTTTACCCTATTCATATCATTTTAAAATATACCTTGCTGAAGAATGGATTAATTGAATTCAACAATAGAGTGATCATTCACCTCTATCTTGTTCTTTGTCATTTTCTTTTCCCTATTTCAATCAATGCATTCCTACAAAAATCTTCACAATACCAAGTATTTTATTTAATTTTTAAGATAACTTATTCTAAAGTTCATAGAACCAGATGTTTATACTTAAATTGTATTCAACACTTGTTTGATGAAAATTATTTGGAATGCATGAAGAAAACAGTTAAATGCTGCTGAGATTTGAACTCAGGATTTCCTGTTTACGAGATAGGAGTTTTAACCACTAAGCCACAGCACCAACAGTAATAGTAAAAAATGCATAAATAATTTATTGTTGATGATGAAAATGTGTTTTCTGCTAAAAATTCTTCTTTATATGTATTGTAATCTTAAACACGAAAAGGTACTCAATCACTTTGCAAAGATTCATATGTTTTAATAAACAGGTACTCTTATAAAACCCAATTTCATTTCTTGAATTCTTTACAATTTTTTTTCATGAAGGTAATAATATTGCTCCAATCTAGGTAGACATTTCATCTACGTCTTTCTCATAGATATGTATTTTTTTCATTTGGCAATAACAGTATTCATTCTATAATCTTGAAAATACCTGGGTTTTTATAAGGTTAAAGATGATCTGTTCAACAGTAAGATGAATCAGACTTTTATATTTTAATTGTATCGGAATAAGACCTAATGAAAATGATTTGTTATATAACAATGAGAAAAGCAAGGCACTGCTGAGAGTTGAACTCAGGATCTCCTGTTTACTAGACAGGTGCTTTAACCAGCTAAGCCAAAGCACCCACTTGATTCTTAAAATTGAAATACTTTTCTTTATGTTGTTCAAGAGAATATTGCTTTTTCACTTTCATATTCTTTTCTAAGTTCACACACTTCTCTACTCAAACACTTAAGATGAATGAAGACTCTTCACTTATTCAAAAACACCTCTCTAATTTGAAGTTTACCCTATTCATATCATTTTAAAATATACCTTGCTGAAGAATGGATTAGTTGAATTCAACAATAGAGTGATCATTCACCTCTATCTTGTTCTTTGTCATTATCTTTTCCCTATTTCAGTCAATGCATTCCTACAAAAATCTTCACAATACGAAGCATTTTATTTAATTTTTAAGATAACTTATTCTAAAGTTCATAGAACCAGATGTTTATACTTAAATTGTATTCAACACTTGTTTGATGAAAATTATTCGGAAAGCATGGAGAAAACAGTTAGGTGCTGCTGAGATTTGAACTCAGGATTTCCCGTTTACGAGACAGGCGCTTTAACCACTAAGCCACAGCACCAACGGTAATAGTAAGAAATGCATAAATAATTCATTGTTGATGATGAAAATGTGTTTCCTGCTATAAATTCTTCTTTATATGTATTGTAATCTTAAACACGAAAACATACTCAATCACTACGCAAGTATTAATATGTTTTAATAAACAGGTACTCTTATAAAACTCAATTTCATTTCTTGAATTCTTTAAAAAAAAAATCATGAAGGTAATAATATTGCTCAAATCTAGGTAGAAATTTCATCTACGTCTTTCTCATAGATATGTATTTTTTTCATTTGGCAATAACAGTATTCATTCTATAATCTTGAAAATACTTGTGTTTTTATAAGGTTTAAGATGATCTGTTCAACAGTAAGATGAATCAGACTTTTATATTTTAATTGTATCGGAATAAGACCTAATGAAAATGATTTGTTATATAACAATGCGAAAAGCAAGGCACTGCTGAGAGTTGAACTCAGGATCTCCTGTTTACTAGACAGGCGCTTTAACCAGCTAAGCCACAGCACCCACTTGATTCTTAAATTTGAAACACTTTTCTTTATGGTGTTCAAGAGAATATTGCTTTTTCACTTTCATATTCTTTTCTAAGTTCACACACTTCTCTACTCAAACACTTAAGATGAATGAAGACTCTTCACTTATTCAAAAACACCTCTCTAATTTGAAGTTTACCCTATTCATATCATTTTAAAATATACCTTGCTGAAGAATGGATTAATTGAATTCAACAATAGAGTGATCATTCACCTCTATCTTGTTCTTTGTCATTTTCTTTTCCCTATTTCAATCAATGCATTCCTACAAAAATCTTCACAATACCAAGTATTTTATTTAATTTTTAAGATAACTTATTCTAAAGTTCATAGAACCAGATGTTTATACTTAAATTGTATTCAACACTTGTTTGATGAAAATTATTTGGAATGCATGAAGAAAACAGTTAAATGCTGCTGAGATTTGAACTCAGGATTTCCTGTTTACGAGATAGGAGTTTTAACCACTAAGCCACAGCACCAACAGTAATAGTAAAAAATGCATAAATAATTTATTGTTGATGATGAAAATGTGTTTTCTGCTAAAAATTCTTCTTTATATGTATTGTAATCTTAAACACGAAAAGGTACTCAATCACTTTGCAAAGATTCATATGTTTTAATAAACAGGTACTCTTATAAAACCCAATTTCATTTCTTGAATTCTTTACAATTTTTTTTCATGAAGGTAATAATATTGCTCCAATCTAGGTAGACATTTCATCTACGTCTTTCTCATAGATATGTATTTTTTTCATTTGGCAATAACAGTATTCATTCTATAATCTTGAAAATACCTGGGTTTTTATAAGGTTAAAGATGATCTGTTCAACAGTAAGATGAATCAGACTTTTATATTTTAATTGTATCGGAATAAGACCTAATGAAAATGATTTGTTATATAACAATGAGAAAAGCAAGGCACTGCTGAGAGTTGAACTCAGGATCTCCTGTTTACTAGACAGGTGCTTTAACCAGCTAAGCCAAAGCACCCACTTGATTCTTAAAATTGAAATACTTTTCTTTATGTTGTTCAAGAGAATATTGCTTTTTCACTTTCATATTCTTTTCTAAGTTCACACACTTCTCTACTCAAACACTTATGAATGAAGACTCTTCACTTATTCAAAACCACCTCTCTAATTTGAAGTTTACCCTATTCATATCATTTTAAAATATACCTTGCTGAAGAATGGATTAGTTGAATTCAACAATAGAGTGATCATTCACCTCTATCATTTTCTTTGTCATTTTCTTTTCCCTATTTCAGTCAATGCATTCCTACAAAAATCTTCACAATACCAAGTATTTTATTTAATTTTTAAGATAACTTATTCTAAAGTTCATAGAACCAGATGTTTATTCTTAAATTGTATTAAACATTTGTTTGATGAAAATTATTCGGAAAGCAAGGAGAAAACAGTTGGGTGATGCTGTTATTTGAACTCATGATTTCCTGTTTACGAGACAGGCGCTTTAACCACTAAGCCACAGCACCAACGTTAATAGTACAAAATGCATAAATAATTCATTGTTGATGATGAAAATGTGTTTTCTGCTATGAATTCTTCTTTATATGTATTGTAATCTTAAACACGAAAAGATACTCAATCACTACGCAAGGATTGATATGTTTTAATAAACAGGTACTCTTATAAAACCCAATTTCATTTCTTGAATTCTTTACAATTTTTTTTTCATGAAGGTAATAATATTGCTCCAATCTAGGTAGACATTTCATCTACGTCTTTCTCATAGATAAGTATTTTTTTCTTTTTGCAATAACAGTATTCATTCTATGATCTTGAAAATACTTGGGTTTTTATAAGGTTAAAGATGATCTGTTCAACAGTAAGATGAATCAGACTTTTATATTTTAATTGTATCGGAATAAGACCTAATGAAAATGATTTGTTATATAACAATGAGAAAAGCAAGGCACTGCTGAGAGTTGATCTCAGGATCTCCTGTTTACTAGACAGGCGCTTTAACCAGCTAAGCCACAGCACCCACTTGATTCTTAAATTTGAAACACTTTTCTTTATGATGTTCAAGAGAATATTGCTTTTTCACTTTCATATTCTTTTCTAAGTTCACACACTTCTCTACTCAAACACTTAAGATGAATGAAGACTCTTGACTTATTCAAAAACACCTCTCTAATTTGAAGTTTACCCTATTCATATCATTTTAAAATATACCTTGCTGAAGAATGGATTAGTTGAATTCAACAATAGAGTGATCATTCACTTCTATCTTGTTCTTTGTCATTTTCTTTTCCCTATTTCAGTCAATGCATTCCTACAAAAATCTTCACAATACCAAGGATTTTATTTAATTTTTAAGATAACTCATTCTAAAGTTCATAGAACCAGATGTTTATTCTTAAATTGTATTAAACATTTGTTTGATGAAAATTATTCGGAAAGCATGGAGAAAACAGTTAGGTGCTGCTGAGATTTGAACTCAGGATTTCCTGTTTACGAGACAGGCGCTTTAACCACTAAGCCACAGTACCAACGTTGATAGTAAGAAATGCATAAATAATTTATTGTTGATGATGAAAATGTGTTTCCTGCTATAAATTCTTCTTTATATGTATTGTAATCTTAAACACGAAAAGATACTCAATCACTACGCAAGTATTAATATGTTTTAATAAACAGGTACTCTTATAAAACCCAATTTCATTTCTTGAATTCTTTACACCTTTTTTTTCATGAAGGTAATAATATTGCTCCAATCTAGGTAGACATTTCATCTACGTCTTTCTCATAGATAAGTCTTTTTTTCATTTTGCAATAACAGTATTCATTCTATAATCTTGAAAATACTTGGGTTTTTATAAGGTTAAAGATGATCTGCTCAACACTAAGATGAATCAGACTTTTATATTTTATTTGTATCAGAATAAGACCTAATGAAAATGATTTGTTATATAACAATGAGAAAAGCAAGGCACTGCTGAGAGTTGAACTCAGGATCTCCTGTTTACTAGACAGGCGCTTTAACCAGCTAAGCCACAGCACCCACTTGATTCTTAAGTTTGAAACACTTTTCTTTATGGTGTTCAAGAGAATATTGCTTTTTCACTTTCATATTCTTTTCTAAGTTCCCACACTTCTCTACTCAAACATTTAAGATGAATGAAGACTCTTCACTTATTCAAAAACACCTCTCTAATTTGAAGTTTATCCTATTCATATCATTTTAAAATATACCTTGCTGAAGAATGGATTAGTTGAATTCAACAATAGAGTGATCACTCACCTCCATCTTGTTCTTTGTCATTTTCTTTTCCCTATTTCAGTCAATGCATTCCTACAAAAATCTTCACAACACCAAGCATTTTATTT
The DNA here is from genome assembly GCF_964263255.1 of Lissotriton vulgaris. Classification (NCBI taxonomy): domain Eukaryota; kingdom Metazoa; phylum Chordata; class Amphibia; order Caudata; family Salamandridae; genus Lissotriton; species Lissotriton vulgaris. Next base: position 444,315,955 of record NC_141700.1, read on the forward strand.
AATTTTTAAGATAACTTATTCTAAGGTTCATAGAACCAGATGTTTATTCTTAAATTGTATTCAACATTTGTTTGATGAAAAATATTCGGAAAGCATGGAGAAAACATTGGGTGCTGCTGAGATTTGAACTCAGGATTTCCTGTTTACGAGACAAGCGCTTTAACCACTAAGCCACAGCACACAAGTTAATAGTACAAAATGCATAAATAATTCATTGTTGATGATGAAAATGTGTTTTCTGCTATAAATTCTTCTTTATATGTATTGTAATCTTAAACACGAAAAGATACTCAATCACTACGCAAGGATTGATATGTTTTAACCACATGGCTGCTGTGGGGATTTTTGCCCTGTGCTGCAAATTACAATTTTGGTGCTTCTATGACGAGCTCAGCTCGTCATCAGCACACGACACCCGTGGGTGATGACGAGCTGAGCTCGTCATCAGCATCGAAAGGGTTAATAAACAGGTACTCTTATAAAACCCAATTTCATTTCTTGAATTCTTTACAATTTTTTTTCATGAAGGTAATAATATTGCTCCAATCTAGGTAGACATTTCATCTACGTCTTTCTCATAGATATGTACTTTTTTCCATTTTGCAATAACAGTATTCATTCTATAATCTTGAAAATACCTGGGTTTTTATAAGGTTAAAGGTGATCTGTTCAACAGTAAGATGAATCAGACTTTTATATTTTAATTGTATCGGAATAAGACCTAATGAAAATGATTTGTTATATAACAATGAGAAAAGCAAGGCACTGCTGAGAGTTGAACTCAGGATCTCCTGTTTACTAGACAGGCGCTTTAACCAGCTAAGCCACAGCACCCACTTGATTCTTAATGTTGAAACACTTTTCTTTATGATGTTCAAGAGAATATTGCTTTTTCACTTTCATATTCTTTTCTAAGTTCAAACACTTCTCTACTCAAACACTTAAGATGAATGAAGACTCTTCACTTATTCAAAAACACCTCTCTAATTTGAAGTTTACCCTATTCATATCATTTTAAAATATACCTTGCTGAAGAATGGATTAGTTGAATAGAACAATAGAGTGATCATTCACCTCTATCTTGTTCTTTGTAATTTTCTTTTCCCTATTTCAGTCAATGCATTCCTACAAAAATCTTCACAATACCAAGCATTTTATTTTTAAGATAACTTATTCTAAAGTTCATAGAACCAGATGTTTATTCTTAAATTGTATTCAACATTTGTTTGATGAATATTATTCGGAAAGCATGGGGATAACAGTTAGGTGTTGCTGAGATTTGAACTCAGGATTTCCTGTTTACGAGACAGGCGCTTTAACCACTAAGCCACAGCACCAACGTTAATAGTAAGAAATGCATAAATAATTCATTGTTGATGATGAAAATGTGTTTCCTGCTATAAATTCTTCTTTATATGTATTGTAATCTTAAACACGAAAAGATACTCAATCACTACGCAAGTATTAATATGTTTTAATAAACAGGTACTCTTATAAAACCCAATTTCATTTCTTGAATTCTTTAAAAAAAAATCATGAAGGTATTAATATTGCTCAAATCTAGGTAGAAATTTCATCTACGTCTTTCTCATAGATATGTATTTTTTCATTTTGCAATAACAGTATTCATTCTATAATCTTGAAAATACTGCTGTTTTTATAAGGTTTAAGATGATCTGTTCAACAGTAAGATGAATCAGACTTTTATATTTTAATTGTATCGGAATAAGACCTAATACAAATGATTTGTTATATAACAATGAGAAAAGCAAGGCACTGCTGAGAGTTGAACTCAGGATCTCCTGTTTACTAGACAGGCACTTTAACCAGCTAAGCCACAGCACCCACTTGATTCTTAACTTTGAAACACTTTTCTTTATGGTGTTCAAGAGACTATTGCTTTTTCACTTTCATATTCTTTTCTAAGTTCACACACTTCTCTACTCAAACACTTAAGATGAATGAAGACTCTTCACTTATTCAAAAACACCTCTCTAATTTGAAGTTTACCCTATTCATATCATTTTAAAATATACCTTGCTGAAGAATGGATTAGTTGAATTCAACAATAGAGTGATTATTCACCTCTATCTTGTTCTTTGTCATTATCTTTTCCCTATTTCAGTCAATGCATTCCTACAAAAATCTTCACAATACCAAGCATTTTATTAAATGTTTAAGATAACTCATTCTAAAGTTCATAGAACCAGATGTTTATTCTTAAATTGTATTCAACACTTGTTTGATGAAAATTATTCGGAAAGCATGGAGAAAACTGTTAAATGCTGCTGAGAATTGAACTCAGGATTTCCTGTTTACGAGACAGGCGCTTTAACCACTAAGCCACAGCACCAACGTTAATAGTAAGAAATGCATAAATAATTCATTGTTGATGATGAAAATGTGTTTCCTGCTATAAATTCTTCTTTATATGTATTGTAATCTTAAACACGAAAACATACTCAATCACTACGCAAGTATTAATATGTTTTAATAAACAGGTACTCTTATAAAACCCAATTTCATTTCTTGAATTCTTTACAATTTATTTCATGAAGGTAATAATATTGCTCCAATCTAGGTAGACATTTCATCTACGTCTTTCTCATAGATATGTATTTTTGTCATTTTGCAATAACAGTATTCATTCTATAATCTTGAAAATACTTGGGTTTTTATGATGTTAAAGATGATCTGTTCAACAGTAAGATGAATCAGACTTTTATATTTTAATTGTATCGGAATAAGACCTAATGAAAATGATTTGTTATATAACAATGAGAAAAGCAAGGCGCTGCTGAGATTTGAACTCAGGATCTCCTGTTTACTAGACTGGCGCTTTAACCAGCTAAGCCACAGCACCCACTTGATTCTTAAATTTGAAACACTTTTCTTTATGGTGTTCAAGAGAATATTGCTTTTTCACTTTCATATTCTTTTCTAAGTTCACACACTTCTCTACTCAAACACTTAAGATGAATGAAGACTCTTCACTTATTCAAAAACACCTCTCTAATTTGAAGTTTACCCTATTCATATCATTTTAAAATATACCTTGCTGAAGAATGGATTAGTTGAATTCAACAATAGAGTGATCATTCACCTCTATCTTGTTCTTTGTCATTATCTTTTCCCTATTTCAGTCAATGCATTCCTACAAAAATCTTCACAATACGAAGCATTTTATTTAATTTTTAAGATAACTTATTCTAAAGTTCATAGAACCAGATGTTTATACTTAAATTGTATTCAACACTTGTTTGATGAAAATTATTCGGAAAGCATGGAGAAAACAGTTAGGTGCTGCTGAGATTTGAACTCAGGATTTCCCGTTTACGAGACAGGCGCTTTAACCACTAAGCCACAGCACCAACGGTAATAGTAAGAAATGCATAAATAATTCATTGTTGATGATGAAAATGTGTTTCCTGCTATAAATTCTTCTTTATATGTATTGTAATCTTAAACACGAAAACATACTCAATCACTACGCAAGTATTAATATGTTTTAATAAACAGGTACTCTTATAAAACTCAATTTCATTTCTTGAATTCTTTAAAAAAAAAATCATGAAGGTAATAATATTGCTCAAATCTAGGTAGAAATTTCATCTACGTCTTTCTCATAGATATGTATTTTTTTCATTTGGCAATAACAGTATTCATTCTATAATCTTGAAAATACTTGTGTTTTTATAAGGTTTAAGATGATCTGTTCAACAGTAAGATGAATCAGACTTTTATATTTTAATTGTATCGGAATAAGACCTAATGAAAATGATTTGTTATATAACAATGCGAAAAGCAAGGCACTGCTGAGAGTTGAACTCAGGATCTCCTGTTTACTAGACAGGCGCTTTAACCAGCTAAGCCACAGCACCCACTTGATTCTTAAATTTGAAACACTTTTCTTTATGGTGTTCAAGAGAATATTGCTTTTTCACTTTCATATTCTTTTCTAAGTTCACACACTTCTCTACTCAAACACTTAAGATGAATGAAGACTCTTCACTTATTCAAAAACACCTCTCTAATTTGAAGTTTACCCTATTCATATCATTTTAAAATATACCTTGCTGAAGAATGGATTAATTGAATTCAACAATAGAGTGATCATTCACCTCTATCTTGTTCTTTGTCATTTTCTTTTCCCTATTTCAATCAATGCATTCCTACAAAAATCTTCACAATACCAAGTATTTTATTTAATTTTTAAGATAACTTATTCTAAAGTTCATAGAACCAGATGTTTATACTTAAATTGTATTCAACACTTGTTTGATGAAAATTATTTGGAATGCATGAAGAAAACAGTTAAATGCTGCTGAGATTTGAACTCAGGATTTCCTGTTTACGAGATAGGAGTTTTAACCACTAAGCCACAGCACCAACAGTAATAGTAAAAAATGCATAAATAATTTATTGTTGATGATGAAAATGTGTTTTCTGCTAAAAATTCTTCTTTATATGTATTGTAATCTTAAACACGAAAAGGTACTCAATCACTTTGCAAAGATTCATATGTTTTAATAAACAGGTACTCTTATAAAACCCAATTTCATTTCTTGAATTCTTTACAATTTTTTTTCATGAAGGTAATAATATTGCTCCAATCTAGGTAGACATTTCATCTACGTCTTTCTCATAGATATGTATTTTTTTCATTTGGCAATAACAGTATTCATTCTATAATCTTGAAAATACCTGGGTTTTTATAAGGTTAAAGATGATCTGTTCAACAGTAAGATGAATCAGACTTTTATATTTTAATTGTATCGGAATAAGACCTAATGAAAATGATTTGTTATATAACAATGAGAAAAGCAAGGCACTGCTGAGAGTTGAACTCAGGATCTCCTGTTTACTAGACAGGTGCTTTAACCAGCTAAGCCAAAGCACCCACTTGATTCTTAAATTTGAAACACTTTTCTTTATGGTGTTCAAGAGAATATTGCTTTTTCACTTTCATATTCTTTTATAAGTTCATACACTTCTCTACTCAAACACTTAAGATGAATGAAGACTCTTCACTTATTCAAAAACACCTCTCTAATTTGAAGTTTACCCTATTCATATCATTTTAAAATATACCTTACTGAAGAATGGATTAGTTGAATTCAACAATAGAGTGATCATTCACCTCTATCTTGTTCTTTGTCATTTTCTTTTCCCTATTTCAGTCAATGCATTCCTACAAAAATCTTCACAATACCAAGCATTTTATTTAATTTTTAAGATAACTTATTCTAAACTTCATAGAACCAGATGTTTATTCTTAAATTGTATTAAACATTTGTTTGATGTAAATTATTCGGAAAGCATGGAGAAAACATTTAGGTGCTGCTGAGATTTGAACTCAGGATTTCCTGTTTACGAGACAGGCGCTTTAACCACTAAGCCACAGCACCAACGTTAATAGTAAGAAATGCATAAATAATTCATTGTTGATGATGAAAATGTGTTTCCTGCTATAAATTCTTCTTTATATGTATTGTAATCTTAAACACGAAAACATACTCAATCACTACGCAAGTATTAATATGTTTTAATAAACAGGTACTCTTATAAAACCCAATTTCATTTCTTGAATTCTTTACAATTTATTTCATGAAGGTAATAATATTGCTCCAATCTAGGTAGACATTTCATCTACGTCTTTCTCATAGATATGTATTTTTGTCATTTTGCAATAACAGTATTCATTCTATAATCTTGAAAATACTTGGGTTTTTATGATGTTAAAGATGATCTGTTCAACAGTAAGATGAATCAGACTTTTATATTTTAATTGTATTGGAATAAGACCTAATGAAAATGATTTGTTATATAACAATGAGAAAAGCAAGGCGCTGCTGAGATTTGAACTCAGGATCTCCTGTTTACTAGACTGGCGCTTTAACCAGCTAAGCCACAGCACCCACTTGATTCTTAAATTTGAAACCCTTTTCTTTATGGTGTTCAAGAGAATATTGCTTTTTCACTTTCATATTCTTTTCTAAGTTCACACACTTCTCTACTCAAACACTTAAGATGAATGAAGACTCTTCACTTATTCAAAAACACCTCTCTAATTTGAAGTTTACCCTAATCATATCATTTTAAAATATACCTTGCTGAAGAATGGATTAGTTGAATTCAACAATAGAGTGATCATTCACCTCTATCTTGTTCTTTGTCATTATCTTTTCCCTATTTCAGTCAATGCATTCCTACAAAAATCTTCACAATACCAAGCATTTTATTTAATTTTTAAGATAACTTATTCTAAAGTTCATAGAACCAGATGTTTATACTTAAATTGTATTCAACACTTGTTTGATGAAAATTATTCGGAAAGCATGGAGAAAACATTTAGGTGCTGCTGAGATTTGAACTCAGGATTTCCTGTTTACGAGACAGGTGCTTTAACCACTAAGCCATAGCACCAACAGTAATAATAAGAAATGCATAAATAATTCATTGTTGATGATGAAAATGTGTTTCCTGCTATAAATTCTTCTTTATATGTATTGTAATCTTAAACACGAAAACATACTCAATCACTACGCAAGTATTAATATGTTTTAATAAACAGGTACTCTTATAAAACTCAATTTCATTTCTTGAATTCTTTAAAAAAAAAATCATGAAGGTAATAATATTGCTCAAATCTAGGTAGAAATTTCATCTACGTCTTCCTCATAGATATGTATTTTTTTCATTTGGCAATAACAGTATTCATTCTATAATCTTGAAAATACTTGTGTTTTTATAAGGTTTAAGATGATCTGTTCAACAGTAAGATGAATCAGACTTTTATATTTTAATTGTATCGGAATAAGACCTAATGAAAATGATTTGTTATATAACAATGCGAAAAGCAAGGCACTGCTGAGAGTTGAACTCAGGATCTCCTGTTTACTAGACAGGCGCTTTAACCAGCTAAGCCACAGCACCCACTTGATTCTTAAATTTGAAACACTTTTCTTTATGGTGTTCAAGAGAATATTGCTTTTTCACTTTCATATTCTTTTCTAAGTTCACACACTTCTCTACTCAAACACTTAAGATGAATGAAGACTCTTCACTTATTCAAAAACACCTCTCTAATTTGAAGTTTACCCTATTCATATCATTTTAAAATATACCTTGCTGAAGAATGGATTAATTGAATTCAACAATAGAGTGATCATTCACCTCTATCTTGTTCTTTGTTATTTTCTTTTCCCTATTTCAATCAATGCATTCCTACAAAAATCTTCACAATACCAAGTATTTAATTTAATTTTTAAGATAACTTATTCTAAAGTTCATAGAACCAGATGTTTATACTTAAATTGTATTCAACACTTGTTTGATGAAAATTATTCGGAAAGCATGAAGAAAACAGTTAAATGCTGCTGAGATTTGAACTCAGCATTTCCTGTTTACGAGATAGGAGCTTTAACCACTAAGCCACAGCACCAACGGTAATAGTAAAAAATGCATAAATAATTTATTGTTGATGATGAAAATGTGTTTTCTGCTATAAATTCTTCTTTATATGTATTGTAATCTTAAACACGAAAAGATACTCAATCACTACGCAAAGATTCATATGTTTTAATGGAAAGGGGCGACCACTCGGTCCCCCCGAACGTATGGTGGAGTACCCCGATCCCCCCGGGAGGCCATCTTGGGCGGGAGGCGAGTCTCGGCTGGTATGACCGAAGCGGCGTAGCCGGGGCGCGCCTTTTCCCGCCCTGGAGTGGGTTGTCCTAGACGCTGACGCCACCGGCCACGCCCCCGGAGGCAGGCGGAGGCGGGTTTACGCCCGCCCGAAGACGGATAAAAGGAGCAACAAGCCAAGAAAGCATCCTCTTGTTCCTGTGCTCTGAAGCTGCACCTCCCCGCTGCACGTGAGCTCGAGACGGAACGAAGAGCCAATTTTGAGCGTTGTAATTTTGTTCTTGTTTTACAGATATCTTCGTTGGAGAATGCCGGGCAAGAAGGTCGGAAAGCGGGTCGGTACCGATCAGATGCTCCGCATGCTCGTGAAGGAGGTAGCCGAGTTGAAGAAACAGATGGCGGTAAAGAACGGGGAGGGAGGCCCGAAGCGAATCGTCGGACCAGCATTGCCGGGAGTTGTCCCTAGCGGGAGAGGCAAGAGGTCCAAGAGGGGGGCACCTGGGGGGGAGGCCCCGGTTCCCGATACACCGATAGAGGAGCCAATCCCGGTTCCGAAGGAGGGGCATCCGATCCCCGTGGTAGTCACCCCCGTGAACGGGGAAGATATGCCTCCCGAGTTGGCTGCACAACTGGCAGCGTGGTTGGGAAAAGATAGTGAGGGCACCACGGCGGACGACGCCAGGGCAGTAATGAGACAATTGCGGGAATCTAGAGAGGCTGCGAAGGCACCATCTTCTGTTCCCCCACAGGTTCCGGTGGCTGAGATTGCAGCAGGCGCGAGTTCGGCAGCAAGTACAGCACCTAGTTCAGGTAAGCGGCTACTGCCGATTGCGGGGGAGGGGTCTGTACCCTCACGAAGGGAGAAAGTGGCCCAGCATGTTCCACTCGAAATTAAGGAAAAGATTTGGGCTGATAAGTATGTGAACATGTTTTCTTTGCTTACTGATCATTACGAGATCGAGCATGTGAAGGGCCAAAAAGAGCTTATGCATCCGAGTGTTTGGCGCGCAAAAATGGCCGCCTTTAAGGTCAACGAGAACATAGGTACTTGGGGCAGAGCGTTTGGCATTTTCACCTCCATTATGGGTGAGCGAAGGCCTGAGTTGTTGACGGAATTACCTATTTATCAGACACGTATTATGGAATATTCTCTAGCGTACGAGGGCAATCAGTGGTTTTGTTATGACAATATTTTTAGGAAGGCTAAGGAGCACGACCCAGCCTTAACTTGGGATTGTTATGACGCCATTTCTTGGCAAAAAATGGAGAATTCAGGCATGTTAAAGGTACCATTGTCGGGGGTATCGGGGGTGAGTCTTCCCGCCAAACCTCTGGGACACCCTGTCGGACGGGTGCAGGTAACGAGCATCACTCGAAGTCGAGTGGCAACGCAGGTAAAAAGGGGATTTGTTGGAATTTTAACAGGGGAAAATGTACAAGGCCTCAGGGGTCATGCAAGTTTAGACACGAATGTGGGGGGTGTGGACAGTCCTCTCATCCCGAGACCATGTGCAGAGCCAAAACGGGTGATAACGGTGGTAGGGGAAGCGCCAAACAGGTCTGAAATAGTCCGAGGGGCGCCTTTACCTACCCCGGTTGATACCATGGCAATGATTCCTTGGCTCAATGAATACCCGGATCATGTCTCCGCTGGGGTGTTGCGAGAAGGGTTTTCGTATGGTTTCCGCATTCCGGTGGGGGATTTTCAGTGTAAAACAAGTTGTAAGAACCAACTGTCGGTCCTGCAGCATACGGCGGTGGTACAGATAAAGATTGGGAAAGAGGTGACTCGAGGGCGGGTTGCCGGTCCATTCGAGTTACCACCGGTTGCTAACTTTGTTTGTTCCCCCTTAGGGGTGGTCCCCAAGAAGGACCCGGGTGAGTTTAGGCTAATACATAATTTGTCAGCCCCACGAGGTCTTTCCGTGAATGATGCGATAGACCCGGAAGTGTGTTCGGTGCGGTACGCATCTTTCGATGAGGCCGTCGCCATGTTGAATCGCCTGGGGCCCGGAGCGCTGATGGCCAAATCGGACATCGAGTCAGCGTTCCGGTTGCTCCCGGTACACCCAGACGATCAGCGTCTCCTTGGTTTCATGTTTCAGGGTCGCTATTACATGGATAAATGTATGCCAATGGGTTGCTCCATATCTTGTGCTTATTTGAAAAGTTCAGTTGTTTTTTGCAATGGGTATTCACAAGAAAGACGGGTTTTCAGCATGTGATGCATTATCTTGATGACTTTCTGTTCCTGGGGGCAGCCGGGGATCCGGAATGTGGACAGGCTTTAAAAGAGTTTTGTGTCTTAATGAATCACTTTGGCGTGCCATTGGCACCAGGTAAGACTGTGGGTCCCTCGACTTCACTCGAGTTTCTGGGGATCGAGCTCGACTCGGAGGAAGGTTGTTTTCGGTTGCCCAAAGAGAAGGTGTTGAAATTCAGGGCATCCCTTGAAACATGTATTCGAGAGACTAAGGTAAACCTGCATCAATTGCAACAAACGGTGGGCCAGTTGAATTTTGCCCTTAGAGTAATCCCAATGGCCCGCCCCTTTTCCCGCTCGATTGCACAAGCCATGGTCGGCCTTAAGGAGGGACATCACCGCACGAGGCTCTCGGCAGAGATTCGCCAGGACATGCGCATTTGGTTGGCATTCCTGGCAGATTTCAATGGTCGAGTTGTCTGGAACAAGCCGGCGGTGTCCTCCGAGGAGCTGGGGCTGTGGACAGATTCGGCGGGGAGTGTAGGTTTTGGCGCCATATTCGGTACCCAATGGTCGGCTCAGAAATGGCCGTCATGGTGGCACGAGTGCGGGCTGACAAGTAACATTGCTTTCCTCGAGCTCTTCCCCATTTTGGTGGCCCTGAAAACATGGCCTGAGGGGTTCCGAGATCACTCTGTGGTGTTCTGGTCTGATAACATGACCGTGGTTGAGTGTATCAATAGTCAGGCAGCACGTTGTAAATGGATTCTAAGACTGCTTAAAGAAATTGTATTGTTGTGTATGCAGTTGAATGTGCTCTTTAGGGCGCGACATGTCCCAGGGGTGCTGAACCAAGCGGCTGATGCGCTTTCTCGTTTCCGTATGCAGGCCTTCTGGGGTTTTCTGCCCACAGCGGACCCGGTGGCGGCACCCTTTCCCGAAGCTCTCTGGTCTCTCGGTGCCCCGAACTACAAAACCTCGTGGGAGAGAGTTTAGCACCCAGGACAAGGAAGGCATATGAAGGGGCGTTTCGTTCCTATTGGTCCTTTTTGGGTTCTGCTAGGGGGGAGCTTTGGGGCCAGGAAGAGTTTGTCGTAAAATTTTTGCTGTCCTTACATCAGGCAGGCAAATCAGTAGCTACGGCCCAGAGGCATCGGGCCGCCATTTCCTTTATGGCGAAGGCTCATGGGATCCAGGACCCGACAGCGTCTTTCGTGGTGCAGAAAGCGCTACGTGGGTGGCAACGCCTTGAGGGTCGCAGAGTAGATGAGAGACACCCGATAGGTCTGGATAGGTTGGCCCTGTTATTTTCCGTACTCCCTGCGACGTGTTCATCCCAGTATGAAACAGTGTTATTCCGAGCCGCTTTTGCGTTAGCATTCCATGGGGCTATGCGGGTAAGCGAACTGGTGGCAAAGAACAAGCAGGATACGGTGGGGGGACTGTGCCGAGAGCACATTCAGGTTAAGATGGAGAGGATGACTGTCTCGTTTGTCAGGTCCAAGGCCGATCAGGGTGCGATTGGGGACTGCATAGTCATACATAGGATTCCCGGATCTCCCATGTGCCCTGTTGTTTGCGTAGAGGAATATTTAGCGCAGAAGGTGGCATCATGGGGGGGGACCTTGTTGAGACACTCTGACGCCACCCCACTGACGAGGTTTCAGTTCCAGCGGGTGCTTTCAATGTCAATTTCGGCCGCGGGTTTGAACCCCGGCGAGTTTGGGACCCATTCCTTTCGGATAGGGGCTGCTACTGAAGCTACAGCCAGGGGTCTGAGTGTGGAAAAAGTGAAACGTTTGGGGCGTTGGTCCTCGAATTGTTACAAGAGGTATGTGCGGTTGCACATGTTGTGAAGCGGTAATCATGTTCTCACGCTTCTTGTTTTTGTTTGGTTTACAGTTTCGCAAGCTTACGAGGCGGGGCGGACTGAGCAGTCGACCCGACATCTGGGAACCACCGGTCAGACATCACCGGCTGCGGAAAAAGTGGTGTGGGTCGTGGGCCACTCATACGTGAGGCGTGCCGCGGACGTATTCGAAGCAGGTGACATGATTCACATGGCTGGGGAATACGGGTACAGGGTGACCTTCTATGGAAGGGGCGGGCTCTGTATTGACCAGTTTCAATCCTTTTTCGAGGGTTTGTTAGGGCGGACAAGGTCACCGCCGTCTATAATCATAGTCCATCTTGGGGGTAATGATTTGGTGACCACTGGTAGACAACTGCTTCTCGAGGCAATGCCTTCCACTGTAAGTTGGTTGGCGAGAAGAGTTCCAGGGTGCAGAATTGCATGGTCCCATATGATTCCACGAAAAGTGTGGCGGGGGGCGATTTCGGTTTCTGCTCTGAATCACTCAGTGAAGAAAGTAAATAACAAGTTGGGTAGATTGTTTCGTTCAAGGGCACTGCATTCTATTCCGCATGGTTGTATCAAGGGGGACAGTATGTATTTGGGAGATGGGGTCCATTTGTCCCGAGTGGGGAATGAGTTACTCATAGGAGACCTCATAGATTGGCTAAAGAGTTTGAAACATGACCTTTAGGCAGGAGTTGTGGGGGGTCCGGATAGCCGGTCAACTATCCGGCCTGTGGCGGTAAGGTCATGATCGGTGAGCAGTAATTGGAAGATCCCTATGGGGGGGCGTCACCCATTACGGATGGGAGCGCCCGGGGGAGGTGGCCATTGGCCCCTCAACGGGGAGGCGGTCCCTTCTAAGGATGGGCCACCGAAAGAAAAGGAAAGGCGGTCAAGGCCCCTTCCTTGATAGGAGGGGCTACGGGCCCCTCCTGGGGAATTTCCCGGGGCCAGGACACCTGCGACGGCAGATGTGGTAAGTTGTGTGGGGTGGGGAGGGGGTTTACGCTACCTTCTAGACACCTCACATGAGTCCTCGGACGACCTTTAAATGGCGTCGAGTTCATTGGGGCCCCCGTCAAGTCAAGGGAAATTGGTAGATGCATTTGAGGTACAGCCTCTGTGCGGTCGCCCCTCCCAATTGGGGGGGGTAATTCTGGTTTAGGGATCTGACACCGGTTACGACCTTGCCGTTGGCCCTTAACGTTAGGATGTACAATTTCAAGTTAAATGTTTTGTAGGATGTTAGTTCGGCTAGGAGAACCTTTGTATTAGAAATATGTTAAGGTTAGCCAAACATCGTAATGTAGAAATGAAATTGTACATAATATGAAACTGTTATTTTAATGTTTTGATTTTGTTTCATATTTTAATAAATACGGCCGGGAGGGTCACTCCCTCCCGCCTTCCAAAAGTTCAGAACCGTTTCTGTTTCCCATCCTTGGGGATTGCGTCGAGAGGGGGTGGCGGGTATCTCAGCCATATGGAAAGGGGCGACCACTCGGTCCCCCCGAACGTATGGTGGAGTACCCCGATCCCCCCGGGAGGCCATCTTGGGCGGGAGGCGAGTCTCGGCTGGTATGCCCGAAGCGGCGTAGCCGGGGCGCGCCTTTTCCCGCCCTGGAGTGGGTTGTCCTAGACGCTGACGCCGCCGGCCACGCCCCCGGAGGCAGGCGGAGGCGGGTTTACGCCCGCCCGAAGACGGATAAAAGGAGCAACAAGCCAAGAAAGCATCCTCTTGTTCCTGTGCTCTGAAGCTGCACCTCCCCGATGCACGTGAGCTCGAGACGGAACGAAGAGCCAATTTTGACCCACCCACCAGCCCCTGAAGACAGCAAGTGGTTTTTTAAATAAAGTTTTGATGTGGTAACTCTATTTCTTACAGGTTGTGATGATTGACGTGTCATTTGTATATGCAATAAAGAGAATGATCATTTAGAGTATGTTTTTGAATAAAGTTTTGCACTAGTGTTGATCAGTAATCATACGTGAAGTAGTTATGGTTGTCTTTTTACTTTAGTAATTTAGTTAATTGTCGTATTTATTTTGGTCGGGCGGTAAGGTCATGATCGGTGAGCAGTAATTGGAAGATCCCTATGGGGGGGCGTCACCCAATACGGATGGGAGTGCCCGGGGGAGGTGGCCATTGGCCCCTCAACGGGGAGGCGGTCCCTTCTAAGGATGGGCCGCCGAAAGAAAAGGAAAGGCGGTCAAGGCCCCTTCCTTGATAGGAGGGGCTACGGGACCCTCCTGGGGAATTTCCCGGGGCCAGGACACCTGCGACGGCAGATGTGGTAAGTTGTGTGGGGTGGGGAGGGGGTTTACGCTACCTTCTAGACACCTCACACGAGTCCTCGGACGACCTTTAAATGGCGTCGAGTTCATTGGGGCCCCCGTCAAGTCAAGGGAAATTGGTAGATGCATTTGAGGTACAGCCTCTGTGCGGTCGCCCCTCCCAAGTGGGGGGGGTAATTCTGGTTTAGGGATCTGACACCGGTTATGACCTTGCCGTTGGCCCTTAACGTTAGGATGTACAATTTCAAGTTAAATGTTTTGTAGGATGTTAGTTCGGCTAGGAGAACCTTTGTATTAGAAACATGTTAAGGTTAGCCAAACTTCGTAATGTGGAAATGAAATTGTACGTAATATGAAACTGTTATTTTAATGTTTTGATTTTGTTTCATATTTTAATAAATACGGCCGGGAGGGTCACTCCCTCCCGCCTTCCAAAAGTTCAGAACCGTTTCTGTTTCCCATCCTTGGGGATTGCGTCGAGAGGGGGTGGCGGGTATCTCAGCCATATAAACAGGTACTCTTATAAAACCCAATTTCATTTCTTGAATTCTTTACAATTTTTTTTCATGAAGGTAATAATATTGCTCCAATCTAGGTAGACATTTCATCTACGTCTATCTCATAGATATGTACTTTTTTTCATTTTGCAATAACAGTATTCATTCTATAATCTTGAAAATACCTGGGTTTTTATAAGGTTAAAGATGATCTGTTCAACAGTAAGATGAATCAGACTTTTATATTTTAATTGTATCGGAAAAAGACCTAATGAAAATGATTTGTTATATAACAATGAGAAAAGCAAGGCACTGCTGAGAGTTGAACTCAGGATCTCCTGTTTACTAGACAGGCGCTTTAACCAGCTAAGCCAAAGCACCCACTTGATTCTTAAATTTGAAACACTTTTCTTTTTGGTGTTCAAGAGAATATTGCTTTTTCACTTTCATATTCTTTTCTAAGTTCATACACTTCTCTACTCAAACACTTAAGATGAATGAAGACTCTTCACTTATTCAAAAACACCTCTCTAATTTGAAGTTTACCCTATTCATATCATTTTAAAATATACCTTACTGAAGAATGGATTCGTTGAATTCAACAATAGAGTGATCATTCACCTCTATCTTGTTCTTTGTCATTTTCTTTTCCCTATTTCAGTCAATGCATTCCTACAAAAACCTTCACAATACCAAGCATTTTATTTAATTTTTAAGATAACTTATTCTAAAGTTCATAGAACCAGATGTTTATTCTTAAATTGTATTCAACATTTGTTTGATGTAAATTATTCGGAAAGCATGGAGAAAACAGTTAGGTGCTGCTGAGATTTGAACTCAGGATTTCCTGTTTACGAGACAGGTGCTTTAACCACCAAGCCACAGCGCCAACGTTAAGAGTAAGAAATGCATACATAATTTATTGTTTATGATGAAAATGTGTTTCCTGCTATAAATTCTTCTTTATATGTATTGTAATCTTAAACACGAAAACATACTCAATCACTACGCAAGTATTAATATGTTTTAATAAACAGGTACTCTTATAAAACTCAATTTCATTTCTTGAATCTTTTTAAAAAAAAAATCATGAAGGTATTAATATTGCTCAAATCTAGGTAGAAATTGCATCTACGTCTTTCTCATAGATATGTATTTTTTTCATTTGGCAATAACAGTATTCATTCTATAATCTTGAAAATACTTGTGTTTTTATAAGGTTTAAGATGATCTGTTCAACAGTAAGATGAATCAGACTTTTATATTTTAATTGTATCGGAATAAGACCTAATAAAAATGATTTGTTATATAACAATGAGAAAAGCAATGCACTGCTGAAAGTTGAACTCAGGATCTCCTGTTTACTAGACAGGCGCTTTAACCAGCTAAGCCTCAGCACCCACTTGATTCTTAACTTTGAAACACTTTTCTTTATGGTGTTCAAGAGAATATTGCTTTTTCACTTTCATATTCTTTTCTAAGTTCACACACTTCTCTACTCAAACACTTAAGATGAATGAAGACTCTTCACTTATTCAAAAACACCTCTCTAATTTGAAGTTTACCCTATTCATATCATTTTAAAATATACCTTGCTGAAGAATGGATTAGTTGAATTCAACAATAGAGTGATCATTCACCTCTATCTTGTTCTTTGTCATTTTCTTTTCCCTATTTCAGTCAATGCATTCCTACAAAAATCTTCACAATACCAAGCATTTTATTTAATTTTTAAGATAACTTATTCTAAAGTTCATAGAACCAGATGTTTATACTTAAATTGTATTCAACACTTGTTTGATGAAAATTATTCGGAAAGCATGGAGAAAACAGTTAAATGCTGCTGAGAATTGAACTCAGGATTTCCTGTTTACAAGACAGGAGCTTTAACCACTAAGCCACAGCACCAACGGTAATAGTAAAAAATGCATAAAGAATTTATTGTTAATGATGAAAATGTGTTTTCTGCTATAAATTCTTCTTTATATGTATTGTAATCTTAAACACGAAAATATACTCAATCACTACGCAAGGATTCATATGTTTTAATAAACAGGTACTCTTATAAAACCCAATTTCATTTCTTGAATTCTTTACAATTTTTTTTCATGAAGGTAATAATATTGCTCCAATCTAGGTAGACATTTCATCTACGTCTTTCTCATAGATATGTACTTTTTTTCATTTTGCAATAACAGTATTCATTCTATAATCTTGAAAATATCTGGGTTTTTATAAGGTTAAAGATGATCTGTTCAACAGTAAGATGAATCAGACTTTTATATTTTAATTGTATCGGAATAAGGCCTAATGAAAATGATTTGTTATATAACAATGAGAAAAGCAAGGCACTGCTGAGAGTTGAACTCAGGATCTCCTGTTTACTAGACTGGCGCTTTAACCAGCTAAGCCACAGCACCCACTTGATTCTTAAATTCGAAACACTTTTCTTTATGGTGTTCAAGAGAATATTGCTTTTTCACTTTCATATTCTTTTCTAAGTTCACACACTTCTCTACTCAAACACTTAAGATGAATGAAGACTCTTCACTTATTCAAAAACACCTCTCTAATTTGAAGTTTACCCTATTCATATCATTTTAAAATATACCTTGCTGAAGAATGGATTAGTTGAATTCAACAATAGAGTGAACATTCACCTCTATCTTGTTCTTTGTCATTTTCTTATCCCTATTTCAGTCAATGCATTCCTAAAAAAATCTTAACAATACCAAGCATTTTATTTAATTTTTAAGGTAACTTATTCTAAAGTTCATAGAACCAGATGTTTATTCTTAAATTGTATTCAACATTTGTTTGATGAAAATTATTCAGAAAGCATGGAGAAAACAGTTAGGTGCTGCTGAGATTTGAACTCAGGATTTCCTGTTTACGAGACAGGCGCTTTAACCACTAAGCCACAGCACCAACGTTAATAGTAAGAAATGCATAAATAATTCATTGTTGATGATGAAAATGTGTTTCCTGCTATAAATTCTTCTTTATATGTATTGTAATCTTAAACACGAAAACATACTCAATCACTACGCAAGTATTAATATGTTTTAATAAACAGGTACTCTTATAAAACTCAATTTCATTTCTTGAATCCTTTAAAAAAAAAAATCATGAAGGTATTAATATTGCTCAAATCTAGGTAGAAATTGCATCTACGTCTTTCTCATAGATATGTATTTTTTTCATTTGGCAATAACAGTATTCATTCTATAATCTTGAAAATACTTGTGTTTTTATAAGGTTTAAGATGATCTGTTCAACAGTAAGATGAATCAGACTTTTATATTTTAATTGTATTGGAATAAGACCTAATAAAAATGATTTGTTATATAACAATGAGAAAAGCAAGGCACTGCTGAAAGTTGAACTCAGGATCTCCTGTTTACTAGACAGGCGCTTTAACCAGCTAAGCCACAGCACCCCCTTGATTCTTAAATTTGAAACAATTTTCTTTATGGTGTTCAAGAGAATATTGCTTTTTCACTTTCATATTTTTTTCTAAGCTCACACACTTCTCTACTCAAACACTTAAGATGAATGAAGACTCTTCACTTATTCAAAAACACCTCTTTAATTTGAAGTTTACCCTATTCATATCATTTTAAAATATACCTTGCTGAAGAATGGATTAGTTGAATTCAACAATAGAGTGATCATTCACCTCTATCTTGTTCTTTGTCATTTTCTTTTCCCTATTTCAGTCAATGCATTCCTACATTAATCTTCACAATACCAAGCATTTTATTTAATTTTTAAGATAACTTATTCTAAAGTTCATAGAACCAGATGTTTATACTTAAATTGTATTCAACACTTGTTTGATGAAAATTATTCGGAAAGCATGGAGAAAACAGTTATATGCTACTGAGAATTGAACTCAGGATTTCCTGTTTACAAGACAGGAGCTTTAACCACTAAGCCACAGCACCAACAGTAATAGTAAAAAATGCATAAAGAATTTATTGTTAATATATGAAAATGAGTTTTCTGCTTTATATGTATTGTAATCTTAAACACGAAAAGATACTCAATCACTACGCAAGGATTAATATGTTTTAATAAACAGGTACTCTTATAAAACCCAATTCCATTTCTTGAATTCTTTACAACTTTTTTTTCATGAAGGTAATAATGTTGCTCCAATCTAGGTAGACATTTCATCTACGTCTTTCTCATAGATATGTATTTTTTTCATTTTGCAATAACAGTATTCATTCTATAATCTTGAAAATACTTGGGTTTTTATAAGGTTAAAGATGATCTGTTCAACAGTGAGATGAATCAGACTTTTATATTTTAATTGTATCGGAATAAGACCTAATGAAAATGATTTGTTATATAACAATGAGAAAAGTAGAGCACTGCTGAGAGTTGAACTCAGGATCTAATGTTTACTAGACAGGCGCTTTAACCAGCTAAGCCACAGCACCCACTTGATTCTTTATTTTGAAACACTTTTCTTTATGGTGTTCAAGAGAATATTGCTTTTTCACTTTCATATTCTTTTCTAAGTTCACACACTTCTCTACTCAAACACTTAAGATGAATGAAGACTCTTCACTTATTCAAAAACACCTCTCTAATTTGAAGTTTACCCTATTCATATCATTTTAAAATATACCTTGCTGAAGAATGGATTAGTTGAATTCAACAATAGAGTGATCATTCACCTCTATCTTGTTCTTTGTCATTTTCTTTTCCCTATTTCAGTCAATGCATTCCTACAAAAATCTTCACAATACCAAGCATTTTATTTAATTTTTAAGATAACTTATTCTAAAGTTCATAGAACCAGATGTTTATACTTAAATTGTATTCAACACTTGTTTGATGAAAATTATTCGGAAAGCATGGAGAAAACAGTTAAATGCTGCTGAGAATTGAACTCAGGATTTCCTGTTTACAAGACAGGAGCTTTAACCACTAAGCCACAGCACCAACGGTAATAGTAAAAAATGCATAAAGAATTTATTGTTAATGATGAAAATGTGTTTTCTGCTATAAATTCTTCTTTATATGTATTGTAATCTTAAACACGAAAATATACTCAATCACTACGCAAGGATTCATATGTTTTAATAAACAGGTACTCTTATAAAACCCAATTTCATTTCTTGAATTCTTTACAATTTTTTTTCATGAAGGTAATAATATTGCTCCAATCTAGGTAGACATTTCATCTACGTCTTTCTCATAGATATGTACTTTTTTTCATTTTGCAATAACAGTATTCATTCTATAATCTTGAAAATATCTGGGTTTTTATAAGGTTAAAGATGATCTGTTCAACAGTAAGATGAATCAGACTTTTATATTTTAATTGTATCGGAATAAGACCTAATGAAAATGATTTGTTATATAACAATGAGAAAAGTAGAGCACTGCTGAGAGTTGAACTCAGGATCTAATGTTTACTAGACAGGCGCTTTAACCAGCTAAGCCACAGCACCCACTTGATTCTTTATTTTGAAACACTTTTCTTTATGGTGTTCAAGAGAATATTGCTTTTTCACTTTCATATTCTTTTCTAAGTTCACACACTTCTCTAATCAAACACTTAAGATGAATGAAGCCTCTTCACCTATTCAAAAACACCTCTCTAATTTGAAGTTTACCCTATTCATATCATTTTAAAATATACCTTGCTGAAGAATGGATTAGTTGAATTCAACAATAGAGTGGTCATTCACCTCTATCTTGTTCTTTGTCATTTTCTTTTCCCTATTTCAGTCAATGCATTCCTACAAAAATCTTCACAATACCAAGCATTTTATTTAATGTTTAAGATAACTTATTCTAAAGTTCATAGAACCAGATGTTTATTCTTAAATTGTGTTCAACATTTGTTTGATGTAAATTATTCGGAAAGCATGGAGAAAACGGTTAGTTTCTGCTGAGATTTGAACTCAGGATTTCCTGTTTACGAGACAGGTGCTTTAACCACTAAGCCACAGCACCAACGTTAATAGTAAGAAGTGCATAAATTATTCATTGTTGATGATGAAAATGTGTTTCCTGCTATAAATTCTTCTTTATATGTATTGTAATCTTAAACAGGAAAACATACTCAATCACTACGCAAGTATTAATATGTTTTAATAAACAGGTACTCTTATAAAACCCAATTTCATTTCTTGAATTCTTTACAATATTTTTTTCATGAAGGTAATAATATTGCTCCAATCTAGGTAGACATTTCATCTACGTCTTTCTCATAGATATGTATTTTTTTCATTTTGCAATAACATTATTCATTCTATAATCTTGAAAATACTTGGGTTTTTATAAGGTTAAAGATGATCTGTTCAACAGTAAGATGAATCTGACTTTTATATTTTAATTGTATCGGAATAAGACCTAATGAAAATGATTTGTTATATATTACAATGAGAAAAGCAAGGCGCTGCTGAGATTTGAACTCAGGATCTCCTGTTTACTAGACAGGCGCTTTAACCAGCTAAGCCACAGCACCCACTTGATTCTTAAATTTGAAACACTTTTCTTTATGGTGTTCAAGAGAATATTGCTTTTTCACTTTCATATTCTTTTTTAAGTTCACACACTTCTCTACTCAAACACTTAAGATGAATGAAGACTCTTCACTTATTCAAAAACACCTCTCTAATTTGAAGTTTACCCTACTCATATCATTTTAAAATATACCTTGCTGAAGAATGGATTAGTTGAATTCCACAATAGAGTGATCATTCACCTCTATCTTGTTCTTTGTCATTTTCTTTTCCCTATTTCAGTCAATGCATTCCTACAAAAATCTTCACAATACCAAGCATTTTATTTAATTTTTAAGATAACTTATTCTAAAGTTCATAGAACCAGATGTTTATTCTTAAATTGTATTCAACATTTGTTTGATGAAAATTATTCGGAAAGCATGGAGAAAACAGTTCGGTGCTGTTGAGATTTGAACTCAGGATTTCATGTTTATGAGACATGCCCTTTAACCACTAAGCCACAGCACCAACGTTCATAGTAAGAAATGCATACAAAATTTATTGTTGATGATGAAAATGTGTTTCCTGCTAAAAATTCTTCTTTATATGTATTGTAATCTTAAACACGAAAACATACTCAATCACTACGCAAGTATTAATATGTTTTGATAAACAGGTACTCTTATAAAACTCAATTTCATTTCTTGAATTCTTTAAAAAAAAATCATGAAGGTATTAATAATGCTCAAATCTAGGTAGACATTTCATCTACGTCTTTCTCATAGATATGTATTTTTTTCATTTTGCAATACCAGTATTCATTCTATAATCTTGAAAATACTTGGGTTTTTATAAGGTTAAAGATGATCTGTTCAACAGTAAGATGAATCAGACTTTTATATTTTAATTGTATCGGAATAAGACCTAATGAAAATGATTTGTTATATAACAATGAGAAAAGCAAGGCACTGCTGAGAGTTGAACTCAGGATCTCCTGTTTACTAGACAGGCGCTTTAACCAGCTAAGACACAGCACCCACTTGATTCTTAAATTTGAAACACGTTTCTTTATGGTGTTCAAGAGAATATTGCTTTTTCACTTTCATATTCTTTTCTAAGTTCACACACTTCTCTACTCAAACACTTAAGATGAATGAAGACTCTTCACTTATTCAAAAACACCTTTCTAATTTGAAGTTTACCCTATTCATATCATTTTAAAATATACCTTGCTGAAGAATGGATTAGTTGAATTCAACAATAGAGTGATCATTCACCTCTATCTTGTTCTTTGTCATTTTCTTTTCCCTATTTCAGTCAATGCATTCCTACAAAAATCTTCACAATACCAAGCATTTTATTTAATTTTTAAGATAACTTATTCTAAAGTTCATAGAACCAGATGTTTATTCTTAAATTGTATTCAACATTTGTTTGATGAAAATTATTCGGAAAGCGTGGAGAAAACATTTAGGTGCTGCTGAGATTTGAACTCAGGATTTCCTGTCTACGAGACAGGCGCTTTAACCACTAAGCCACAGCACCAACGTTAATAGTAAGAAATGCATACATAATTTATTGTTGATGATGAAAATTTGTTTCCTGCTATAAATTCTTCTTTATATGTATTGTAATCTTAAACACGAAAACATACTCAATCACTACGCAAGTATTAATATGGTTTGATAAACAGGTACTCTTATAAAACTCAATTTCATTTCCTGAATTCTTAAAAAAAAATCATGAAGGTATTAATATTGCTCAAATCTAGGTAGAAATTTCATCTACGTCTTTCTCATAGATATGTATTTTTTTCATTTTGCAATAACAGTATTCATTCTATAATCTTGAAAATACTTGTGTTTTTATAAGGTTTAAGATGATCTGTTCAACAGTAAGATGAATCAGACTTTTATATTTTAATTGTATTGGAATAAGACCTAATGAAAATGATTTGTTATATAACAATGAGAAAAGCAAGGCACTGCTGAGAGTTGAACTCAGGATCTTCTGTTTACTAGACAGGCGCTTTAACCAGCTAAGCCACAGCAACCACTTGATTCTTAAATTTGAAACACTTTTCTTTATGGTGTTCAAGAGAATATTGCTTTTTCACTTTCATATTCTTTTCTAAGTTCACACACTTCTCTACTCATGAACTTAAGATGAATGAAGACTCTTCACTTATTCAAAAACACCTCTCTAATTTGAAGTTTACCCTATTCATATCATTTTAAAATATACCTTGCTGAAGAATGGATTAGTTGAATTCAACAATAGAGTGATCATTCACCTCTATCTTGTTCTTTGTCATTTTCTTTTCCCTATTTCAATCAATGCATTCCTACAAAAATCTTCACAATACCAAGTATTTTATTTAATTTTTAAGATAACTTATTCTAAAGTTCATAGAACCAGAGGTTTATACTTAAATTGTATTTAACACTTGTTTGATGAAAATTATTCGGAAAGCATGAAGAAAACAGTTAAATGCTGCTGAGATTTGAACTCAGGATTTCCTGTTTACGAGACAGGAGCTTTAACCACTAAGCCACAGCACCAACGGTACTAGTAAAAAATGCATAAATAATTTATTGTTGATGATGAAAATGTAATTTCTGCTATAAATTCTTCTTTATATGTATTGTAATCTTAAACACGAAAAGATACTCAATCACTACGCAAGGATTCATATGTTTTAATAAACAGGTACTCTTATAAAACCCAATTTCATTTCTTGAATTCTTTACAATTTTTTTTCATGAAGGTAATAATATTGCTCCAATCTAGGTAGACATTTCATCTACGTCTTTCTCATAGATATGTATTTTTTTCATTTTGCAATAACAGTATTCATTCTATAATCTTGAAAATACTTCGGTTTTTATAAGGTTAAAGATGATCTGTTCAACAGTAAGATGAATCAGACTTTTATATTTTAGTTGTATCGGAATAAGACCTAATGAAAATGATGTGTTATATAACAATGAGAAAAGCAAGGTACTGCTGAGAGTTGAACTCAGGATCTCCTGTTTACTAGACAGGCGCTTTAACCAGCTAAGCCACAGCACCCACTTGATTCTTAAATTTGAAACACTTTTCTTTATGGTGTTCAAGAGAATATTGCTTTTTCACTTTCATATTCTTTTCTAAGTTCAAACACTTCTCTACTCAAACACTTAAGATGAATGAAGACTCTTCACTTATTCAAAAACACCTCTCTAATTTGAAGTTTACCCTATTCATATCATTTTAAAATATACCTTGCTGAAGAATGGATTAGTTGAATTCAACAATAGAGTGATCATTCACCTCTATCTTGTTCTTTGTCATTTTCTTTTCCCTATTTCAGTCAATGCATTCCTACAAAAATCTTCACAATACCAAGCATTTTATTTAATTTTTAAGATAACTTATTCTAAAGTTCATAGAACCAGATGTTTATCCTTAAATTGTATTCAACACTTGTTTGATGAAAATTATTCGGAAAGCATGGAGAAAACACTTAAATGCTGCGGAGATTTGAACTCAAGATTTCCTGTTTACGAGACAGGAGCTTTAACCACTAAGCCACAGCACCAACGGTAATAGTAAAAAATGCATAAAGAATTTATTGTTGATGATAATAATGTGTTTTCTGCTATAAATTCTTCTTTATATGTATTGTAATCTAAAACATGAAAAGATACTCAATCACTACGCAAGGATTCATATGTTTTAATAAACAGGTACTCTTATAAAACCCAATTTCATTTCTTGAATTCTTTACAATTTTTTTCATGAAGGTAATAATATTGCTCCAATCTAGGTAGACATTTCATCTACGTCTTTCTCATAGATATGTATTTTTTTCATTTTGCAATAACAGTATTCATTCTATAATCTTGAAAATACTTGGGTTTTTATAAGGTTTAAGATGATCTGTTCAACAGTAAGATGAATCAGACTTTATATTTTAATTGTATAGGAATAAGACCTAATGAAAATGATTTGTTATATAACAATGAGAAAAGCAAGGCACGGCTGAGAGTTGAACTCAGGATCTCCTGTTTACTAGACAGGCGCTTTAACCAGCTTAGCCACAGCACCCACTTGATTCTTAAATTTGAAACACTTTTCTTTATGGTGTTCAAGAGAATATTGCTTTTTCACTTTCATATTCTTTTCTAAGTTCACACACTTCTCTACTCAAACACTTAAGATGAATGAAGACTCTTCACTTATTCAAAAACACCTCTCTAATTTGAAGTTTACCCTATTCATATCATTTTAAAATATACTTTGCTGAAGAATGGATTAGTTGAATTCAACAATAGAGTGATCAGTCACCTCTATCTTGTTCTTTGTCATTTTCTTTTCCCTATTTCAGTCAATGCATTCCTACAAAAATCTTCACAATACCAAGCATTTTATTCAATTTTTAAGATAACTTATGCTAAAGTTCATAGAACCAGATGTTTATACTTAAATTGTATTCAACACTTGTTTGATGAAAATTATTCGGAAAGCATGGAGAAAACAGTTAAATGCTGCTGAGCTTTGAACTCAGGATTTCTTGTTTACGAGACAGGCGCGTTAACCAATAAGCCACAGCACCAACGTTAATAGTAAGAAATGCATAAATAATTCATTGTTGATGATGAAAATGTGTTTCCTGCTATAAATTCTTCTTTATATGTATTGTAATCTTAAACACGAAAACATACTCAATCACTACGCAAGTATTAATATGTTTTAATAAACAGGTACTCTTATAAAACCCAATTCCATTTCTTGAATTCTTTACAATTTTTTTTCATGAAGGTAATAATATTGCTCCAATCTAGGTAGACATTTCATCTACGTCTTTCTCATAGATATGTATTTTTTTCATTTTGCAATAACAGTATTCATTCTATAATCTTGAAAATACTTGGGTTTTTATAAGGTTAAAGATGATCTGTTCAACAGTAAGATGAATCAGACTTCTATATTTTAATTGTATCGGAATAAGACCTAATGAAAATGATTTGTTATATAACAATGAGAAAAGTAGAGCACTGCTGAGAGTTGAACTCAGGATCTAATGTTTACTAGACAGGCGCTTTAACCAGCTAAGCCACAGCACCCACTTGATTTTTTATTTTGAAACACTTTTCTTTATGGTGTTCAAGAGAATATTGCTTTTTCACTTTCATATTCTTTTCTAAGTTCACACACTTCTCTACTCAAACACTTAAGATGAATGAAGACTCTTCACTTATTCAAAAACACCTCTCTAATTTGAAGTTTACCCTATTCATATCATTTTAAAATATACCTTGCTGAAGAATGGATTAGTTGAATTCAACAATAGAGTGGTCATTCACCTCTATCTTGTTCTTTGTCATTTTCTTTTCCCTATTTCAGTCAATGCATTCCTACAAAAATCTTCACAATACCAAGCATTTTATTTAATGTTTAAGATAACTTATTCTAAAGTTCATAGAACCAGATCGTTATTCTTAAATTGTATTCAACATTTGTTTGATGTAAATTATTCGGAAAGCATGGAGAAAACAGTTAGTTTCTGCTGAGATTTGAACTCAGGATTTCCTGTTTAAGAGACAGGCGCTTTAACCACTAAGCCACAGCACCAACATTAATAGTAAGAAGTGCATAAATTATTCATTGTTGATGATGAAAATGTGTTTCCTGCTATAAATTCTTCTTTATATGTATTGTAATCTTAAACAGGAAAACATACTCAATCACTACGCAAGTATTAATATGTTTTAATAAACAGGTACTCTTATAAAACCCAATTTCATTTCTTGAATTCTTTACAATTTTTTTTCATGAAGGTAATAATATTGCTCCAATCTAGGTAGACATTTCATCTACGTCTTTCTCATAGATATGTATTTTTTTCATTTTGCAATACCAGTATTCATTCTATAATCTTGAAAATACTTGGGTTTTTATAAGGTTAAAGATGATCTGTTCAACAGTAAGATGAATCAGACTTTTATATTTTAATTGTATCGGAATAAGACCTAATGAAAATGATTTGTTATATAACAATGAGAAAAGCAAGGCACTGCTGAGAGTTGAACTCAGGATCTCCTGTTTACTAGACAGGCGCTTTAACCAGCTAAGACACAGCACCCACTTGATTCTTAAATTTGAAACACGTTTCTTTATGGTGTTCAAGAGAATATTGCTTTTTCACTTTCATATTCTTTTCTAAGTTCACACACTTCTCTACTCAAACACTTAAGATGAATGAAGACTCTTCACTTATTCAAAAACACCTTTCTAATTTGAAGTTTACCCTATTCATATCATTTTAAAATATACCTTGCTGAAGAATGGATTAGTTGAATTCAACAATAGAGTGATCATTCACCTCTATCTTGTTCTTTGTCATTTTCTTTTCCCTATTTCAGTCAATGCATTCCTACAAAAATCTTCACAATACCAAGCATTTTATTTAATTATTAAGATAACTTATTCTAAAGTTCATAGAACCAGATGTTTATTCTTAAATTGTATTCAACATTTGTTTGATGAAAATTATTCGGAAAGCGTGGAGAAAACATTTAGGTGCTGCTGAGATTTGAACTCAGGATTTCCTGTCTACGAGACAGGCGCTTTAACCACTAAGCCACAGCACCAACGTTAATAGTAAGAAATGCATACATAATTTATTGTTGATGATGAAAATTTGTTTCCTGCTATAAATTCTTCTTTATATGTATTGTAATCTTAAACACGAAAACATACTCAATCACTACGCAAGTATTAATATGGTTTGATAAACAGGTACTCTTATAAAACTCAATTTCATTTCTTGAATTCTTAAAAAAAAATCATGAAGGTATTAATATTGCTCAAATCTAGGTAGAAATTTCATCTACGTCTTTCTCATAGATATGTATTTTTTTCATTTTGCAATAACAGTATTCATTCTATAATCTTGAAAATACTTGTGTTTTTATAAGGTTTAAGATGATCTGTTCAACAGTAAGATGAATCAGACTTTTATATTTTAATTGTATTGGAATAAGACCTAATGAAAATGATTTGTTATATAACAATGAGAAAAGCAAGGCACTGCTGAGAGTTGAACTCAGGATCTTCTGTTTACTAGACAGGCGCTTTAACCAGCTAAGCCACAGCAACCACTTTATTCTTAAATTTGAAACACTTTTCTTTATGGTGTTCAAGAGAATATTGCTTTTTCACTTTCATATTCTTTTCTAAGTTCACACACTTCTCTACTCAAACACTTAAGATGAATGAAGACTCTTCACTTATTCAAAAACACCTCTCTAATTTGAAGTTTACCCTATTCATATCATTTTAAAATATACTTTGCTGAAGAATGGATTAGTTGAATTCAACAATAGAGTGATCAGTCACCTCTATCTTGTTCTTTGTCATTTTCTTTTCCCTATTTCAGTCAATGCATTCCTACAAAAATCTTCACAATACCAAGCATTTTATTCAATTTTTAAGATAACTTATGCTAAAGTTCATAGAACCAGATGTTTATACTTAAATTGTATTCAACACTTGTTTGATGAAAATTATTCGGAAAGCATGGAGAAAACAGTTAAATGCTGCTGAGCTTTGAACTCAGGATTTCTTGTTTACGAGACAGGCGCGTTAACCAATAAGCCACTGCACCAACGTTAATAGTAAGAAATGCATAAATAATTCATTGTTGATGATGAAAATGTGTTTCCTGCTATAAATTCTTCTTTATATGTATTGTAATCTTAAACACGAAAACATACTCAATCACTACGCAAGTATTAATATGTTTTAATAAACAGGTACTCTTATAAAACCCAATTCCATTTCTTGAATTCTTTACAATTTTTTTTCATGAAGGTAATAATATTGCTCCAATCTAGGTAGACATTTCATCTACGTCTTTCTCATAGATATGTATTTTTTTCATTTTGCAATAACAGTATTCATTCTATAATCTTGAAAATACTTGGGTTTTTATAAGGTTAAAGATGATCTGTTCAACAGTAAGATGAATCAGACTTCTATATTTTAATTGTATCGGAATAAGACCTAATGAAAATGATTTGTTATATAACAATGAGAAAAGTAGAGCACTGCTGAGAGTTGAACTCAGGATCTAATGTTTACTAGACAGGCGCTTTAACCAGCTAAGCCACAGCACCCACTTGATTTTTTATTTTGAAACACTTTTCTTTATGGTGTTCAAGAGAATATTGCTTTTTCACTTTCATATTCTTTTCTAAGTTCACACACTTCTCTACTCAAACACTTAAGATGAATGAAGACTCTTCACTTATTCAAAAACACCTCTCTAATTTGAAGTTTACCCTATTCATATCATTTTAAAATATACCTTGCTGAAGAATGGATTAGTTGAATTCAACAATAGAGTGGTCATTCACCTCTATCTTGTTCTTTGTCATTTTCTTTTCCGTATTTCAGTCAATGCATTCCTACAAAAATCTTCACAATACCAAGTATTTTATTTAATTTTTAAGATAACTTATTCTAAAGTTCATAGAACCAGAGGTTTATACTTAAATTGTATTTAACACTTGTTTGATGAAAATTATTCGGAAAGCATGGAGAAAACAGTTAGGTGATGCTGAGATTCGAACTCATGATTTCCTGTTTATGAGACAGGCGCTTTAACCACTAAGCCACAGCACCAACGTTAATAGTAAAAAATTCATAAATAATTCATTGTTGATGATGAAAATGTGTTTTCTGCTATAAATTCTTCTTTATATGTATTGTAATCTTAAACACGAAAAGATACTCAATCACTACGCAAGGATTAATATGTTTTAATAAACAGGTACTCTTATAAAACCCAATTTCATTTCTTGAATTCTTTACAATTTTTTTTCATGAAGGTATTAATATTGCTCAAATCTAGGTAGAAATTTCATCTACGTCTTTCTCATAGATATATAATTTTTTCATTTTGCAATAACAGTATTCATTCTATAATCTTGAAAATACTTGGGTTTTTAGAAGGTTTAAGATGATCTGTTCAACAGTAAGATGAATCAGACTTTTATATTTTAATTGTATCGGAATAAGACCTAATGAAAATGATTTGTTATATAACAATGAGAAAAGCAAGGCGCTGCTGAGAGTTGAACTCAGGATCTCCTTTTTACTAAACAGGCGCTTTAACCAGCTAAGCCACAGCACCCACCTGATTCTTAATTTTGAAACACTTTTCTTTATGGTGTTCAAGAGAATATTGCTTTTTCACTTTCATATTCTTTTCTAAGTTCACACACTTCTCTACTCATGAACTTAAGATGAATGAAGACTCTTCACTTATTCAAAAACACCTCTCTAATTTGAAGTTTACCCTATTCATATCATTTTAAAATATACCTTGCTGAAGAATGGATTAGTTGAATTCAACAATAGAGTGATCATTCACCTCTATCTTGTTCTTTGTCATTTTCTTTTCCCTATTTCAATCAATGCATTCCTACAAAAATCTTCACAATACCAAGTATTTTATTTAATTTTTAAGATAACTTATTCTAAAGTTCATAGAACCAGATGTTTATCCTTAAATTGTATTCAACACTTGTTTGATGAAAATTATTCGGAAAGCATGGAGAAAACACTTAAATGCTGCTGAGATTTGAACTCAAGATTTCCTGTTTACGAGACAGGAGCTTTAACCACTAAGCCACAGCACCAACGGTAATAGTAAAAAATGCATAAAGAATTTATTGTTGATGATAATAATGTGTTTTCTGCTATAAATTCTTCTTTATATGTATTGTAATCTAAAACATGAAAAGATACTCAATCACTACGCAAGGATTCATATGTTTTAATAAACAGGTACTCTTATAAAACCCAATTTCATTTCTTGAATTCTTTACAATTTTTTTCATGAAGGTAATAATATTGCTCCAATCTAGGTAGACATTTCATCTACGTCTTTCTCATAGATATGTATTTTTTCATTTTGCAATAACAGTATTCATTCTATAATCTTGAAAATACTTGGGTTTTTATAAGGTTTAAGATGATCTGTTCAACAGTAAGATGAATCAGACTTTATATTTTAATTGTATAGGAATAAGACCTAATGAAAATGATTTGTTATATAACAATGAGAAAAGCAAGGCACGGCTGAGAGTTGAACTCAGGATCTCCTGTTTACTAGACAGGCGCTTTAACCAGCTTAGCCACAGCACCCACTTGATTCTTAAATTTGAAACACTTTTCTTTATGGTGTTCAAGAGAATATTGCTTTTTCACTTTCATATTCTTTTCTAAGTTCACACACTTCTCTACTCAAACACTTAAGATGAATGAAGACTCTTCACTTATTCAAAAACACCTCTCTAATTTGAAGTTTACCCTATTCATATCATTTTAAAATATACTTTGCTGAAGAATGGATTAGTTGAATTCAACAATAGAGTGATCAGTCACCTCTATCTTGTTCTTTGTCATTTTCTTTTCCCTATTTCAGTCAATGCATTCCTACAAAAATCTTCACAATACCAAGCATTTTATTCAATTTTTAAGATAACTTATGCTAAAGTTCATAGAACCAGATGTTTATACTTAAATTGTATTCAACACTTGTTTGATGAAAATTATTCGGAAAGCATGGAGAAAACAGTTAAATGCTGCTGAGCTTTGAACTCAGGATTTCTTGTTTACGAGACAGGCGCGTTAACCAATAAGCCACTGCACCAACGTTAATAGTAAGAAATGCATAAATAATTCATTGTTGATGATGAAAATGTGTTTCCTGCTATAAATTCTTCTTTATATGTATTGTAATCTTAAACACGAAAACATACTCAATCACTACGCAAGTATTAATATGTTTTAATAAACAGGTACTCTTATAAAACCCAATTCCATTTCTTGAATTCTTTACAATTTTTTTTCATGAAGGTAATAATATTGCTCCAATCTAGGTAGACATTTCATCTACGTCTTTCTCATAGATATGTATTTTTTTCATTTTGCAATAACAGTATTCATTCTATAATCTTGAAAATACTTGGGTTTTTATAAGGTTAAAGATGATCTGTTCAACAGTAAGATGAATCAGACTTCTATATTTTAATTGTATCGGAATAAGACCTAATGAAAATGATTTGTTATATAACAATGAGAAAAGTAGAGCACTGCTGAGAGTTGAACTCAGGATCTAATGTTTACTAGACAGGCGCTTTAACCAGCTAAGCCACAGCACCCACTTGATTTTTTATTTTGAAACACTTTTCTTTATGGTGTTCAAGAGAATATTGCTTTTTCACTTTCATATTCTTTTCTAAGTTCACACACTTCTCTACTCAAACACTTAAGATGAATGAAGACTCTTCACTTATTCAAAAACACCTCTCTAATTTGAAGTTTACCCTATTCATATCATTTTAAAATATACCTTGCTGAAGAATGGATTAGTTGAATTCAACAATAGAGTGGTCATTCACCTCTATCTTGTTCTTTGTCATTTTCTTTTCCCTATTTCAGTCAATGCATTCCTACAAAAATCTTCACAATACCAAGCATTTTATTTAATGTTTAAGATAACTTATTCTAAAGTTCATAGAACCAGATCGTTATTCTTAAATTGTATTCAACATTTGTTTGATGTAAATTATTCGGAAAGCATGGAGAAAACAGTTAGTTTCTGCTGAGATTTGAACTCAGGATTTCCTGTTTACGAGACAGGCGCTTTAACCACTAAGCCACAGCACCAACATTAATAGTAAGAAGTGCATAAATTATTCATTGTTGATGATGAAAATGTGTTTCCTGCTATTAATTCTTCTTTATATGTATTGTAATCTTAAACAGGAAAACATACTCAATCACTACGCAAGTATTAATATGTTTTAATAAACAGGTACTCTTATAAAACCCAATTTCATTTCTTGAATTCTTTACAATTTTTTTTCATGAAGGTAATAATATTGCTCCAATCTAGGTAGACATTTCATCTACGTCTTTCTCATAGATATGTATTTTTTTCATTTTGCAATAACATTATTCATTCTATAATCTTGAAAATACTTGGGTTTTTAGAAGGGTAAAGATGATCTGTTCAACAGTAAGATGAATCAGACTTTTATATTTTAATTGTATCAGAATAAGACCTAATGAAAATGATTTGTTATATATTACAATGAGAAAAGCAAGGCGCTGCTGAGATTTGAACTCAGGATCTCCTGTTTACAAGACAGGCGCTTAAACCAGCTAAGCCACAGCACCCACTTGATTCTTAAATTTGAAACACTTTTCTTTATGGTGTTCAAGAGAATATTGCTTTTTCACTTTCATATTCTTTTTTAAGTTCACACACTTCTCTACTCAAACACTTAAGATGAATGAAGACTCTTCACTTATTCAAAAACACCTCTCTAATTCGAAGTTTACCCTACTCATATCATTTTAAAATATACCTTGCTGAAGAATGGATTAGTTGAATTCCACAATAGAGTGATCATTCACCTCTATCTTGTTCTTTGTCATTTTCTTTTCCCTATTTCAGTCAATGCATTCCTACAAAAATCTTCACAATACCAAGCATTTTATTTAATTTTTAAGATAACTTATTCTAAAGTTCATAGAACCAGATGTTTATTCTTAAATTGTATTCAACATTTGTTTGATGAAAATTATTCGGAAAGCATGGAGAAAACAGTTCGGTGCTGTTGAGATTTGAACTCAGGATTTCATGTTTATGAGACATGCCCTTTAACCACTAAGCCACAGCACCAACGTTAATAGTAAGAAATGCATACAAAATTTATTGTTGATGATGAAAATGTGTTTCCTGCTATAAATTCTTCTTTATATGTATTGTAATCTTAAACACGAAAACATACTCAATCACTACGCAAGTATTAATATGTTTTGATAAACAGGTACTCTTATAAAACTCAATTTCATTTCTTGAATTCTTTAAAAAAAAATCATGAAGGTATTAATATTGCTCAAATCTAGGTAGACATTTCATCTACGTCTTTCTCATAGATATGTATTTTTTTCATTTTGCAATACCAGTATTCATTCTATAATCTTGAAAATACTTGGGTTTTTATAAGGTTAAAGATGATCTGTTCAACAGTAAGATGAATCAGACTTTTATATTTTAATTGTATCGGAATAAGACCTAATGAAAATGATTTGTTATATAACAATGAGAAAAGCAAGGCACTGCTGAGAGTTGAACTCAGGATCTCCTGTTTACTAGACAGGCTCTTTAACCAGCTAAGACACAGCACCCACTTGATTCTTAAATTTGAAACACGTTTCTTTATGGTGTTCAAGAGAATATTGCTTTTTCACTTTCATATTCTTTTCTAAGTTCACACACTTCTCTACTCAAACACTTAAGATGAATGAAGACTCTTCACTTATTCAAAAACACCTTTCTAATTTGAAGTTTACCCTATTCATATCATTTTAAAATATACCTTGCTGAAGAATGGATTAGTTGAATTCAACAATAGAGTGATCATTCACCTCTATCTTGTTCTTTGTCATTTTCTTTTCCCTATTTCAGTCAATGCATTCCTACAAAAATCTTCACAATACCAAGCATTTTATTTAATTTTTAAGATAACTTATTCTAAAGTTCATAGAACCAGATGTTTATTCTTAAATTGTATTCAACATTTGTTTGATGAAAATTATTCGGAAAGCGTGGAGAAAACATTTAGGTGCTGCTGAGATTTGAACTCAGGATTTCCTGTCTACGAGACAGGCGCTTTAACCACTAAGCCACAGCACCAACGTTAATAGTAAGAAATGCATACATAATTTATTGTTGATGATGAAAATTTGTTTCCTGCTATAAATTCTTCTTTATATGTATTGTAATCTTAAACACGAAAACATACTCAATCACTACGCAAGTATTAATATGTTTTGATAAACAGGTACTCTTATAAAACTCAATTTCATTTCCTGAATTCTTAAAAAAAAATCATGAAGGTATTAATATTGCTCAAATCTAGGTAGAAATTTCATCTACGTCTTTCTCATAGATATGTATTTTTTTCATTTTGCAATAACAGTATTCATTCTATAATCTTGAAAATACTTGTGTTTTTATAAGGTTTAAGATGATCTGTTCAACAGTAAGATGAATCAGACTTTTATATTTTAATTGTATTGGAATAAGACCTAATGAAAATGATTTGTTATATAACATTGAGAAAAGCAAGGCACTGCTGAGAGTTGAACTCAGGATCTTCTGTTTAAAGACAGGCGCTTTAACCAGCTAAGCCACAGCAACCACTTGATTCTTAAATTTGAAACACTTTTCTTTATGGTGTTCAAGAGAATATTGCTTTTTCACTTTCATATTCTTTTCTAAGTTCACACACTTCTCTACTCAAACACTTAAGATGAATGAAGACTCTTCACTTATTCAAAAACACCTCTCTAATTTGAAGTTTACCCTATTCATATCATTTTAAAATATACCTTGCTGAAGAATGGATTAGTTGAATTCAACAATAGAGTGAACATTCACCTCTATCTTGTTCTTTGTCATTTTCTTATCCCTATTTCAATCAATGCATTCCTACAAAAATCTTCACAATACCAAGTATTTTATTTAATTTTTAAGATAACTTATTCTAAAGTTCATAGAACCAGATGTTTATTCTTAAATTGTATTCAACATTTGTTTGATGTAAATTAATCGGAAAGCATGGAGAAAACAGTTAGTTTCTGCTGAGATTTGAACTCAGGATTTCCTGTTTACGAGACAGGCGCTTTAACCACTAAGCCACAGCACCAACATTAATAGTAAGAAGTGCATAAATTATTCATTGTTGATGATGAAAATGTGTTTCCTGCTATAAATTCTTCTTTATATGTATTGTAATCTTAAACAGGAAAACATACTCAATCACTACGCAAGTATTAATATGTTTTAATAAACAGGTACTCTTATAAAACCCAATTTCATTTCTTGAATTCTTTACAATTTTTTTTCATGAAGGTAATAATATTGCTCCAATCTAGGTAGACATTTCATCTACGTCTTACTCATAGATATGTATTTTTTTCATTTTGCAATAACATTATTCATTCTATAATCTTGAAAATACTTGGGTTTTTAGAAGGTTAAAGATGATCTGTTCAACAGTAAGATGAATCAGACTTTTATATTTTAATTGTATCGGAATAAGACCTAATGAAAATGATTTGTTATATATTACAATGAGAAAAGCAAGGCGCTGCTGAGATTTGAACTCAGGATCTCCTGTTTACAAGACAGGCGCTTTAACCAGCTAAGCCACAGCACCCACTTGATTCTTAAATTTGAAACACTTTTCTTTATGGTGTTCAAGAGAATATTGCTTTTTCACTTTCATATTCTTTTTTAAGTTCACACACTTCTCTACTCAAACACTTAAGATGAATGAAGACTCTTCACTTATTCAAAAACACCTCTCTAATTTGAAGTTTACCCTACTCATATCATTTTAAAATATACCTTGCTGAAGAATGGATTAGTTGAATTCCACAATAGAGTGATCATTCACCTCTATCTTGTTCTTTGTCATTTTCTTTTCCCTATTTCAGTCAATGCATTCCTACAAAAATCTTCACAATACCAAGCATTTTATTTAATTTTTAAGATAACTTATTCTAAAGTTCATAGAACCAGATGTTTATTCTTAAATTGTATTCAACATTTGTTTGATGAAAATTATTCGGAAAGCATGGAGAAAACAGTTCGGTGCTGTTGAGATTTGAACTCAGGATTTCATGTTTATGAGACATGCCCTTTAACCACTAAGCCACAGCACCAACGTTAATAGTAAGAAATGCATACAAAATTTATTGTTGATGATGAAAATGTGTTTCCTGCTATAAATTCTTCTTTATATGTATTGTAATCTTAAACACGAAAACATACTCAATCACTACGCAAGTATTAATATGTTTTGATAAACAGGTACTCTTATAAAACTCAATTTCATTTCTTGAATTCTTTAAAAATAAATCATGAAGGTATTAATATTGCTCAAATCTAGGTAGACATTTCATCTACGTCTTTCTCATAGATATGTATTTTTTTCATTTTGCAATACCAGTATTCATTCTATAATCTTGAAAATACTTGGGTTTTTATAAGGTTAAAGATGATCTGTTCAACAGTAAGATGAATCAGACTTTTATATTTTAATTGTATCGGAATAAGACCTAATGAAAATGATTTGTTATATAACAATGAGAAAAGCAAGGCACTGCTGAGAGTTGAACTCAGGATCTCCTGTTTACTAGACAGGCTCTTTAACCAGCTAAGACACAGCACCCACTTGATTCTTAAATTTGAAACACGTTTCTTTATGGTGTTCAAGAGAATATTGCTTTTTCACTTTCATATTCTTTTCTAAGTTCACACACTTCTCTACTCAAACACTTAAGATGAATGAAGACTCTTCACTTATTCAAAAACACCTTTCTAATTTGAAGTTTACCCTATTCATATCATTTTAAAATATACCTTGCTGAAGAATGGATTAGTTGAATTCAACAATAGAGTGATCATTCACCTCTATCTTGTTCTTTGTCATTTTCTTTTCCCTATTTCAGTCAATGCATTCCTACAAAAATCTTCACAATACCAAGCATTTTATTTAATTTATAAGATAACTTATTCTAAAGTTCATAGAACCAGATGTTTATTCTTAAATTGTATTCAACATTTGTTTGATGAAAATTATTCGGAAAGCGTGGAGAAAACATTTAGGTGCTGCTGAGATTTGAACTCAGGATTTCCTGTCTACGAGACAGGCGCTTTAACCACTAAGCCACAGCACCAACGTTAATAGTAAGAAATGCATACATAATTTATTGTTGATGATGAAAATTTGTTTCCTGCTATAAATTCTTCTTTATATGTATTGTAATCTTAAACACGAAAACATACTCAATCACTACGCAAGTATTAATATGTTTTGATAAACAGGTACTCTTATAAAACTCAATTTCATTTCCTGAATTCTTAAAAAAAAATCATGAAGGTATTAATATTGCTCAAATCTAGGTAGAAATTTCATCTACGTCTTTCTCATAGATATGTATTTTTTTCATTTTGCAATAACAGTATTCATTCTATAATCTTGAAAATACTTGTGTTTTTATAAGGTTTAAGATGATCTGTTCAACAGTAAGATGAATCAGACTTTTATATTTTAATTGTATTGGAATAAGACCTAATGAAAATGATTTGTTATATAACATTGAGAAAAGCAAGGCACTGCTGGGAGTTGAACTCAGGATCTTCTGTTTAAAGACAGGCGCTTTAACCAGCTAAGCCACAGCAACCACTTGATTCTTAAATTTGAAACACTTTTCTTTATGGTGTTCAAGAGAATATTGCTTTTTCACTTTCATATTCTTTTCTAAGTTCACACACTTCTCTACTCAAACACTTAAGATGAATGAAGACTCTTCACTTATTCAAAAACACCTCTCTAATTTGAAGTTTACCCTATTCATATCATTTTAAAATATACCTTGCTGAAGAATGGATTAGTTGAATTCAACAATAGAGTGAACATTCACCTCTATCTTGTTCTTTGTCATTTTCTTATCCCTATTTCAATCAATGCATTCCTACAAAAATCTTCACAATACCAAGTATTTTATTTAATTTTTAAGATAACTTATTCTAAAGTTCATAGAACCAGATGTTTATACTTAAATTGTATTCAACATTTGTTTGATGAAAATTATTCAGAAAGCATGGAGAAAATAGATAGGTGCTGCTGAGATTTGAACTCAGGATTTCCTGTTTACGAGACAGGCGCTTTAACCACTAAGCCACAGCGCCAACGTTAATAGTAAGAAATGCATACATAATTTATTGTTGATGATGAAAATGTGTTTCCTGCTATAAATTCTTCTTTATATGTATTGTAATCTTAAACACGAAAACATACTCAATCACTACGCAAGTATTAATATGTTTTAATAAACTGGTACTCTTATAAAACTCAATTTCATTTCTTGAATCCTTTAAAAAAAAAATCATGAAGGTATTAATATTGCTCAAATCTAGGTAGAGATTGCATCTACGTCTTTCTCATAGATATGTATTTTTTTCATTTGGCAATAACAGTATTCATTCTATAATCTTGAAAATACTTGTGTTTTTATAAGGTTTAAGATGATCTGTCCAACAGTAAGATGAATCAGACTTTTATATTTTAATTGTATCCGAATAAGACCTAATAAAAATGATTTGTTATATAACAATGAGAAAAGCAAGGCACTGCTGAGAGTTGAACTCAGGATCTCCTGTTTACTAGACAGGCGCTTTAACCAGCTAAGCCACAGCACCCACTTGATTCTTAAATTTGAAACACTTTTCTTTATGGTGTTCAAGAGAACATTGCTTTTTCACTTTCATATTCTTTTCTAAGTTCACACACTTCTCTACTCAAACACTTAAGATGAATGAAGACTCTTGACTTATTCAAAAACACCTCTCTAATTTGAAGTTTACCCTATTCATATCATTTTAAAATATACCTTGCTGAAGAATGGATTAGTTGAATTCAACAATAGAGTGATCATTCACCTCTATCTTGTTCTTTGTCATTTTCTTTTCCCTATTTCAGTCAATGCATTCCTACAAAAATCTTCACAATACCAAGCATTTTATTTAATTTTTAAGATAACTTATTCTAAAGTTCATAGAACCAGAGGTTTACACTTAAATTGTATTCAACACTTGTTTGATGAAAATTATTCGGAAAGCATGGAGAAAACAGTTAGGTGATGCTGAGATTCGAACTCATGACTTCCTGTTTATGAGACAGGCACTTTAACCACTAAGCCACAGCACCAACGTTAATAGTAAAAAATTCATAAATAATTCATTGTTGATGATGAAAATGTGTTTTCTGCTATAAATTCTTCTTTATATGTATTGTAATCTTAAACACGAAAAGATATTCAATCACTACGCAAGGATTAACATGTTTTAATAAACAGGTACTCTTATAAAACCCAATTTCATTTCTTGAATTCTTTACAATTTTTTTTCATGAAGGTATTAATATTGCTCAAATCTAGGTAGAAATTTCATCTACGTCTTTCTCATAGATATATAATTTTTTCATTTTGCAATAACAGTATTCATTCTATAATCTTGAAAATACTTGGGTTTTTAGAAGGTTTAAGATGATCTGTTCAACAGTAAGATGAATCAGACTTTTATATTTTAATTGTATCGGAATAAGACCTAATGAAAATGATTTGTTATATAACAATGAGAAAAGCAAGGCGCTGCTGAGAGTTGAACTCAGGATCTCCTTTTTACTAAACAGGCGCTTTAACCAGCTAAGCCACAGCACCCACTTGATTCTTAATTTTGAAACACTTTTCTTTATGGTGTTCAAGAGAATATTGCTTTTTCACTTTCATATTCTTTTCTAAGTTCACACACTTCTCTACTCATGAACTTAAGATGAATGAAGACTCTTCACTTATTCAAAAACACCTCTCTAATTTGAAGTTTACCCTATTCATATCATTTTAAAATATACCTTGCTGAAGAATGGATTAGTTGAATTCAACAATAGAGTGATCATTCACCTCTATCTTGTTCTTTGTCATTTTCTTTTCCCTATTTCAATCAATGCATTCCTACAAAAATCTTCACAATACCAAGTATTTTATTTAATTTTTAAGATAACTTATTCTAAAGTTCATAGAACCAGTTGTTTATACTTAAATTGTATTCAACACTTGTTTGATGAAAATTATTCGGAAAGCATGAAGAAAACAGTTAAATGCTGCTGAGACTTGAACTCAGGATTTCCTGTTTACGAGACAGGAGCTTTAACCACTAAGCCACAGCACCAACGGTACTAGTAAAAAATGCATAAATAATTTATTGTTGATGATGAAAATGTAATTTCTGCTATAAATTCTTCTTTATATGTATTGTAATCTTAAACACGAAAAGATACTCAATCACTACGCAAGGATTCATATGTTTTAATAAACAGGTACTCTTATAAAACCCAATTTCATTTCTTGAATTCTTTACAATTTTTTTCATGAAGGTAATAATATTGCTCCAATCTAGGTAGACATTTCATCTACGTCTTTCTCATAGATATGTATTTTTTTCATTTTGCAATAACAGTATTCATTCTATAATCTTGA
Organism: Lissotriton vulgaris; assembly: GCF_964263255.1. Classification (NCBI taxonomy): domain Eukaryota; kingdom Metazoa; phylum Chordata; class Amphibia; order Caudata; family Salamandridae; genus Lissotriton; species Lissotriton vulgaris. The sequence continues at coordinate 444,357,100 of NC_141700.1, forward strand.
AAATACTTGGGTTTTTATAAGGTTTAAGATGATCTGTTCAACAGTAAGATGAATCAGACTTTATATTTTAATTGTATAGGAATAAGACCTAATGAAAATGATTTGTTATATAACAATGAGAAAAGCAAGGCACGGCTGAGAGTTGAACTCAGGATCTCCTGTTTACTAGACAGGCGCTTTAACCAGCTTAGCCACAGCACCCACTTGATTCTTAAATTTGAAACACTTTTCTTTATGGTGTTCAAGAGAATATTGCTTTTTCACTTTCATATTCTTTTCTAAGTTCACACACTTCTCTACTCAAACACTTAAGATGAATGAAGACTCTTCACTTATTCAAAAACACCTCTCTAATTTGAAGTTTACCCTATTCATATCATTTTAAAATATACTTTGCTGAAGAATGGATTAGTTGAATTCAACAATAGAGTGATCAGTCACCTCTATCTTGTTCTTTGTCATTTTCTTTTCCCTATTTCAGTCAATGCATTCCTACAAAAATCTTCACAATACCAAGCATTTTATTCAATTTTTAAGATAACTTATGCTAAAGTTCATAGAACCAGATGTTTATACTTAAATTGTATTCAACACTTGTTTGATGAAAATTATTCGGAAAGCATGGAGAAAACAGTTAAATGCTGCTGAGCTTTGAACTCAGGATTTCTTGTTTACGAGACAGGCGCGTTAACCACTAAGCCACAGCACCAACGTTAATAGTAAGAAATGCATAAATAATTCATTGTTGATGATGAAAATGTGTTTCCTGCTATAAATTCTTCTTTATATGTATTGTAATCTTAAACACGAAAACATACTCAATCACTACGCAAGTATTAATATGTTTTAATAAACAGGTACTCTTATAAAACCCAATTTCATTTCTTGAATTCTTTAAAAAAAAAATCATGAAGGTATTAATATTGCTCAAATCTAGGTAGAAATTTCATCTACGTCTTTCTCATAGATATGTATTTTTTTAATTTGGCAATAACAGTATTCATTCTATAATCTTGAAAATACTTGTGTTTTTATAAGGTTTAAGATGATCTGTTCAACAGTAAGATGAATCAGACTTTTATATTTTAATTGTATCGGAATAAGACCTAATGAAAATGATTTGTTATATAACAATGAGAAAAGCAAGGCGCTGCTGAGATTTGAACTCAGGATCTCCTTTTTACTAAACAGGTGCTTTAACCAGCTAAGACACAGCACCCACTTGATTCTTAAATTTGAAACACGTTTCTTTATGGTGTTCAAGAGAATATTGCTTTTTCACTTTCATATTCTTTTCTAAGTTCACACACTTCTCTACTCAAACACTTAAGATGAATGAAGACTCTTCACTTATTCAAAAACACCTTTCTAATTTGAAGTTTACCCTATTCATATCATTTTAAAATATACCTTGCTGAAGAATGGATTAGTTGAATTCAACAATAGAGTGATCATTCACCTCTATCTTGTTCTTTGTCATTTTCTTTTCCCTATTTCAGTCAATGCATTCCTACAAAAATCTTCACAATACCAAGCATTTTATTTAATTTATAAGATAACTTATTCTAAAGTTCATAGAACCAGATGTTTATTCTTAAATTGTATTCAACATTTGTTTGATGAAAATTATTCGGAAAGCGTGGAGAAAACATTTAGGTGCTGCTGAGATTTGAACTCAGGATTTCCTGTCTACGAGACAGGCGCTTTAACCACTAAGCCACAGCACCAACGTTAATAGTAAGAAATGCATACATAATTTATTGTTGATGATGAAAATTTGTTTCCTGCTATAAATTCTTCTTTATATGTATTGTAATCTTAAACACGAAAACATACTCAATCACTACGCAAGTATTAATATGTTTTGATAAACAGGTACTCTTATAAAACTCAATTTCATTTCCTGAATTCTTAAAAAAAAATCATGAAGGTATTAATATTGCTCAAATCTAGGTAGAAATTTCATCTACGTTTTTCTCATAGATATGTATTTTTTTCATTTTGCAATAACAGTATTCATTCTATAATCTTGAAAATACTTGTGTTTTTATAAGGTTTAAGATGATCTGTTCAACAGTAAGATGAATCAGACTTTTATATTTTAATTGTATTGGAATAAGACCTAATGAAAATGATTTGTTATATAACATTGAGAAAAGCAAGGCACTGCTGGGAGTTGAACTCAGGATCTTCTGTTTAAAGACAGGCGCTTTAACCAGCTAAGCCACAGCAACCACTTGATTCTTAAATTTGAAACACTTTTCTTTATGGTGTTCAAGAGAATATTGCTTTTTCACTTTCATATTCTTTTCTAAGTTCACACACTTCTCTACTCAAACACTTAAGATGAATGAAGACTCTTCACTTATTCAAAAACACCTCTCTAATTTGAAGTTTACCCTATTCATATCATTTTAAAATATACCTTGCTGAAGAATGGATTAGTTGAATTCAACAATAGAGTGAACATTCACCTCTATCTTGTTCTTTGTCATTTTCTTATCCCTATTTCAATCAATGCATTCCTACAAAAATCTTCACAATACCAAGTATTTTATTTAATTTTTAAGATAACTTATTCTAAAGTTCATAGAACCAGATGTTTATACTTAAATTGTATTCAACATTTGTTTGATGAAAATTATTCAGAAAGCATGGAGAAAATAGTTAGGTGCTGCTGAGATTTGAACTCAGGATTTCCTGTTTACGAGACAGGCGCTTTAACCACTAAGCCACAGCGCCAACGTTAATAGTAAGAAATGCATACATAATTTATTGTTGATGATGAAAATGTGTTTCCTGCTATAAATTCTTCTTTATATGTATTGTAATCTTAAACACGAAAACATACTCAATCACTACGCAAGTATTAATATGTTTTAATAAACTGGTACTCTTATAAAACTCAATTTCATTTCTTGAATCCTTTAAAAAAAAAATCATGAAGGTATTAATATTGCTCAAATCTAGGTAGAGATTGCATCTACGTCTTTCTCATAGATATGTATTTTTTTCATTTGGCAATAACAGTATTCATTCTATAATCTTGAAAATACTTGTGTTTTTATAAGGTTTAAGATGATCTGTCCAACAGTAAGATGAATCAGACTTTTATATTTTAATTGTATCGGAATAAGACCTAATAAAAATGATTTGTTATATAACAATGAGAAAAGCAAGGCACTGCTGAGAGTTGAACTCAGGATCTCCTGTTTACTAGACAGGCGCTTTAACCAGCTAAGCCACAGCACCCACTTGATTCTTAAATTTGAAACACTTTTCTTTATGGTGTTCAAGAGAACATTGCTTTTTCACTTTCATATTCTTTTCTAAGTTCACACACTTCTCTACTCAAACACTTAAGATGAATGAAGACTCTTGACTTATTCAAAAACACCTCTCTAATTTGAAGTTTACCCTATTCATATCATTTTAAAATATACCTTGCTGAAGAATGGATTAGTTGAATTCAACAATAGAGTGATCATTCACCTCTATCTTGTTCTTTGTCATTTTCTTTTCCCTATTTCAGTCAATGCATTCCTACAAAAATCTTCACAATACCAAGCATTTTATTTAATTTTTAAGATAACTTATTCTAAAGTTCATAGAACCAGAGGTTTACACTTAAATTGTATTCAACACTTGTTTGATGAAAATTATTCGGAAAGCATGGAGAAAACAGTTAGGTGATGCTGAGATTCGAACTCATGATTTCCTGTTTATGAGACAGGCACTTTAACCACTAAGCCACAGCACCAACGTTAATAGTAAAAAATTCATAAATAATTCATTGTTGATGATGAAAATGTGTTTTCTGCTATAAATTCTTCTTTATATGTATTGTAATCTTAAACACGAAAAGATATTCAATCACTACGCAAGGATTAACATGTTTTAATAAACAGGTACTCTTATAAAACCCAATTTCATTTCTTGAATTCTTTACAATTTTTTTTCATGAAGGTATTAATATTGCTCAAATCTAGGTAGAAATTTCATCTACGTCTTTCTCATAGATATATAATTTTTTCATTTTGCAATAACAGTATTCATTCTATAATCTTGAAAATACTTGGGTTTTTAGAAGGTTTAAGATGATCTGTTCAACAGTAAGATGAATCAGACTTTTATATTTTAATTGTATCGGAATAAGACCTAATGAAAATGATTTGTTATATAACAATGAGAAAAGCAAGGCGCTGCTGAGAGTTGAACTCAGGATCTCCTTTTTACTAAACAGGCGCTTTAACCAGCTAAGCCACAGCACCCACTTGATTCTTAATTTTGAAACACTTTTCTTTATGGTGTTCAAGAGAATATTGCTTTTTCACTTTCATATTCTTTTCTAAGTTCACACACTTCTCTACTCATGAACTTAAGATGAATGAAGACTCTTCACTTATTCAAAAACACCTCTCTAATTTGAAGTTTACCCTATTCATATCATTTTAAAATATACCTTGCTGAAGAATGGATTAGTTGAATTCAACAATAGAGTGATCATTCACCTCTATCTTGTTCTTTGTCATTTTCTTTTCCCTATTTCAATCAATGCATTCCTACAAAAATCTTCACAATACCAAGTATTTTATTTAATTTTTAAGATAACTTATTCTAAAGTTCATAGAACCAGTTGTTTATACTTAAATTGTATTCAACACTTGTTTGATGAAAATTATTCGGAAAGCATGAAGAAAACAGTTAAATGCTGCTGAGACTTGAACTCAGGATTTCCTGTTTACGAGACAGGAGCTTTAACCACTAAGCCACAGCACCAACGGTACTAGTAAAAAATGCATAAATAATTTATTGTTGATGATGAAAATGTAATTTCTGCTATAAATTCTTCTTTATATGTATTGTAATCTTAAACACGAAAAGATACTCAATCACTACGCAAGGATTCATATGTTTTAATAAACAGGTACTCTTATAAAACCCAATTTCATTTCTTGAATTCTTTACAATTTTTTTCATGAAGGTAATAATATTGCTCCAATCTAGGTAGACATTTCATCTACGTCTTTCTCATAGATATGTATTTTTTTCATTTTGCAATAACAGTATTCATTCTATAATCTTGAAAATACTTGGGTTTTTATAAGGTTTAAGATGATCTGTTCAACAGTAAGATGAATCAGACTTTATATTTTAATTGTATAGGAATAAGACCTAATGAAAATGATTTGTTATATAACAATGAGAAAAGCAAGGCACGGCTGAGAGTTGAACTCAGGATCTCCTGTTTACTAGACAGGCGCTTTAACCAGCTTAGCCACAGCACCCACTTGATTCTTAAATTTGAAACACTTTTCTTTATGGTGTTCAAGAGAATATTGCTTTTTCACTTTCATATTCTTTTCTAAGTTCACACACTTCTCTACTCAAACACTTAAGATGAATGAAGACTCTTCACTTATTCAAAAACACCTCTCTAATTTGAAGTTTACCCTATTCATATCATTTTAAAATATACTTTGCTGAAGAATGGATTAGTTGAATTCAACAATAGAGTGATCAGTCACCTCTATCTTGTTCTTTGTCATTTTCTTTTCCCTATTTCAGTCAATGCATTCCTACAAAAATCTTCACAATACCAAGCATTTTATTCAATTTTTAAGATAACTTATGCTAAAGTTCATAGAACCAGATGTTTATACTTAAATTGTATTCAACACTTGTTTGATGAAAATTATTCGGAAAGCATGGAGAAAACAGTTAAATGCTGCTGAGCTTTGAACTCAGGATTTCTTGTTTACGAGACAGGCGCGTTAACCACTAAGCCACAGCACCAACGTTAATAGTAAGAAATGCATAAATAATTCATTGTTGATGATGAAAATGTGTTTCCTGCTATAAATTCTTCTTTATATGTATTGTAATCTTAAACACGAAAACATACTCAATCACTACGCAAGTATTAATATGTTTTAATAAACAGGTACTCTTATAAAACCCAATTTCATTTCTTGAATTCTTTAAAAAAAAAATCATGAAGGTATTAATATTGCTCAAATCTAGGTAGAAATTTCATCTACGTCTTTCTCATAGATATGTATTTTTTTAATTTGGCAATAACAGTATTCATTCTATAATCTTGAAAATACTTGTGTTTTTATAAGGTTTAAGATGATCTGTTCAACAGTAAGATGAATCAGACTTTTATATTTTAATTGTATCGGAATAAGACCTAATGAAAATGATTTGTTATATAACAATGAGAAAAGCAAGGCGCTGCTGAGATTTGAACTCAGGATCTCCTTTTTACTAAACAGGTGCTATAACCAGCTTAGCCACAGCACCCACTAGATTCTTAAATTTGAAACACTTTTCTTTATGGTGTTCAAGAGAATATTGCTTTTTCACTTTCATATTCTTTTCTAAGTTCACACACTTCTCTACTCAAACACTTAAGATGAATGAAGACTCTTCACTTATTCAAAAACACCTCTCTAATTTGAAGTTTACCCTATTCATATCATTTTAAAATATACTTTGCTGAAGAATGGATTAGTTGAATTCAACAATAGAGTGATCAGTCACCTCTATCTTGTTCTTTGTCATTTTCTTTTCCCTATTTCAGTCAATGCATTCCTACAAAAATCTTCACAATACCAAGCATTTTATTCAATTTTTAAGATAACTTATGCTAAAGTTCATAGAACCAGATGTTTATACTTAAATTGTATTCAACACTTGTTTGATGAAAATTATTCGGAAAGCATGGAGAAAACAGTTAAATGCTGCTGAGCTTTGAACTCAGGATTTCTTGTTTACGAGACAGGCGCGTTAACCAATAAGCCACTGCACCAACGTTAATAGTAAGAAATGCATAAATAATTCATTGTTGATGATGAAAATGTGTTTCCTGCTATAAATTCTTCTTTATATGTATTGTAATCTTAAACACGAAAACATACTCAATCACTACGCAAGTATTAATATGTTTTAATAAACAGGTACTCTTATAAAACCCAATTCCATTTCTTGAATTCTTTACAATTTTTTTTCATGAAGGTAATAATATTGCTCCAATCTAGGTAGACATTTCATCTACGTCTTTCTCATAGATATGTATTTTTTTCATTTTGCAATAACAGTATTCATTCTATAATCTTGAAAATACTTGGATTTTTATAAGGTTAAAGATGATCTGTTCAACAGTAAGATGAATCAGACTTCTATATTTTAATTGTATCGGAATAAGACCTAATGAAAATGATTTGTTATATAACAATGAGAAAAGTAGAGCACTGCTGAGAGTTGAACTCAGGATCTAATGTTTACTAGACAGGCGCTTTAACCAGCTAAGCCACAGCACCCACTTGATTTTTTATTTTGAAACACTTTTCTTTATGGTGTTCAAGAGAATATTGCTTTTTCACTTTCATATTCTTTTCTAAGTTCACACACTTCTCTACTCAAACACTTAAGATGAATGAAGACTCTTCACTTATTCAAAAACACCTCTCTAATTTGAAGTTTACCCTATTCATATCATTTTAAAATATACCTTGCTGAAGAATGGATTAGTTGAATTCAACAATAGAGTGGTCATTCACCTCTATCTTGTTCTTTGTCATTTTCTTTTCCCTATTTCAGTCAATGCATTCCTACAAAAATCTTCACAATACCAAGCATTTTATTTAATGTTTAAGATAACTTATTCTAAAGTTCATAGAACCAGATCGTTATTCTTAAATTGTATTCAACATTTGTTTGATGTAAATTATTCGGAAAGCATGGAGAAAACAGTTAGTTTCTGCTGAGATTTGAACTCAGGATTTCCTGTTTACGAGACAGGCGCTTTAACCACTAAGCCACAGCACCAACATTAATAGTAAGAAGTGCATAAATTATTCATTGTTGATGATGAAAATGTGTTTCCTGCTATAAATTCTTCTTTATATGTATTGTAATCTTAAACAGGAAAACATACTCAATCACTACGCAAGTATTAATATGTTTTAATAAACAGGTACTCTTATAAAACCCAATTTCATTTCTTGAATTCTTTACAATTTTTTTTCATGAAGGTAATAATATTGCTCCAATCTAGGTAGACATTTCATCTACGTCTTTCTCATAGATATGTATTTTTTTCATTTTGCAATAACATTATTCATTCTATAATCTTGAAAATACTTGGGTTTTTAGAAGGTTAAAGATGATCTGTTCAACAGTAAGATGAATCAGACTTTTATATTTTAATTGTATCAGAATAAGACCTAATGAAAATGATTTGTTATATATTACAATGAGAAAAGCAAGGCGCTGCTGAGATTTGAACTCAGGATCTCCTGTTTACAAGACAGGCGCTTAAACCAGCTAAGCCACAGCACCCACTTGATTCTTAAATTTGAAACACTTTTCTTTATGGTGTTCAAGAGAATATTGCTTTTTCACTTTCATATTCTTTTTTAAGTTCACACACTTCTCTACTCAAACACTTAAGATGAATGAAGACTCTTCACTTATTCAAAAACACCTCTCTAATTCGAAGTTTACCCTACTCATATCATTTTAAAATATACCTTGCTGAAGAATGGATTAGTTGAATTCCACAATAGAGTGATCATTCACCTCTATCTTGTTCTTTGTCATTTTCTTTTCCCTATTTCAGTCAATGCATTCCTACAAAAATCTTCACAATACCAAGCATTTTATTTAATTTTTAAGATAACTTATTCTAAAGTTCATAGAACCAGATGTTTATTCTTAAATTGTATTCAACATTTGTTTGATGAAAATTATTCGGAAAGCATGGAGAAAACAGTTCGGTGCTGTTGAGATTTGAACTCAGGATTTCATGTTTATGAGACATGCCCTTTAACCACTAAGCCACAGCACCAACGTTAATAGTAAGAAATGCATACAAAATTTATTGTTGATGATGAAAATGTGTTTCCTGCTATAAATTCTTCTTTATATGTATTGTAATCTTAAACACGAAAACATACTCAATCACTACGCAAGTATTAATATGTTTTGATAAACAGGTACTCTTATAAAACTCAATTTCATTTCTTGAATTCTTTAAAAAAAAATCATGAAGGTATTAATATTGCTCAAATCTAGGTAGACATTTCATCTACGTCTTTCTCATAGATATGTATTTTTTTCATTTTGCAATACCAGTATTCATTCTATAATCTTGAAAATACTTGGGTTTTTATAAGGTTAAAGATGATCTGTTCAACAGTAAGATGAATCAGACTTTTATATTTTAATTGTATCGGAATAAGACCTAATGAAAATGATTTGTTATATAACAATGAGAAAAGCAAGGCACTGCTGAGAGTTGAACTCAGGATCTCCTGTTTACTAGACAGGCTCTTTAACCAGCTAAGACACAGCACCCACTTGATTCTTAAATTTGAAACACGTTTCTTTATGGTGTTCAAGAGAATATTGCTTTTTCACTTTCATATTCTTTTCTAAGTTCACACACTTCTCTACTCAAACACTTAAGATGAATGAAGACTCTTCACTTATTCAAAAACACCTTTCTAATTTGAAGTTTACCCTATTCATATCATTTTAAAATATACCTTGCTGAAGAATGGATTAGTTGAATTCAACAATAGAGTGATCATTCACCTCTATCTTGTTCTTTGTCATTTTCTTTTCCCTATTTCAGTCAATGCATTCCTACAAAAATCTTCACAATACCAAGCATTTTATTTAATTTTTAAGATAACTTATTCTAAAGTTCATAGAACCAGATGTTTATTCTTAAATTGTATTCAACATTTGTTTGATGAAAATTATTCGGAAAGCGTGGAGAAAACATTTAGGTGCTGCTGAGATTTGAACTCAGGATTTCCTGTCTACGAGACAGGCGCTTTAACCACTAAGCCACAGCACCAACGTTAATAGTAAGAAATGCATACATAATTTATTGTTGATGATGAAAATTTGTTTCCTGCTATAAATTCTTCTTTATATGTATTGTAATCTTAAACACGAAAACATACTCAATCACTACGCAAGTATTAATATGTTTTGATAAACAGGTACTCTTATAAAACTCAATTTCATTTCCTGAATTCTTAAAAAAAAATCATGAAGGTATTAATATTGCTCAAATCTAGGTAGAAATTTCATCTACGTCTTTCTCATAGATATGTATTTTTTTCATTTTGCAATAACAGTATTCATTCTATAATCTTGAAAATACTTGTGTTTTTATAAGGTTTAAGATGATCTGTTCAACAGTAAGATGAATCAGACTTTTATATTTTAATTGTATTGGAATAAGACCTAATGAAAATGATTTGTTATATAACATTGAGAAAAGCAAGGCACTGCTGAGAGTTGAACTCAGGATCTTCTGTTTAAAGACAGGCGCTTTAACCAGCTAAGCCACAGCAACCACTTGATTCTTAAATTTGAAACACTTTTCTTTATGGTGTTCAAGAGAATATTGCTTTTTCACTTTCATATTCTTTTCTAAGTTCACACACTTCTCTACTCAAACACTTAAGATGAATGAAGACTCTTCACTTATTCAAAAACACCTCTCTAATTTGAAGTTTACCCTATTCATATCATTTTAAAATATACCTTGCTGAAGAATGGATTAGTTGAATTCAACAATAGAGTGAACATTCACCTCTATCTTGTTCTTTGTCATTTTCTTATCCCTATTTCAATCAATGCATTCCTACAAAAATCTTCACAATACCAAGTATTTTATTTAATTTTTAAGATAACTTATTCTAAAGTTCATAGAACCAGATGTTTATTCTTAAATTGTATTCAACATTTGTTTGATGTAAATTAATCGGAAAGCATGGAGAAAACAGTTAGTTTCTGCTGAGATTTGAACTCAGGATTTCCTGTTTACGAGACAGGCGCTTTAACCACTAAGCCACAGCACCAACATTAATAGTAAGAAGTGCATAAATTATTCATTGTTGATGATGAAAATGTGTTTCCTGCTATAAATTCTTCTTTATATGTATTGTAATCTTAAACAGGAAAACATACTCAATCACTACGCAAGTATTAATATGTTTTAATAAACAGGTACTCTTATAAAACCCAATTTCATTTCTTGAATTCTTTACAATTTTTTTTCATGAAGGTAATAATATTGCTCCAATCTAGGTAGACATTTCATCTACGTCTTACTCATAGATATGTATTTTTTTCATTTTGCAATAACATTATTCATTCTATAATCTTGAAAATACTTGGGTTTTTAGAAGGTTAAAGATGATCTGTTCAACAGTAAGATGAATCAGACTTTTATATTTTAATTGTATCGGAATAAGACCTAATGAAAATGATTTGTTATATATTACAATGAGAAAAGCAAGGCGCTGCTGAGATTTGAACTCAGGATCTCCTGTTTACAAGACAGGCGCTTTAACCAGCTAAGCCACAGCACCCACTTGATTCTTAAATTTGAAACACTTTTCTTTATGGTGTTCAAGAGAATATTGCTTTTTCACTTTCATATTCTTTTTTAAGTTCACACACTTCTCTACTCAAACACTTAAGATGAATGAAGACTCTTCACTTATTCAAAAACACCTCTCTAATTTGAAGTTTACCCTACTCATATCATTTTAAAATATACCTTGCTGAAGAATGGATTAGTTGAATTCCACAATAGAGTGATCATTCACCTCTATCTTGTTCTTTGTCATTTTCTTTTCCCTATTTCAGTCAATGCATTCCTACAAAAATCTTCACAATACCAAGCATTTTATTTAATTTTTAAGATAACTTATTCTAAAGTTCATAGAACCAGATGTTTATTCTTAAATTGTATTCAACATTTGTTTGATGAAAATTATTCGGAAAGCATGGAGAAAACAGTTCGGTGCTGTTGAGATTTGAACTCAGGATTTCATGTTTATGAGACATGCCCTTTAACCACTAAGCCACAGCACCAACGTTAATAGTAAGAAATGCATACAAAATTTATTGTTGATGATGAAAATGTGTTTCCTGCTATAAATTCTTCTTTATATGTATTGTAATCTTAAACACGAAAACATACTCAATCACTACGCAAGTATTAATATGTTTTGATAAACAGGTACTCTTATAAAACTCAATTTCATTTCTTGAATTCTTTAAAAAAAAATCATGAAGGTATTAATATTGCTCAAATCTAGGTAGACATTTCATCTACGTCTTTCTCATAGATATGTATTTTTTTCATTTTGCAATACCAGTATTCATTCTATAATCTTGAAAATACTTGGGTTTTTATAAGGTTAAAGATGATCTGTTCAACAGTAAGATGAATCAGACTTTTATATTTTAATTGTATCGGAATAAGACCTAATGAAAATGATTTGTTATATAACAATGAGAAAAGCAAGGCACTGCTGAGAGTTGAACTCAGGATCTCCTGTTTACTAGACAGGCTCTTTAACCAGCTAAGACACAGCACCCACTTGATTCTTAAATTTGAAACACGTTTCTTTATGGTGTTCAAGAGAATATTGCTTTTTCACTTTCATATTCTTTTCTAAGTTCACACACTTCTCTACTCAAACACTTAAGATGAATGAAGACTCTTCACTTATTCAAAAACACCTTTCTAATTTGAAGTTTACCCTATTCATATCATTTTAAAATATACCTTGCTGAAGAATGGATTAGTTGAATTCAACAATAGAGTGATCATTCACCTCTATCTTGTTCTTTGTCATTTTCTTTTCCCTATTTCAGTCAATGCATTCCTACAAAAATCTTCACAATACCAAGCATTTTATTTAATTTTTAAGATAACTTATTCTAAAGTTCATAGAACCAGATGTTTATTCTTAAATTGTATTCAACATTTGTTTGATGAAAATTATTCGGAAAGCGTGGAGAAAACATTTAGGTGCTGCTGAGATTTGAACTCAGGATTTCCTGTCTACGAGACAGGCGCTTTAACCACTAAGCCACAGCACCAACGTTAATAGTAAGAAATGCATACATAATTTATTGTTGATGATGAAAATTTGTTTCCTGCTATAAATTCTTCTTTATATGTATTGTAATCTTAAACACGAAAACATACTCAATCACTACGCAAGTATTAATATGTTTTGATAAACAGGTACTCTTATAAAACTCAATTTCATTTCCTGAATTCTTAAAAAAAAATCATGAAGGTATTAATATTGCTCAAATCTAGGTAGAAATTTCATCTACGTCTTTCTCATAGATATGTATTTTTTTCATTTTGCAATAACAGTATTCATTCTATAATCTTGAAAATACTTGTGTTTTTATAAGGTTTAAGATGATCTGTTCAACAGTAAGATGAATCAGACTTTTATATTTTAATTGTATTGGAATAAGACCTAATGAAAATGATTTGTTATATAACATTGAGAAAAGCAAGGCACTGCTGAGAGTTGAACTCAGGATCTTCTGTTTAAAGACAGGCGCTTTAACCAGCTAAGCCACAGCAACCACTTGATTCTTAAATTTGAAACACTTTTCTTTATGGTGTTCAAGAGAATATTGCTTTTTCACTTTCATATTCTTTTCTAAGTTCACACACTTCTCTACTCAAACACTTAAGATGAATGAAGACTCTTCACTTATTCAAAAACACCTCTCTAATTTGAAGTTTACCCTATTCATATCATTTTAAAATATACCTTGCTGAAGAATGGATTAGTTGAATTCAACAATAGAGTGAACATTCACCTCTATCTTGTTCTTTGTCATTTTCTTATCCCTATTTCAATCAATGCATTCCTACAAAAATCTTCACAATACCAAGTATTTTATTTAATTTTTAAGATAACTTATTCTAAAGTTCATAGAACCAGATGTTTATTCTTAAATTGTATTCAACATTTGTTTGATGTAAATTAATCGGAAAGCATGGAGAAAACAGTTAGTTTCTGCTGAGATTTGAACTCAGGATTTCCTGTTTACGAGACAGGCGCTTTAACCACTAAGCCACAGCACCAACATTAATAGTAAGAAGTGCATAAATTATTCATTGTTGATGATGAAAATGTGTTTCCTGCTATAAATTCTTCTTTATATGTATTGTAATCTTAAACAGGAAAACATACTCAATCACTACGCAAGTATTAATATGTTTTAATAAACAGGTACTCTTATAAAACCCAATTTCATTTCTTGAATTCTTTACAATTTTTTTTCATGAAGGTAATAATATTGCTCCAATCTAGGTAGACATTTCATCTACGTCTTACTCATAGATATGTATTTTTTTCATTTTGCAATAACATTATTCATTCTATAATCTTGAAAATACTTGGGTTTTTAGAAGGTTAAAGATGATCTGTTCAACAGTAAGATGAATCAGACTTTTATATTTTAATTGTATCGGAATAAGACCTAATGAAAATGATTTGTTATATATTACAATGAGAAAAGCAAGGCGCTGCTGAGATTTGAACTCAGGATCTCCTGTTTACAAGACAGGCGCTTTAACCAGCTAAGCCACAGCACCCACTTGATTCTTAAATTTGAAACACTTTTCTTTATGGTGTTCAAGAGAATATTGCTTTTTCACTTTCATATTCTTTTTTAAGTTCACACACTTCTCTACTCAAACACTTAAGATGAATGAAGACTCTTCACTTATTCAAAAACACCTCTCTAATTTGAAGTTTACCCTACTCATATCATTTTAAAATATACCTTGCTGAAGAATGGATTAGTTGAATTCCACAATAGAGTGATCATTCACCTCTATCTTGTTCTTTGTCATTTTCTTTTCCCTATTTCAGTCAATGCATTCCTACAAAAATCTTCACAATACCAAGCATTTTATTTAATTTTTAAGATAACTTATTCTAAAGTTCATAGAACCAGATGTTTATTCTTAAATTGTATTCAACATTTGTTTGATGAAAATTATTCGGAAAGCATGGAGAAAACAGTTCGGTGCTGTTGAGATTTGAACTCAGGATTTCATGTTTATGAGACATGCCCTTTAACCACTAAGCCACAGCACCAACGTTAATAGTAAGAAATGCATACAAAATTTATTGTTGATGATGAAAATGTGTTTCCTGCTATAAATTCTTCTTTATATGTATTGTAATCTTAAACACGAAAACATACTCAATCACTACGCAAGTATTAATATGTTTTGATAAACAGGTACTCTTATAAAACTCAATTTCATTTCTTGAATTCTTTAAAAATAAATCATGAAGGTATTAATATTGCTCAAATCTAGGTAGACATTTCATCTACGTCTTTCTCATAGATATGTATTTTTTTCATTTTGCAATACCAGTATTCATTCTATAATCTTGAAAATACTTGGGTTTTTATAAGGTTAAAGATGATCTGTTCAACAGTAAGATGAATCAGACTTTTATATTTTAATTGTATCGGAATAAGACCTAATGAAAATGATTTGTTATATAACAATGAGAAAAGCAAGGCACTGCTGAGAGTTGAACTCAGGATCTCCTGTTTACTAGACAGGCTCTTTAACCAGCTAAGACACAGCACCCACTTGATTCTTAAATTTGAAACACGTTTCTTTATGGTGTTCAAGAGAATATTGCTTTTTCACTTTCATATTCTTTTCTAAGTTCACACACTTCTCTACTCAAACACTTAAGATGAATGAAGACTCTTCACTTATTCAAAAACACCTTTCTAATTTGAAGTTTACCCTATTCATATCATTTTAAAATATACCTTGCTGAAGAATGGATTAGTTGAATTCAACAATAGAGTGATCATTCACCTCTATCTTGTTCTTTGTCATTTTCTTTTCCCTATTTCAGTCAATGCATTCCTACAAAAATCTTCACAATACCAAGCATTTTATTTAATTTATAAGATAACTTATTCTAAAGTTCATAGAACCAGATGTTTATTCTTAAATTGTATTCAACATTTGTTTGATGAAAATTATTCGGAAAGCGTGGAGAAAACATTTAGGTGCTGCTGAGATTTGAACTCAGGATTTCCTGTCTACGAGACAGGCGCTTTAACCACTAAGCCACAGCACCAACGTTAATAGTAAGAAATGCATACATAATTTATTGTTGATGATGAAAATTTGTTTCCTGCTATAAATTCTTCTTTATATGTATTGTAATCTTAAACACGAAAACATACTCAATCACTACGCAAGTATTAATATGTTTTGATAAACAGGTACTCTTATAAAACTCAATTTCATTTCCTGAATTCTTAAAAAAAAATCATGAAGGTATTAATATTGCTCAAATCTAGGTAGAAATTTCATCTACGTCTTTCTCATAGATATGTATTTTTTTCATTTTGCAATAACAGTATTCATTCTATAATCTTGAAAATACTTGTGTTTTTATAAGGTTTAAGATGATCTGTTCAACAGTAAGATGAATCAGACTTTTATATTTTAATTGTATTGGAATAAGACCTAATGAAAATGATTTGTTATATAACATTGAGAAAAGCAAGGCACTGCTGGGAGTTGAACTCAGGATCTTCTGTTTAAAGACAGGCGCTTTAACCAGCTAAGCCACAGCAACCACTTGATTCTTAAATTTGAAACAATTTTCTTTATGGTGTTCAAGAGAATATTGCTTTTTCACTTTCATATTCTTTTCTAAGTTCACACACTTCTCTACTCAAACACTTAAGATGAATGAAGACTCTTCACTTATTCAAAAACACCTCTCTAATTTGAAGTTTACCCTATTCATATCATTTTAAAATATACCTTGCTGAAGAATGGATTAGTTGAATTCAACAATAGAGTGAACATTCACCTCTATCTTGTTCTTTGTCATTTTCTTATCCCTATTTCAATCAATGCATTCCTACAAAAATCTTCACAATACCAAGTATTTTATTTAATTTTTAAGATAACTTATTCTAAAGTTCATAGAACCAGATGTTTATACTTAAATTGTATTCAACATTTGTTTGATGAAAATTATTCAGAAAGCATGGAGAAAATAGTTAGGTGCTGCTGAGATTTGAACTCAGGATTTCCTGTTTACGAGACAGGCGCTTTAACCACTAAGCCACAGCGCCAACGTTAATAGTAAGAAATGCATACATAATTTATTGTTGATGATGAAAATGTGTTTCCTGCTATAAATTCTTCTTTATATGTATTGTAATCTTAAACACGAAAACATACTCAATCACTACGCAAGTATTAATATGTTTTAATAAACTGGTACTCTTATAAAACTCAATTTCATTTCTTGAATCCTTTAAAAAAAAAATCATGAAGGTATTAATATTGCTCAAATCTAGGTAGAGATTGCATCTACGTCTTTCTCATAGATATGTATTTTTTTCATTTGGCAATAACAGTATTCATTCTATAATCTTGAAAATACTTGTGTTTTTATAAGGTTTAAGATGATCTGTCCAACAGTAAGATGAATCAGACTTTTATATTTTAATTGTATCGGAATAAGACCTAATAAAAATGATTTGTTATATAACAATGAGAAAAGCAAGGCACTGCTGAGAGTTGAACTCAGGATCTCCTGTTTACTAGACAGGCGCTTTAACCAGCTAAGCCACAGCACCCACTTGATTCTTAAATTTGAAACACTTTTCTTTATGGTGTTCAAGAGAACATTGCTTTTTCACTTTCATATTCTTTTCTAAGTTCACACACTTCTCTACTCAAACACTTAAGATGAATGAAGACTCTTGACTTATTCAAAAACACCTCTCTAATTTGAAGTTTACCCTATTCATATCATTTTAAAATATACCTTGCTGAAGAATGGATTAGTTGAATTCAACAATAGAGTGATCATTCACCTCTATCTTGTTCTTTGTCATTTTCTTTTCCCTATTTCAGTCAATGCATTCCTACAAAAATCTTCACAATACCAAGCATTTTATTTAATTTTTAAGATAACTTATTCTAAAGTTCATAGAACCAGAGGTTTACACTTAAATTGTATTCAACACTTGTTTGATGAAAATTATTCGGAAAGCATGGAGAAAACAGTTAGGTGATGCTGAGATTCGAACTCATGATTTCCTGTTTATGAGACAGGCACTTTAACCACTAAGCCACAGCACCAACGTTAATAGTAAAAAATTCATAAATAATTCATTGTTGATGATGAAAATGTGTTTTCTGCTATAAATTCTTCTTTATATGTATTGTAATCTTAAACACGAAAAGATATTCAATCACTACGCAAGGATTAACATGTTTTAATAAACAGGTACTCTTATAAAACCCAATTTCATTTCTTGAATTCTTTACAATTTTTTTTCATGAAGGTATTAATATTGCTCAAATCTAGGTAGAAATTTCATCTACGTCTTTCTCATAGATATATAATTTTTTCATTTTGCAATAACAGTATTCATTCTATAATCTTGAAAATACTTGGGTTTTTAGAAGGTTTAAGATGATCTGTTCAACAGTAAGATGAATCAGACTTTTATATTTTAATTGTATCGGAATAAGACCTAATGAAAATGATTTGTTATATAACAATGAGAAAAGCAAGGCGCTGCTGAGAGTTGAACTCAGGATCTCCTTTTTACTAAACAGGCGCTTTAACCAGCTAAGCCACAGCACCCACTTGATTCTTAATTTTGAAACACTTTTCTTTATGGTGTTCAAGAGAATATTGCTTTTTCACTTTCATATTCTTTTCTAAGTTCACACACTTCTCTACTCATGAACTTAAGATGAATGAAGACTCTTCACTTATTCAAAAACACCTCTCTAATTTGAAGTTTACCCTATTCATATCATTTTAAAATATACCTTGCTGAAGAATGGATTAGTTGAATTCAACAATAGAGTGATCATTCACCTCTATCTTGTTCTTTGTCATTTTCTTTTCCCTATTTCAATCAATGCATTCCTACAAAAATCTTCACAATACCAAGTATTTTATTTAATTTTTAAGATAACTTATTCTAAAGTTCATAGAACCAGTTGTTTATACTTAAATTGTATTCAACACTTGTTTGATGAAAATTATTCGGAAAGCATGAAGAAAACAGTTAAATGCTGCTGAGACTTGAACTCAGGATTTCCTGTTTACGAGACAGGAGCTTTAACCACTAAGCCACAGCACCAACGGTACTAGTAAAAAATGCATAAATAATTTATTGTTGATGATGAAAATGTAATTTCTGCTATAAATTCTTCTTTATATGTATTGTAATCTTAAACACGAAAAGATACTCAATCACTACGCAAGGATTCATATGTTTTAATAAACAGGTACTCTTATAAAACCCAATTTTATTTCTTGAATTCTTTACAATTTTTTTCATGAAGGTAATAATATTGCTCCAATCTAGGTAGACATTTCATCTACGTCTTTCTCATAGATATGTATTTTTTTCATTTTGCAATAACAGTATTCATTCTATAATCTTGAAAATACTTGGGTTTTTATAAGGTTTAAGATGATCTGTTCAACAGTAAGATGAATCAGACTTTATATTTTAATTGTATAGGAATAAGACCTAATGAAAATGATTTGTTATATAACAATGAGAAAAGCAAGGCACGGCTGAGAGTTGAACTCAGGATCTCCTGTTTACTAGACAGGCGCTTTAACCAGCTTAGCCACAGCACCCACTTGATTCTTAAATTTGAAACACTTTTCTTTATGGTGTTCAAGAGAATATTGCTTTTTCACTTTCATATTCTTTTCTAAGTTCACACACTTCTCTACTCAAACACTTAAGATGAATGAAGACTCTTCACTTATTCAAAAACACCTCTCTAATTTGAAGTTTACCCTATTCATATCATTTTAAAATATACTTTGCTGAAGAATGGATTAGTTGAATTCAACAATAGAGTGATCAGTCACCTCTATCTTGTTCTTTGTCATTTTCTTTTCCCTATTTCAGTCAATGCATTCCTACAAAAATCTTCACAATACCAAGCATTTTATTCAATTTTTAAGATAACTTATGCTAAAGTTCATAGAACCAGATGTTTATACTTAAATTATATTCAACACTTGTTTGATGAAAATTATTCGGAAAGCATGGAGAAAACAGTTAAATGCTGCTGAGCTTTGAACTCAGGATTTCTTGTTTACGAGACAGGCGCGTTAACCACTAAGCCACAGCACCAACGTTAATAGTAAGAAATGCATAAATAATTCATTGTTGATGATGAAAATGTGTTTCCTGCTATAAATTCTTCTTTATATGTATTGTAATCTTAAACACGAAAACATACTCAATCACTACGCAAGTATTAATATGTTTTAATAAACAGGTACTCTTATAAAACCCAATTTCATTTCTTGAATTCTTTAAAAAAAAAATCATGAAGGTATTAATATTGCTCAAATCTAGGTAGAAATTTCATCTACGTCTTTCTCATAGATATGTATTTTTTTAATTTGGCAATAACAGTATTCATTCTATAATCTTGAAAATACTTGTGTTTTTATAAGGTTTAAGATGATCTGTTCAACAGTAAGATGAATCAGACTTTTATATTTTAATTGTATCGGAATAAGACCTAATGAAAATGATTTGTTATATAACAATGAGAAAAGCAAGGCGCTGCTGAGATTTGAACTCAGGATCTCCTTTTTACTAAACAGGTGCTATAACCAGCTTAGCCACAGCACCCACTAGATTCTTTATTTTGAAACACTTTTCTTTATGGTGTTCAAGAGAATATTGCTTTTTCACTTTCATATTCTTTTCTAAGTTCACACACTTCTCTACTCAAACACTTAAGATGAATGAAGACTCTTCACTTATTCAAAAACACCTCTCTAATTTGAAGTTTACCCTATTCATATCATTTTAAAATATACCTTGCTGAAGAATGGATTAGTTGAATTCAACAATAGAGTGATCATTCACCTCTATCTTGTTCTTTGTCATTTTCTTTTCCCTATTTCAGTCAATGCATTCCTACAAGAATCTTCACAATACCAAGCATTTTATTTAATTTTTAAGATAACTTATTCTAAAGTTCATGGAACCAGATGTTTATTCTTAAATTGTATTCAACACTTGTTTGATGTAAATTATTCGGAAAGCATGGAGAAAACAGTTAGGTGATGCTGAGATTCGAACTCATGATTTCCTGTTTATGAGACAGGCGCTTTAACCACTAAGCCACAGCACCAACGTTAATAGTAAAAAATGCATAAATAATTCATTGTTGATGATGAAAATGTGTTTTTCTGCTATAAATTCTTCTTTATATGTATTGTAATCTTAAACACGAAAAGATACTCAATCACTACGCAAGGATTAATATGTTTTAATAAACAGGTACTCTTATAAAACCCAATTTCATTTCTTGAATTCTTTACAATTTTTTTTATGAAGGTATTAATATTGCTCAAATCTAGGTAGAAATTTCATCTATGTCTTTCTCATAGATATATAATTTTTTCATTTTGCAATAACAGTATTCATTCTATAATCTTGAAAATACTTGGGTTTTTAGAAGGTTTAAGATGATCTGTTCAACAGTAAGATGAATCAGACTTTTATATTTTAATTGTATCGGAATAAGACCTAATGAAAATGATTTGTTATATAACAATGAGAAAAGCAAGGCGCTGTTGAGAGTTGAACTCAGGATCTCCTTTTTACTAAACAGGCACTTTGGAAAGGGGCGACCACTCGGTCCCCCCGAACGTATGGCGGAGTGCCTCGATCCCCCCGGGAAGCCATTTTTTGGGCGGGAGGCGCGTCTCGGCTGGTATGCCCGAAGCGGCGTAGCCGGGGCGCGCCTTTTCCCGCCCTAGAGTGGGCTGGCCTAGACACCGACGCAGCCAGCCACGCCCTCGGGGCGGGCAGGGGCGGGTTTTCGCCCGCCCTGAAGACGGATAAAAAGAGACGCAAGACCGGAAGACGTCCTCTTGTTCTTGTGCTCCGAAGCTGCACCTCCTCGCTACACGTGAGCTCGGGACGGAACGAAGAGCCAATTTTGAGCGTTTTGATCTTTTTCTTTGTCTTCTAGATACTTCCTCGGAGAGATGCCCAAGAAAGGCGCAAAGAGAATGACGACCGACCAGATGGTGCGGGCCCTTTGCAAAGAAGTGTCCGACATAAAGAAACGGTTGGCGGAGCGAGATGGGGAGGAGGGTTCGGGCCCTGCGCCGGCTGGAGGGAGACCTAAGAGGCCGAGAAAGGTTCCAGCCGGTGGGGACGTCCCGGTTCCCTCTGCCCCGCTCGAGGCGCCGATCCCAGTACCGATGGAGGGGAATCCAATCCCCGTTGTCGTCACCCCGACGTCCAAGGAAGACATGCCCCCCGAGCTGGCAGCACAGCTAGCAGCATGGTTGGGGGATAGTAGTGATGGCGCCACGGCTGCCGAGGCACAGGCGCTGATAAAAGGGCTTCGTGAGAAGAAAGAGGCAGCTAGAGTGGCTGCGCCGTTGGCGGGGATAGACAAGCCGCAAGCGGCAGAAGCTGCGTCCGGTTCAGGTAAGCGGCCATTGCCGATTGCAAGGGACGAGTCAGCACCCTCTCGTAGAGAGAGATTGGGACAACATGTGCCTTTAGCTATAAAGGAAAAGATCTGGGCGGGGGAGTACGTGAATATTTTTTCCCTGCTTGTTGATCATTATGATGTGGAGCATGTGAAAAGTCAGAAGGACTTAATGCATCCGAGTGTTTGGCGCGCAAAAATGGCCGCCTTTAAGGTAAATGAGAACATTGGCAACTGGGGCAACGCATGGGGTATTTTCACATCGATTTTGGGGGAACGTAGGCCCGAGTTGCTTCCTGAGTTTCCCGTTTATCAATCACGAATTATGGGTTACTCGACAGCGTATCAAGGTAACCATTGGTTTTGTTATGACAATCTGTTCAGGAAAGAAAAGGAACATAACAAGAGTTTGACTTGGGATTGTTACGATTCTTTAACATGGGATAAAATGAAAGAATCGGGAATGTTAAGAATGCCATTGGTTGGGAGCAATGTTGTTGATTACTCCCGCCAAAATGTGGGGACGCCCTTTCGACCAAGTACGAGCACCGACGACCAGTCGAGGCCCGCAGGTACAGGGAGAAAGGGTTTCTGTTTTAATTTCAACAAGGGGAAATGTACCAGGCCTCCGGGATCGTGTAAATTCAAACATGAGTGTAGTACGTGTGGGTCGTCCCATCCTGAGTCATCGTGCAGAGCCAGAACGGGTGAGAATGGGGGTAAGGGAGGCGCCAAACAGGTCTAAGCTAGGCCGAGGGGCGCCTTTACCAACCCCGATTGATACCTTGGCAATGATTCCCTGGCTCAGCGAATACCCGGATCGTACTTCTGCCGGGGTGCTGCGGAACGGTTTTACACATGGTTTCCGCATCCCGGTAGGGGACTTTCAGGGTGTAGGGATGTGCAAAAATCAACTTTCCGTTTTACAACATACATCTGTAGTGCAAGAAAAAATTCAGAAAGAGGTTAGCCGGGGACGGGTCGCCGGCCCGTTTAGTGAACCCCCGGTACCGGATTTAGTTTGTTCTCCGTTAGGGGTGGTCCCCAAGAAGGACCCGGGTGAGTTTCGTTTGATCCATAATCTGTCTGCTCCACATGGTCTTTCGGTGAACGACGCAATTGATCCAGAAGTTTGTTCGGTGCGATACGCATCTTTTGATGAGGCGGTAGCCATCTTGAATCGCCTGGGGCACGGGACGTTGATGGCGAAATCTGATATCGAGTCAGCGTTCCGGTTGCTCCCGGTACACCCAGACGATCAGCGTCTTCTGGGATTCGGGTTCCAGGGGTCATTTTACATGGATAGGTGTATGCCAATGGGATGTTCTATATCATGTGCTTACTTTGAGCAATTCAGTACTTTCCTGCAATGGGTGTTCACTGAGAAAACGGGTTTCCGAAATGTAATGCACTACCTTGACGACTTTCTGTTCCTTGGCCCCGCCGGTAATCCCGAATGTGCCCAGGCCTTAGCTGAATTCTGTGTGTTAATGGGTCATCTTGGCGTGCCATTGGCCTCGGGTAAAACTATGGGTCCCACGACTTGCCTCGAGTTTTTGGGGATCGAGTTGGACTCAAGGGAGGGGTGCTTCCGTTTACCGGCTAGCAAAGTGTCGAAATTCAGGGCGGCCCTCCAAGTATGTTTGAATGCATCCAAAGTTACACTGCATCAGTTGCAACAGTTAGTGGGAAAGTTGAACTTTGCCTTGAGGGTGATACCAATGGCTCGCCCCTTTTCCCGCTCAATTGCCCAAGCGATGGTTGGCCTAAAGGAGGGTCATCATCGCACAAGGTTATCGGCTGAGGTCCGCCAGGACATGCGGATTTGGTTAGCATTCTTGGCGGACTTCAATGGCCGAGTCGTCTGGAACAAGCCAGCCGTGTCCTCCGAAGAGCTTGGGCTATGGACGGATTCAGCAGGAAGCGTAGGTTTTGGCGCCATCTTCGGCACAAAATGGTCGGCACAAAAGTGGCCCTTATGGTGGCACGAGAAGGGGCTGACAAGTAACATCGCTTTCCTTGAACTATTTCCCATTCTAGTGGCCCTGAGAACCTGGCCAGAAGGGTTCAGAGATCATTCTGTTGTGTTCTGGTCCGACAATATGACCGTGGTAGAATGTATCAATAGTCAGGCAGCCCGTTGTAAATTGATTTTGAGGCTGCTCAAAGAAATTGTCTTACTGTGTATGCAACTGAACGTGGTATTCAGAGCAAAACATGTCCCAGGGGTGATGAATCAGGCCGCTGATGCACTGTCTCGTTTTCACATGCAGGCTTTCTCGGGTTTCCTTCCTTCAGCGGACCCGGAGCCGGCACCCTTCCCCGAAGCTCTCTGGTCTCTCGGTGCCCCGAACTTCGTCACCTCGTGGGAGAGAGTCTAGCACCCAGGACAAGGAAGGCATATGAAGGGGCGTTCCAGGCCTATTTAGCCTTTTTGGGGGCAGAGAGAGGGGGACTTTGGGGTCAGGAAGAGTTGGTAGTACTTTTTCTGATGTCCTTACGTAGGGCTGGGAAATCGGTGGCTACGGCCCAAAGGCATCGTGCCGCCATTTCCTTTGTTGCCAGGGCCCATGGCATCCTGGACCCAACAGCGTCTTTCACGGTACAGAAAGCGCTGCGTGGGTGGCAACGTCTAGAGGGTCGCAGAGTAGACGTAAGACGACCGATAGGTCTTGACAGGTTGTCCCTGTTACTGGCCACACTCCCTAACACATGCTCGTCCCCGTTCGAGACCTGTTTGTTCCGGACTGCATTTACGCTGGCATTTCACGGGGCTATGAGAGTTAGTGAGCTAGTTGCAAGGAACAAACAGGATGTGACGGGGGGCTTGTGCAGGGAACACGTTCAGATCAGGGGTGATGCGATGATTGTCTCCTTTCTCAGGTCCAAGACTGACCAAGATGGGAGAGGGGACTGCACGATCATTCGCAGGAACCCCGAGTCATCCATGTGTCCGGTACAGTGCTTAGAAGATTACCTAGCACGAAGGGTGGCATCATGGGGGGGGACGTTGTTGAGGCATGCAGACGCCACCCCGCTGACGAGGTTTCAGTTTCAGCGGGTGCATGCAATGGCCATTGCCGCAGCGGGCTTGGACCCGGGCGAATTTGGGACCCATTCCTTTCGAATAGGGGCTGCCACTGAAGCTACAGCCAGGGGTCTTAATGTAGAACAAGTGAAACGTGTGGGGCGCTGGTCCTCAAATTGTTATAAGAGGTACGTGCGATTGCACATGTTGTGAAGCTGTAATCATGTACTCACGCTTCTTGTCTTTTGTTTGTTTTCAGTTGCGCAAGCCTACGCGGCAGGGCGGACTGTGCAGTCGACCCAACACCAGGCCAACGGTCGCACGTCACCGGCTGTCAGGAAGGAGGTGTGGGTCGTGGGCCACTCATACGTGAGACGGGCCGCAGACGTATTCAAAGCAGGTGACATGATTCACGTACCTGGGGAATACGGGTACAGAGTGTCCTTCTACGGAAGGGGCGGTCTCTGTATTGACCAGTTTCAGAAGTTTTTTGAGGGTTTGTTAGAGCGGATGAGGTCACCGCCGTCCATAGTCATAGTGCATTTGGGGGGCAATGATTTGGTCACCACCGGTAGACGACTTCTCCTGGAGGCTATGCTTTCCACGGTAAGTTGGTTAGCGAGGAGAGTTCCGGGGTGCGTAATTGCGTGGTCTCATATGATCCCACGAAAAGTGTGGCGGGGGGCTATCTCGATCCCTGCTTTGAATCATTCTGTTAGAAAATTGAATAATAAAGTGAGTAGGTTGTTCCGTTCCAAGACATTGCATTCGATCTCGCATAGTTGTATTAATGATGATAGTATGTATCTGGGGGATGGTGTGCATTTGTCGAGGGTGGGGAATGAGTTACTCATAGGTGACTTCCTAGCTTGGTTAAAATCGTTAAAACATGACCTTTAGGTAGGAGTTTTGTGGGGGGTCCGGATAGCCGGTCAACTATCCGGACCTGTGGCGGTAAGGTCATGATCGGTGAGCACTAATTGGTAGATCCCTATGAGTGGGCGTCACCCAACACGGATGGGAGCGCTCGGGAGAGGTGGCCATTGGCCCCTCAATGGGGAGGCGGTCCCGTCTAAGGGCGGGTCGCCGGAAGTAAAGGAAAGGCGGTCAAGGCCCCTTCCTTTGTAGGAGGGGTTACAGCCCCCTCCTGGGGAATTTCCCGGGGCCAGGGTCATCTGCGACGGCAGATGCGGTAAGTTGTGTGGGGTGGGGAGAGGTCAACGATACCTTCTAGATACCACACACAAGTGTTCGAACGACCTTTAAATGGCGTCGAGTCTTAAGTGCCCCCGTCAAGTCAAGGGAAATTGTTAGTAGTTGCACTTGAGGTAAGCCTCTGTGCTGTCGCCCCTCCCAAGTGGGAGGGGTAAGTCTGGTTAGGGATCTTGACACCGGTTATGACCTTGCCGTTGGCCCTTAAACGTTAGGATGTACAATTTCAGTGTTCTTAGAGAATGTTTTGTAGGATGCTAGTTCGGCTAGGAGAACCTCTGTATTAGAGATTATGTTAAGGTTAGCCAAACATCGTAATGTGATAATGAAATTGTACATAACATGAAAACGTTTAATGTTTTAATTTTTTGTTTTAATAAATACGGCCGGGATGGTCACTCCATCCCACATCCAAAAACTTCAAGAACTGTTTCCGGTTTCCCTCCTTTTGGGGATTGTGTTGAGAGGGGGTGGCGGGTATCTCAGCCATATGGAAAGGGGCGACCACTCGGTCCCCCCGAACGTATGGCGGAGTGCCTCGATCCCCCCGGGAAGCCATTTTTTGGGCGGGAGGCGCGTCTCGGCTGGTATGCCCGAAGCGGCGTAGCCGGGGCGCGCCTTTTCCCGCCCTAGAGTGGGCTGGCCTAGACACCGACGCAGCCAGCCACGCCCTCGGGGCGGGCAGGGGCGGGTTTTCGCCCGCCCTGAAGACGGATAAAAAGAGACGCAAGACCGGAAGACGTCCTCTTGTTCTTGTGCTCCGAAGCTGCACCTCCTCGCTACACGTGAGCTCGGGACGGAACGAAGAGCCAATTTTGACCCACCCACCAGCCCCTGAGGACAGCAAGTTGTTGTGCAATAAAGTGATTTATAAGTTTGTTCTTTCCATTTCGTCTACAGGCTGGGACAGTATCAGTTTGTTGTTATTCATATTAAAGTATGGTGAATCTCGTTTAGGTTGTTACGATTAAAATGATTTGATGTAGTGTTGCAATTTTTTGCATGTTCTTTCGGTCGTAGCGACCAATGTTTTCATAGGTTTGAGTAAGAATTGTCGTATTTATTTTTGGTAGGCGGTAAGGTCATGATCGGTGAGCACTAATTGGTAGATCCCTATGAGTGGGCGTCACCCAACACGGATGGGAGCGCTCGGGAGAGGTGGCCATTGGCCCCTCAATGGGGAGGCGGTCCCGTCTAAGGGCGGGTCGCCGGAAGTAAAGGAAAGGCGGTCAAGGCCCCTTCCTTTGTAGGAGGGGTTACAGCCCCCTCCTGGGGAATTTCCCGGGGCCAGGGTCATCTGCGACGGCAGATGCGGTAAGTTGTGTGGGGTGGGGAGAGGTCAACGATACCTTCTAGATACCACACACAAGTGTTCGAACGACCTTTAAATGGCGTCGAGTCTTAAGTGCCCCCGTCAAGTCAAGGGAAATTGTTAGTAGTTGCACTTGAGGTAAGCCTCTGTGCTGTCGCCCCTCCCAAGTGGGAGGGGTAAGTCTGGTTAGGGATCTTGACACCGGTTATGACCTTGCCGTTGGCCCTTAAACGTTAGGATGTACAATTTCAGTGTTCTTAGAGAATGTTTTGTAGGATGCTAGTTCGGCTAGGAGAACCTCTGTATTAGAGATTATGTTAAGGTTAGCCAAACATCGTAATGTGATAATGAAATTGTACATAACATGAAAACGTTTAATGTTTTAATTTTTTGTTTTAATAAATACGGCCGGGATGGTCACTCCATCCCACATCCAAAAACTTCAAGAACTGTTTCCGGTTTCCCTCCTTTTGGGGATTGTGTTGAGAGGGGGTGGCGGGTATCTCAGCCATATAACCAGCTAAGCCACAGCACCCACTTGATTCTTAATTTTGAAACACTTTTCTTTATGGTGTTCAAGAGAATATTGCTTTTTCACTTTCATATTCTTTTCTAAGTTCACACACTTCTCTACTCATGAACTTAAGATGAATGAAGACTCTTCACTTATTCAAAAACACCTCTCTATTTTGAAGTTTACCCTACTCATATCATTTTAAAATATACCTTGCTGAAGAATGGATTAGTTGAATTCAACAATAGAGTGATCATTCACCTCTATCTTGTTCTTTGTCATTTTCTTTTCCCTATTTCAGTCAATGCATTCCTACAAAAATCTTCACAATACCAAGCATTTTATTTAATTTTTAAGATAACTTATTCTAAAGTTCATAGAACCAGATGTTTATACTTAAATTGTATTCAACACTTGTTTGATGAAAATTATTCGGAAAGCATGGAGAAAACAGTTAAATGCTGCTGAGATTTGAACTCAAGATTTCCTGTTTACGAGACAGGAGCTTTAACCACTAAGCCACAGCACCAACAGTAATAGTAAAAAATGCATAAAGAATTTATTGTTGATGATGAAAATGTGTTTTCTGCTATAAATTCTTCTTTATATGTATTGTAATCTTAAACATGAAAAGATACTCAATCACTACGCAAGGATTCATATGTTTTAATAAACAGGTACTCTTATAAAACCCAATTTCATTTCTTGAATTCTTTACAATTTTTTTTCATGAAGGTAATAATATTGCTCCAATCTAGGTAGACATTTCATCTACGTCTTTCTCATAGATATGTATTTTTTTCATTTTGCAATAACAGTATTCATTCTATAATCTTGAAAATACTTGGGTTTTTATAAGGTTTAAGATGATCTGTTCAACAGTAAGATGAGTCAGACTTTATATTTTAATTGTATCGGAATAAGACCTAATGAAAATGATTTGTTATATAACAATGAGAAAAGCAAGGCGCTGCTGAGATTTGAACTCAGGATCTCCTTTTTACTAAACAGGTGCTATGACCAGCTTAGCCACAGCACCCACTTGATTCTTTATTTTGAAACACTTTTCTTTATGGTGTTCAAGAGAATATTGCTTTTTCACTTTCATATTCTTTTCTAAGTTCACACAC
Organism: Lissotriton vulgaris; assembly: GCF_964263255.1. Classification (NCBI taxonomy): domain Eukaryota; kingdom Metazoa; phylum Chordata; class Amphibia; order Caudata; family Salamandridae; genus Lissotriton; species Lissotriton vulgaris. Next base: position 444,386,677 of record NC_141700.1, read on the forward strand.
TTCTCTACTCAAACACTTAAGATGAATGAAGACTCTTCACTTATTCAAAAACACCTCTCTAATTTGAAGTTTACCCTATTCATATCATTTTAAAATATACCTTGCTGAAGAATGGATTAGTTGAATTCAACAATAGAGTGATCATTCACCTCTATCTTGTTCTTTGTCATTTTCTTTTCCCTATTTCAGTCAATGCATTCCTACAAAAATCTTCACAATACCAAGCATTTTATTTAATTTTTAAGATAACTTATTCTAAAGTTCATAGAACCAGATGTTTATACTTAAATTGTATTCAACACTTGTTTGATGAAAATTATTCGGAAAGCATGGAGAAAACACTTAAATGCTGCTGAGATTTGAACTCAAGATTTCCTGTTTACGAGACAGGAGCTTTAACCACTAAGCCACAGCACCAACGGTAATAGTAAAAAATGCATAAAGAATTTATTGTTGATGATGAAAATGTGTTTTCTGCTATAAATTCTTCTTTATATGTATTGTAATCTAAAACATGAAAAGATACTCAATCACTACGCAAGGATTCATATGTTTTAATAAACAGGTACTCTTATAAAACCCAATTTCATTTCTTGAATTCTTTACAATTTTTTTCATGAAGGTAATAATATTGCTCCAATCTAGGTAGACATTTCATCTACGTCTTTCTCATAGATATGTATTTTTTTCATTTTGCAATAACAGTATTCATTCTATAATCTTGAAAATACTTGGGTTTTTATAAGGTTTAAGATGATCTGTTCAACAGTAAGATGAATCAGACTTTATATTTTAATTGTATAGGAATAAGACCTAATGAAAATGATTTGTTATATAACAATGAGAAAAGCAAGGCACGGCTGAGAGTTGAACTCAGGATCTCCTGTTTACTAGACAGGCGCTTTAACCAGCTTAGCCACAGCACCCACTTGATTCTTAAATTTGAAACACTTTTCTTTATGGTGTTCAAGAGAATATTGCTTTTTCACTTTCATATTCTTTTCTAAGTTCACACACTTCTCTACTCAAACACTTAAGATGAATGAAGACTCTTCACTTATTCAAAAACACCTCTCTAATTTGAAGTTTACCCTATTCATATCATTTTAAAATATACTTTGCTGAAGAATGGATTAGTTGAATTCAACAATAGAGTGTTCAGTCACCTCTATCTTGTTCTTTGTCATTTTCTTTTCCCTATTTCAGTCAATGCATTCCTACAAAAATCTTCACAATACCAAGCATTTTATTCAATTTTTAAGATAACTTATGCTAAAGTTCATAGAACCAGATGTTTATACTTAAATTGTATTCAACACTTGTTTGATGAAAATTATTCGGAAAGCATGGAGAAAACAGTTAAATGCTGCTGAGCTTTGAACTCAGGATTTCTTGTTTACGAGACAGGCGCTTTAACCACTAAGCCACAGCACCAACGTTAATAGTAAGAAATGCATAAATAATTCATTGTTGATGATGAAAATGTGTTTCCTGCTATAAATTCTTCTTTATATGTATTGTAATCTTAAACACGAAAACATACTCAATCACTACGCAAGTATTAATATGTTTTAATAAACAGGTACTCTTATAAAACCCAATTTCATTTCTTGAATTCTTTAAAAAAAAATCATGAAGGTATTAATATTGCTCAAATCTATGTAGAAATTTCATCTACGTCTTTCTCATAGATATGCATTTTTTTCATTTGGCAATAACAGTATTCATTCTATAATCTTGAAAATACTTGTGTTTTTATAAGGTTTAAGATGATCTGTTCAACAGTAAGATGAATCAGACTTTTATATTTTAATTGTATCGGAATAAGACCTAATGAAAATGATTTGTTATATAACAATGAGAAAAGCAAGGCGCTGCTGAGATTTGAACTCAGGATCTCCTTTTTACTAAACAGGTGCTATAACCAGCTTAGCCACAGCACCCACTAGATTCTTTATTTTGAAACACTTTTCTTTATGGTGTTCAAGAGAATATTGCTTTTTCACTTTCATATTCTTTTCTAAGTTCACACACTTCTCTACTCAAACACTTAAGATGAATGAAGACTCTTCACTTATTCAAAAACACCTCTCTAATTTGAAGTTTACCCTATTCATATCATTTTAAAATATACCTTGCTGAAGAATAGATTAGTTGAATTCAACAATAGAGTGATCATTCACCTCTATCTTGTTCTTTGTCATTTTCTTTTCCCTATTTCAGTCAATGCATTCCTACAAGAATCTTCACAATACCAAGCATTTTATTTAATTTTTAAGATAACTTATTCTAAAGTTCATGGAACCAGATGTTTATTCTTAAATTGTATTCAACACTTGTTTGATGTAAATTATTCGGAAAGCATGGAGAAAACAGTTAGGTGATGCTGAGATTCGAACTCATGATTTCCTGTTTTACGAGACAGGCGCTTTAACCACTAAGCCACAGCACCAACGTTAATAGTAAAAAATGCATTAAATAATTCATTGTTGATGATGAAAATGTGTTTTTCTGCTATAAATTCTTCTTTATATGTATTGTAATCTTAAACACGAAAAGATACTCAATCACTACGCAAGGATTAATATGTTTTAATAAACAGGTACTCTTATAAAACCCAATTTCATTTCTTGAATTTTTTACAATTTTTTTTATGAAGGTATTAATATTGCTCAAATCTAGGTAGAAATTTCATCTACATCTTTCTCATAGATATATAATTTTTTCATTTTGCAATAACAGTATTCATTCTATAATCTTGAAAATACTTGGGTTTTTAGAAGGTTTAAGATGATCTGTTCAACAGTAAGATGAATCAGACTTTTATATTTTAATTGTATCGGAATAAGACCTAATGAAAATGATTTGTTATATACTAATGAGAAAAGCAAGGCGCTGCTGAGAGTTGAACTCAGGATCTCCTTTTTACTAAACAGGCGCTTTAACCAGCTAAGCCACAGCACCCACTTGATTCTTAATTTTGAAACACTTTTCTTTATGGTGTTCAAGAGAATATTGCTTTTTCACTTTCATATTCTCTTCTAAGTTCACACACTTCTCTACTCATGAACTTAAGATGAATGAAGACTCTTCACTTATTCAAAAACACCTCTCTAATTTGAAGTTTACCCTATTCATATCATTTTAAAATATACTTTGCTGAAGAATGGATTAGTTGAATTCAACAATAGAGTGATCAGTCACCTCTATCGTGTTCTTTGTCATTTTCTTTTCCCTATTTCAGTCAATGCATTCCTACAAAAATCTTCACAATACCAAGCATTTTATTCAATTTTTAAGATAACTTATGCTAAAGTTCATAGAACCAGATGTTTATACTTAAATTGTATTCAACACTTGTTTGATGAAAATTATTCGGAAAGCATGGAGAAAACAGTTAAATGCTGATGAGCTTTGAACTCAGGATTTCTTGTTTACGAGACAGGCGCTTTACCCACTAAGCCACAGCACCAACATTAATAGTAAGAAATGCATAAATAATTCATTGTTGATGATGAAAATGTGTTTCCTGCTATAAATTCTTCTTTATATGTATTGTAATCTTAAACACGAAAACATACTCAATCACTACGCAAGTATTAATATGTTTTAATAAACAGGTACTCTTATAAAACCCAATTTCATTTCTTGAATTCTTTAAAAGAAAAAATCATGAAGTTATTAATATTGCTCAAATCTAGGTAGAAATTTCATCTACGTCTTTCTCATAGATATGTATTTTTTTCATTTGGCAATAACAGTATTCATTCTATAATCTTGAAAATACTTGTGTTTTTATAAGGTTTAAGATGATCTGTTCAACAGTAAGATGAATCAGACTTTTATATTTTAATTGTATCGGAATAAGACCTAATGAAAATGATTTGTTATATAACAATGAGAAAAGCAAGGCGCTGCTGAGATTTGAACTCAGGATCTCCTTTTTACTAAACAGGTGCTATAACCAGCTTAGCCACAGCACCCTCTTGATTCTTTATTTTGAAACACTTTTCTTTATGGTGTTCAAGAGAATATTGCTTTTTCACTTTCATATTCTTTTCTAAGTTCACACACTTCTCTACTCAAACACTTAAGATGAATGAAGACTCTTCACTTATTCAAAAACACCTCTCTAATTTGAAGTTTACCCTATTCATATCATTTTAAAATATACCTTGCTGAAGAATGGATTAGTTGAATTCAACAATAGAGTGATCATTCACCTCTATCTTGTTCTTTGTCATTTTCTTTTCCCTATTTCAGTCAATGCATTCCTACAAAAATCTTCACAATACCAAGCATTTTATTTAATTTTTAAGATAACTTATTCTAAAGTTCATGGAACCAGATGTTTATTCTTAAATTGTATTCAACACTTGTTTGATGTAAATTATTCGGAAAGCATGGAGAAAACAGTTAGGTGATGCTGAGATTCGAACTCATGATTTCCTGTTTATGAGACAGGCGCTTTAACCACTAAGCCACAGCACCAACGTTAATAGTAAAAAATGCATAAATAATTCATTGTTGATGATGAAAATGTGTTTTCTGCTATAAATTCTTCTTTATATGTATTGTAATCTTAAAAACGAAAAGATACTCAATCACTACGCAAGGATTAATATGTTTTAATAAACAGGTACTCTTATAAAACCCAATTTCATTTCTTGAATTCTTTACAATTTTTTTTCATGAAGGTATTAATATTGCTCAAATCTAGGTAGAAATTTCATCTACGTCTTTCTCATAGATATATAATTTTTTAATTTTGCAATAACAGTATTCATTCTATAATCTTGAAAATACTTGGGTTTTTAGAAGGTTTAAGATGATCTGTTCAACAGTAAGATGAATCAGACTTTTATATTTTAATTGTATCGGAATAAGACCTAATGAAAATGATTTGTTATATAACAATGAGAAAAGCAAGGCGCTGCTGAGAGTTGAACTCAGGATCTCCTTTTTACTAAACAGGCGCTTTAACCAGCTAAGCCACAGCACCCACTTGATTCTTAATTTTGAAACACTTTTCTTTATGGTGTTCAAGAGAATATTGCTTTTTCACTTTCATATTCTCTTCTAAGTTCACACACTTCTCTACTCATGAACTTAAGATGAATGAACACTCTTCACTTATTCAAAAACACCTCTCTAATTTGAAGTTTACCCTATTCATATCATTTTAAAATATACCTTGCTGAAGAATGGATTAGTTGAATTCAACAATAGAGTGATCATTCACCTCTATCTTGTTCTTTGTCATTTTCTTTTCCCTATTTCAATCAATGCATTCCTACAAAAATCTTCACAATACCAAGTATTTTATTTAATTTTTAAGATAACTTATTCTAAAGTTCATAGAACCAGTTGTTTATTCTTAAATTGTATTCAACACTTGTTTGATGAAAATTATTCGGAAAGCATGAAGAAAACAGTTAAATGCTGCTGAGATTTGAACTCAGGATTTCCTGTTTACGAGACAGGAGCTTTAACCACTAAGCCACAGCACCAACGGTACTAGTAAAAAATGCATAAATAATTTATTGTTGATGATGAAAATGTAATTTCTGCTATAAATTCTTCTTTATATGTATTGTAATCTTAAACACGAAAAGATACTCAATCACTACGCAAGGATTCATATGTTTTAATAAACAGGTACTCTTATAAAACCCAATTTCATTTCTTGAATTCTTTACAATTTTTTTTCATGAAGGTAATAATATTGCTCCAATCTAGGTAGACATTTCATCTACGTCTTTCTAATAGATATGTATTTTTTTCATTTTGCAATAACAGTATTCATTCTATAATCTTGAAAATACTTGGGTTTTTATAAGGTTAAAGATGATCTGTTCAACAGTAAGATGAATCAGACTTTTATATTTTAATTGTATCGGAATAAGACCTAATGAAAATGATGTGTTATATAACAATGAGAAAAGCAAGGCACTGCTGAGAGTTGAACTCAGGATCTCCTGTTTACTAGACAGGCGCTTTAACCAGCTAAGCCACAGCACCCACTTGATTCTTAAATTTGAAACACTTTTCTTTATGGTGTTCAAGAGAATATTGCTTTTTCACTTTCATATTCTTTTCTAAGTTCAAACACTTCTCTACTCAAACACTTAAGATGAATGAAGACTCTTCACTTATTCAAAAACACCTCTCTAATTTGAAGTTTACCCGATTCATATCATTTTAAAATATACCTTGCTGAAGAATGGATTAGTTGAATTCAACAATAGAGTGATCATTCACCTCTATCTTGTTCTTTGTCATTTTCTTTTCCCTATTTCAGTCAATGCATTCCTACAAAAATCTTCACAATACCAAGCATTTTATTTAATTTTTAAGATAACTTATTCTAAAGTTCATAGAACCAGATGTTTATACTTAAATTGTATTCAACACTTGTTTGATGAAAATTATTCGGAAAGCATGGAGAAAACAGTTAAATGCTGCTGAGATTTGAACTCAAGATTTCCTGTTTACGAGACAGGAGCTTTAACCACTAAGCCACAGCACCAACGGTAATAGTAAAAAATGCATAAAGAATTTATTGTTGATGATGAAAATATGTTTTCTGCTATAAATTCTTCTTTATATGTATTGTAATCTTAAACATGAAAAGATACTCAATCACTACGCAAGGATTCATATGTTTTAATAAACATGTACTCTTATAAAACCCAATTTCATTTCTTGAATTCTTTACAATTTTTTTTCATGAAGGTAATAATATTGCCCCAATCTAGGTAGACATTTCATCTACGTCTTTCTCATAGATATGTATTTTTTTAATTTTGCAATAACAGTATTCATTCTATAATCTTGAAAATACTTGGGTTTTTATAAGGTTTAAGATGATCTGTTCAACAGTAAGATGAATCAGACTTTATATTTTAATTGTATAGGAATAAGACCTAATGAAAATGATTTGTTATATAACAATGAGAAAAGCAAGGCACGGCTGAGAGTTGAACTCAGGATCTCCTGTTAACTAGACAGGCGCTTTAACCAGCTAAGCCACAGCACCCACTTGATTCTTAAATTTGAAACACTTTTCTTTATGGTGTTCAAGAGAATATTGCTTTTTCACTTTCATATTCTTTTCTAAGTTCAAACACTTCTCTACTCAAACACTTAAGATGAATGAAGACTCTTCACTTATTCAAAAACACCTCTCTAATTTGAAGTTTACCCTATTCATATCATTTTAAAATATACCTTGCTGAAGAATGGATTAGTTGAATTCAACAATAGAGTGATCATTCACCTCTATCTTGTTCTTTGTCATTTTCTTTTCCCTATTTCAGTCAATGCATTCCTACAAAAATCTTCACAATACCAAGCATTTTATTTAATTTTTAAGATAACTTATTCTAAAGTTCATAGAACCAGATGTTTATACTTAAATTGTATTCAACACTTGTTTGATGAAAATGATTCGGAAAGCATGGAGAAAACAGTTAAATGCTGCTGAGATTTGAGCTCAAGATTTCCTGTTTACGAGACAGGAGCTTTAACCACTAAGCCACAGCACCAACGGTAATAGTAAAAAATGCATAAAGAATTTATTGTTGATGATGAAAATGTGTTTTCTGCTATAAATTCTTCTTTATATGTATTGTAATCTTAAACATGAAAAGATACTCAATCACTACGCAAGGATTCATATGTTTTAATAAACAGGTACTCTTATAAAACCCAATTTCATTTCTTGAATTCTTTACAATTTTTTTTCATGAAGGTAATAATATTGCTCCAATCTAGGTAGACATTTCATCTACGTCTTTCTCATAGATATGTATTTTTTTCATTTTGCAATAACAGTATTCATTCTATAATCTTGAAAATACTTGGGTTTTTATAAGGTTTAAGATGATCTGTTCAACAGTAAGATGAGTCAGACTTTATATTTTAATTGTATAGGAATAAGACCTAATGAAAATGATTTGTTATATAACAATGAGAAAAGCAAGGCACGGCTGAGAGTTGAACTCAGGATCTCCTGTTTACTAGACAGGCGCTTTAACCAGCTAAGCCACAGCACCCACTTGATTCTTAAATTTGAAACACTTTTCTTTATGGTGTTCAAGAGAATATTGCTTTTTCACTTTCATATTCTTTTCTAAGTTCACACACTTCTCTACTCAAACACTTAAGATGAATGAAGACTCTTCACTTATTCAAAAACACCTCTCTAATTTGAAGTTTACCCTATTCATATCATTTTAAAATATACTTTGCTGAAGAATGGATTAGTTGAATTCAACAATAGAGTGATCAGTCACCTCTATCGTGTTCTTTGTCATTTTCTTTTCCCTATTTCAGTCAATGCATTCCTACAAAAATCTTCACAATACCAAGCATTTTATTCAATTTTTAAGATAACTTATGCTAAAGTTCATAGAACCAGATGTTTATACTTAAATTGTATTCAACACTTGTTTGATGAAAATTATTCGGAAAGCATGGAGAAAACAGTTAAATGCTGCTGAGCTTTGAACTCAGGATTTCTTGTTTACGAGACAGGCGCTTTACCCACTAAGCCACAGCACCAACATTAATAGTAAGAAATGCATAAATAATTCATTGTTGATGATGAAAATGTGTTTCCTGCTATAAATTCTTCTTTATATGTATTGTAATCTTAAACACGAAAACATACTCAATCACTACGCAAGTATTAATATGTTTTAATAAACAGGTACTCTTATAAAACCCAATTTCATTTCTTGAATTCTTTAAAAGAAAAAATCATGAAGTTATTAATATTGCTCAAATCTAGGTAGAAATTTCATCTACGTCTTTCTCATAGATATGTATTTTTTTCATTTGGCAATAACAGTATTCATTCTATAATCTTGAAAATACTTGTGTTTTTATAAGGTTTAAGATGATCTGTTCAACAGTAAGATGAATCAGACTTTTATATTTTAATTGTATCGGAATAAGACCTAATGAAAATGATTTGTTATATAACAATGAGAAAAGCAAGGCGCTGCTGAGATTTGAACTCAGGATCTCCTTTTTACTAAACAGGTGCTATAACCAGCTTAGCCACAGCACCCTCTTGATTCTTTATTTTGAAACACTTTTCTTTATGGTGTTCAAGAGAATATTGCTTTTTCACTTTCATATTCTTTTCTAAGTTCACACACTTCTCTACTCAAACACTTAAGATGAATGAAGACTCTTCACTTATTCAAAAACACCTCTCTAATTTGAAGTTTACCCTATTCATATCATTTTAAAATATACCTTGCTGAAGAATGGATTAGTTGAATTCAACAATAGAGTGATCATTCACCTCTATCTTGTTCTTTGTCATTTTCTTTTCCCTATTTCAGTCAATGCATTCCTACAAAAATCTTCACAATACCAAGCATTTTATTTAATTTTTAAGATAACTTATTCTAAAGTTCATGGAACCAGATGTTTATTCTTAAATTGTATTCAACACTTGTTTGATGTAAATTATTCGGAAAGCATGGAGAAAACAGTTAGGTGATGCTGAGATTCGAACTCATGATTTCCTGTTTATGAGACAGGCGCTTTAACCACTAAGCCACAGCACCAACGTTAATAGTAAAAAATGCATAAATAATTCATTGTTGATGATGAAAATGTGTTTTCTGCTATAAATTCTTCTTTATATGTATTGTAATCTTAAAAACGAAAAGATACTCAATCACTACGCAAGGATTAATATGTTTTAATAAACAGGTACTCTTATAAAACCCAATTTCATTTCTTGAATTCTTTACAATTTTTTTTCATGAAGGTATTAATATTGCTCAAATCTAGGTAGAAATTTCATCTACGTCTTTCTCATAGATATATAATTTTTTAATTTTGCAATAACAGTATTCATTCTATAATCTTGAAAATACTTGGGTTTTTAGAAGGTTTAAGATGATCTGTTCAACAGTAAGATGAATCAGACTTTTATATTTTAATTGTATCGGAATAAGACCTAATGAAAATGATTTGTTATATAACAATGAGAAAAGCAAGGCGCTGCTGAGAGTTGAACTCAGGATCTCCTTTTTACTAAACAGGCGCTTTAACCAGCTAAGCCACAGCACCCACTTGATTCTTAATTTTGAAACACTTTTCTTTATGGTGTTCAAGAGAATATTGCTTTTTCACTTTCATATTCTCTTCTAAGTTCACACACTTCTCTACTCATGAACTTAAGATGAATGAACACTCTTCACTTATTCAAAAACACCTCTCTAATTTGAAGTTTACCCTATTCATATCATTTTAAAATATACCTTGCTGAAGAATGGATTAGTTGAATTCAACAATAGAGTGATCATTCACCTCTATCTTGTTCTTTGTCATTTTCTTTTCCCTATTTCAATCAATGCATTCCTACAAAAATCTTCACAATACCAAGTATTTTATTTAATTTTTAAGATAACTTATTCTAAAGTTCATAGAACCAGTTGTTTATTCTTAAATTGTATTCAACACTTGTTTGATGAAAATTATTCGGAAAGCATGAAGAAAACAGTTAAATGCTGCTGAGATTTGAACTCAGGATTTCCTGTTTACGAGACAGGAGCTTTAACCACTAAGCCACAGCACCAACGGTACTAGTAAAAAATGCATAAATAATTTATTGTTGATGATGAAAATGTAATTTCTGCTATAAATTCTTCTTTATATGTATTGTAATCTTAAACACGAAAACATACTCAATCACTACGCAAGGATTCATATGTTTTAATAAACAGGTACTCTTATAAAACCCAATTTCATTTCTTGAATTCTTTACAATTTTTTTTCATGAAGGTAATAATATTGCTCCAATCTAGGTAGACATTTCATCTACGTCTTTCTAATAGATATGTATTTTTTTCATTTTGCAATAACAGTATTCATTCTATAATCTTGAAAATACTTGGGTTTTTATAAGGTTAAAGATGATCTGTTCAACAGTAAGATGAATCAGACTTTTATATTTTAATTGTATCGGAATAAGACCTAATGAAAATGATGTGTTATATAACAATGAGAAAAGCAAGGCACTGCTGAGAGTTGAACTCAGGATCTCCTGTTTACTAGACAGGCGCTTTAACCAGCTAAGCCACAGCACCCACTTGATTCTTAAATTTGAAACACTTTTCTTTATGGTGTTCAAGAGAATATTGCTTTTTCACTTTCATATTCTTTTCTAAGTTCAAACACTTCTCTACTCAAACACTTAAGATGAATGAAGACTCTTCACTTATTCAAAAACACCTCTCTAATTTGAAGTTTACCCTATTCATATCATTTTAAAATATACCTTGCTGAAGAATGGATTAGTTGAATTCAACAATAGAGTGATCATTCACCTCTATCTTGTTCTTTGTCATTTTCTTTTCCCTATTTCAGTCAATGCATTCCTACAAAAATCTTCACAATACCAAGCATTTTATTTAATTTTTAAGATAACTTATTCTAAAGTTCATAGAACCAGATGTTTATACTTAAATTGTATTCAACACTTGTTTGATGAAAATTATTCGGAAAGCATGGAGAAAACAGTTAAATGCTGCTGAGATTTGAACTCAAGATTTCCTGTTTACGAGACAGGAGCTTTAACCACTAAGCCACAGCACCAACGGTAATAGTAAAAAATGCATAAAGAATTTATTGTTGATGATGAAAATATGTTTTCTGCTATAAATTCTTCTTTATATGTATTGTAATCTTAAACATGAAAAGATACTCAATCACTACGCAAGGATTCATATGTTTTAATAAACAGGTACTCTTATAAAACCCAATTTCATTTCTTGAATTCTTTACAATTTTTTTTCATGAAGGTAATAATATTGCTCCAATCTAGGTAGACATTTCATCTACGTCTTTCTCATAGATATGTATTTTTTTAATTTTGCAATAACAGTATTCATTCTATAATCTTGAAAATACTTGGGTTTTTATAAGGTTTAAGATGATCTGTTCAACAGTAAGATGAATCAGACTTTATATTTTAATTGTATAGGAATAAGACCTAATGAAAATGATTTGTTATATAACAATGAGAAAAGCAAGGCACGGCTGAGAGTTGAACTCAGGATCTCCTGTTAACTAGACAGGCGCTTTAACCAGCTAAGCCACAGCACCCACTTGATTCTTAAATTTGAAACACTTTTCTTTATGGTGTTCAAGAGAATATTGCTTTTTCACTTTCATATTCTTTTCTAAGTTCAAACACTTCTCTACTCAAACACTTAAGATGAATGAAGACTCTTCACTTATTCAAAAACACCTCTCTAATTTGAAGTTTACCCTATTCATATCATTTTAAAATATACCTTGCTGAAGAATGGATTAGTTGAATTCAACAATAGAGTGATCATTCACCTCTATCTTGTTCTTTGTCATTTTCTTTTCCCTATTTCAGTCAATGCATTCCTACAAAAATCTTCACAATACCAAGCATTTTATTTAATTTTTAAGATAACTTATTCTAAAGTTCATGGAACCAGATGTTTATTCTTAAATTGTATTCAACACTTGTTTGATGTAAATTATTCGGAAAGCATGGAGAAAACAGTTAGGTGATGCTGAGATTCAAACTCATGATTTCCTGTTTATGAGACAGGCGCTTTAACCACTAAGCCACAGCACCAACGTTAATAGCAAAAAATGCATAAATAATTCATTGTTGATGATGAAAATGTGTTTTCTGCTATAAATTCTTCTTTATATGTATTGTAATCTTAAAAACGAAAAGATACTCAATCACTACGCAAGGATTAATATGTTTTAATAAACAGGTACTCTTATAAAACCCAATTTCATTTCTTGAATTCTTTACAATTTTTTTTCATGAAGGTATTAATATTGCTCAAATCTAGGTAGAAATTTCCTCTACGTCTTTCTCATAGATATATAATTTTTTAATTTTGCAATAACAGTATTCATTCTATAATCTTGAAAATACTTGAGTTTTTAGAAGGTTTAAGATGATCTGTTCAACAGTAAGATGAATCAGACTTTTATATTTTAATTGTATCGGAATAAGACCTAATGAAAATGATTTGCTTTATAACAATGAGAAAAGCAAGGCGCTGCTGAGAGTTGAACTCAGGATCTCCTTTTTACTAAACAGGTGCTTTAACCAGCTAAGCCACAGCACCCACTTGATTCTTAATTTTGAAACACTTTTCTTTATGGTGTTCAAGAGAATATTGCTTTTTCACTTTCATATTCTCTTCTAAGTTCACACACTTCTCTACTCATGAACTTAAGATGAATGAACACTCTTCACTTATTCAAAAACACCTCTCTAATTTGAAGTTTACCCTATTCATATCATTTTAAAATATACCTTGCTGAAGAATGGATTAGTTGAATTCAACAATAGAGTGATCATTCACCTCTATCTTGTTCTTTGTCATTTTCTTTTCCCTATTTCAATCAATGCATTCCTACAAAAATCTTCACAATACCAAGTATTTTATTTAATTTTTAAGATAACTTATTCTAAAGTTCATAGAACCAGTTGTTTATACTTAAATTGTATTCAACACTTGTTTGATGAAAATTATTCGGAAAGCATGAAGAAAACAGTTAAATGCTGCTGAGATTTGAACTCAGGATTTCCTGTTTACGAGACAGGAGCTTTACCCACTAAGCCACAGCACCAACGGTACTAGTAAAAAATGCATAAATAATTTATTGTTGATGATGAAAATGTAATTTCTGCTATAAATTCTTCTTTATATGTATTGTAATCTTAAACACGAAAAGATACTCAATCACTACGCAAGGATTCATATGTTTTAATAAACAGTTACTCTTATAAAACCCAATTTCATTTCTTGAATTCTTTACAATTTTTTTCATGAAGGTCATAATATTGCTCCAATCTAGGTAGACATTTCATCTACGTCTTTCTCATAGATATGTATTTTTTTCATTTTGCAATAACAGTATTCATTCTATAATCTTGAAAATACTTGGGTTTTTATAAGGTTTAAGATGATCTGTTCAACAGTAAGATGAATCAGACTTTATATTTTAATTGTATAGGAATAAGACCTAATGAAAATGATTTGTTATATAACAATGAGAAAAGCAAGGCACGGCTGAGAGTTGAACTGAGAATCTCCTGTTTACTAGACAGGCGCTTTAACCAGCTTAGCCACAGCACCCACTTGATTCTTAAATTTGAAACACTTTTCTTTATGGTGTTCAAGAGAATATTGCTTTTTCACTTTCATATTCTTTTTTAAGTTCACACACTTCTCTACTCAAACACTTAAGATGAATGAAGACTCTTCACTTATTCAAAAACACCTCTCTAATTTGAAGTTTACCCTATTCATATCATTTTAAAATATACTTTGCTGAAGAATGGATTAGTTTAATTCAACAATAGAGTGATCAGTCACCTCTATCTTTTTCTTTGTCATTTTCTTTTCCCTATTTCAGTCAATGCATTCCTACAAAAATCTTCACAATACCAAGCATTTTATTCAATTTTTAAGATAACTTATGCTAAAGTTCATAGAACCAGATGTTTATACTTAAATTGTATTCAACACTTGTTTGATGAAAATTATTCGGAAAGCATGAAGAAAACAGTTAAATGCTGCTGAGATTTGAACTCAGGATTTCCTGTTTACGAGACAGGAGCTTTAACCACTAAGCCACAGCACCAACGGTACTAGTAAAAAATGCATAAATAATTTATTGTTGATGATGAAAATGTAATTTCTGCTATAAATTCTTCTTTATATGTATTGTAATCTTAAACACGAAAAGATACTCAATCACTACGCAAGGATTCATATGTTTTAATAAACAGTTACTCTTATAAAACCCAATTTCATTTCTTGAATTCTTTACAATTTTTTTCATGAAGGTCATAATATTGCTCCAATCTAGGTAGACATTTCATCTACGTCTTTCTCATAGATATGTATTTTTTTCATTTTGCAATAACAGTATTCATTCTATAATCTTGAAAATACTTGGGTTTTTATAAGGTTTAAGATGATCTGTTCAACAGTAAGATGAATCAGACTTTATATTTTAATTGTATAGGAATAAGACCTAATGAAAATGATTTGTTATATAACAATGAGAAAAGCAAGGCACGGCTGAGAGTTGAACTGAGGATCTCCTGTTTACTAGACAGGCGCTTTAACCAGCTTAGCCACAGCACCCACTTGATTCTTAAATTTGAAACACTTTTCTTTATGGTGTTCAAGAGAATATTGCTTTTTCACTTTCATATTCTTTTTTAAGTTCACACACTTCTCTACTCAAACACTTAAGATGAATGAAGACTCTTCACTTATTCAAAAACACCTCTCTAATTTGAAGTTTACCCTATTCATATCATTTTAAAATATACTTTGCTGAAGAATGGATTAGTTGAATTCAACAATAGAGTGATCAGTCACCTCTATCTTTTTCTTTGTCATTTTCTTTTCCCTATTTCAGTCAATGCATTCCTACAAAAATCTTCACAATACCAAGCATTTTATTCAATTTTTAAGATAACTTATGCTAAAGTTCATAGAACCAGATGTTTATACTTAAATTGTATTCAACACTTGTTTGATGAAAATTATTCGGAAAGCATGGAGAAAACAGTTAAATGCTGCTGAGCTTTGAACTCAGGATTTCTTGTTTACGAGACAGGCGCTTGAACCACTAAACAACAGCACCAACATTAATAGTAAGAAATGCATAAATAATTCATTGTTGATGATGAAAATGTGTTTCCTGCTATAAATTCTTCTTTATATGTATTGTAATCTTAAACACCAAAACATACTCAATCACTACGCAAGTATTAATATGTTTTAATAAACAGGTACTCTTATAAAACCCAATTTCATTTCTTGAATTCTTTAAAAAAAAATCATGAAGGTATTAATATTGCTGAAATCTAGGTAGAAATTTCATCTACGTCTTTCTCATAGATATGTATTTTTTTCATTTGGCAATAACAGTATTCATTCTATAATCTTGAAAATACTTGGGTTTTTATAAGGTTTAAGATGATCTGTTCAACAGTAAGATGAATCAGACTTTTATATTTTAATTGTATCGGAATAAGACCTAATGAAAATGATGTGTTATATAACAATGAGAAAAGCGAGGCGCTGCTGAGATTTGAACTCAGGATCTCCTTTTTACTAAACAGGTGCTATAACCAGCTTAGCCACAGCACCCACTAGATTCTTTATTTTGAAACACTTTTCTTTATGGTGTTCAAGAGAATATTGCTTTTTCACTTTCATATTCTTTTCTAAGTTCACACACTTCTCTACTCAAACACTTAAGATGAATGAAGACTCTTCACTTATTCAAAAACACCTCTCTAATTTGAAGTTTACCCTATTCATATCATTTTAAAATATACCTTGCTGAAGAATGGATTAGTTGAATTCAACAATAGAGTGATCATTCACCTCTATCTTGTTCTTTGTCATTTTCTTTTCCCTATTTCAATCAATGCATTCCTACAAAAATCTTCACAATACCAAGCATTTTATTCAATTTTTAAGATAACTTATGCTAAAGTTCATAGAACCAGATGTTTATACTTAAATTGTATTCAACACTTGTTTGATGAAAATTATTCGGAAAGCATGGAGAAAACAGTTAAATGCTGCTGAGCTTTGAACTCAGGATTTCTTGTTTACGAGACAGGCACTTTAACCACTAAACAACAGCACCAACGTTATTAGTATGAAATGCATAAATAATTCATTGTTGATGATGAAAATGTATTTCCTGCTATAAATTCTTCTTTATATGTATTGTAATCTTAAACACGAAAACATACTCAATCACTACGCAAGTATTAATATGTTTTAATAAACAGGTACTCTTATAAAACCCAATTTCATTTCTTGAATTCTTTAAAAAAAAAATCATGAAGGTATTAATATTGCTCAAATCTAGGTAGAAATTTCATCTACGTCTTTCTCATAGATATGTATTTTTTTCATTTTGCAATAACAGTATTCATTCTATAATCTTGAAAATACTTGGGTTTTTATAAGGTTTAAGATGATCTGTTCAACAGTAAGATGAATCAGACTTTATATTTTAATTGTATAGGAATAAGACCTAATGAAAATGATTTGTTATATAACAATGAGAAAAGCAAGGCACGGCTGAGAGTTGAACTGAGGATCTCCTGTTTACTAGACAGGCGCTTTAACCAGCTTAGCCACAGCACCCACTTGACTCTTAAATTTGAAACACTTTTCTTTATGGTGTTCAAGAGAATATTGCTTTTTCACTTTCATATTCTTTTTTAAGTTCACACACTTCTCTACTCAAACACTTAAGATGAATGAAGACTCTTCACTTATTCAAAAACACCTCTCTAATTTGAAGTTTACCCTATTCATATCATTTTAAAATATACTTTGCTGAAGAATGGATTAGTTGAATTCAACAATAGAGTGATCAGTCACCTCTATCTTGTTCTTTGTCATTTTCTTTTCCCTATTTCAGTCAATGCATTCCTACAAAAATCTTCACAATACCAAGCATTTTATTCAATTTTTAAGAAAACGTATGCTAAAGTTCATAGAACCAGATGTTTATACTTAAATTGTATTCAACACTTGTTTGATGAAAATTATTCGGAAAGCATGGAGAAAACAGTTAAATGCTGCTGAGCTTTGAACTCAGGATTTCTTGTTTACGAGACAGGCACTTTAACCACTAAACAACAGCACCAACGTTAATAGTAAGAAATGCATAAATAATTCATTGTTGATGATGAAAATGTGTTTCCTGCTATAAATTCTTCTTTATATGTATTGTAATCTTAAACACGAAAACATACTCAATCACTACGCAAGTATTAATATGTTTTAATAAACAGGTACTCTTATAAAACCCAATTTCATTTCTTGAATTCTTCAAAAAAAAATCATGAAGGTATTAATATTGCTGAAATCTAGGTAGAAATTTCATCTACGTCTTTCTCATAGATATGTATTTTTTTCATTTGGCAATAACAGTATTCATTCTATAATCTTGAAAATACTTGTGTTTTTATAAGGTTTAAGATGATCTGTTCAACAGTAAGATGAATCAGACTTTTATATTTTAATTGTATCGGAATAAGACCTAATGAAAATGATGTGTTATATAACAATGAGAAAAGCAAGGCGCTGCTGAGATTTGAACTCAGGATCTCCTTTTTACTAAACAGGTGCTATAACCAGCTTAGCCACAGCACCCACTAGATTCTTTATTTTGAAACACTTTTCTTTATGGTGTTCAAGAGAATATTGCTTTTTCACTTTCATATTCTTTTCTAAGTTCACACACTTCTCTACTCAAACACTTAAGATGAATGAAGACTCTTCACTTATTCAAAAACACCTCTCTAATTTGAAGTTTACCCTATTCATATCATTTTAAAATATACCTTGCTGAAGAATGGATTAGTTGAATTCAACAATAGAGTGATCATTCACCTCTATCTTGTTCTTTGTCATTTTCTTTTCCCTATTTCAATCAATGCATTCCTACAAAAATCTTCACAATACCAAGCATTTTATTCAATTTTTAAGATAACTTATGCTAAAGTTCATAGAACCAGATGTTTATACTTAAATTGTATTCAACACTTGTTTGATGAAAATTATTCGGAAAGCATGGAGAAAACAGTTAAATGCTGCTGAGCTTTGAACTCAGGATTTCTTGTTTACGAGACAGGCGCTTTAACCACTAAACAACAGCACCAACGTTAATAGTAAGAAATGCATAAATAATTCATTGTTGATGATGAAAATGTGTTTCCTGCTATAAATTCTTCTTTATATGTATTGAAATCTTAAACACGAAAACATACTCAATCACTACGCAAGTATTAATATGTTTTAATAAACAGGTACTCTTATAAAACCCAATTTCATTTCTTGAATTCTTTAAAAAAAAAATCATGAAGGTATTAATATTGCTCAAATCTAGGTAGAAATTTCATCTACGTCTTTCTCATAGATATGTATTTTTTTCATTTGGCAATAACAGTATTCATTCTATAATCTTGAAAATACTTGTGTTTTTATAAGGTTTAAGATGATCTGTTCAACAGTAAGATGAATCAGACTTTTATATTTTAATTGTATCGGAATAAGACCTAATGAAAATGATGTGTTATATAACAATGAGAAAAGCAAGGCGCTGCTGAGATTTGAACTCAGGATCTCCTTTTTACTAAACAGGTGCTATAACCAGCTTAGCCACAGCACCCACTAGATTCTTTATTTTGAAACACTTTTCTTTATGGTGTTCAAGAGAATATTGCTTTTTCACTTTCATATTCTTTTCTAAGTTCACACACTTCTCTACTCAAACACTTAAGATGAATGAAGACTCTTCACTTATTCAAAAACACCTCTCTAATTTGAAGTTTACCCTATTCATATCATTTTAAAATATACCTTGCTGAAGAATGGATTAGTTGAATTCAACAATAGAGTGATCATTCACCTCTATCTTGTTCTTTGTCATTTTCTTTTCCCTATTTCAGTCAATGCATTCCTACAAGAATCTTCACAATACCAAGCATTTTATTTAATTTTTAAGATAACTTATTCTAAAGTTCATGGAACCAGATGTTTATTCTTAAATTGTATTCAACACTTGTTTGATGTAAATTATTTGGAAAGCATGGAGAAAACAGTTAGGTGATGCTGAGATTCGAACTCATGATTTCCTGTTTATGAGACAGGCGCTTTAACCACTAAGCCACAGCACCAACGTTAATAGTAAAAAATGCATAAATAATTCATTGTTGATGATGAAAATGTGTTTTTCTGCTATAAATTCTTCTTTATATGTATTGTAATCTTAAACACGAAAAGATACTCAATCACTACGCAAGGATTAATATGTTTTAATAAACAGGTACTCTTATAAAACCCAATTTCATTTCTTGAATTCTTTACAATTTTTTTTCATGAAGGTATTAATATTGCTCAAATCTAGGTAGAAATTTCATCTACGTCTTTCTCATAGATATATAATTTGTTCATTTTGCAATAACAGTATTCATTCTATAATCTTGAAAATACTTGGGTTTTTAGAAGGTTTAAGATGATCTGTTCAACAGTAAAATGAATCAGACTTTTATATTTTAATTGTATCGGAATAAGACCTAATGAAAATGATTTGTTATATAACAATGAGAAAAGCAAGGCGCTGCTGAGAGTTGAACTCAGGATCTCCTTTTTACTAAACAGGCGCTTTAACCAGCTTAGCCACAGCACCCACTTGATTCTTAATTTTGAAACACTTTTCTTTATGGTGTTCAAGAGAATATTGCTTTTTCACTTTCATATTCTTTTCTAAGTTCACACACTTCTCTACTCAAACACTTAAGATGAATGAAGACTCTTCACTTATTCAAAAACACCTCTCTAATTTGAAGTGTACCCTATTCATATCATTTTAAAATATACTTTGCTGAAGAATGGATTAGTTGAATTCAACAATAGAGTGATCAGTCACCTCTATCGTGTTCTTTGTCATTTTCTTTTCCCTATTTCAGTCAATGCATTCCTACAAAAATCTTCACAATACCAAGCATTTTATTAAATTTTTAAGATAACTTATGCTAAAGTTCATAGAACCAGATGTTTATACTTAAATTGTATTCAACACTTGTTTGATGAAAATTATTCGGAAAGCATGGAGAAAACAGTTAAATGCTGCTGAGCTTTGAACTCAGGATTTCTTGTTTACGAGACAGGCGCTTTACCCACTAAGCCACAGCACCAACATTAATAGTAAGAAATGCATAAATAATTCATTGTTGATGATGAAAATGTGTTTCCTGCTATAAATTCTTCTTTTTATGTATTGTAATCTTAAACACGAAAACATACTCTATCACTACGCAAGTATTAATATGTTTTAATAAACAGGTACTCTTATAAAACCCAATTTCATTTCTTGAATTCTTTAAAAGAAAAAATCATGAAGGTATTAATATTGCTCAAATCTAGGTAGAAATTTCATCTACGTCTTTCTCATAGATATGTATTTTTTTTCATTTGGCAATAACAGTATTCATTCTATAATCTTGAAAATACTTGTGTTTTTATAAGGTTTAAGATGATCTGTTCAACAGTAAGATGAATCAGACTTTTATATTTTAATTGTATCGGAATAAGACCTAATGAAAATGATTTGTTATATAACAATGAGAAAAGCAAGGCGCTGCGGAGATTTGAACTCAGGATCTCCTTTTTACTAAACAGGTGCTATAACCAGCTTAGCCACAGCACCCACTTGATTCTTTATATTGAAACACTTTTCTTTATGGTGTTCAAGAGAATATTGCTTTTTCACTTTCATATTCTTTTCTAAGTTCACACACTTCTCTACTCAAACACTTAAGATGAATGAAGACTCTTCACTTATTCAAAAACACCTCTCTAATTTGAAGTTTACCCTATTCATATCATTTTAAAATATACCTTGCTGAAGAATGGATTAGTTGAATTCAACAATAGAGTGATCATTCACCTCTATCTTGTTTTTTGTCATTTTCTTTTCCCTATTTCAGTCAATGCATTCCTACAAAAATCTTCACAATACCAAGCATTTTATTTAATTTTTAAGATAACTTATTCTAAAGTTCATGGAACCAGATGTTTATTCTTAAATTGTATTCAACACTTGTTTGATGTAAATTATTCGGAAAGCATGGAGAAAACAGTTAGGTGATGCTGAGATTCGAACTAATGATTTCCTGTTTATAAGACAGGCGCTTTAACCACTAAGCCACAGCACCAATGTTAATAGTAAAAAATGCATAAATAATTCATTGTTGATGATGAAAATGTGTTTTCTGCTATAAATTCTTCTTTATATGTATTGTAATCTTAAACACGAAAAGATACTCAATCACTACGCAAGGATTAATATGTTTTAATAAACAGGTACTCTTATAAAACCCAATTTCCTTTCTTGAATTCTTTACAATTTTTTTTATGAAGGTATTAATATTGCTCAAATCTAGGTAGAAATTTCATCTACGTCTTTCTCATAGATATATAATTTTTTCATTTTGCAATAACAGTATTCATTCTATAATCTTGAAAATACTTGGGTTTTTAGAAGGTTTAAGATGATCTGTTCAACAGTAAGATGAATCAGACTTTTATATTTTAATTGTATCGGAATAAGACCTAATGAAAATGATTTGTTATATAACAATGAGAAAAGCAAGGCACTGTTGAGAGTTGAACTCAGGATCTCCGTTTTACTAAACAGGCGCTTTAACCAGCTAAGCAACAGCACCCACTTGATTCTTAATTTTGAAACACTTTTCTTTATGGTGTTCAAGAGAATATTGCTTTTTCACTTTCATATTCTTTTCTAAGTTCACACACTTCTCTACTCATGAACTTAAGATGAATGAAGACTCTTCACTTATTCAAAAACACCTCTCTAATTTGAAGTTTACCCTATTCATATCATTTTAAAATATACCTTGCTGAAGAATGGATTAGTTGAATTCAACAATAGAGTGATCATTCACCTCTATCTTGTTCTTTGTCATTTTCTTTTCCCTATTTCAATCAATGCATTCCTACAAAAATCTTCACAATACCAAGTATTTTATTAAATGTTTAAGATAACTTATTCTAAAGTTCATAGAACCAGTTGTTTATACTTAAATTGTATTCAACACTTGTTTGATGAAAATTATTCGGAAAGCATGAAGAAAACAGTTAAATGCTGCTGAGATTTGAACTCAGGATTTCCTGTTTACGAGACAGGAGCTTTAACCACTAAGCCACAGCACCAACGGTACTAGTAAAAAATGCATAAATAATTTATTGTTGATGATGAAAATTTAATTTCTGCTATAAATTCTTCTTTATATGTATTGTAATCTTAAACACGAAAAGATACTCAATCACTATGCAAGGATTCATATGTTTTAATAAACAGGTACTCTTATAAAACCCAATTTCCTTTCTTGAATTCTTTACAATTTTTTTTCATGAAGGTAATAATATTGCTCCAATCTAGGTAGACATTTCATCGACGTCTTTCTCATAGATATGTATTTTTTTCATTTTGCAATAACAGTATTCATTCTATAATCTTGAAAATACTTGGGTTTTTATAAGGTTAAAGATGATCTGTTCAACAGTAAGATGAATCAGACTTTTATATTTTAATTGTATCGGAATAAGACCTAATGAAAATGATTTGTTATATAACAATGAGAAAAGCAAGGCCCGGCTGAGAGTTGAACTCAGGATCTCCTGTTTACTAGACAGGCGCTTTAACCAGCTAAGCCACAGCACCCACTTGATTCTTAAATTTGAAACACTTTTCTTTATGGTGTTCAAGAGAATATTGCTTTTTCACTTTCATATTCTTTTCTAAGTTCAAACACTTCTCTACTCAAACACTTAAGATGAATGAAGACTCTTCACTTATTCAAAACCACCTCTCTAATTTGAAGTTTACCCTATTCATATCATTTTAAAATATACCTTGCTGAAGAATGGATTAGTTGAATTCAACAATAGAGTGATCATTCACCTCTATCTTGTTCTTTGTCATTTTCTTTTCCCTATTTCAGTCAATGCATTCCTACAAAAATCTTCACAATACCAAGCATTTTATTTAATTTTTAAGATAACTTATTCTAAAGTTCATAGAACCAGATGTTTATACTTAAATTGTATTCAACACTTGTTTGATGAAAATTATTCGGAAAGCATGGAGAAAACAGTTAAATGCTGCTGAGCTTTGAACTCAGGATTTCTTGTTTACGAGACAGGCGCTTTACCCACTAAGCCACAGCACCAACATTAATAGTTAGAAATGCATAAATAATTCATTGTTGATGATGAAAATGTGTTTCCTGCTATAAATTCTTCTTTATATGTATTGTAATCTTAAACACGGAAACATACTCAATCACTACGCAAGTATTAATATGTTTTAATAAACAGGTACTCTTATAAAACCCAATTTCATTTCTTGAACTCTTTAAAAGAAAAAATCATGAAGGTATTAATATTGCTCAAATCTAGGTAGAAATTTCATCTACGTCTTTCTCATAGATATGTATTTTTTTCATTTGGCAATAACAGTATTCATTCTATAATCTTGAAAATACCTGTGTTTTTATAAGGTTTAAGATGATCTGTTCAACAGTAAGATGAATCAGACTTTTATATTTTAATTGTATCGGAATAAGACCTAATGAAAATGATTTGTTATATAACAATGAGAAAAGCAAGGCGCTGCTGAGATTTGAACTCAGGATCTCCTTTTTACTAAACAGGTGCTATAACCAGCTTAGCCACAGCACCCACTTGATTCTTTATTTTGAAACACTTTTCCTTATGGTGTTCAAGAGAATATTGCTTTTTCACTTTCATATTCTTTTCTAAGTTCACACACTTCTCTACTCAAACACTTAAGATGAATGAAGACTCTTCACTTATTCAAAAACACCTCTCTAATTTGAAGTTTACCCTACTCATATCATTTTAAAATATACCTTGCTGAAGAATGGATTAGTTGAATTCAACAATAGAGTGATCATTCACCTCTATCTTGTTCTTTGTCATTTTCTTTTCCCTATTTCAGTCAATGCATTCCTACAAAAATCTTCACAATACCAAGCATTTTATTTAATTTTTAAGATAACTTATTCTAAAGTTCATGGAACCAGATGTTTATTCTTAAATTGTATTCAACACTTGTTTGATGTAAATTATTCGGAAAGCATGGAGAAAACATTTAGGTGATGCTGAGATTCGAACTCATGATTTCCTGTTTATGAGACAGGCACTTTAACCACTAAGCCACAGCACCAACGTTAATAGTAAAAAATGCATAAATAATTCATTGTTGATGATGAAAATGTGTTTTCTGCTATAAATTCTTCTTTATATGTATTGTAATCTTAAACACGAAAAGATACTCAATCACTATGCAAGGATTAATATGTTTTAATAAACAGGTACTCTTATAAAACCCAATTTCATTTCTTGAATTCTTTACAATTTTTTTCATGAAGGTAATAATATTGCTCCAATCTTGGTAGACATTTCATCTACGTCTTTCTCATAGATATGTACTTTTTTCATTTTGCAATAACAGTATTCATTCTATAATCTTGAAAATACCTGGGTTTTTATAAGGTTAAAGGTGATCTGTTCAACAGTAAGATGAATCAGACTTTTATATTTTAATTGTATCGGAATAAGACCTAATGAAAATGATTTGTTATATAACAATGAGAAAAGCAAGGCACTGCTGAGAGTTGAACTCAGGGTCTCCTGTTTACTAGACAGGCGCTTTAACCAGCTAAGCCACAGCACCCACTTGATTCTTAAATTTGAAACACTTTTCTTTATGGTGTTCAAGAGAATATTGCTTTTTCACTTTCATATTCTTTTCTAAGTTCACACACTTCTCTACTCAAACACTTAAGATGAATGAAGACTCTTCACTTATTCAAAAACACCTCTCTAATTTGAAGTTTACCCTATTCATATCATTTTAAAATATTCCTTGCTGAAGAATGGATTTGTTGAATTCCACAATAGAGTGATCATTCACCTCTATCTTGTTCTTTGTCATTTTCTTTTCCCTATTTCAGTCAATGCATTCCTACAAAAATCTTCACAATACCAAGCATTTTATTTCATTTTTAAGATAACTTATTCTAAAGTTCATAGAACCAGATGTTTATTCTTAAATTGTATTCAACATTTGTTTGATGAAAATTATTCGGAAAGCATGGAGAAAAGAGTTAGGTGCTGTTGAGATTTGAACTCAGGATTTCCTGATTACAAGACAGGCGCCTTAACCACTAAGCCACAGCACCAACGTTGGTAGTAAGAAATGCATACATAATTTATTGTTGATGATGAAAATGTGTTTCCTGCTATAAATTCTTCTTTATATGTATTGTAATCTTAAACACGAAAACATACTCAATCACTACGCAAGTATTAATATGTTTTAATAAACAGGTACTCTTATAAAACCCAATTTCATTTCTTGAATTCTTTACAATTTTTTTCATGAAGGTAATAATATTGCTCCAATCTAGGTAGACATTTCATCTACGTCTTTCTCATAGATATGTATTTTTTTCATTTTGCAATAACAGTATTCATTCTATAATCTTGAAAATACTTGGGTTTTTATAAGGTTAAAGATGATCTGTTCATCAGTAAGATGAATCAGACTTTTATATTTTAATTGTATCGGAATAAGACCTAATGAAAATGATTTGTTATATAACAATGAGAAAAGCAAGGCACTGCTCAGAGTTGAACCCAGGATCTCCTGTTTACTAGACAGGCGCTTTAACCAGCTAAGCCACAGCACCCACTTGATTCTTTATTTTGAAACACTTTTCTTTATGGTGTTCAAGAGAATATTGCTTTTTCACTTTTATATTCTTTTCTAAGTTCACACACTTCTCTACTCAAACACTTAAGATGAATGAAGACTCTTCACTTATTCAAAAACACCTCTCTAATTTGAAGTTTACCCTATTCATATCATTTTAAAATATACCTTGCTGAAGAATGGATTAGTTGAATTCAACAATAGAATGATCATTCACCTCTATCTTGTTCTTTGTCATTTTCTTTTCCCTATTTCAGTCAATGCATTCCTACAAAAATCCTCACAATACCAAGCATTTTATTTAATTTTTAAGATAACTTATTCTAAAGTTCATAGAACCAGATGTTTATTCTTAAATTGTATTCAACATTTGTTGGATGTAAATTATTCGAAAAGCATGGAGAAAACAGTTAGGTTCTGCTGAGATTTGAACTCAGGATTTCCTGTTTATGAGACAGGCGCTTTAACCACTAAGCCACAGCACCAACGTTAATAGTAAGAAATGCATACATAATTTATTGTTGATGATGAAAATGTGTTTCCTGCTATAAATTCTTCTTTATATGTATTGTAATCTTAAACACGAAAACATACTCAATCACTACGCAAGTATTAATATGTTTTGATCAACAGGTACTCTTATAAAACTCAATTTCATTTCTTGAATTCTTTAAAAAAAAATCATGAAGGTATTAATATTGCTCAAATCTAGGTAGAAATTTCATCTACGTCTTTCTCACAGATATGTATTTTTTTTCATTTTGCAATAACAGTATTCATTCTATAATCTTGAAAATACTTGTGTTTTTATAAGGTTTAAGATGATCTGTTCAACAGTAAGATGAATCAGACTTTTATATTTTAATTGTATCGGAATAAGACCTAATGAAAATGATTTGTTATATAACAATGAGAAAAGCAAGGCACTGCTGAGAGTTGAACTCAGGATCTCCTGTTTACTAGACAGGTGCTTTAACCAGCAAAGCCACTGCACCCACTTGATTCTTAAATTTGAAACACTTTTCTTTATGGTGTTCAAGAGAATATTGCTTTTTCACTTTCATATTCTTTTCTAAGTTCACACACTTCTCTACTCAAACACTTAAGATGAATGAAGACTCTTCACTTATTCAAAAAACACCTCTCTAATTTGAAGTTTACCCTATTCATATCATTTTAAAATATACCTTGCTGAAGAATGGATTAGTTGAATTCAACAATAGAGTGATCATTCACCTCTATCTTGTTCTTTGTAATTTTCTTTTCCCTATTTCAGTCAATGCATTCCTATAAAAATCTTCACAATACCAAGCATTTTATTAAATTTTTAAGATAACTTATTCTAAAGTTCATAGAACCAGATGTTTATACTTAAATTGTATTCAACACTTGTTTGATGAAAATCATTCGGAAAGCATGGAGAAAACAGTTAAATGCTGCTGAGAATTGAACTCAGGATTTCCTGTTTACGAGACAGGAGCTTTAACCACTAAGCCACAGCACCAACAGTATTAGTAAAAAATGCATAACGAATTTATTGTTAATGATGAAAATGTGTTTTCTGCTATATATTCTTCTTTATATGTATTGTAATCTTAAACACGAAAAGATACTCAATCACTTCACAAGGATTCATATGTTTTAATAAACAGGTACTCTTATAAAACCCGATTTCATTTCTTGAATTCTTTACAAATTTTTTTCATGAAGGTAATAATATTGCTCCAATCTTGGTAGACATTTCATCTACGTCTTTCTCATAGATATGTACTTTTTTTCATTTTGCAATAACAGTATTCATTCTATAATCTTGAAAATACCTGGGTTTTTATAAGGTTAAAGGTGATCTGTTCAACAGTAATATGAATCAGACTTTTATATTTTAATTGTATCGGAATAAGACCTAATGAAAATGATTTGTTATATAACAATGAGAAAAGCAAGGCACTGCTGAGAGATGAACTCAGGATCTCCTGTTTACTAGACAGGTGCTTTAACCAGCTAAGCCACAGCACCCACTTGATTCTTAAATTTGAAACACTTTTCTTTATGGTTTTCAAGAGAATATTGCTTTTTCACTTTCATATTCTTTTCTAAGTTCACACACTTCTCTACTCAAACACTTAAGATGAATGAAGACTCTTCACTTATTCAAAAACACCTCTCTAATTTGAAGTTTACCCTATTCATATCATTTTAAAATATGCCTTGCTGAAGAATGGATAAGTTGAATTCAACAATAGAGTGATCATTCACCTCTATCTTGTTCTTTGTCATTTTCTTTTCCCTATTTCAGTCAATGCATTCCTACAAAAATCTTCACAATACCAAGCATTTTATTTAATGTTTAAGATAAATTATTCTAAAGTTCATAGAACCAGATGTTTATTCTTAAATTGTATTCAACATTTGTTTGATGAAAATTATTCAGAAAGCATGGAGAAAACATTTAGGTGCTGCTGAGATTTGAACTCAGGATTTCCTGTTTACGAGACAGGTGCTTTAACCACTAAGCCACAGCACCAACGTTAATAGTAAGAAATGCATACATAATTTATTGTTGATGATGAAAATGTGTTTCCTGCTATAAATTCTTCTTTATATGTATTGTAATCTTAAACACGAAAACATACTCAATCACAACGCAATTATTAATATGTTTTAATAAACAGGCACTCTTATAAAACCCAATTTCATTTCTTGAATTCTTTACAATTTTTTTCATGAAGGTAATAATATTGCTCCAATCTAGGTAGACATTTCATCTACGTCTTTCTCATAGATATGTATTTTTTTCATTTTGCAATAACAGTATTCATTCTATAATCTTGAAAATACTTGGGTTTTTATAAGGTTAAAGATGATCTGTTCAACAGTAAGATGAATCAGACTTTTATATTTTAATTGTATCGGAATAAGACCTAATGAAAATGATTTGTTATATAACAATGAGAAAAGCAAGGCGCTGCTGAGATTTGAACTCAGGATCTCCTGTTTACTAGACAGGCGCTTTAACCAGCTAAGCCACAGCACCCACTTGATTCTTAAATTTGAAACACTTTTCTTTATGGTGTTCAAGAGAATATTGCTTTTTCACTTTCATATTCTTTTCTAAGTTCACACACTTCTCTACTCAAACACTTAAGATGAATGAAGACTCTTCACTTATTCAAAAACACCTCTCTAATTTGAAGTTTACCCTATTCCTATCATTTTAAAATATACCTTGCTGAAGAATGGATTAGTTGAATTCAACAATAGAGTGAACATTCACCTCTATCTTGTTCTTTGTCATTTTCTTATCCCTATTTCAGTCAATGCATTCCTACAAAAATCTTCACAATACCAAGCATTTTATTTAATTTTTAAGATAACTTATTCTAAAGTTCATAGAACCAGATGTTTATTCTTAAATTGTATTCAACATTTGTTTGATGAAAATTATTCAGAAAGCATGGAGAAAACAGTTATGTGCTGCTAAGAATTGAACTCAGGATTTCCTGTTTACGAGACAGGCGCTTTAACCACTAAGCCACAGCACCAACGTTAATAGTAAGAAATGCATACATAATTTATTGTTGATGATGAAAATGTGTTTCCTGCTATAAATTCTTCTTTATATGTATTGTAATCTTAAACACGAAAACATACTCAATCACTACGCAAGTATTAATATGTTTTAATAAACAGGCACTCTTATAAAACCCAATTTAATTTCTTGAATTCTTTACAATTTTTTTCATGAAGGTAATAATATTGCTCCAATCTAGGTAGACATTTCATCTACGTCTTTCTCATAGATATGTATTTTTTTCATTTTGCAATAACATTATTCATTCTATAATCTTGAAAATACTTGGGTTTTTATAAGGTTAAAGATGATCTGTACATCAGTAAGATGAATCAGACTTTTATATTTTAATTGTATCGGAATAAGACCTAATGAAAATGATTTGTTATATAACAATGAGAACAGCAAGGCGCTGCTGAGATTTGAACTCAGGATCTCCTGTTTACTAGACAGGCGCTTTAACCAGCTAAGCCACAGCACCCACTTGATTCTTAAATTTGAAACACTTTTCTTTATGGTGTTCAAGAGAATATTGCTTTTTCACTTTCATATTCTTTTCTAAGTTCACACACTTCTCTACTCAAACACTTAAGATGAATGAAGACTCTTCACTTATTCAAAAACACCTCTCTAATTTGAAGTTTACCCTATTCATATCATTTTAAAATATACCTTGCTGAAGAATGGATTAGTTGAATTCAACAATAGAGTGAACATTCACCTCTATCTTGTTCTTTGTCATTTTCTTATCCCTATTTCAGTCAATGCATTCCTACAAAAATCTTCACAATACCAAGCATTTTATTCAATTTTTAAGATAACTTATTCTAAAGTTCATAGAACCAGATGTTTATTCTTAAATTGTATTCAACATTTGTTTGATGAAAATTATTCTGAAAGCATGGAGAAAACAGTTAGGTGCTGCTGAGAATTGAACTCAGGATTTCCTGTTTACGAGACAGGCGCTTAAACCACTAAGCCACAGCACCAACGTTAACAGTAAGAAATGCATACATAATTTATTGTTGATGATGAAAATGTGTTTCCTGCTATAAATTCTTCTTTATATGTATTGTAATCTTAAACACGAAAACATACTCAATCACTACGCAAGTATTAATATGTTTTAATAAACAGGTACTCTTATAAAACTCAATTTCATTTCTTGAATCCTTTCAAAAAAAAATCATGAAGGTATTAATATTGCTCAAATCTAGGTAGAAATTTCATCTATGTCTTTCTCATAGATATGTATTTTTTTCATTTGGCAATAACAGTATTCATTCTATAATCTTGAAAATACTTGTGTTTTTATAAGGTTTAAGATGATCTGTTCAACAGTAAGATGAATCAGACTTTTATATTTTAATTGTATCGGAATAAGACCTAATAAAAATGATTTGTTATATAACAATGAGAAAAGAAATTCACTGCTGAGAGTTGAACTCAGGATCTCCTGTTTACTAGACAGGCGCTTTAACCAGCTAATCCACAGCATCCACTTGATTCTTAAATTTGAAACACTTTTCATTATGGTGTTCAAGAGAATATTGCTTTTTCACTGTCATATTCTTTTCTAAGTTCACACACTTCTCTACTCAAACACTTAAGATGAATGAAGACTCCTCACTTATTCAAAAACACCTCTCTAATTTGAAGTTTACCCTATTCATATCATTTTAAAATATACCTTGCTGAAGAATGGGTTAGTTGAATTTAACAATAGAGTGATCATTCACCTCTATCTTGTTCTTTGTCATTTTCTTTTCCCTATTTCAGTCAATGCATTCCTACAAAAATCCTCACAATACCAAGCATTTTATTAAATTTTTAAGATAACTTATTCTAAAGTTCATAGAACCAGATGTTTATACTTAAATTGTATTCAACACTTGTTTGATGAAAATTATTCGGAAAGCATGGAGAAAACAGTTAAATGCTGCTGAGAATTGAACTCAGGATTTCCTGTTTACGAGACAGGAGCTTTAACCACTAAGCCACAGCACCAACAGTAATAGTAAAAAATGCATAAAGAATGTATTGTTAATCATGAAAAAAAATTTCTGCTATAAATTCTTCTTTATATGTATTGTAATCTTAAACAAGTAAAGATACTCAATCACTACGCAAGGATTATTATGTTTTAATAAAAAGGTACTCTTATAAAACCCAATTCCATTTCTTGAATTCTTTACAATTTTTTTTCATGAAGGAAATAATATTGCTCCAATCTAGGTAGACATTTCATCTACATCTTTCTCATAGATATGTCTTTTTTTCATTTTGCAATAACAGTATTCATTCTATAATCTTGAAAATACTTGGGTTTTTATAAGGTTAAAGATGATCTGTTCAACAGTAAGATGAATCAGACTTTTATATTTTAATATTATCGGAATAAGACCTAATGAAAATGATTTGTTATATAACAATGAGAAAAGCAAGGCACTGCTCAGAGTTGAACTCAGGATCTCCTGTTTACTAGACAGGCGCTTTAACCAGCTAAGCCACAGCACCCACTTGATTCTTTATTTTGAAACACTTTTCTTTATGGTGTTCAAGAGAATATTGCTTTTTCACTTTCATATTCTTTTCTAAGTTCACACACTTCTCTACTCAAACACTTAAGATGAATGAAGACTCTTCACTTATTCAAAAACACCTCTCTAATTTGAAGTTTACCCTATTCATATCATTTTAAAATATCCCTTGCTGAAGAATGGATTAGTTGAATTCAACAATAGAGTGATCATTCACCTCTATCTTGTTCTTTGTCATTTTCTTTTCCCTATTTCAGTCAATGCATTCCTACAAAAATCTTCACAATACCAAGCATTTTATTTAATGTTTAAGATAACTTATTCTAAAGTTCATAGATCCAGATGTTTATTTTTAAATTGTATTCAACATTTGTTGGATGTAAATTATTCGGAAAGCATGGAGAAAACAGTTAGGTTCTGCTGAGATTTGAACTCAGGATTTCCTGTTTATGAGAAAGGCGCTTTATCCACTAAGCCACAGCACCAACGTTAATAGTAAGCAATGCATAAATTATTCATTGTTGATGGTGAAAATGTGTTTCCTGCTATAAATTCTTCTTTATATGTATTGTAATCTTAAACAGGAAAACATACTCAATCACTACGCAAGTATTAATATGTTTTAATAAACAGGTACTCTTATAAAACCCAATTTCATTTCTTGAATTCGTTACCATTTTTTTTCATGAAGGTAATAATATTACTCCAATCTAGGTAGACATTTCATCGACGTCTTTCTCATAGATATGTATTTTTTTCATTTTGCAATAACATTATTCATTCTATAATCTTGAAAATACTTGGGTTTTTATAAGGTTAAAGATGATCTGTTCAACAGTAAGATGAATCAGACTTTTATATTTTAATTGTATCGGAATAAGACCTAATGAAAATGATTTGTTATATATTACAATGAGAAAAGCAAGGCGCTGCTGAGATTTGAACTCAGGATCTCCTGTTTACTAGACAGGCGCTTTAACCAGCTAAGCCACAGCACCCACTTGATTCTTAAATTTGAAACACTTTTCTTTATGGTGTTCAAGAGAATATTGCTTTTTCACTTTCATATTCTTTTCTAAGTTCACACACTTCTCTACTCAAACACTTAAGATGAATGAAGACTCTTCACTTATTCAAAAACACCTCTCTAATTTGAAGCTTACCCTATTCATATCATTTTAAAATATACCTTGCTGAAGAATGGATTAGTTGAATTCAACAATAGAGTGATCATTCACCTGTATCTTGTTCTTTGTCATTTTCTTTTCCCTATTTCAGTCAATGCATTCCTACAAAAATCTTCTCAATACCAAGCATTTTATTTAATTTTTAAGATAACTTATTCTAAAGTTCATAGAACCAGATGTTTATTCTTAAATTGTATTCATCATTTGTTTGATGAAAATTATTTGGAAAGCATGGAGAAAACAGTTAGGTGCTGTTGAGATTTGAACTCAGGATTTCCTGTTTACGAGACAGGCGCTTTAACCACTAAGCCACAGCACCAACATTAATAGTAAGAAATGCATACATAATTTATTGTTGATGATGAAAATGTGTTTCCTGCTATAAATTCTTCTTTATATGTATTCTAATCTTAAACACGAAAACATACTCAATCACTACGCAAGTATTAATATGTTTTAATAAACAGGTACTCTTATAAAACTCAATTTCATTTCTTGAATTCTTTAAAAAAAAAATCATGAAGGTATTAATATTGCTCAAATCTAGGTAGAAATTTCATCTACATCTTTCTCATAGATATGTATTTTTTTCATTTGGCAATAACAGTATTCATTCTATAATCTTGAAAATACTTGTGTTTTTTTAAGGTTTAAGATGATCTGTTCAACAGTAAGATGAATCAGACTTTTATATTTTAATTGTATCGGAATAAGACCTAATGAAAATGATTTGTTATATAACAATGAGAAAAGCAAGGCACTGCTGAGAGTTGAACTCAGGGTCTCCTGTTTACTAGACAGGCGCTTTAACCAGCTAAGCCACAGCATCCACTTGATTCTTAAATTTGAAACACTTTTCTTTATGGTGTTCAAGAGAATATTGCTTTTTCACTTTCATATTCTTTTCTAAGTTCACACACTTCTCTACTCAAACACTTAAGATGAATGAAGACTCTTCACTTATTCAAAAACACCTCTCTAATTTGAAGTTTACCCTATTCATATCATTTTAAAATATACCTTGCTGAAGAATGGATTAGTTGAATTCAACAATAGAGTGATCATTCACCTCTATCTTGTTCTTTGTCATTTTCTTTTCCCTATTTCAATCAATGCATTCCTACAAAAATCCTCACAATACCAAGTATTTTATTTAATTTTTAAGATAACTTATTCTAAAGTTCATAGAACCAGATGTTTATACTTAAATTGTATTCATCACTTGTTTGATGAAAATTATTCGGAAAGCATGAAGAAAACAGTTAAATGCTGCTGAGATTTGAACTCAGGATTTCCTGTTTACGAGATAGGAGCTTTAACCACTAAGCCACAGCACCAACGGTAATAGTAAAAAATGCATAAATAATTTATTGTTGATGATGAAAATGTGTTTTCTGCTATAAATTCTTCTTTATATGTATTGTAATCTTAAACACGAAAAGATACTCAATCACTATGCAAGGATTCATATATTTTAATAAACAGGTACTCTTATAAAACCCAATTTCATTTCTTGAATTCTTTACAATTTTTTCATGAAGGTAATAATATTGCTCCAATCTTGGTAGGCATTTCATCTACGTCTTTCTCATAGATATGTACTTTTTTTCATTTTGCAATAACAGTATTCATTCTATAATCTTGAAAATACCTGGGTTTTTATAAGGTTAAAGGTGATCTGTTCAACAGTAAGATGAATCAGACTTTTATATTTTAATTGTATCGGAATAAGACCTAATGAAAATGATTTGTTATATAACAATGAGAAAATGCAAGGCACTGCTGAGAGATGAACTCAGGATCTCCTGTTTACTAGACAGGCGCTTTAACCAGCTAAGCCACAGCACCCACTTGATTCTTAAATTTGAAACACTTTTCTTTATGGTGTTCAAGAGAATATTGCTTTTTCACTTTCATATTCTTTTCTAAGTTCACACACTTCTCTACTCAAACACTTAAGATGAATGAAGACTCTTCACTTATTCAAAAACACCTCTCTAATTTGAAGTTTACCCTATTCATATCATTTTAAAATATACCTTGCTGAAGAATGGATTAGTTGAATTCAACAATAGAGTGATCATTCACCTCTATCTTGTTCTTTGTCATTTTCTTTTCCCTATTTCAGTCAATGCATTCCTACAAAAATCTTCACAATACCAAGCATTTTATTTAATTTTTAAGATAACTTATTCTAAAGTTCATAGAACCAGATGTTTATTCTTAAATTGTATTCAACATTTGTTTGATGAAAATTATTCATAAAGCATGGAGAAAACAGTTATGTGCTGCTAAGAATTGAACTCAGGATTTCCTGTTTACGAGACAGGCCCTTTAACCACTAAGCCACAGCACCAACGTTAATAGTAAGAAATGCATACATAATTTATTGTTGATGATGAAAATGTGTTTCCTGCTATAAATTCTTCTTTATATGTATTGTAATCTTAAACACGAAAACATACTCAATCACTACGCAAGTATTAATATGTTTTAATAAACAGGTACTCTTATAAAACTCAATTTCATTTCTTGAATTCTTTACAATTTTTTTTCATGAATGTAATAATATTGCTCCAATCTAGGTAGACAGATCATCTACGTCTTTCTCATAGATATGTATTTTTTTCATTTTGCAATAACATTATTCATTCTATAATCTTGAAAATACTTGGGTTTTTATAAGGTTAAAGATGATCTGTACATCAGTAAGATGAATCAGACTTTTATATTTTAATTGTATCGGAATAAGACCTAATGAAAATGATTTGTTATATATTACAATGAGAAAAGCAAGGCGCTGCTGAGATTTGAACTCAGGATCTCCTGTTTACTAGACAGGCGCTTTAACCAGCTAAGCCACAGCACCTACTTGATTCTTAAATTTGAAACACTTTTCTTTATGGTGTTCAAGAGAATATTGCTTTTTCACTTTCATATTCTTTTCTAAGTTCACACACTTCTCTACTCAAACACTTAAGATGAATGAAGACTCTTCACTTATTCAAAAACACCTCTCTAATTTGAAGTTTACCCTATTCATATCATTTTAAAATATACCTTGCTGAAGTATGGATTAGTTGAATTCAACAATAGAGTGATCATTCACCTCTATCTTGTTCTTTGTCATTTTCTTTTCCCTATTTCAATCAATGCATTCCTACAAAAATCTTCACAATACCAAGTATTTTATTTAATTTTTAAGATAACTTATTCTAAAGTTCATAGAACCAGATGTTTATACTTAAATTGTATTCAACACTTGTTTGATGAAAAATATTCGGAAAGCATGAAGAAAACAGTTAAATGCTGCTGAGATTTGAACTCAGGATTTCCTGTTTACGAGATAGGAGCTTTAACCACTTAGCCGCAGCACCAACGGTAATAGTAAAAAATGCATAAATAATTTATTGTTGCTGATGAAAATGTGTTTTCTGCTATAAATTCTTCTTTATATGTATTGTAATCTTAAACACGAAAAGATACTCAATCCCTTCACAAGGATTCATATCTTTTAATAAACAGGTACTCTTATAAAACCCAATTTCATTTCTTGAATTCTTTACAATTTTTTTTCATGAAGGTAATAATATTGCTCCAATCTTGGTAGACATTTCATCTACGTCTTTCTCATAGATATGTACTTTTTTCATTTTGCAATAACAGTATTCATTCTATAATCTTGAAAATACCTGGGTTTTTATAATGTTAAAGGTGATCTGTTCAACAGTAAGATGAATCAGACTTTTATATTTTAATTGTATCGGAATAAGACCTAATGAAAATGATTTGTTATATAACAATGAGAAAAGCAAGGCACTGCTGAGAGATGAACTCAGGATCTCCTGTTTACTAGACAGGTGCTTTAACCAGCTAAGCCACAGCACCCACTTGATTCTTAAATTTGAAACACTTTTCTTTATGGTTTTCAAGAGAATATTGCTTTTTCACTTTCATATTCTTTCCTAAGTTCACACACTTCTCTACTCAAACACTTAAGATGAATGAAGACTCTTCACTTATTCAAAAACACCTCTCTAATTTGACGTTTACCCTATTCATATCATTTTAAAAAATACCTTGCTGAAGAATGGATTAGTTGAATTCAACAATAGAGTGATCATTCACCTCTATCTTGTTCTTTGTCATTTTCTTTTCCCTATTTCAGTCAATGCATTCCTACAAAAATCTTCACAATACCAAGCATTTTATTTAATGTTTAAGATAACTTATTCTAAAGTTCATAGAACCAGATGTTTATTCTTAAATTGTATTCAACATTTGTTTGATGAAAATTATTCGGAAAGCATGGAGAAAACATTTAGGTGCTGCTGAGATTTGAACTCAGGATTTCCTGTTTACGAGACAGGCGCTTTAACCACTAAGCCACAGCACCAACATTAATAGTAAAAAATGCATACATAATTTATTGTTGATGATGAAAATGTGTTTCCTGCTATAAATTCTTCTTTATATGTATTGTAATCTTAAACACGAAAACATACTCAATCACTACGCAAGTATTAATATGTTTTAATAAACAGGTACTCTTATAAAACCCAATTTCATTTCTTGAATTCTTTACAATTTTTTTCATGAAGGTAATAATATTGCTCCAATCTAGGTAGACATTTCATCTACGTCTTTCTCATAGATAAGTATTTTTTTCATTTTGCAATAACAGTATTCATTCTATAATCTTGAAAATACTTGGGTTTTTATAAGGTTAAAGATGATCTGTTCAACAGTAAGATGAATCAGACTTTTATATTTTAATTGTATCGGAATAAGACCTAATAAAAATGATTTGTTATATAACAATGAGAAAAGCAAGGCGCTGCTGAGATTTGAACTCAGGATCTCCTGTTTACTAGACAGGCGCTTTAACCAGCTAAGCCACAGCACCCACTTGATTCTTAAATTTGAAACACTTTTCTTTATGGTGTTCAAGAGAATATTGCTTTTTCACTTTCATATTCTTTTCTAAGTTCACACACTTCTCTACTCAAACACTTAAGATGAATGAAGACTCTTCACTTATTCAAAAACACCTCTCTAATTTGAAGTTTACCCTATTCATATCATTTTAAAATATACCTTGCTGAAGAATGGATTAGTTGAATTCAACAATAGAGTGAACATTCACCTGTATCTTGTTCTTTGTCATTTTCTTATCCCTATTTCAGTCATGCATTCCTACAAAAATCTTCACAATACCAAGCATTTTATTTAATTTTTAAGATAACTTATTCTAAAGTTCATAGAACCAGATGTTTATTCTTAAATTGTATTCAACATTTGTTTGATGAAAATTATTCGGAAAGCATGGAGAAAAGAGTTAGGTGCTGTTGAGATTTGAACTCAGGATTTCCTGATTACGAGACAGGCGCTTTAACCACTAAGCCACAGCACCAACGTTAATAGTAAGAAATTCATACATAATTTATTGTTGATGATGAAAATGTGTTTCCTGCTATAAATTCTTCTTTATGTGTATTGTAATCTTAAACACGAAAACATACTCAATCACTACGCAAGTATTAATATGTTTTAATAAACAGGTACTCTTATAAAACTCAATTTCATTTCTTGAATTCTTTAAAAAAAAAAATCATGAAGGTATTAATATTGCTCAAATCTAGGTAGAAATTTCATCTACGTCTTTCTCATAGATATGTATTTTTTTATTTGGCAATAACAGTATTCATTCTATAATCTTGAAAATACTTGTGTTTTTATAAGGTTTAAGATGATCTGTTCAACAGTAAGATGAATCAGACTTTTATATTTTAATTGTATCTGAATAAGACCTAATGAAAATGATTTGTTATATAACAATGAGAAAAGCAAGGCACAGCTCAGAGTTGAACTCAGGATCTCCTGTTTACTAGACAGGCGTTTTAACCAGCTAAGCCACAGCACCCACTTGATTCTTAATTTTGAAAACTTTTTCTTTATGGTGTTCAAGAGAATAATGTTTTTTCACTTTCATATTCTTTTCTAAGTTCACATACTTCTCTACTCAAACACTTAAGATGAATGAAGACTCTTCACTTATTCAAAAACACCTCTCTAATTTGAAGTTTACCCTATTCATATCATTTTAAAATATACCTTGCTGAAGAATGGATTAGTTGAATTCAACAATAGAGTGAACATTCACCTCTATCTTGTTCTTTGTCATTTTCTTATCCCTATTTCAGTCAATGCATTCCTACAAAAATCTTCACAATACCAAGCATTTTATTTAATTTTTAAGATAACTTATTCTAATGTTCATAGAACCAGATGTTTATTCTTAAATTGTATTCAACATTTGTTTGATGAAAATTATTCAGAAAGCATGGAGAAAACAGTTAGGTGCTGCTGAGAATTGAACTCAGGATTTCCTGTTTACGAGACAGGCGCTTTAACCACTAAGCCACAGCACCAACGTTAATAGTAAGAAATGCATACATAATTTATTGTTGATGATGAAAATGTGTTTCCTGCTATAAATTCTTCTTTATATGTATTGTAATCTTAAACACGAAAACATACTCAATCACTACGCAAGTATTAATATGTTTTAATAAACAGGTACTCTTATAAAACTCAATTTCATTTCTTGAATCCTTTAAAAAAAAAATCATGAAGGTATTAATATTGTTTAAATCTAGGTAGAAATTTCATCTATTTCTTTCTCATAGATATGTATTTTTTTCATTTGGCAATAACAGTATTCATTCTATAATCTTGAAAATACTTGTGTTTTTATAAGGTTTAAGATGATCTGTTCAACAGTAAGATGAATCAGACTTTTATATTTTAATTGTATCGGAATAAGACCTAATAAAAATGATTTGTTATATAACAATGAGAAAAGCAATTCACTGCTGAGAGTTGAACTCAGGATCTCCTGTTTACTAGACAGGCGCTTTAACCAGCTAAGCCACAGCATCCACTTGATTCTTAACTTTGAAAAACTTTTCTTTATGGTGTTCAAGAGAATATTGCTTTTTCACTTTCATATTCTTTTCTAAGTTCACACACTTCTCTACTCAAACACTTAAGATGAATGAAGACTCCTCACTTATTCAAAAACACCTCTCTAATTTGAAGTTTACCCCATTCATATCATTTTAAAATATACCTTGCTGAAGAATGGATTAGTTGGATTCAACAATAGAGTGATCATTCACCTCTATCTTGTTCTTTGTCATATTCTTTTCCCTATTTCAGTCAATGCATTCCTACAAAAATCCTCACAATACCAAGCATTTTATTTAATTTTTAAGATAACTTATTCTAAAGTTCATAGAACCAGATGTTTATACTTAAATTGTATTCAACATTTGTTTGATGAAAATTATTCGGAAAGCATGGAGAAAACATTTAGGTGCTGCTGAGATTTGAACTCAGGATTTCCTGTTTACGAGACAGGCGCTTTAACCACTAAGCCACAGCACCAACGTTAATAGTAAGAAATGCATACATAATTTATTGTTGATGATGAAAATGTGTTTCCTGCTATAAATTCTTCTTTATATGTATTGTAATCTTAAACACGAAAACATACTCAATCACTACGCAAGTATTAATATGTTTTAATAAACAGGTACTCTTATAAAACCCAATTTCATTTCTTGAATTCTTTACAATTTTTTTCATGAAGGTAATAATATTGCTCCAATCTAGGTAGACATTTCATCTACGTCTTTCTCATAGATATCTATTTTTTTCATTTTGCAATAACATTATTCATTCTATAATCTTGAAAATACTTGGGTTTTTATAAGGTTAAAGATGATCTGTTCATCAGTAAGATGAATCAGACTTTTATATTTTAATTGTATCGGAATAAGACCTAATGAAAATGATTTGTTATATATTACAATGAGAAAAGCAAGGCCATGCTGAGATTTGAACTCAGGATCTCCTGTTTACTAGACAGGCGCTTTAACCAGCTATGCCACAGCACCCACTTGATTCTTAAATTTGAAACACTTTTCTTTATGGTGTTCAAGAGAATATTGCTTTTTCACTTTCATATTCTTTTTTAAGTTCACACACTTCTCTACTCAAACACTTAAGATGAATGAAGACTCTTCACTTATTCAAAAACACCTCTCTAATTTGAAGTTTACCCTATTCATATCATTTTAAAATATTCCTTGCTGAAGAATGGATTTGTTGAATTCCACAATAGAGTGATCATTCACCTCTATCTTGTTCTTTGTCATTTTCTTTTCCCTATTTCAGTCAATGCATTCCTACAAAAATCTTCACAATACCAAGCATTTTATTTCATTTTTAAGATAACTTATTCTAAAGTTTATAGAACCAGATGTTTATTCTTAAATTGTATTCAACATGTGTTTGATGAAAGTTATTCGGAAAGCATTGAGAAAAGAGTTTGGTGCTGTTGAGATTTGAACTCAGGATTTCCTGATTACGAGACAGGAGCTTTAACCACTAAGCCACAGCACCAACGTTAATAGTAAGAAATGCATACATAATTTATTGTTGATGATGAAAATGTGTTTCCTGCTATAAATTCTTCTTTATATGTATTGTAATCTTAAACACGAAAACATACTCAATCACTACGCAAGTATTAATATGTTTTAATAAACAGGTACTCTTATAAAACCCAATTTCATTTCTTGAATTCTTTACAATTTTTTTCATGAAGGTAATAATATTGCTCCAATCTAGGTAGACATTTCATCTACGTCTTTCTCATAGATATGTATTTTTTTCATTTTGCAATAACAGTATTCATTCTATAATCT
Source organism: Lissotriton vulgaris (assembly GCF_964263255.1). NCBI lineage: Eukaryota > Metazoa > Chordata > Amphibia > Caudata > Salamandridae > Lissotriton > Lissotriton vulgaris. The sequence goes on from NC_141700.1 coordinate 444,429,158, forward strand.
TGAAAATACTTGGGTTTTTATAAGGTTAAAGATGATCTGTTCAACAGTAAGATGAATCAGACTTTTATATTTTAATTGTATCGGAATAAGACCTAATAAAAATGATTTGTTATATAACAATGAGAAAAGCAAGGCGCTGCTGAGATTTGAACTCAGGATCTCCTGTTTACTAGACAGGCGCTTTAACCAGCTAAGCCACAGCACCCACTTGATTCTTAAATTTGAAACACTTTTCTTTATGGTGTTCAAGAGAATATTGCTTTTTCACTTTCATATTCTTTTCTAAGTTCACACACTTCTCTACTCAAACACTTAAGATGAATGAAGACTCTTCACTTATTCAAAAACACCTCTCTAATTTGAAGTTTACCCTATTCATATCATTTTAAAATATACCTTGCTGAAGAATGGATTAGTTGAATTCAACAATAGAGTGAACATTCACCTCTATCTTGTTCTTTGTCATTTTCTTATCCCTATTTCAGTCAATGCATTCCTACAAAAATCTTCACAATACCAAGCATTTTATTTCATTTTTAAGATAACTTATTCTAAAGTTCATAGAACCAGATGTTTATTCTTAAATTGTATTCAACATTTGTTTGATGAAAGTTATTCGGAAAGCATGGAGAAAAGAGTTAGGTGCTGTTGAGATTTGAACTCAGGATTTCCTGATTACGAGACAGGCGCTTTAACCACTAAGGCACAGCACCAACGTTAATAGTAAGAAATGCATACATAATTTATTGTTGATGATGAAAATGTGTTTCCTGCTATAAATTCTTCTTTATATGTATTGTAATCTTAAACACGAAAACATACTCAATCACTACGCAAGTATTAATATGTTTTATTAAACAGGTACTCTTATAAAACTCAATTTCATTTCTTGAATCCTTTAAAAAAAAATCATGAAGGTATTAATATTGTTTAAATCTAGGTACAAATTTCATCTATTTCTTTCTCATAGATATGTATTTTTTTCATTTGGCAATAACAGTATTCATTCTATAATCTTGAAAATACTTGTGTTTTTATAAGGTTTAAGATGATCTGTTCAACAGTAAGATGAATCAGACTTTTATACTTTAATTGTATCGGAATAAGACCTAATAAAAATGATTTGTTATATAACAATGAGAAAAGCAATTCACTGCTCAGAGTTGAACTCAGGATCTCCTGTTTACTAGACAGGCGCTTTAACCAGCTAAGCCACAGCATCCGCTTGATTCTTAACTTTGAAAAACTTTTCTTTATGGTGTTCAAGAGAATATTGCTTTTTCACTTTCATATTCTTTTCTAAGTTCACACACTTCTCTACTCAAACACTTAAGATGAATGAAGACTCCTCACTTATTCAAAAACACCTCTCTAATTTGAAGTTTACCCTATTCATATCATTTTAAAATATACCTTGCTGAAGAATGGATTAGTTGAATTCAACAATAGAGTGATCATTCACCTCTATCTTCTTCTTTGTCATATTCTTTTCCCTATTTCAGTCAATGCATTCCTACAAAAATCCTCACAATACCAAGCATTTTATTTAATTTTTAAGATAACTTATTCTAAAGTTCATAGAACCAGATGTTTATACTTAAATTGTATTCAACATTTGTTTGATGAAAATTATTCGGAAAGCATGGAGAAAACATTTAGGTGCTGCTGAGATTTGAACTCAGGATTTCCTGTTTACGAGACAGGCGCTTTAACCACTAAGCCACATCACCAACGTTAATAGTAAGAAATGCATACATAATTTATTGTTGATGATGAAAATGTGTTTCCTGCTATAAATTCTTCTTTATATGTATTGTAATCTTAAACACGAAAACATACTCAATCACTACGCAAGTATTAATATGTTTTAATAAACAGGTACTCTTATAAAACCCAATTTCATTTCTTGAATTCTTTACAATTTTTTTCATGAAGGTAATAATATTGCTCCAATCTAGGTAGACATTTCATCTACGTCTTTCTCATAGATATGTATTTTTTTCATTTTGCAATAACATTATTCATTCTATAATCTTGAAAATACTTGGGTTTTTATAAGGTTAAAGATGATCTGTTCATCAGTAAGATGAATCAGACTTTTATATTTTAATTGTATCGGAATAAGACCTAATGAAAATGATTTGTTATATATTACAATGAGAAAAGCAAGGCCATGCTGAGATTTGAACTCAGGATCTCCTGTTTACTAGACAGGCGCTTTAACCAGCTATGCCACAGCACCCACTTGATTCTTAAAATTGAAACACTTTTCTTTATGGTGTTCAAGAGAATATTGCTTTTTCACTTTCATATTCTTTTCTAAGTTCACACACTTCTCTACTCAAACACTTAAGATGAATGAAGACTCTTCACTTATTCAAAAACACCTCTCTAATTTGAAGTTTACCCTATTCATATCATTTTAAAATATTCCTTGCTGAAGAATGGATTTGTTGAATTCCACAATAGAGTGATCATTCACCTCTATCTTGTTCTTTGTCATTTTCTTTTCCCTATTTCAGTCAATGCATTCCTACAAAAATCTTCACAATACCAAGCATTTTATTTCATTTTTAAGATAACTTATTCTAAAGTTCATAGAACCAGATGTTTATTCTAAAATTGTATTCAACATGTGTTTGATGAAAGTTATTCGGAAAGCATTGAGAAAAGAGTTAGGTGCTGTTGAGATTTGAACTCAGGATTTCCTGATTACGAGACAGGCGCTTTAACCACTAAGCCACAGCACCAACGTTAATAGTAAGAAATGCATACATAATTTATTGTTGATGATGAAAATGTGTTTCCTGCTATAAATTCTTCTTTATATGTATTGTAATCTTAAACACGAAAACATACTCAATCACTACGCAAGTATTAATATGTTTTAATAAACAGGTACTCTTATAAAACCCAATTTCATTTCTTGTATTCTTTACAATTTTTTTCATGAAGGTAATAATATTGCTCCAATCTAGGTAGACATTTCATCTACGTCTTTCTCATAGATATGTATTTTTTTCATTTTGCAATAACAGTATTCATTCTATAATCTTGAAAATACTTGGGTTTTTATAAGGTTAAAGATGATCTGTTCAACAGTAAGATGAATCAGACTTTTATATTTTAATTGTATCGGAATAAGACCTAATAAAAATGATTTGTTATATAACAATGAGAAAAGCAAGGCGCTGCTGAGATTTGAACTCAGGATCTCCTGTTTACTAGACAGGTGCTTTAACCAGCTAAGCCACAGCACCCACTTGATTCTTAAATTTGAAACACTTTTCTTTATGCTGTTCAAGAGAATATTGCTTTTTCACTTTCATATTCTTTTCTAAGTTCACACACTTCTCTACTCAAACACTTAAGATGAATGAAGACTCTTCACTTATTCAAAAACACCTCTCTAATTTGAAGTTTACCCTATTCATATCATTTTAAAATATACCTTGCTGAAGAATGGATTAGTTGAATTCAACAATAGAGTGAACATTCACCTCTATCTTGTTCTTTGTCATTTTCTTATCCCTATTTCAGTCAATGCATTCCTACAAAAATCTTCACAATACCAAGCATTTTATTTCATTTTTAAGATAACTTATTCTAAAGTTCATAGAACCAGATGTTTATTCTTAAATTGTATTCAACATTTGTTTGATGAAAGTTATTCGGAAAGCATGGAGAAAAGAGTTAGGTGCTGTTGAGATTTGAACTCAGGATTTCCTGATTACGAGACAGGCGCTTTAACCACTAAGCCACAGCACCAACGTTAATAGTAAGAAATGCATACATAATTTATTGTTGATGATGAAAATGTGTTTCCTGCTATAAATTCTTCTTTATATGTATTCTAATCTTAAACACGAAAACATACTCAATCACTACGCAAGTATTAATATGTTTTAATAAACAGGTACTCTTATAAAACTCAATTTCATTTCTTGAATTCTTTAAAAAAAAAATCATGAAGGTATTAATATTGCTCAAATCTAGGTAGAAATTTCATCTACGTCTTTCTCATAGATATGTATTTTTTTCATTTGGCAATAACAGTATTCATTCTATAATCTTGAAAATACGTGTGTTTTTATAAGGTTTAAGATGATCTGTTCAACAGTAAGATGAATCAGACTTTTATATTTTAATTGTATCGGAATAAGACCTAATGAAAATGATTTGTTATATAACAATGAGAAAAGCAAGGCACTGCTGAGCGTTGAACTCAGGATCTCCTGTTTACTAGACAGGCGCTTTAACCAGCTAAGCCACAGCACCCATTTGATTCTTAAATTTGAAACACTTTTCTTTATGGTGTTCAAGAGAATATTGCTTTTTCACTTTCATATTCTTTTCTAAGTTCACACACTTCTCTACTCAAACACTTAAGATGAATGAAGACTCTTCACTTATTCAAAAACACCTCTCTAATTTGAAGTTTACCCTATTCATATCATTTTAAAATATTCCTTGCTGAAGAATGGATTTGTTGAATTCCACAATAGAGTGATCATTCACCTCTATCTTGTTCTTTGTCATTTTCTTTTCCCTATTTCAGTCAATGCATTCCTACAAAAATCTTCACAATACCAAGCATTTTATTTCATTTTTAAGATAACTTATTCTAAAGTTTATAGAACCAGATGTTTATTCTTAAATTGTATTCAACATTTGTTTGATGAAAATTATTCGGAAAGCATGGAGAAAAGAGTTAGGTGCTGTTGAGATTTGAACTCAGCATTTCCTGATTACGAGACAGGCGCTTTAACCACTAAGCCACAGCACCAACGTTAATAGTAAGAAATGCATACATAATTTATTGTTGATGATGAAAATGTGTTTCCTGCTATAAATTCTTCTTTATATGTATTGTAATCTTAAACACGAAAACATACTCAATCACTACGCAAGTATTAATATGTTTTAATAAACAGGTACTCTTATAAAACTCAATTTCATTTCTTGAATTCTTTAAAAAAAAAAATCATGAAGGTATTAATATTGCTCAAATCTAGGTAGAAATTTCATCTACGTCTTTCTCATAGATATGTATTTTTTTTATTTGGCAATAACAGTATTCATTCTATAATCTTGAAAATACTTGTGTTTTTATAAGGTTTAAGATGATCTGTTCAACAGTAAGATGAATCAGACTTTTATATTTTAATTGTATCGGAATAAGACCTAATGAAAACGATTTGTTATATAACAATGAGAAAAGAAAGGCACAGCTCAGAGTTGAACTCAGGATCTCCTGTTTACTAGACAGGTGTTTTAACCAGCTAAGCCACAGCACCCACTTGATTCCTAATTTTGAAAACTTTTTCTTTATGGTGTTCAAGAGAATAATGCTTTTTCACTTTCATATTCTTTTCTAAGTTCACACACTTCTCTACTCATAAACTTAAGATGAATGAAGACTCTTCACTTATTCAAAAACACCTCTCTAATTTGAAGTTTACCCTATTCATATCATTTTAAAATATACCTTGCTGAAGAATGAATTAGTTGAATTCAACAATAGAGTGAACATTCACCTGTATCTTGTTCTTTGTCATTTCCGTATCCCTATTTCAGTCAATGCATTCCTACAAAAATCTTCACAATACCAAGCATTTTATTTAATTTTTAAGATAACCTATTCTAAAGTTCATAGAACCAGATGTTTATTCTTAAATTGTATTCAACATTTGTTTGATGAAAATTATTCGGAAAGCATTGAGAAAAGAGTTAGGTGCTGTTGAGATTTGAACTCAGGATTTCCTGATTACGAGACAGGCGCTTTAACCACTAAGCCACAGCACCAACGTTAATAGTAAGAAATGCATACATAATTTATTGTTGATGAGGAAAATGTGTTTCCTGCTATAAATTCTTCTTTATATGTATTGTAATCTTAAACATGAAAAGATACTCAATCACTACGCAAGGATTCATATATTTTAATAAACAGGTACTCTTATAAAACCCAATTTCATTTCTTGAATTCTTTACAATTTTTTTCATGAAGGTAATAATATTGCTCCAATCTAGGTAGACATTTCATCTACGTCTTTCTCATAGATATGTATTTTTTTCATTTTGCAATAACAGTATTCATTCTATAATCTTGAAAATACTTGGGTTTTTATAAGGTTAAAGATGATCTGTTCAACAGTAAGATGAATCAGACTTTTATATTTTAATTGTATCGGAATAAGACCTAATGAAAATGATTTGTTATATAACAATGAGAAAAGCAAGGCGCTGCTGAGATTTGAACTCAGGATCTCCTGTTTACTAGACAGGCACTTTAACCAGCTAAGCCACAGCACCCACTTGATTCTTAAATTTGAAACACTTTTCTTTATGGTGTTCAAGAGAATATTGCTTTTTCACTTTCATATTCTTTTCTAAGTTCACACACTTCTCTACTCAAACACTTAAGATGAATGAAGACTCTTCACTTATTCAAAAACACCTCTCTAATTTGAAGTTTACCCTATTCATATCATTTTAAAATATACCTTGCTGAAGAATGGATTAGTTGAATTCAACAATAGAGTGATCATTCACCTCTATCTTGTTCTTTGTCATTTTCTTTTCTCTATTTCAGTCAATGCATTCCTACAAAAATCTTCACAATACCAAGCATTTTATTTAATGTTTAAGATAACTTATTCTAAAGTTCATAGAACCAGATGTTTATTCTTAAATTGTATTCAACATTTGTTTGATGAAAATTATTCGGAAAGCATGGAGAAAACATTTAGGTGTTGCTGAGATTTGAACTCAGGATTTCCTGTTTACGAGACAGGCGCTTTAACCACTAAGCCACAGCACCAACGTTAATAGTAAGAAATGCATACATAATTTATTGTTGATGATGAAAATGTGTTTCCTGCTATAAATTCTTATTTATATGTATTGTAATCTTAAACACGAAAACATACTCAATCACTACGCAAGTATTAATATGTTTTAATAAACAGGTACTCTTATAAAACCCAATTTCATTTCTTGAATTCTTTACAATTTTTTTCATGAAGGTAATAATATTGCTCCAATCTAGGTAGACATTTCATCTACGTCTTTCTCATAGATATGTATTTTTTTCATTTTGCAATAACAGTATTCATTCTATAATCTTGAAAATACTTGGGTTTTTATAAGGTTAAAGATGATCTGTTCAACAGTAAGAGGAATCAGACTTTTATATTTTAATTGTATCGGAATAAGACCTAATGAAAATGATTTGTTATATAACAATGAGAAAAGCAAGTCGCTGCTGAGATTTGAACTCAGGATCTCCTGTTTACTAGACAGGCGCTTTAACCAGCTAAGCCACAGCACCCACTTGATTCTTAAATTTGAAACACTTTTCTTTATGGTGTTCAAGAGAATATTGCTTTTTCACTTTCATATTCTTTTCTAAGTTCACACACTTCTCTACTCAAACACTTAAGATGAATGAAGACTCTTCACTTATTCAAAAACACCTCTCTAATTTGAAGTTTACCCTATTCATATCATTTTAAAATATACCTTGCTGAAGAATGGATTAGTTGAATTCAACAATAGAGTGAACATTCACCTCTATCTTGTTCTTTGTCATTTTCTTATCCCTATTTCAGTCAATGCATTCCTACAAAAATCTTCACAATACCAAGCATTTTATTTAATTTTTAAGATAACTTATTCTAAAGTTCATAGAACCAGATGTTTATTCTTAAATTGTATTCAACATTTGTTTGATGAAAATTATTCGGAAAGCATGAAGAAAACAGTTAAATGCTGCTGAGATTTGAACTCAGGATTTCCTGTTTACGAGATAGGAGCTTTAACCACTAAGCCACAGCACCAACGGTAATAGTAAAAAATGCATAAATAATTCATTGTTGATGATGAAAATGTGTTTTCTGCTATAAATTCTTCTTTATATGTATTGTAATCTTAAACACAAAAAGATACTCAATCACTACGCAAGGATTCATATATTTTAATAAACAGGTACTCTTATAAAACCCAATTTCATTTCTTGAATTCTTTACAATTTTTTTCATGAAGGTAATAATATTGCTCCAATCTTGGTAGGCATTTCATCTACGTCTTTCTCATAGATATGTACTTTTTTCATTTTGCAATAACAGTATTCATTCTATAATCTTGAAAATACATGGGTTTTTATAAGGTTAAAGGTGATCTGTTCAATAGTAAGATGAATCAGACTTTTATATTTTAATTGTATCGGAATAAGACCTAATGAAAATGATTTGTTATATAACAATGAGAAAATGCAAGGCACTGCTGAGAGATAAACTCAGGATCTCCTGTTTACTAGACAGGCGCTTTAACCAGCTAAGCCACAGCACCCACTTGATTCTTAAATTTGAAACACTTTTCTTTATGGTGTTCAAGAGAATATTGCTTTTTCACTTTCATATTCTTTTCTAAGTTCACACACTTCTCTACTCAAACACTTAAGATGAATGAAGACTCTTCACTTATTCAAAAACACCTCTCTAATTTGAAGTTTACCCTATTCATATCATTTTAAAATATACCTTGCTGAAGAATGGATTAGTTGAATTCAACAATAGAGTGATCATTCACCTCTATCTTGTTCTTTGTCATTTTCTTTTCCCTATTTCAGTCAATGCATTCCTACAAAAATCTTCACAATACCAAGCATTTTATTTAATTTTTAAGATAACTTATTCTAAAGTTCATAGAACCAGATGGTTATTCTTAAATTGTATTCAACATTTGTTTGATGAAAATTATTCGGAAAGCATGGAGAAAACATTTAGGTGCTGCTGAGATTTGAACTCAGGATTTCCTGTTTACGAGACAGGCGCTTTAACCACTAAGCCACAGCACCAACGTTAATAGTAAGAAATGCATACATAATTTATTGTTGATGATGAAAATGTGTTTCCTGCTATAAATTCTTCTTTATATGTATTGTAATCTTAAACACGAAAACATACTCAATCACTACGCAAGTATTAATATGTTTTAATAAACAGGTACTCTTATAAAACTCAATTTCATTTCTTGAATCCTTTAAAAAAAAAATCATGAAGGTATTAATATTGCTCAAATCTAGGTAGAAATTTCATCTATGTCTTTCTCATAGATATATATTTTTTTCATTTGGCAATAACAGTATTCATTCTATAATCTTGAAAATACTTGTGTTTTTATAAGGTTTAAGATGATCTGTTCAACAGTAAGATGAATCAGACTTTTATATTTTAATTGTATCGGAATAAGACCTAATGAAAATGATTTGTTATATAACAATGAGAAAAGCAAGGCACTGCTGAGAGTTGAACTCAGGATCTCCTGTTTACTAGACAGGCGCTTTAACCAGCTAAGCCACAGCACCCACTTGATTCTTAAATTTGAAACACTTTTCTTTATGGTGTTCAAGAGAATATTGCTTTTTCACTTTCATATTCTTTTCTAAGTTCACATACTTCTCTACTCATAAACTTAAGATGAATGAAGACTCTTCACTTATTCAAAAACACCTCTCTAATTTGAAGTTTACCCTATTCATATCATTTTAAAATATACCTTGCTGAAGAATGGATTAGTTGATTTCAACAATAGAGTGATCATTCACCTCTATCTTGTTCTTTGTCATTTTCTTTTCCCTATTTCAATCAATGCATTCCTACAAAAATCTTCACAATACCAAGTATTTTATTTAATTTTTAAGATAACTTATTCTAAAGTTCATAGAACCAGATGTTTATACTTAAATTGTATTCATCACTTGTTTGATGAAAATTATTCGGAAAGCATGAAGAAAACAGTTAAATGCTGCTGAGATTTGAACTCAGGATTTCCTGTTTACGAGATAGGAGCTTTAACCACTAAGCCACAGCACCAACGGTAATAGTAAAAAATGCATAAATAATTCATTGTTGATGATGAAAATGTGTTTTCTGCTATAAATTCTTCTTTATATGTATTGTAATCTTAAACACAAAAAGATACTCAATCACTACGCAAGGATTCATATATTTTAATAAACAGGTACTCTTATAAAACCCAATTTCATTTCTTGAATTCTTTACAATTTTTTTCATGAAGGTAATAATATTGCTCCAATCTTGGTAGGCATTTCATCTACGTCTTTCTCATAGATATGTACTTTTTTTCATTTTGCAATAACAGTATTCATTCTATAATCTTGAAAATACATGGGTTTTTATAAGGTTAAAGGTGATCTGTTCAATAGTAAGATGAATCAGACTTTTATATTTTAATTGTATCGGAATAAGACCTAATGAAAATGATTTGTTATATAACAATGAGAAAATGCAAGGCACTGCTGAGAGATAAACTCAGGATCTCCTGTTTACTAGACAGGCGCTTTAACCAGCTAAGCCACAGCACCCACTTGATTCTTAAATTTGAAACACTTTTCTTTATGGTGTTCAAGAGAATATTGCTTTTTCACTTTCATATTCTTTTCTAAGTTCACACACTTCTCTACTCAAACACTTAAGATGAATGAAGACTCTTCACTTATTCAAAAACACCTCTCTAATTTGAAGTTTACCCTATTCATATCATTTTAAAATATACCTTGCTGAAGAATGGATTAGTTGAATTCAACAATAGAGTGATCATTCACCTCTATCTTGTTTTTTGTCATTTTCTTTTCCCTATTTCAGTCAATGCATTCCTACAAAAATCTTCACAATACCAAGCATTTTATTTAATTTTTAAGATAACTTATTCTAAAGTTCATAGAACCAGATGTTTATTCTTAAATTGTATTCAACATTTGTTTGATGAAAATTATTCGGAAAGCATGGAGAAAACATTTAGGTGCTGCTGAGATTTGAACTCAGGATTTCCTGTTTACGAGACAGGTGCTTTAACCACTAAGCCACAGCACCAACGTTAAGAATAAGAAATGCATACATAATTTATTGTTGATGATGAAAATGTGTTTCCTGCTATGAATTCTTCTTTATATGTATTGTAATCTTAAACACGAAAACATACTCAATCACTACGCAAGTATTAATATGTTTTGATAAACAGGTACTCTTATAAAACTCAATTTCATTTCTTGAATTCTTTAAAAAAAAATCATGAAGGTATTAATATTGCGCAAATCTAGGTAGAAATTTCATCTACGTCTTTCTCATAGATATGTATTTTTTTCATTTGGCAATAACAGTATTCATTCTATAATCTTGAAAATACTTGTGTTTTTATAAGGTTTAAGATGATCTGTTCAACAGTAAGATGAATCAGACTTTTATATTTTAATTGTATCGGAATAAGACCTAATAAAAATGATTTGTTATATAACAATGAGAAAAGCAATTCACTGCTGAGAGTTGAACTCAGGATCTCCTATTTACTAGACAGGCGCTTTAACCAGCTAAGCCACAGCACCCACTTGATTCTTATATTTGAAACACTTTTCTTTATGGTGTTCAAGAGAATATTGCTTTTTCACTTTCATATTCTTTTCTAAGTTCACACACTTCTCTACTCAAACACTTAAGATGAATGAAGACTCTTCACTTATTCAAAAACACCTCTCTAATTTGAAGTTTACCCTATTCATATCATTTTAAAATATACCTTGCTGAAGAATGGATTAGTTGAATTCAACAATAGAGTGATCATTCACCTCTATCTTGTTCTTTGTCATTTTCTTTTCCCTATTTCAATCAATGCATTCCTACAAAAATCTTCACAATACAAAGTATTTTATTTAATTTTTAAGATAACTTATTCTAAAGTTCATAGAACCAGATGTTTATACTTAAATTGTATTCATCACTTGTTTGATGAAAATTATTCGGAAAGCATGAAAAAAACAGTTAAATGCTGCTGAGATTTGAACTCAGGATTTCCTGTTTACGAGATAGGAGCTTTTACCACTAAGCCACAGCACCAACGGTAATAGTAAAAAATGCATAAATAATTCATTGTTGATGATGAAAATGTGTTTTCTGCTATAAATTCTTCTTTATATGTATTGTAATCTTAAACACGAAAAGATACTCAATCACTACGCAAGGATTCATATATTTTAATAAACAGGTACTCTTATAAAACCCAATTTCATTTCTTGAATTCTTTACAATTTTTTTCATGAAGGTAATAATATTGCTCCAATCTTGGTAGGCATTTCATCTACGTCTTTCTCATAGATATGTACTTTTTTTCATTTTGCAATAACAGTATTCATTCTATAATCTTGAAAATACATGGGTTTTTATAAGGTTAAAGGTGATCTGTTCAACAGTAAGATGAATCAGACTTTTATATTTTAATTGTATCGGAATAAGACCTAATGAAAATGATTTGCTATATAACAATGAGAAAAGCAAGGCACTGCTGAGAGTTGAACTCAGGATCTCCTGTTTACTAGACAGGCGCTTTAACCAGCTAAGCCACAGCACCCACTTGATTCTTAAATTTGAAACACTTTTCTTTATGGTGTTCAAGAGAATATTGCTTTTTCACTTTCATATCTTTTCTAAGTTCACACACTTCTCTACTCAAACACTTAAGATGAATGAAGACTCTTCACTTATTCAAAAACACCTCTCTAATTTGAAGTTTACCCTATTCATATCATTTTAAAATATACCTTGCTGAAGAATAGATTAGTTGAATTCAACAATAGAGTGATCATTCACCTCTATCTTGTTCTTTGTTATTTTCTTTTCCCTATTTCAGTCAATGCATTCCTACAAAAATCTTCACAATACCAAGCATTTTATTTAATTTTTAAGATAACTTATTCTAAAGTTCATAGAACCAGATGTTTATACTTAAATTGTATTCAACACTTGTTTGATGAAAATTATTCGGAAAGCATTGAGAAAACAGTTAAACGCTGCTGAGAATTGAACTCAGGATTTCCTGTTTACGAGACAGGAGCTTTAACCACTAAGCCACAGCACGAACAGTAATAGTAAAAAATGCATAAAGAATTTATTGTTAATGATGAAAATTTGTTTTCTGCTATAAATTCTTCTTTATATGTATTGTAATCTTAAACACGAAAAGATACTCAATCACTACGCTAGGATTAATATGTTTTAATAAACAGGTACTCTTATAAAACCCAATTCCATTTCTTGAATTCTTTACAATTTTTTTTCATGAAGGTAATAATATTGCTCCAATCTATGTAGACATTTCATCTACGTCTTTCTCATAGATATGTATTTTTTTCATTTTGCAATAACAGTATTCATTCTATAATCTTGAAAATACTTGGGTTTTTATAAGGTTAAAGATGATCTGTTCAACAGTAAGATGAATCAGACTTTTATATTTTAATTGTATCGGAATAAGACCTAATGAAAATGATTTGTTATATAACAATGAGAAAAGCAAGGCACTGCTCAGAGTTGAACTCAGGATCTCCTGTTTACTAGACAGGCGCTTTAACCAGCTAAGCCAGAGCACCCACTTGATTCTTTAATTTTTAAGATAACTTATTCTAAAGTTCATAGAACCAGATGTTTATTCTTAAATTGTAGTCAACATTTGTTTGATGAAAATTATTCGGAAAGCATGGAGAAAACATTTAGGTGCTGCTGAGATTTGAACTCAGGATTTCCTGTTTACGAGACAGGCGCTTTAACCACTAAGCCACAGCACCAACGGTAATAGTAAAAAATGCATAAATAATTTAATGTTGATGATGAAAATGTGTTTTCTGCTATAAATTCTTCTTTATATGTATTGTAATCTTAAACACGAAAAGATACTCAATCACTACGCAAGGATTCATATATTTTAATAAACAGGTACTCTTATAAAAACCCAATTTCATTTCTTGAATTCTTTACAATGAAGGTAATAATATTGCTCCAATCTTGGTAGACATTTCATCTACGTCTTTCTCATAGATATGTACTTTTTTTCATTTTGCAATAATAGTATTCATTCTATAATCTTGAAAATACCTGGGTTTTTATAAGGTTAAAAGTGATCTGTTCAACAGTAAGATGAATCAGACTTTTATATTTTAATTGTATCGGAATAAGACCTAATGAAAATGATTTGTTATATAACAATGAGAAAAGCAAGGCACTGCTGAGAGTTGAACTCAGGATCTCCTGTTTACTAGACAGGTGCTTTAACAGGCTAAGCCACAGCACCCACTTGATTCTTAAGTTTGAAACACTTTTCTTTAGGGTGTTCAAGAGAATATTGCTTTTTCACTTTCATATTCTTTTCTAAGTTCACACACTTCTCTACTCAAACACTTAAGATGAATGAAGACTCTTCACTTATTCAAAAACACCTCTCTAATTTGAAGTTTACCCTATTCATTACATTTTAAAATATACCTTGCTGAAGAATGGATTAGTTGAATTCAACAATAGAGTGATCATATGGCTGAGATACCCGCCACCCCCTCTCAACACAATCCCCAAAAGGAGGGAAACCGGAAACAGTTCTTAAAGTTTTTGGATGTGGGATGGAGTGACCATCCCGGCCGTATTTATTAAAACAAAAAATTAAACATTAAACGTTTTCATGTTATGTACAATTTCATTATCACATTACGATGTTTGGCTAACCTTAACATAATCTCTAATACAGAGGTTCTCCTAGCCGAACTAGCATCCTACAAAAACATTCTCTAAGAACACTGAAATTGTACATCCTAACGTTTAAGGGCCAACGGCAAGGTCATAACCGGTGTCAAGATCCCTAACCAGACTTACCCCTCCCACTTGGGAGGGGCGACAGCACAGAGGCTTACCTCAAGTGCAACTACTAACAATTTCCCTTGACTTGACGGGGGCACTTAAGACTCGACGCCATTTAAAGGTCGTTCGAACACTTGTGTGTGGTATCTAGAAGGTATCGTTGACCTCTCCCCACCCCACACAACTTACCGCATCTGCCGTCGCAGATGACCCTGGCCCCGGGAAATTCCCCAGGAGGGGGCTGTAACCCCTCCTACAAAGGAAGGGGCCTTGACCGCCTTTCCTTTACTTCCGGCGACCCGCCCTTAGACGGGACCGCCTCCCCACTGAGGGGCCAATGGCCACCTCTCCCGAGCGCTCCCATCCGTGTTGGGTGACGCCCACTCATAGGGATCTACCAATTAGTGCTCACCGATCATGACCTTACCGCCTACCAAAAATAAATACGACAATTCTTAAACCTATGAAAACATTGGTCACTACGACCGAAACAGCATGCTAGAAATGCAACACTACGTCAAATCATTTTAATCGTAACAACCTAGACGATATTCACATACTTTATTATGATTAACCACAAACTGATACTGTCACAGCCTGTAAACGAAATGGAAAAACCAACTTATAAATTCACTTTATTGCACAACAACTTGCTGTCCTCAGGGGCTGGTGGGTGGGTCAAAATTGGCTCTTCGTTCCGTCCCGAGCTCACGTGTAGCGAGGAGGTGCAGCTTCGGAGCACAAGAACAAGAGGACGTCTTCTGGTCTTGCGCCTTCTTTTATCCGTCTTCAGGGCGGGCGAAAACCCGCCCCTGCCTGCCCCGAGGGCGTGGCTGGCTGCGTCGGTGTCTAGGCCAGCCCACTCTAGGGCGGGAAAAAAGCGCGCCCCGGCTACGCCGCTTCGGGCATACCAGCCGAGACGCGCCTCCCGCCCAAAAATGGCTTCCCGGGGGGATCGAGGCACTCAGCCATACGTTCGGGGGGACCGAGTGGTCGCCCCTTTCCATATGGCTGAGATACCCGCCACCCCCTCTCAACACAATCCCCAAAAGGAGGGAAACCGGAAACAGTTCTTAAAGTTTTTGGATGTGGGATGGAGTGACCATCCCGGCCGTATTTATTAAAACAAAAAATTAAACATTAAACGTTTTCATGTTATGTACAATTTCATTATCACATTACGATGTTTGGCTAACCTTAACATAATCTCTAATACAGAGGTTCTCCTAGCCGAACTAGCATCCTACAAAAACATTCTCTAAGAACACTGAAATTGTACATCCTAACGTTTAAGGGCCAACGGCAAGGTCATAACCGGTGTCAAGATCCCTAACCAGACTTACCCCTCCCACTTGGGAGGGGCGACAGCACAGAGGCTTACCTCAAGTGCAACTACTAACAATTTCCCTTGACTTGACGGGGGCACTTAAGACTCGACGCCATTTAAAGGTCGTTCGAACACTTGTGTGTGGTATCTAGAAGGTATCGTTGACCTCTCCCCACCCCACACAACTTACCGCATCTGCCGTCGCAGATGACCCTGGCCCCGGGAAATTCCCCAGGAGGGGGCTGTAACCCCTCCTACAAAGGAAGGGGCCTTGACCGCCTTTCCTTTACTTCCGGCGACCCGCCCTTAGACGGGACCGCCTCCCCACTGAGGGGCCAATGGCCACCTCTCCCGAGCGCTCCCATCCGTGTTGGGTGACGCCCACTCATAGGGATCTACCAATTAGTGCTCACCGATCATGACCTTACCGCCACAGGTCCGGATAGTTGACCGGCTATCCGGACCCCCCACAAAACTCCTACCTAAAGGTCATGTTTTAAAGATTTTAACCAGGCTAGGAAGTCTCCTATGAGTAACTCATTCCCCGCCCTCGACAAATGCACACCATCCCCCAGATACATACTGTCATCATTAATACAATTATGCGAGATCGAATGCAATGTCTTGGAACGGAGCAACCTACTTACTTTGTTATTCAATTTTTTAACAGAATGATTCAAAGCAGGGATCGAGATAGCCCCCCGCCACACTTTTCGTGGGATTATATGAGACCACGCAATTAGGCACCCCGGAACTCTCCTCGCTAACCAACTTACCGTGGAAAGCATAGCCTCCAGGAGAAGTCGTCTACCGGTGGTGACCAAATCATTGCCCCCCAAATGCACTATGACTATGGACGGCGGTGACCTCATCCGCTCTAACAAGCCCTCAAAAAATTCCTGAAACCGGTCAATACAGAGACCGCCCCTTCCGTAGAAGGACACTCTGTACCCGTATTCCCCAGGTACGTGAATCATGTCACCTGCTTTGAATACGTCTGCGGCCCGTCTCACGTATGAGTGGCCCACGACCCACACCTCCTTCCTCACAGCCGGTGACGTGCGACCGCTGACCTGGTGTTGGGTCGACTGCTCAGTCTGCCCTGCCGCGTAGGCTTGCGCAACTGAAAACAAACAAAAGACAAGAGGCGTGAGTACATGATTACAGCTTCACAACATGTGCAATCGCACGTACCTCTTATAACAATTGGAGGACCAGCGCCCCACACGTTTCACTTGCTCGACATTAAGACCCCTGGCTGTAGCTTCAGTGGCAGCCCCTATACGAAAGGAGTGGGTCCCAAATTCGCCCGGGTCCAAGCCCGCTGCGGCAATGGCCATTGCAAGCACCCGTTGAAACTGAAACCTCGTCAGCGGGGTGGCGTCTGCATGCCTCAACAATGTCCCCCCCCATGATGCCACCCTTCGTGCTAGGTAATCTTCTAAGCACTGTACCGGACACATGGATGACTCGGGGTTCCTGCGAATGATCGTGCAGTCCCCTCTCCCATCTTGGTCAGTCTTGGACCTGAGAAAGGAGACAATCATCGCATCACCCCTGATCTGGACATGCTCCCTGCACAAGCCCCCCGTCACATCCTGTTTGTTCCTTGCAACTAGCTCACTAACTCTCATAGCCCCGTGAAATGCCAGCGTAAATGCAGTCCGGAACAAACAGGTCTCGAACGGGGACGAGCATGTGTTCGGGAGTGTGGCCAGTAACTGGGACAACCTGTCTAGACCTATCGGTCGTCGTACGTCTACTCTGCGACCCTCTAGACGTTGCCACCCACGCAGCGCTTTCTGTACCGTGAAAGACGCTGTTGGGTCCAGGATGCCATGGGCCCTGGCAACAAAGGAAATGGCGGCACGATGCCTTTGGGCCGTAGCCACCGATTTCCCAGCCCTACGTAAGGACATCAGAAAAAGTACTACCAACTCTTCCTGACCCCAAAGTCCCCCTCTCTCTGCCCCCAAAAAGGCTAAATAGGCCTGGAACGCCCCTTCATATGCCTTCCTTGTCCTGGGTGCTAGACTCTCTCCCACGAGGTGACGAAGTTCGGGGCACCGAGAGACCAGAGAGCTTCGGGGAAGGGTGCCGGCTCCGGGTCCGCTGACGGAAGGAAACCCGAGAAAGCCTGCATGTGAAAACGAGACAGTGCATCAGCAGCCTGATTCATCACCCCTGGGACATGTTTTGCTCTGAATACCACGTTCAGTTGCATACACAGTAAGACAATTTCTTTGAGCAGCCTCAAAATCAATTTACAACGGGCTGCCTGACTATTGATGCATTCTACCACGGTCATATTGTCGGACCAAAACACAACAGAATGATCTCTGAACCCTTCTGGCCAGGTTCTCAGGGCCACCAGAATGGGAAATAGTTCAAGGAAAGCGATGTTACTCGTCAGCCCCTTCTCGTGCCACCATAGGGGCCACTTTTGTGCCGACCATTTTGTGCCGAAGATGGCGCCAAAACCTACGCTTCCTGCTGAATCTGTCCATAGCCCAAGCTCTTCGGAGGACACGGCTGGCTTGTTCCAGACGACTCGGCCATTGAAGTCCGCCAAGAATGCTAACCAGATCCGCATGTCCTGGCGGACCTCAGCCGATAACCTTGTGCGATGATGACCCTCCTTTAGGCCAACCATCGCTTGGGCAATTGAGCGGGAAAAGGGGCGAGCCATTGGTATCACCCTCAAGGCAAAGTTCAACTTTCCCACTAACTGTTGCAACTGATGCAGTGTAACTTTGGATGCATTTAAACATACTTGGAGGGCTGCCCTGAATTTTGACACTTTGCTAGCTGGTAAACGGAAGCACCCCTCCCTTGAGTCCAACTCGATCCCCAAAAACTCGAGGCAAGTCGTGGGACCCATAGTTTTACCCGGTGCCAATGGCACGCCAAGATGATCCATTAACACACAGAATTCAGCTAAGGCCTGGGCACATTCGGGATTACCGGCGGGGCCAAGGAACAGAAAGTCGTCAAGGTAGTGCATTACATTTCGGAAACCCGTTTTCCTAGTGAACACCCATTGCAGGAAGGTACTGAATTGCTCAAAGTAAGCACATGATATAGAGCATCCCATTGGCATACACCTATCCATGTAAAATGACCCCTGGAACCCGAATCCCAGAAGACGCTGATCGTCTGGGTGTACCGGGAGCAACCGGAACGCTGACTCGATATCAGATTTCGCCATCAACGTCCCGTGCCCCAGGCGATTCAAGATGGCTACCGCCTCATCAAAAGATGCGTATCGCACCGAACAAACTTCTGGATCAATTGCGTCGTTCACCGAAAGACCATGTGGAGCAGAGAGATTATGGATCAAACGAAACTCACCCGGGTCCTTTTTGGGGACCACCCCTAACGGAGAACAAACGAAATCCGGTACCGGGGGTTCACTAAACGGGCCGGCGACCCGTCCCCGGCTAACCTCTTTCTGAATTTTTTCTTGCACTACAGATGTATGTTGTAAAACGGAAAGTTGATTTTTGCACATCCCTACACCCTGAAAGTCCCCTACCGGGATGCGGAAACCATGTGTAAAACCGTTCCGCAGCACCCCGGCAGAAGTACGATCCGGGTATTCGCTGAGCCAGGGAATCATTGCCAAGGTATCAATCGGAGTTGGTAAAGGCGCCCCTCGGCCTAGCTTAGACCTGTTTGGCGCCTCCCTTACCCCCATTCTCACCCGTTCTGGCTCTGCACGATGACTCAGGATGGGACGACCCACACGTACTACACTCATGTTTGAATTTACACGATCCCGGAGGCCTGGTACATTTCCCCTTGTTGAAATTAAAACAGAAACCCTTTCTCCCTGTGTTGCCTGCGGGCCTCGACTGGTCGTCGGTGCTCGTACTTGTTCGAAAGGGCGTCCCCACATTTTGGCGGGAGTAATCAACAACATTGCTCCCGACCAATGGCATTCTTAACATTCCCGATTCTTTCATTTTATCCCATGTTAAAGAATCGTAACAATCCCAAGTCAAACTCTTGTTATGTTCCTTTTCTTTCCTGAACAGATTGTCATAACAAAACCAATGGTTACCTTGATACGCTGTCGAGTAACCCATAATTCGTGATTGATAAACGGGAAACTCAGGAAGCAACTCGGGCCTACGTTCCCCCAAAATCGATGTGAAAATACCCCATGCATTGCCCCAGTTGCCAATGTTCTCATTTACCTTAAAGGCGGCCATCTTTGCGCGCCAAACACTTGGATGCATTAAGTCCTTCTGACTTTTCACATGCTCCACATCATAATGATCAACAAGCAGGGAAAAAATATTCACGTACTCCCCCGCCCAGATCTTTTCCTTTATAGCTAAAGGCACATGTTGTCCCAATCTCTCTCTACGAGAGGGTGCTGACTCGTCCCTTGCAATCGGCAATGGCCGCTTACCTGAACCGGACGCAGCTTCTGCCGCTTGCGGCTTGTCTATCCCCGCCAACGGCGTAGCCACTCTAGCTGCCTCTTTCTTCTCACGAAGCCCTTTTATCAGCGCCTGTGCCTCGGCAGCCGTGGCGCCATCACTACTATCCCCCAACCATGCTGCTAGCTGTGCTGCCAGCTCGGGGGGCATGTCTTCCTTGGATGTCGGGGTGACGACAACGGGGATTGGATTCCCCTCAATCGGTACTGGGGTCGGCGCCTCGAGCGGGGCAGAGGGAACCGGGACGCCCCCACCGGCTGGAACCTTTCTCGGCCTCTTAGGTCTCCCTCCAGCCGGCGCAGGGCCCGAACCCTCCTCCCCATCTCGCTCCGCCAACCGTTTCTTTATGTCGGACACTTCTTTGCAAAGGGCCCGCACCATCTGGTCGGTCGACATTCTCTTTGCGCCTTTCTTGGGCATCTCTCCGAGGAAGTATCTAAAAGACAAAGAAAAAGATCAAAACGCTCAAAATTGGCTCTTCGTTCCGTCCCGAGCTCACGTGTAGCGAGGAGGTGCAGCTTCGGAGCACAAGAACAAGAGGACGTCTTCTGGTCTTGCGCCTTCTTTTATCCGTCTTCAGGGCGGGCGAAAACCCGCCCCTGCCTGCCCCGAGGGCGTGGCTGGCTGCGTCGGTGTCTAGGCCAGCCCACTCTAGGGCGGGAAAAAAGCGCGCCCCGGCTACGCCGCTTCGGGCATACCAGCCGAGACGCGCCTCCCGCCCAAAAATGGCTTCCCGGGGGGATCGAGGCACTCAGCCATACGTTCGGGGGGACCGAGTGGTCGCCCCTTTCCATTCACCTCTATCTTGTTCTTTGTCATTTTCTTTTCCCTATTTCAGTCAATGCATTCCTATAAAAATCTTCACAATACCAAGCATTTTATTTAATTTTTAAGATAACTTATTCTAAAGTTCAAAAAACTAGATGTTTATACTTAAATTGTATTCAACACTTGTTTGATGAAAATCATTCGGAAAGCATGGAGAAAACAGTTAAATGCTGCTGAGAATTGTACTCAGGATTTCCTGTTTACGAGACAGGAGCTTTAACCACTAAGCCACAGCACCAACAGTAATAGTAAAAAATGCATAAAGAATTTATTGTTAATGATGAAAATGTGTTTTCTGCTATAAATTCTTCTTTATATGTATTGTAATCTTAAACACGAAAAGATACTCAATCACTACGCAAGGATTAATATGTTTGAATAAACAGGTACTCCTATAAAACCCAATCTCATTTCTTGAATTCTTTACAATTTTTTTTCATGAAGGTAATAATATTGCTCCAATCTAGGTAGACATTTCATCTACGTCTTTCTCATAGATATGTATTTTTTTCATTTTGCAATAACAGTATTCATTCTATAATCTTGAAAATACTTGGGTTTTTATAAGGTTAAAGATGATCTGTTCAACAGTAAGATGAATCAGACTTTTAAATTTTAATTGTATCGGAATAAGACCTAATGAAAATGATTTGTTATATAACAATGAGAAAAGCAAGGCACTGCTGAGAGTTAGACAGGCGCTTTAACCAGCTAAGCCTCAGCACCCACTTGATTCTGAAGTTTGAAACACTTTTCTTTATGGTGTTCAAGAGAATATTGCTTTTTCACTTTCATATTCTTTTCTAAGTTCACACACTTCTCTACTCAAACACTTAAGATGAATGAAGACTCTTCACTTATTCAAAAACACCTCTCTAATTTGAAGTTTACCCTATTCATATCATTTTAAAATATTCCTTGCTGAAGAATGGATTTGTTGAATTCCACAAGAGAGTGATCATTCACCTCTATCTTGTTCTTTGTCATTTTCTTTTCCCTATTTCAGTCAATGCATTCCTACAAAAATCTTCACAATACCAAGCATTTTATTTCATTTTTAAGATAACTTATTCTAAAGTTCATAGAACCAGATGTTTATTCTTAAATTGTATTCAACATTTGTTTGATGAAAATTATTCGGAAAGCATGGAGAGAAGAGTTAGGTGCTGTTGAGATTTGAACTCAGGATTTCCTGATTACGAGACAGGCGCTTTAACCACTAAGCCACAGCACCAATGTTAATAGTAAGAAATGCATACATAATTTATTGTTGATGATGAAAATGTGTTTCCTGCTATAAATTCTTCTTTATATGTATTGTAATCTTAAACACGAAAACATACTCAATCACTACGCAAGTATTAATATGTTTTAATAAACAGGTACTCTTATAAAACTCAATTTCATTTCTTGAATTCTTTAAAAAAAAATCATGAAGGTATTAATATTGCTCAAATCTAGGTAGAAATTTCATCTACGTCTTTCTCATAGATATGTATTTTTTTTATTTGGCAATAACAGTATTCATTCTATAATCTTGAAAATACTTGTGTTTTTATAAGGTTTAAGATGATCTGTTCAACAGTAAGATGAATCAGACTTTTATTTTTAATTGTATCGGAATAAGACCTAATGAAAATGATTTGTTATATAACAATGAGAAAAGCAAGGCACAGCTCAGAGTTGAACTCAGGATCTCCTGTTTACTAGAAAGGCGTTTTAACCAGCTAAGCCACAGCACCCACTTGATTCTTAATTTTGAAAACTTTTTCTTTATGGTGTTCAAGAGAATAATGCTTTTTCACTTTCATATTCTTTTCTAAGTTCACACACTTCTCTACTCATAAACTTAAGATGAATGAAGACTCTTCACTTATTCAAAAACACCTCTCTAATTTAAAGTTTACCCTATTCATATCATTTTAAAATATACCTTGCTGAAGTATGGATTAGTTGAATTCAACAATAGAGTGATCATTCACCTCTATCTTGTTCTTTGTCATTTTCTTTTCCCTATTTCAATCAATGCATTCCTACAAAAATCTTCACAATACCAAGTATTTTATTTAATTTTTAAGATAACTTATTCTAAAGTTCATAGAACCAGATATTTATACTTAAATTGTATTCAACACTTGTTTGATGAAAATTATTCGGAAAGCATGAAGAAAACAGTTAAATGCTGCTGAGATTTGAACTCAGGATTTCCTGTTTACGATATAGGAGCTTTAACCACTTAGCCACAGCACCAACGGTAATAGTAAAAAATGCATAAATAATTTATTGTTGATGAGAAAATGTGTTTTCTGCTATAAATTCTTCTTTATATGTATTGTAATCTTAAACACGAAAAGATACTCAATCACTTCACAAGGATTCATATGTTTTAATAAACAGGTACTCTTATAAAACCCAATTTCATTTCTTGAATTCTTTACAATTTTTTTTCATGAAGGTAATAATATTGCTCCAATCTTGGTAGACATTTCATCTACGTCTTTCTCATAGATATGTACTTTTTTTCATTTTGCAATAACAGTATTCATTCTATAATCTTGAAAATACCTGGGTTTTTATAAGGTTAAAGGTGATCTGTTCAACAGTAAGATGAATCAGATTTTATATTTTAATTGTATCGGAATAAGACCTAATGAAAATGATTTGTTATATAACAATAAGAAAAGCAAAGCGCTGCTGAGAGTTGAACTCAGGATCTCCTGTTTACTAGACAGGCGCTTTAACCAGCTAAGCCACAGCACCCACTTGATTCTTAATTTTGAAACACTTTTCTTTATGGTTTTCAAGAGAATATTGCTTTTTCACTTTCATATTCTTTTCTAAGTTCACACACTTCTCTACTCAAACACTTAAGATGAATGAAGACTCTTCACTTATTCAAAAACACCTCTCTAATTTGAAGTTTACCCTATTCATATCATTTTAAAATATACCTTGCTGAAGAATGGATTAGTTGAATTCAACAATAGAGTGATCATTCACCTCTATCTTGTTCTTTGTCATTTTCTTTTCCCTATTTCAGTCAATGCATTCCTACAAAAATCTTCACAATACCAAGCATTTTATTTAATGTTTAAGATAACTTATTCTAAAGTTCATAGAACCAGATGTTTATTCTTAAATTGTATTCAACATTTGTTTGATGAAAATTATTCGGAAAGCATGGAGAAAACATTTAGGTGCTTCTGAGATTTGAACTCAGGATTTCTTGTTTACGAGATAGGCGCTTTCACCACTAAGCCACAGCACCAACGTTAATAGTAAGAAATGCATACATAATTTATTGTTGATGATGAAAATGTGTTTCCTGCTATAAATTCTTCTTTATATGTATTGTAATCTTAAACACGAAAACATACTCAATCACTACGTAAGTATTAATATGTTTTAATAAACAGGTACTCTTATAAAACCCAATTTCATTTCTTGGATTCTTTACAATTTTTTTCATGAAGGTAATAATATTGCTCCAATCTAGGTAGACATTTCATCAACGTCTTTCTCATAGATATGTATTTTTTTCATTTTGCAATAACAGTATTCAGTCTATAATCTTGAAAAAACTTGGGTTTTTATAAGGTTAAAGATGATCTGTTCATCAGTAAGATGAATCAGACTTTTATATTTTAATTGTATCGGAATAAGACCTAATGAAAATGATTTGTTATATAACAATGAGAAAAGCAAGGCGCTGCTGAGATTTGAACTCAGGATCTCCTGTTTACTAGACAGGCGCTTTAACCAGCTAAGCCACTGCACCCACTTGATTCTTAAATTTGAAACACTTTTCTTTATGGTGTTCAAGAGAATATTGCTTTTTCACTTTCATATTCTTTTCTAAGTTCACACACTTCTCTACTCAAACACTTAAGATGAATGAAGACTCCTCACTTATTCAAAAACACCTCTCTAATTTGAAGTTTACCCTATTCATATCATTTTAAAATATTCCTTGCTGAAGAATGGATTTGTTGAATTCCACAATAGAGTGATCATTCACCTCTATCTTGTTCTTTGTCATTTTCTTTTCCCTATTTCAGTCAATGCATTCCTACAAAAATCTTCACAATACCAACGCATTTTATTTCATTTTTAAGATAACTTATTCTAAAGTTCATAGAACCAGATGTTTATTCTTAAATTGTATTCAACACTTGTTTGATGAAAATTATTCGGAAAGCATGGAGAAAAGAGTTAAATGCTGTTGAGATTTGAACTCAGGATTTCCTGATTACGAGACAGGCGCTTTAACCACTAAGCCACAGCACCAACGTTGATAGTAAGAAATGCATAAAGAATTTATTGTTAATGATGAAAATTTGTTTTCTGCTATAAATTCTTCTTTATATGTATTGTAATCTTAAACACAAAAACATACTCAATCACTACGCAAGGATTATTATGTTTTAATAAAAAGGTACTCTTATAAAACTCAATTTCATTTCTTGAATTCTTTAAAAAAAAAATCATGAAGGTATTAATATTGCTCAAATCTAGGTAGAATTTTCATCTACGTCTTTCTCATAGATATGTCTTTTTTTTATTTGGCAATAACATTATTCATTCTATAATCTTGAAAATACTTGTGTTTTTATAAGGTTTAAGATGATCTGTTCAACAGTAAGATGAATCAGACTTTTATATTTTAATTGTATCGGAATAAGACCTAATGAAAATGATTTGTTATATAACAATGAGAAAAGCAAGGCACAGCTCAGAGTTGAACTCAGGATCTCCTGTTTACTAGACAGGCGTTTTAACCAGCTAAGCCACAGCACCCGCTTGATTCTTAATTTTGAAAACTTTTTCTTTATGGTGTTCAAGAGAATAATGCTTTTTCACTTTCATATTCTTTTCTAAGTTCGCACACTTCTCTACTCATAAACTTAAGATGAATGAAGACTCTTCACTTATTCAAAAACACCTCTCTAATTTGAAGTTTACCCTATTCATATCATTTTAAAATATACCTTGCTGAAGTATGGATTAGTTGAATTCAACAATAGAGTGATCATTCACCTCTATTTTGTTCTTTGTCATTTTCTTTTCCCTATTTCAATCAATGCATTCCTACAAAAATCTTCACAATACCAAGTATTTTATTTAATTTTTAAGATAACTTATTCTAAAGTTCATAGAACCAGATGTTTATACTTAAATTGTATTCAACACTTGTTTGATGAAAATTATTCGGAAAGCATGAAGAAAACAGTTAAATGCTGCTGAGATTTGAACTCAGGATTTCCTGTTTACGAGATAGGAGCTTTAACCACTTAGCCACAGCACCAACGGTAATAGTAAAAAATGCATATATAATTTATTGTTGATGATGAAAATGTGTTTTCTGCTATAAATTCTTCTTTATATGTATTGTAATCTTAAACACGAAAAGATACTCAATCACTTCACAAGGATTCATATGTTTTAATAAACAGGTACTCTTATAAAACCCAATTTCATTTCTTGAATTCTTTAAAAAAAAAATTCATGAAGGTAATAATATTGCTCCAATCTTGGTAGACATTTCATCTACGTCTTTCTCATAGATATGTACTTTTTTTCATTTTGCAATAACAGTATTCATTCTATAATCTTGAAAATACCTGGGTTTTTATAAGGTTAAAGGTGATCTGTTCAACAGTAAGATGAATCAGACTTTTATATTTTAATTGTATCGGAATAAGACCTAATGAAAATGATTTGTTATATAACAATGAGAAAAGCAAGGCACTGCTGAGAGATGAACTCAGGATCTCCTGTTTACTAGACAGGTGCTTTAACCCCTTTAGTGCTAAGGTACAATTACTCTGCTGCTTCAATTTCCATTGAAATCAATGGAAAGTCCATGACGAGTTACCCTTGTCATTAGCGGCGAAGAGGTTAACCAGCTAAGCCACAGCACCCACTTGATTCTTAAATTTGAAACACTTTTCTTTATGGTTTTCAAGAGAATATTGCTTTTTCACTTTCATATTCTTTTCTAAGTTCACACACTTCTCTACTCAAACACTTAAGATGAATGAAGACTCTTCACTTATTCAAAAACACCTCTCTAATTTGAAGTTTACCCTATTCATATCATTTTAAAATATACCTTGCTGAAGAATGGATTAGTTGAATTCAACAATAGAGTGATCATTCACCTCTATCTTGTTCTTTGTCATTTTCTTTTCCCTATTTCTGTTGAAGGGTCCAGCGAGACTCTTCTGACGTTTCCTCTCGAGCTGCAAGCTCCCAGCTCCCTCAAGGATCAACCAACCCAATCAGGACCTTGACACTGACTGGATTGACTTCTCCCCCAGGGAAAGGGGAAGTGGACACAACAAATTATACAAGATTATATCTACGGTTGTCTCTCTCTCTTGAAAGTGCTCCGGGCCGTGGACCTTCAGTTAGGAAAGTTCTGCGCTGCCTTCACGCAACACTGTGATGCAATATTAACAGCAGTTACTTGACTGAAGACCTTTAAACCAACTACTAAAATAACTAAACATTGTGCTTACTGACCATTAATTCGTCTGACCCTTGTTCGCACTTAAAAAGTAGTTTAAGCTCTGGCTCTGAGTCTTGACACCTTCAAGTAAGCATAACATGTCAGAATAGCTTTACACTTTTACTGAGAAGACAGGCTAACAAGATTAGTTTGGTTAGTTTTAACTGAACACAGATACTTCATGCAAGCCCATACCTGAGTCTTTTAGTAATTCTTCTGTAGGAGATTCTGCAGTTGGAAGACAGAAAATAACAGCCTATCCAAAATCTCACTTCATTCTAGGTTGCTATTCCAGACAACACTTGTAAATACTCTAACCTTTCTTGCAAACTCAGTTTTAAAATTATCTTATCACTACTTGTTCAGATAGATTCTTATAGCCTATTTAACACTTGCCTTTATCAAGGCTTGTTTATGTTTTCAGTCCGCTTTTGAACACAAAAGTCAGTTCTAAGCTTGGCTCAGTTCAATTGCAGTCTTTTGTCTCTAGAAAGACTTGTTTGGCAACTCTCCGTGAATCTCGCGCTAAATTTAAAGTTAATTAGCTCCATCTCACTTTCCTGAGAGATTTGCCAATGCTTGTTCCAGAACTGCACTCCTCGACGCGCTAGTCTCTTAAGCGTCAAGAGCGACTTCCAGTTAATTACCCTTGCCACTTTTACATTGACCCCAATTGTTCGTGGCAATTGTTTTGAAATATTAAAAGTCTTACTGTCCTTTTCTGAAGTGCAGCGCTGGGTGGACAGGAGACTCAAACTGCCAGCCGGCAGAAGTGAGCGAGTTAACGACCTCCCGACTGACTTGGAGTTATGCCGGGAACCTGTCACGTCGTCTTCGAAGATTGATCAACGGCGCTGACAGCCAGGGCTTCCGAGACCTCTCGGAACGGAATTTCAGGGAAGGAGTTACGGGGCAGATTAACTCAGAGGTTAACTGGAGGTTTTATCACACAGAGGAATTTCCAACTCGGGGACAGAAGCTCTCGCTAGGAACAACGAGAGACAAAGCTTTTGGCAGTTGGCTGAAGCATGTATTTATAGCTTCAGCCACGAGACCAGCGCGAGGCTCCCTCAACATGACACCAAGCGCGAGGACAGACACGAGCCTGTCTCCAAAGAGCTCACAGTCTGAGAAAACGGCACATAACGAAATTAAATAACCAACAAGCATTGCTAAAGGCAATTGCTACAGATTACATTTCTAAAAGGATTTTGATTAAACTAAACATTAAAATAATACATCAATTAAATCACTAAGCTAAATCAACCCTGCTGACTCTAAATATATATACACTGAATCCATTCTGGGTCTGAACCTAATTAAGACGGCCGGTAACACCCCTAACAGTTCCTCCCCCCAAAGGTCGTCTTACAGGTCTGGGTTTATCAGGATGCAGAGCATGAAAAGATCTAACAAGTCTAGGAGCATGAACATTCTTTTCAGGTTCCCAAGATCGCTCAGAAGGATCATAACCCTTCCAGTCAACCAAATAAAACAAGGAACCCCGAATCCTTTTGGAATCAAGAATGGATTTAACCTCATACTCAACATGGTCACCGACAATTACTGGCGGTGGTGGGTTATCAGCACGAGTAGAAGGTTCAAAAGGTTTCAACAGGGAAACATGAAAAACAGGGTGAATGGCATATTCCTCAGGTAAAACTAATTTCACAGATACAGGGTTCAAAACTTTCTTAATTTCAAAAGGTCCAATATATCTAGGCTTCAACTTCCTGGGACCCTCCAACTGAATGTTTCTAGTGGATAACCATACCAACTGACCTTCCTTATACAAAGGAGCAGCTTTACGATGAGAATCAGCAGTCTTTTTCATAGATAACTTACTTTTGACCCATTGTTTTCTAGCCTTATCTTGGATATCCAACAGATGAGTTAACCTATCAGTAACTGCTGGCATAGACAATTGTTCATCAGGTAAGAGTATAGGAATAGATCTTGGATGTTGACCAGTGAGAAAATAAAAAGGAGAACAACCCAAAGCTGAATGAGTCGTGGTATTATAAGAAAATTCAGCCCATGGTAACACTTCATCCCAAGGGTAAGAGGAGGTAGTTAACAAACATCTTAAACCCTGTTCAACATGCTGATTCAATCTCTCAGTCTGACCATCCGTCTGTGGGTGGAAAGAAGAAGACAGAGCCAACTCGATTCCCAACATTTTACTGAGTTGAGACCAGAATTTAGAAATGAACTGAGGACCCCTATCCGAAATAATTTTTGAGGGCAGACCATGAAGTTTCACAATATTAGATAAAAATACAGTACTGAATTCAGTTGCAGAGGGAATCTTGTGTAACGGAATAAAATGTCCCATTTTAGATAACAGATCCACCACCACAAGAACTGTGGTAAAACCATTAGACTTAGGGAGATCAGTAATAAAATCTAAACTGATTGTATGCCAGGGATGAGGAGGAATGGTCATAGGACGAAGTAAACCCATTGGAACTTCATGTAAAGCCTTTTGACGTGAACAAACTGGACAGGCTTTCACAAATTGTTGAATCATAGAAATCATTTTTTCCCACAAAAAATGACGTTGACATAAATCCAGGGTTTTGTTAATACCTGGATGTGCAGCAATTGCCAACTCATGATTCCATTGCATGACCTTATCCTGTAAATCTCTTGTGGGAATAAACAATTTGTCATTGTGATAAAAAAAACCATCTCTAATAGAACCAGATGTTTATACTTAAATTGTATTCATCACTTGTTTGATGAAAATTATTCGGAAAGCATGAAGAAAACAGTTAAATGCTGCTGAGATTTGAACTCAGGATTTCCTGTTTACGAGATAGGAGCTTTAACCACTAAGCCACAGCACCAACAGTAATAGTAAAAAATGCATAAATAATTTATTGTTGATGATGAAAATGTGTTTTCTGCTATAAATTCTTCATTATATGTATTGTAATCTTAAACACGAAAAGATACTCAATCACTACGCAAGGATTCATATATTTTAATAAACAGGTACTCTTATAAAACCCAATTTCATTTCTTGAATTCTTTACAATTTTTTTTCATGAAGGTAATAATATTGCTCCAATCTTGGTAGACATTTCATCTACGTCTTTCTCATAGATATGTACTTTTTTAGTTTTGCAATAATAGTATTCATTCTATAATCTTGAAAATACCTGGGTTTTTATAAGGTTAAAGGTGATCTGTTCAACAGTAAGATGAATCAGACTTTTATATTTTAATTGTATCGGAATAAGACCTAATGAAAATGATTTGTTATATAACAATGAGAAAATGCAAGGCACTGCTGAGAGATGAACTCAGGATCTCCTGTTTACTAGACAGGCGCTTTAACCAGCTAAGCCACAGCACCCACTTGATTCTTAAATTTGAAACACTTTTCTTTATGGTGTTCAAGAGAATATTGCTTTTTCACTTTCATATTCTTTTCTAAGTTCACACACTTCTCTACTCAAACACTTAAGATGAATGAAGACTCTTCACTTATTCAAAAACACTTCTCTAATTTGAAGTTTACCCTATTCATATCATTTTAAAATATACCTTGCTGAAGAATGGATTAGTTGAATTCAACAATAGAGTGATCATTCACCTCTATCTTGTTCTTTGTCATTTTCTTTTCCCTATTTCAGTCAATGCATTCCTACAAAAATCTTCACAATACCAAGCATTTTATTTAATTTTTAAGATAACTTATTCTAAAGTTCATAGAACCAGATGTTTATTCTTATATTGTATTCAACAAGTGTTTGATGAAAATTATTCGGAAAGCATGGAGAAAACAGTTAGGTGCTGCTGAGATTTGAACTCAGGGTTTCCTGTTTACTATACAGGTGCTTTAACCACTAAGCCACAGCACTAACTTTAATAGTGAAAAATGCATACATAATTTATTTTTGATGATGAAAATGTGTTTTCTGCTATAAATTCTTCTTTATATGTATTGTAATCTTAAACACGAAAACATACTCAATCACTACGCAAGTATTAATATGTTTTGATAAACAGGTACTCTTATAAAACTCAATTTCATTTCTTGAATTCTTTAAAAAAAAATCATGAAGGTATTAATATTGCTCAAATCTAGGTAGAAATTTCATCTACGTCTTTCTCATAGATATGTCTTTTTTTCATTTTGCAATAACAGTATTCATTCTATAATCTTGAAAATACTTGTGTTTTTATAAGGTTTAAGATGATCTGTTCAACAGTAAGATGAATCAGACTTTTATATTTTAATTGTATCGGAATAAGACCTAATGAAAATGATTTGTTATATAACAATGAGAAAAGCAAGGCACTGCTGAGAGTTGAACTCAGGATCTCCTGTTTACTAGACAGGTGCTTTAACCAGCTAAGCCACAGCACCCACTTGATTCTTAAATTTGAAACACTTTTCTTTATGGTGTTCAAGAGAATATTGCTTTTTCACTTTCATATTCTTTTCTAAGTTCACACACTTCTCTACTCAAACACTTAAGATGAATGAAGACTCTTCACTTATTCAAAAACACCTCTCTAATTTGAAGTTTACCCTATTCATATCATTTTAAAATATACCTTGCTGAAGAATGGATTAGTTGAATTCAACAATAGAGTGATCATTCACCTCTATCTTGTTCTTTGTCATTTTCTTTTCCCTATTTCAGTCAATGCATTCCTACAAAAATCTTCACAATACCAAGCATTTTATTTAATGTTTAAGATAACTTATTCTAAAGTTCATAGAACCAGATGTTTATTCTTAAATTGTATTCAACATTTGTTTAATGAAAATTATTCGGAAAGCATGGAGAAAACATTTAGGTGCTGCTGAGATTTGAACTCAGGATTTCCTGTTTACGAGACAGGCGCTTTAACCACTAAGCCACAGCACCAACGTTAATAGTAAGAAATGCATATATAATTTATTGTTGATGATGAAAATGTGTTTCCTGCTATAAATTCTTCTTTATATGTATTGTAATCTTAAACACGAAAACATACTCAATCACTACGCAAGTATTAATATGTTTTAATAAAAAGGTACTCTTATAAAACCCAATTTCATTTCTTGAATTCTTTACAATTTTTTTCATGAAGGTAATAATATTGCTCCAATCTAGGTAGACATTTCATCTACGTCTTTCTCATAGATATGTATTTTTTTCATTTTGCAATAACAGTATTCATTCTATAATCTTGAAAATACTTGGGATTTTATAAGGTTAAAGATGATCTGTTCAACAGTAAGATGAATCAGACTTTTATATTTTAATTGTATCGGAATAAGACCTAATGAAAATGATTTGTTATATAACAATGAGAAAAGCAAGGCGCTGCTGAGATTTGAACTCAGGATCTCCTGTTTACTAGACAGGCACTTTAACCAGCTAAGCCACAGCACCCACTTGATTCTTAAATTTGAAACACTTTTCTTTATGGTGTTCAAGAGAATATTGCTTTTTCACTTTCATATTCTTTTCTAAGTTCACACACTTCTCTACTCAAACACTTAAGATGAATGAAGACTCTTCACTTATTCAAAAACACCTCTCTAATTTGAAGTTTACCCTATTCATATCATTTTAAAATATACCTTGCTGAAGAATGGATTAGTTGAATTCAACAATAGAGTGAACATTTACCTCTATCTTGTTCTTTGTCATTTTCTTATCCCTATTTCAGTCAATGCATTCCTTCAAAAATCTTCACAATACCAAGCATTTTATTTAATTTTTAAGATAACTTATTCTAAAGTTCATAGAACCAGATGTTTATTCTTAAATTGTATTCAACATTTGTTTGATGAAAATTATTCAGAAAGCATGGAGAAAACAGTTAGGTGCTGCTGAGAATTGAACTCAGGATTTCCTGTTTACGAGACAGGCGCTTTAACCACTAAGCCACAGCACCAACGGTAATCGTAAAAAATGCATAAATAATTTATTGTTGATGATGAAAATGTGTTTTCTGCTATAAATTCTTCTTTATATGTATTGTAATCTTAAACACGAAAAGATACTCAATCACTTCACAAGGATTCATATGTTTTAATAAACAGGTACTCTTATAAAACCCAATTTCATTTCTTGAATTCTTTAAAAAAAAAATCATGAAGGTAATAATATTGCTCCAATCTTGGTAGACATTTCATCTACGTCTTTCTCATAGATATGTATTTTTTTCATTTGGCAATAACAGTATTCATTCTATAATCTTGAAAATACTTGTGTTTTTATAAGGTTTAAGATGATCTGTTCAACAGTAAGATGAATCAGACTTTTATATTTTAATTGTATCGGAATAAGACCTAATGAAAATGATTTGTTATATAACAATGAGAAAAGCAAGGCACTGCTGAGAGTTGAACTCAGGGTCTCCTGTTTACTAGACAGGCGCTTTAACCAGCTAAGCCACAGCATCCACTTGATTCTTAAATTTGAAACACTTTTCTTTATGGTGTTCAAGAGAATATTGCTTTTTCACTTTCATATTCTTTTCTAAGTTCACACACTTCTCTACTCAAACACTTAAGATGAATGAAGACTCTTCACTTATTCAAAAACACCTCTCTAATTTGAAGTTTACCCTATTCATATCATTTTAAAATATACCTTGCTGAAGAATGGATTAGTTGAATTCAACAATAGAGTGATCATTCACCTCTATCTTGTTCTTTGTCATTTTCTTTTCCCTATTTCAATCAATGCATTCCTACAAAAATCCTCACAATACCAAGTATTTTATTTAATTTTTAAGATAACTTATTCTAAAGTTCATAGAACCAGATGTTTATACTTAAATTGTATTCATCACTTGTTTGATGAAAATTATTCGGAAAGCATGAAGAAAACAGTTAAATGCTGCTGAGATTTGAACTCAGGATTTCCTGTTTACGAGATAGGAGCTTTAACCACTAAGCCACAGCACCAACGGTAACAGTAAAAAATGCATAAATAATTTATTGTTGATGATGAAAATGTGTTTTCTGCTATAAATTCTTCATTATATGTATTGTAATCTTAAACACGAAAAGATACTCAATCACTACGCAAGGATTCATATATTTTAATAAACAGGTACTCTTATAAAACCCAATTTCATTTCTTGAATTCTTTACAATTTTTTTTCATGAAGGTAATAATATTGCTCCAATCTTGGTAGACATTTCATCTACGTCTTTCTCATAGATATGTACTTTTTTCATTTTGCAATAACATTATTCATTCTATAATCTTGAAAATACTTGGGTTTTTATAAGGTTAAAGATGATCTGTACATCAGTAAGATGAATCAGACTTTTATACTTTAATTGTATCGGAATAAGACCTAATGAAAATGATTTGTTATATATTACAATGAGAAAAGCAAGGCGCTGCTGAGATTTGAACTCAGGATCTCCTGTTTACTAGACAGGCGCTTTAACCAGCTAAGCCACAGCACCCACTTGATTCTTAAATTTGAAACACTTTTCTTTATGGTGTTCAAGAGAATATTGCTTTTTCACTTTCATATTCTTTTCTAAGTTCACACACTTCTCTACTCAAACACTTAAGATGAATGAAGACTCTTCACTTATTCAAAAACACCTCTCTAATTTGAAGTTTACCCTATTCATATCATTTTAAAATATTCCTTGCTGAAGAATGGATTTGTTGAATTCCACAATAGAGTGATCATTCACCTCTATCTTGTTCTTTGTCATTTTCTTTTCCCTATTTCAGTCAATGCATTCCTACAAAAATCTTCACAATACCAACGCATTTTATTTCATTTTTAAGATAACTTATTCTAAAGTTCATAGAACCAGATGTTTATACTTAAATTGTATTCAACACTACTCGGAAAGCATGAAGAAAACAGTTAAATGCTGCTGAGATTTGAACTCAGGATTTCCTGTTTACGAGATAGGAGCTTTAACCACTTAGCCACAGCACCAACGGTAATCGTAAAAAATGCATAAATAATTTATTGTTGATGATGAAAATGTGTTTTCTGCTATAAATTCTTCTTCATATGTATTGTAATCTTAAACACGAAAAGATACTCAATCACTTCACAAGGATTCATATGTTTTAATAAACAGGTACTCTTATAAAACCCAATTTCATTTCTTGAATTCTTTAAAAAAAAAATCATGAAGGTAATAATATTGCTCCAATCTTGGTAGACATTTCATCTACGTCTTTCTCATAGATATGTACTTTTTTTCATTTTGCAATAACAGTATTCATTCTATAATCTTGAAAATACTTGGGTTTTTATAAGGTTAAAGGTGATCTGTTCAACAGTAAGATGAATCAGACTTTTATATTTTAATTGTATCGGAATAAGACCTAATGAAAATGATTTGTTATATAACAATGAGAAAAGCAAGGCACTGCTGAGAGATGAACTCAGGATCTCCTGTTTACTAGACAGGTGCTTTAACCAGCTAAGCCACAGCACCCACTTGATTCTTTAATTTGAAACACTTTTCTTTATGGTTTTCAAGAGAATATTGCTTTTTCACTTTCATATTCTTTTCTAAGTTCACACACTTCTCTACTCAAACACTTAAGATGAATGAAGACTCTTCACTTATTCAAAAACACCTCTCTAATTTGAAGTTTACCCTATTCATATCATTTTAAAATATACCTTGCTGAAGAATGGATTAGTTGAATTCAACAATAGAGTGATCATTCACCTCTATCTTGTTCTTTGTCATTTTCTTTTCCCTATTTCAGTCAATGCATTCCTACAAAAATCTTCACAATACCAAGCATTTTATTTAATGTTTAAGATAACTTATTCTAAAGTTCATAGAACCAGATGTTTATTCTTAAATTGTATTCAACATTTGTTTGATGAAAAT
Source organism: Lissotriton vulgaris (assembly GCF_964263255.1). Taxonomy (NCBI): domain Eukaryota; kingdom Metazoa; phylum Chordata; class Amphibia; order Caudata; family Salamandridae; genus Lissotriton; species Lissotriton vulgaris. The sequence goes on from NC_141700.1 coordinate 444,465,819, forward strand.
TATTCGGAAAGCATGGAGAAAACATTTAGGTGCTGCTGAGATTTGAACTCAGGATTTCCTGTTTACGAGACAGGCGCTTTAACCACTAAGCCACAGCACCAACGTTAATAGTAAGAAATGCATACATAATTTATTGTTGATGATGAAAATGTGTTTCCTGCTATAAATTCTTCTTTATATGTATTCTAATCTTAAACACGAAAACATACTCAATCACTACGCAAGTATTAATATGTTTCAATAAACAGGTACTCTTATAAAACTCAATTTCATTTCTTGAATTCTTTAAAAAAAAATCATGAAGGTATTAATATTGCTCAAATCTAGGTAGAAATTTCATCTACGTCTTTCTCATAGATATGTATTTTTTTCATTTGGCAATAACAGTATTCATTCTATAATCTTGAAAATACTTGTGTTTTTATAAGGTTTAAGATGATCTGTTAAGTCATAAGTCATAAGTCATAAAATTTGTATAGCGCGCTACATACCCAGAGGGTTTCAAGGCGCTAAGGAAAGGGGAGGAGGATTATTTGTCAAATATCCACGTTTTAAGCTGCTTTCTGAACGCTAGGTGATTCTGGGTGAGGCGAAGGTAAGCGGGGAGTGAGTTCCATGTTTTGGCAGCCAGGTATGAGAAGGATCTGCCTCCCATGGTGGTCTTGTTGATGCGAGGTACAGTGGCGAAGGCTTGGCTGGAGGAGCGAAGTTGGCGGGAGGGGGTGTAGAAGGACAGTCGAGAGTTGAGGCAATCTGGTCCGATGTCGTAGAGTGATTTGTGTGCGTGGGTAAGCAGTCGGAAAGTGATCCTCTTATTGACGGGTAGCCAGTGGAGGTCTCTAAGGTGACCAGAGATGTGTTCGTTGCGTGGGATGTCTAATATGAGCCTGGCTGAGGCGTTTTGGATTCGTTGGAGTTTCTTCTGGAGTTTAGCGGTGGTGCCTGCGTAGAGGGTGTTTCCGTAGTCCAGTCGGCTCGTGACCAGAGCATGGGTGACTGTTTTCCTTGTTTCGGAGGGGATCCAGCGGAATGTTTTCCTGAGCATGCGAAGAATGTTAAAGCAGGAAGAGGATACGGCGCTGACTTGTCTGTTCATTGAGAGTGAAGAATCCAGGATGACGCCTAGGTTCCGTGCGTGGTCTGTCGGGATGGGTGCTTTTCCGAGGGCTTCCGGCCACCAGGAGTCGTCCCAAGCAGAGGGGGATGTACCTAAGATGAGGACTTCTGTTTTGTCTGAGTTCAGTTTCAGACGGCTTTGTTTCATCCATTCTGCGACTTCTTTCATTCCTTCGTGTAGGTTAGTTTTGGCGGTGCTGGGGTCCCTGGTGAGAGAAAGGATCAGTTGAGTGTCATCCGCGTAGGAGATGATGTTGAGATTGTGTTGGCGAGCGATGGCCGCAAGGGGGCTCATGTATACGTTAAAGAGGGTGGGGCTGAGTGAGGATCCTTGTGGTACGCCGCAGATGATTTCAGAGGCCTCGGACTTGAATGGTGGGAGGCGGACTCTCTGGGTTCTTCCGGTGAGGAACGAGGTGATCCATTTTAGTGCTTTTCCTTGGATTCCAATGTTACTGAGGCGTTGTAAAAGGGTGCTGTGGCAGACTGTGTCGAAGGCTGCAGAGAGGTCGAGGAGGATGAGGGCGACTGTGTCTCCGTTGTCCAGTAGAGTTCGAATGTCGTCTGTTGCTGCGATGAGGGCGGTCTCAGTGCTGTGTTTGGCTCGGAAGCCAGATTGTGAGGGGTCGAGTGATTTGTTGGCTTCGAGGAAGGCGGCGAGCTGGTTGTTGACAGCTTTCTCGATGACTTTGGCCGGGAATGGAAGAAGCGAGATGGGGCGGTAGTTTTTGAGTTCGGTGGGGTCTGCTGTTGGTTTTTTCAGAAGGGCGGTGAGTTCAGCGTGTTTCCAGTCTTCCGGGAAGGTGGCGGAGTTGAAGGAGCAGTTGATGACGTCTCGGAGGTGCGGAGCTATGACGGAGTCTGCTTTGTTGAAGATGTGGTGAGGGCATGGGTCTGTGGGGGATCCAGAGTGGATGGAGTTTATCAGGCGGATGGTGTCCTCAGTGGAGATTGGGTTCCAGGCGTTAAGGGTGTTAACGGGGGGAAGATGGTCAGCAGATGGTAGGGTGGGTTGGCTTCCGGGTTGGTTGTCGAAGCTGTTGTGGATGTCAGCAATCTTGTTGTGGAAGAAAGAGGCTAGGGAGTCGCAGAGGGTTTGAGAGGGGGTGATGTCGTTGGAGTTGGCCGAGGGGTTGGAAAATTCCTTGACGATGTTGAAAAGTTCCTTGCTGTTGTGGGCGTTGTTGTCAAGTCGGTCCTTGAATGCTGTTTTCTTGGCTTTTCGGATCAGTTGGTGGTGAGTACGAATGGCGCTTTTGAAGGCATCCTTGTTGCTGGTGGATGGGTCTTTTTTCCAGGTCTTTTCAAGGGAGCGGCACAGTTTCTTGGATTTCTTGAGGTCATCGTTGAACCATGAGGCCTTCTTGTTGCCAAGTTTATGATGACGTTTTTTCAGTGGTGCTAAGGAGTTGGCGGTGTTGGATAACCAAAGGGTGAGGTTGGAGGCGGCTTCGTTGGCGTTAGAAGAGAGGTCTGGGGGGTTTAGAAGAAGCGATGAGGAGATCTGGTCGAAGGTGATTTTGTTCCAGTTTCTTTGCAGAGTTGGTTGGGGGTGGTTGATGGGTTTCGGCTTATTGTAGGTGAAGTGAACGCAGCTGTGGTCAGTCCAGAGGAGATCCGTAGTGTGGCTGAAGGAGACGTGGTTGCTGGAGGTGAAGATAGGGTCGAGTGTGTGACCTGCGATGTGGGTGGGGAAGGTGACCAGTTGTTTAAGTCCGAGGTTGGCGAGGTTGTCTAAAAGGGTGGCGGTGTTGCGGTCGTTGATCTTTTCGAGGTGGAAGTTGAGGTCTCCCAGGAGGATGTAGTCTTTGGAGGGGAGCGCGTGTGGGGTGATGAAGTCCGTGATGTCTTCACTGAATTTTGCGCGGGGTCCTGGTGGTCTGTAGAGGAGGGTGCCTCTAAGAGTTGTCTTGGGGTCGATGTGGATCTGGAAGTGAAGGTGTTCGGAGTTGGCGAGGTTGACGTCAGAGCTGGTTGAGATGCGGATGAATTTCTTATGGACGATAGCTATTCCACCTCCTGTATGGTCGGTGCGGTTCAACAGTAAGATGAATCAGACGTTTATATTTTAATTGTATCGGAATAAGACCTAATGAAAATGATTTGTTATATAACAATGAGAAAAGCAAGGCACTGCTGAGAGTTGAACTCAGGGTCTCCTGTTTACTAGACAGGCGCTTTAACCAGCTAAGCCACAGCACCCACTTGATTCTTAAATTTGAAACACTTTTCTTTATGGTGTTCAAGAGAATATTGCTTTTTCACTTTCATATTCTTTTCTAAGTTCACACACTTCTCTACTCAAACACTTAAGATGAATGAAGACTCTTCACTTATTCAAAAACACCTCTCTAATTTGAAGTTTACCCTAATCATATCATTTTAAAATATACCTTGCTGAAGAATGGATTAGTTGAATTCAACAATAGAGTGATCATTCACCTCTATCTTGTTCTTTGTCATTTTCTTTTCCCTATTTCAATCAATGCATTCCTACAAAAATCCTCACAATACCAAGTATTTTATTTAATTTTTAAGATAACTTATTCTAAAGTTCATAGAACCAGATGTTTATACTTAAATTGTATTCATCACTTGTTTGATGAAAATTATTCGGAAAGCATGAAGAAAACAGTTAAATGCTGCTGAGATTTGAACTCAGGATTTCCTGTTTACGAGATAGGAGCTTTAACCACTAAGCCACAGCACCAACAGTAATAGTAAAAAATGCATAAATAATTTATTGTTGATGATGAAAATGTGTTTTCTGCTATAAATTCTTCATTATATGTATTGTAATCTTAAACACGAAAAGATACTCAATCACTACGCAAGGATTCATATATTTTAATAAACAGGTACTCTTATAAAACCCAATTTCATTTCTTGAATTCTTTACAATTTTTTTTCATGAAGGTAATAATATTGCTCCAATCTTGGTAGACATTTCATCTACGTCTTTCTCATAGATATGTACTTTTTTAGTTTTGCAATAATAGTATTCATTCTATAATCTTGAAAATACCTGGGTTTTTATAAGGTTAAAGGTGATCTGTTCAACAGTAAGATGAATCAGACTTTTATATTTTAATTGTATCGGAATAAGACCTAATGAAAATGATTTGTTATATAACAATGAGAAAAGCAAGGCACTGCTGAGAGTTGAACTCAGGGTCTCCTGTTTACTAGACAGGCGCTTTAACCAGCTAAGCCACAGCATCCACTTGATTCTTAAATTTGAAACACTTTTCTTTATGGTGTTCAAGAGAATATTGCTTTTTCACTTTCATATTCTTTTCTAAGTTCACACACTTCTCTACTCAAACACTTAAGATGAATGAAGACTCTTCACTTATTCAAAAACACCTCTCTAATTTGAAGTTTACCCTATTCATATCATTTTAAAATATACCTTGCTGAAGAATGGATTAGTTGAATTCAACAATAGAGTGATCATTCACCTCTATCTTGTTCTTTGTCATTTTCTTTTCCCTATTTCAATCAATGCATTCCTACAAAAATCCTCACAATACCAAGTATTTTATTTAATTTTTAAGATAACTTATTCTAAAGTTCATAGAAACAGATGTTTATACTTAAATTGTATTCATCACTTGTTTGATGAAAATTATTCGGAAAGCATGAAGAAAACAGTTAAATGCTGCTGAGATTTGAACTCAGGATTTCCTGTTTACGAGATAGGAGCTTTAACCACTAAGCCACAGCACCAACGGTAACAGTAAAAAATGCATAAATAATTTATTGTTGATGATGAAAATGTGTTTTCTGCTATAAATTCTTCATTATATGTATTGTAATCTTAAACACGAAAAGATACTCAATCACTACGCAAGGATTCATATATTTTAATAAACAGGTACTCTTATAAAACCCAATTTCATTTCTTGAATTCTTTACAATTTTTTTTCATGAAGGTAATAATATTGCTCCAATCTTGGTAGACATTTCATCTACGTCTTTCTCATAGATATGTACTTTTTTCATTTTGCAATAACATTATTCATTCTATAATCTTGAAAATACTTGGGTTTTTATAAGGTTAAAGATGATCTGTACATCAGTAAGATGAATCAGACTTTTATATTTTAATTGTATCGGAATAAGACCTAATGAAAATGATTTGTTATATATTACAATGAGAAAAGCAAGGCGCTGCTGAGATTTGAACTCAGGATCTCCTGTTTACTAGACAGGCGCTTTAACCAGCTAAGCCACAGCACCCACTTGATTCTTAAATTTGAAACACTTTTCTTTATGGTGTTCAAGAGAATATTGCTTTTTCACTTTCATATTCTTTTCTAAGTTCACACACTTCTCTACTCAAACACTTAAGATGAATGAAGACTCTTCACTTATTCAAAAACACCTCTCTAATTTGAAGTTTACCCTATTCATATCATTTTAAAATATTCCTTGCTGAAGAATGGATTTGTTGAATTCCACAATAGAGTGATCATTCACCTCTATCTTGTTCTTTGTCATTTTCTTTTCCCTATTTCAGTCAATGCATTCCTACAAAAACCTTCACAATACCAACGCATTTTATTTCATTTTTAAGATAACTTATTCTAAAGTTCATAGAACCAGATGTTTATACTTAAATTGTATTCAACACTTGTTTGATGAAAATTATTCGGAAAGCATGAAGAAAACAGTTAAATGCTGCTGAGATTTGAACTCAGGATTTCCTGTTTACGAGATAGGAGCTTCAACCACTTAGCCACAGCACCAACGGTAATCGTAAAAAATGCATAAATAATTTATTGTTGATGATGAAAATGTGTTTTCTGCTATAAATTCTTCTTTATATGTATTGTAATCTTAAACACGAAAAGATACTCAATCACTTCACAAGGATTCATATGTTTTAATAAACAGGTACTCTTATAAAACCCAATTTCATTTCTTGAATTCTTTAAAAAAAAAATCATGAAGGTAATAATATTGCTCCAATCTTGGTAGACATTTCATCTACGTCTTTCTCATAGATATGTACTTTTTTTCATTTTGCAATAACAGTATTCATTCTATAATCTTGAAAATACCTGGGTTTTTATAAGGTTAAAGGTGATCTGTTCAACAGTAAGATGAATCAGACTTTTATATTTTAATTGTATCGGAATAAGACCTAATGAAAATGATTTGTTATATAACAATGAGAAAAGCAAGGCACTGCTGAGAGATGAACTCAGGATCTCCTGTTTACTAGACAGGCGCTTTAACCAGCTAAGCCACAGCACCCACTTGATTCTTAAATTTGAAACACTTTTCTTTATGGTGTTCAAGAGAATATTGCTTTTTCACTTTCATATTCTTTTCTAAGTTCACACACTTCTCTACTCAAACACTTAAGATGAATGAAGACTCTTCACTTATTCAAAAACACCTCTCTAATTTGAAGTTTACCCTATTCATATCATTTTAAAATATTCCTTGCTGAAGAATGGATTTGTTGAATTCCACAATAGAGTGATCATTCACCTCTATCTTGTTCTTTGTCATTTTCTTTTCCCTATTTCAGTCAATGCATTCCTACAAAAATCTTCACAATACCAACGCATTTTATTTCATTTTTAAGATAACTTATTCTAAAGTTCATAGAACCAGATGTTTATACTTAAATTGTATTCAACACTACTCGGAAAGCATGAAGAAAACAGTTAAATGCTGCTGAGATTTGAACTCAGGATTTCCTGTTTACGAGATAGGAGCTTTAACCACTTAGCCACAGCACCAACGGTAATCGTAAAAAATGCATAAATAATTTATTGTTGATGATGAAAATGTGTTTTCTGCTATAAATTCTTCTTTATATGTATTGTAATCTTAAACACGAAAAGATACTCAATCACTTCACAAGGATTCATATGTTTTAATAAACAGGTACTCTTATAAAACCCAATTTCATTTCTTGAATTCTTTAAAAAAAAAATCATGAAGGTAATAATATTGCTCCAATCTTGGTAGACATTTCATCTACGTCTTTCTCATAGATATGTACTTTTTTTCATTTTGCAATAACAGTATTCATTCTATAATCTTGAAAATACTTGGGTTTTTATAAGGTTAAAGGTGATCTGTTCAACAGTAAGATGAATCAGACTTTTATATTTTAATTGTATCGGAATAAGACCTAATGAAAATGATTTGTTATATAACAATGAGAAAAGCAAGGCACTGCTGAGAGATGAACTCAGGATCTCCTGTTTACTAGACAGGTGCTTTAACCAGCTAAGCCACAGCACCCACTTGATTCTTTAATTTGAAACACTTTTCTTTATGGTTTTCAAGAGAATATTGCTTTTTCACTTTCATATTCTTTTCTAAGTTCACACACTTCTCTACTCAAACACTTAAGATGAATGAAGACTCTTCACTTATTCAAAAACACCTCTCTAATTTGAAGTTTACCCTATTCATATCATTTTAAAATATACCTTGCTGAAGAATGGATTAGTTGAATTCAACAATAGAGTGATCATTCACCTCTATCTTGTTCTTTGTCATTTTCTTTTCCCTATTTCAGTCAATGCATTCCTACAAAAATCTTCACAATACCAAGCATTTTATTTAATGTTTAAGATAACTTATTCTAAAGTTCATAGAACCAGATGTTTATTCTTAAATTGTATTCAACATTTGTTTGATGAAAATTATTCGGAAAGCATGGAGAAAACATTTAGGTGCTGCTGAGATTTGAACTCAGGATTTCCTGTTTACGAGACAGGCGCTTTAACCACTAAGCCACAGCACCAACGTTAATAGTAAGAAATGCATACATAATTTATTGTTGATGATGAAAATGTGTTTCCTGCTATAAATTCTTCTTTATATGTATTCTAATCTTAAACACGAAAACATACTCAATCACTACGCAAGTATTAATATGTTTCAATAAACAGGTACTCTTATAAAACTCAATTTCATTTCTTGAATTCTTTAAAAAAAAATCATGAAGGTATTAATATTGCTCAAATCTAGGTAGAAATTTCATCTACGTCTTTCTCATAGATATGTATTTTTTTCATTTGGCAATAACAGTATTCATTCTATAATCTTGAAAATACTTGTGTTTTTATAAGGTTTAAGATGATCTGTTAAGTCATAAGTCATAAGTCATAAAATTTGTATAGCGCGCTACATACCCAGAGGGTTTCAAGGCGCTAAGGAAAGGGGAGGAGGATTATTTGTCAAATATCCACGTTTTAAGCTGCTTTCTGAACGCTAGGTGATTCTGGGTGAGGCGAAGGTAAGCGGGGAGTGAGTTCCATGTTTTGGCAGCCAGGTATGAGAAGGATCTGCCTCCCATGGTGGTCTTGTTGATGCGAGGTACAGTGGCGAAGGCTTGGCTGGAGGAGCGAAGTTGGCGGGAGGGGGTGTAGAAGGACAGTCGAGAGTTGAGGCAATCTGGTCCGATGTCGTAGAGTGATTTGTGTGCGTGGGTAAGCAGTCGGAAAGTGATCCTCTTATTGACGGGTAGCCAGTGGAGGTCTCTAAGGTGACCAGAGATGTGTTCGTTGCGTGGGATGTCTAATATGAGCCTGGCTGAGGCGTTTTGGATTCGTTGGAGTTTCTTCTGGAGTTTAGCGGTGGTGCCTGCGTAGAGGGTGTTTCCGTAGTCCAGTCGGCTCGTGACCAGAGCATGGGTGACTGTTTTCCTTGTTTCGGAGGGGATCCAGCGGAATGTTTTCCTGAGCATGCGAAGAATGTTAAAGCAGGAAGAGGATACGGCGCTGACTTGTCTGTTCATTGAGAGTGAAGAATCCAGGATGACGCCTAGGTTCCGTGCGTGGTCTGTCGGGATGGGTGCTTTTCCGAGGGCTTCCGGCCACCAGGAGTCGTCCCAAGCAGAGGGGGATGTACCTAAGATGAGGACTTCTGTTTTGTCTGAGTTCAGTTTCAGACGGCTTTGTTTCATCCATTCTGCGACTTCTTTCATTCCTTCGTGTAGGTTAGTTTTGGCGGTGCTGGGGTCCCTGGTGAGAGAAAGGATCAGTTGAGTGTCATCCGCGTAGGAGATGATGTTGAGATTGTGTTGGCGAGCGATGGCCGCAAGGGGGCTCATGTATACGTTAAAGAGGGTGGGGCTGAGTGAGGATCCTTGTGGTACGCCGCAGATGATTTCAGAGGCCTCGGACTTGAATGGTGGGAGGCGGACTCTCTGGGTTCTTCCGGTGAGGAACGAGGTGATCCATTTTAGTGCTTTTCCTTGGATTCCAATGTTACTGAGGCGTTGTAAAAGGGTGCTGTGGCAGACTGTGTCGAAGGCTGCAGAGAGGTCGAGGAGGATGAGGGCGACTGTGTCTCCGTTGTCCAGTAGAGTTCGAATGTCGTCTGTTGCTGCGATGAGGGCGGTCTCAGTGCTGTGTTTGGCTCGGAAGCCAGATTGTGAGGGGTCGAGTGATTTGTTGGCTTCGAGGAAGGCGGCGAGCTGGTTGTTGACAGCTTTCTCGATGACTTTGGCCGGGAATGGAAGAAGCGAGATGGGGCGGTAGTTTTTGAGTTCGGTGGGGTCTGCTGTTGGTTTTTTCAGAAGGGCGGTGAGTTCAGCGTGTTTCCAGTCTTCCGGGAAGGTGGCGGAGTTGAAGGAGCAGTTGATGACGTCTCGGAGGTGCGGAGCTATGACGGAGTCTGCTTTGTTGAAGATGTGGTGAGGGCATGGGTCTGTGGGGGATCCAGAGTGGATGGAGTTCATCAGGCGGATGGTGTCCTCAGTGGAGATTGGGTTCCAGGCGTTAAGGGTGTTAACGGGGGGAAGATGGTCAGCAGATGGTAGGGTGGGTTGGCTTCCGGGTTGGTTGTCGAAGCTGTTGTGGATGTCAGCAATCTTGTTGTGGAAGAAAGAGGCTAGGGAGTCGCAGAGGGTTTGAGAGGGGGTGATGTCGTTGGAGTTGGCCGAGGGGTTGGAAAATTCCTTGACGATGTTGAAAAGTTCCTTGCTGTTGTGGGCGTTGTTGTCAAGTCGGTCCTTGAATGCTGTTTTCTTGGCTTTTCGGATCAGTTGGTGGTGAGTACGAATGGCGCTTTTGAAGGCATCCTTGTTGCTGGTGGATGGGTCTTTTTTCCAGGTCTTTTCAAGGGAGCGGCACAGTTTCTTGGATTTCTTGAGGTCATCGTTGAACCATGAGGCCTTCTTGTTGCCAAGTTTATGATGACGTTTTTTCAGTGGTGCTAAGGAGTTGGCGGTGTTGGATAACCAAAGGGTGAGGTTGGAGGCGGCTTCGTTGGCGTTAGAAGAGAGGTCTGGGGGGTTTAGAAGAAGCGATGAGGAGATCTGGTCGAAGGTGATTTTGTTCCAGTTTCTTTGCAGAGTTGGTTGGGGGTGGTTGATGGGTTTCGGCTTATTGTAGGTGAAGTGAACGCAGCTGTGGTCAGTCCAGAGGAGATCCGTAGTGTGGCTGAAGGAGACGTGGTTGCTGGAGGTGAAGATAGGGTCGAGTGTGTGACCTGCGATGTGGGTGGGGAAGGTGACCAGTTGTTTAAGTCCGAGGTTGGCGAGGTTGTCTAAAAGGGTGGCGGTGTTGCGGTCGTTGATCTTTTCGAGGTGGAAGTTGAGGTCTCCCAGGAGGATGTAGTCTTTGGAGGGGAGCGCGTGTGGGGTGATGAAGTCCGTGATGTCTTCACTGAATTTTGCGCGGGGTCCTGGTGGTCTGTAGAGGAGGGTGCCTCTAAGAGTTGTCTTGGGGTCGATGTGGATCTGGAAGTGAAGGTGTTCGGAGTTGGCGAGGTTGACGTCAGAGCTGGTTGAGATGCGGATGAATTTCTTATGGACGATAGCTATTCCACCTCCTGTATGGTCGGTGCGGTTCAACAGTAAGATGAATCAGACGTTTATATTTTAATTGTATCGGAATAAGACCTAATGAAAATGATTTGTTATATAACAATGAGAAAAGCAAGGCACTGCTGAGAGTTGAACTCAGGGTCTCCTGTTTACTAGACAGGCGCTTTAACCAGCTAAGCCACAGCACCCACTTGATTCTTAAATTTGAAACACTTTTCTTTATGGTGTTCAAGAGAATATTGCTTTTTCACTTTCATATTCTTTTCTAAGTTCACACACTTCTCTACTCAAACACTTAAGATGAATGAAGACTCTTCACTTATTCAAAAACACCTCTCTAATTTGAAGTTTACCCTAATCATATCATTTTAAAATATACCTTGCTGAAGAATGGATTAGTTGAATTCAACAATAGAGTGATCATTCACCTCTATCTTGTTCTTTGTCATTTTCTTTTCCCTATTTCAATCAATGCATTCCTACAAAAATCCTCACAATACCAAGTATTTTATTTAATTTTTAAGATAACTTATTCTAAAGTTCATAGAACCAGATGTTTATACTTAAATTGTATTCATCACTTGTTTGATGAAAATTATTCGGAAAGCATGAAGAAAACAGTTAAATGCTGCTGAGATTTGAACTCAGGATTTCCTGTTTACGAGATAGGAGCTTTAACCACTAAGCCACAGCACCAACAGTAATAGTAAAAAATGCATAAATAATTTATTGTTGATGATGAAAATGTGTTTTCTGCTATAAATTCTTCATTATATGTATTGTAATCTTAAACACGAAAAGATACTCAATCACTACGCAAGGATTCATATATTTTAATAAACAGGTACTCTTATAAAACCCAATTTCATTTCTTGAATTCTTTACAATTTTTTTTCATGAAGGTAATAATATTGCTCCAATCTTGGTAGACATTTCATCTACGTCTTTCTCATAGATATGTACTTTTTTAGTTTTGCAATAATAGTATTCATTCTATAATCTTGAAAATACCTGGGTTTTTATAAGGTTAAAGGTGATCTGTTCAACAGTAAGATGAATCAGACTTTTATATTTTAATTGTATCGGAATAAGACCTAATGAAAATGATTTGTTATATAACAATGAGAAAATGCAAGGCACTGCTGAGAGATGAACTCAGGATCTCCTGTTTACTAGACAGGCGCTTTAACCAGCTAAGCCACAGCACCCACTTGATTCTTAAATTTGAAACACTTTTCTTTAAGGTGTTCAAGAGAATATTGCTTTTTCACTTTCATATTCTTTTCTAAGTTCACACACTTCTCTACTCAAACACTTAAGATGAATGTAGACTCTTCACTTATTCAAAAACACTTCTCTAATTTGAAGTTTACCCTATTCATATCATTTTAAAATATACCTTGCTGAAGAATGGATTAGTTGAATTCAACAATAGAGTGATCATTCACCTCTATCTTGTTCTTTGTCATTTTCTTTTCCCTATTTCAGTCAATGCATTCCTACAAAAATCTTCACAATACCAAGCATTTTATTAAATTTTTAAGATAACTTATTCTAAAGTTCATAGAACCAGATGTTTATTCTTAAATTGTATTCAACATTTGTTTGATGAAAATTATTCGGAAAGCATGGAGAAAACCTTTAGGTGCTGCTGAGATTTGAACTCAAGATTCCCTGTTTACGAGACAGGTGCTTTAACCACTAAGCCACAGCACCAACGTTAATAGTAAGAAATGCATACATAATTTATTGTTGATGATGAAAATGTGTTTCCTGCTATAAATTCTTCTTTATATGTATTGTAATCTTAAACACGAAAACATACTCAATCACTACGCAAGTATTAATATGTTTTGATAAACAGGTACTCTTATAAAACTCAATTTCATTTCTTGAATTCTTTAAAAAAAAATCATGAAGGTATTAATATTGCTCAAATCTAGGTAGAAATGTCATCTACGTCTTTCTCATAGATATGTCTTTTTTTCATTTTGCAATAACAGTATTCATTCTATAATCTTGAAAATACTTGTGTTTTTATAAGGTTTAAGATGATCTGTTCAACAGTAAGATGAATCAGACTTTTATATTTTAATTGTATCGGAATAAGACCTAATGAAAATGATTTGTTATATAACAATGAGAAAAGCAAGGCACTGCTGAGAGTTGAACTCAAGATCTCCTATTTACTAGACAGGTGCTTTAACCAGCTAAGCCACAGCACCCACTTGATTCTTAAATTTGAAACACTTTTCTTTATGGTGTTCAAGAGAATATTGCTTTTTCACTTTCATATTCTTTTCTAAGTTCACACACTTCTCTACTCAAACACTTAAGATGAATGAAGACTCTTCACTTATTCAAAAACACCTCTCTAATTTGAAGTTTACCCCATTCATATCATTTTAAAATATACCTTGCTGAAGAATGGATTAGTTGAATTCAACAATAGAGTGATCATTCACCTCTATCTTGTTCTTTGTCATTTTCTTTTCCCTATTTCAGTCAATGCATTCCTACAAAAATCTTCACAATACCAAGCATTTTATTTAATGTTTAAGATAACTTATTCTAAAGTTCATAGAACCAGATGTTTATTCTTAAATTGTATTCAACATTTGTTTGATGAAAAATATTCGGAAAGCATGGAGAAAACATTTAGGTGCTGCTGAGATTTGAACTCAGGATTTCCTGTTTACGAGACAGGCGCTTTAACCACTAAGCCACAGCACCAACGTTAATAGTAAGAAATGCATATATAATTTATTGTTGATGATGAAAATGTGTTTCCTGCTATAAATTCTTCTTTATATGTATTGTAATCTTAAACACGAAAACATACTCAATCACTACTCAAGTATTAATATGTTTTAATAAAAAGGTACTCTTATAAAACCCAATTTCATTTCTTGAATTCTTTACAATTTTTTTCATGAAGGTAATAATATTGCTCCAATCTAGGTAGACATTTCATCTACGTCTTTCTCATAGATATGTATTTTTTTCATTTTGCAATAACAGTATTCATTCTATAATCTTGAAAATACTTGGGATTTTATAAGGTTAAAGATGATCTGTTCAACAGTAAGATGAATCAGACTTTTATATTTTAATTGTATCGGAATAAGACCTAATGAAAATGATTTGTTATATAACAATGAGAAAAGCAAGGCACTGCTCAGAGTTGAACTCAGGATTTCCTGTTTACTAGACAGGTGCTTTAACCAGCTAAGCCACAGCACCCACTTGATTCTTTATTTTGAAACACTTTTCTTTATGGTGTTCAAGAGAATATTGCTTTTTCACTTTTATATTCTTTTCTAAGTTCACACACTTCTCTACTCAAACACTTAAGATGAATGAAGACTCTTCACTTATTCAAAAACACCTCTCTAATTTGAAGTTTACCCTATTCATATCATTTTAAAATATTCCTTGCTGAAGAATGGATTTGTTGAATTCCACAATAGAGTGATCATTCACCTCTATCTTGTTCTTTGTCATTTTCTTTTCCCTATTTCAGTCAATGCATTCCTACAAAAATCTTCACAATACCAAGCATTTTATTTCATTTTTAAGATAACTTATTCTAAAGTTCATAGAACCAGATGTTTATTCTTAAATTGTATTCAACATGTGTTTGATGAAAGTTATTCGGAAAGCATGGAGAAAAGAGTTAGGTGCTGTTGAGATTTGAACTCAGGATTTCCTGATTACGAGACAGGCGCTTTAACCACTAAGCCACAGCACCAACGTTATTAGTAAGAAATGCATACATAATTTATTGTTGATGATGAAAATGTGTTTCCTGCTATGAATTCTTCTTTATGTGTATTGTAATCTTAAACACGAAAACATACTCAATCACTACGCAAGTATTAATATGTTTTAATAAACAGGTACTCTTATTAAACTCAATTTCATTTCTTGAATTCTTTAAAAAAAAAAATTCATGAAGGTATTAATATTGCTCAAATCTAGGTAGAAATTTCATCTACGTCTTTCTCATAGATATGTATTTTTTTTATTTGGCAATAACAGTATTCATTCTATAATCTTGAAAATACTTGTGTTTTTATAAGGTTTAAGATGATCTGTTCAACAGTAAGATGAATCAGACTTTTATATTTTAATTGTATCGGAATAAGACCTAATGAAAATGATTTGTTATATAACAATGAGAAAAGCAAGGCACAGCTCAGAGTTGAACTCGGGATCTCCTGTTTACTAGACAGGCGTTTTAACCAGCTAAGCCACAGCACCCACTTTATTCTTTATTTTGAAACACTTTTCTTTATGGTGTTCAAGAGAATATTGCTTTTTCACTTTCATATTCTTTTCTAAGTTCACACACTTCTCTACTCAAACACTTAAGATGAATGAAGACTCTTCACTTATTCAAAAACACCTCTCTAATTTGAAGTTTACCCTATTCATATCATTTTAAAATATCCCTTGCTGAAGAATGGATTAGTTGAATTCAACAATAGAGTGATCATTCACCTCTATCTTGTTCTTTGTCATTTTCTTTTCCCTATTTCAGTCAATGCATTCTTACAAAAATCTTCACAATACCAAGCATTTTATTTAATGTTTAAGATAACTTATTCTAAAGTTCATAGATCCAGATGTTTATTCTTAAATTGTATTCAACATTTGTTGGATGTAAATTATTCGGAAAGCATGGAGAAAACAGTTAGGTTCTGCTGAGATTTGAACTCAGGATTTCCTGTTTATGAGAAAGGCGCTTTAACCACTAAGCCACAGCACCAACGTTAATAGTAAGCAATGCATAAATTATTCATTGTTGATGATGAAAATGTGTTTCCTGCTATAAATTCTTCTTTATATGTATTGTAATCTTAAACAGGAAAACATACTCAATCACTACGCAAGTATTAATATGTTTTAATAAACAGGTACTCTTATAAAACCCAATTTCATTTCTTGAATTCTTTACAATTTTTTTTCATGAAGGTAATAATATTACTCCAATCTATGTAGACATTTCATCGACGTCTTTCTCATAGATATGTATTTTTTTCATTTTGCAATAACATTATTCATTCTATAATCTTGAAAATACTTGGGTTTTTATAAGGTTAAAGATGATCTGTTCAACAGTAAGATGAATCAGACTTTTATATTTTAATTGTATCGGAATAAGACCTAATGAAAATGATTTGTTATATATTACAATGAGAAAAGCAAGGCGCTGCTGAGATTTGAACTCAGGATCTCCTGTTTACTAGACACGCGCTTTAACCAGCTAAGCCACAGCACCCACTTGATTCTTAAATTTGAAACACTTTTCTTTATGGTGTTCAAGAGAATATTGCTTTTTCACTTTCATATTCTTTTCTAAGTTCACACACTTCTCTACTCAAACACTTAGATGAATGAAGACTCTTCACTTATTCAAAAACACCTCTCTAATTTGAAGTTTACCCTATTCATATCATTTTAAAATATACCTTGCTGAAGAATGGATTAGTTGAATTCAACAATAGAGTGATCATTCACCTGTATCTTGTTCTTTGTCATTTTCTTTTCCCTATTTCAGTCAATGCATTCCTACAAAAATCTTCTCAATACCAAGCATTTTATTTAATTTTTAAGATAACTTATTCTAAAGTTCATAGAACCAGATGTTTATTCTTAAATTGTATTCATCATTTGTTTGATGAAAATTATTCGGAAAGCATGGAGAAAACAGTTAGGTGCTGTTGAGATTTGAACTCAGGATTTCCTGTTTACGAGACAGGCGCTTTAACCACTAAGCCACAGCACCAACGTTAATAGTAAGAAATGCATATATAATTTATTGTTGATGATGAAAATGTGTTTCCTGCAATAAATTCTTCTTTATATGTATTCTAATCTTAAACACGAAAACATACTCAATCACTACGCAAGTATTAATATGTTTTAATAAACAGGTACTCTTATAAAACTCAATTTCATTTCTTGAATTCTTTAAAAAAAAATCATGAAGGTATTAATATTGCTCAAATCTAGGTAGAAATTTCATCTACGTCTTTCTCATAGATATGTATTTTTTTCATTTGGCAATAACAGTATTCATTCTATATTCTTGAAAATACTTGTGTTTTTATAAGGTTTAAGATGATCTGTTCAACAGTAAGATGAATCAGACTTTTATATTTTAATTGTATCGGAATAAGACCTAATGAAAATGATTTGTTATATAACAATGAGAAAAGCAAGGCACTGCTGAGAGTTGAACTCAGGATCTCCTGTTTACTAGACAGGCGCTTTTACCAGCTAAGCCACAGCACCCACTTGATTCTTAAATTTGAAACACTTTTCTTTATGGTGTTCAAGAGAATATTGCTTTTTCACTTTCATATTCTTTTCTAAGTTCACACACTTCTCTACTCAAACACTTAAGATGAATGAAGACTCTTCACTTATTCAAAAACACCTCTCTAATTTGAAGTTTACCCTATTCATATCATTTTAAAATATACCTTGCTGAAGAATGGATTAGTTGAATTCAACAATAGAGTGATCATTCACCTCTATCTTGTTCTTTGTCATTTTCTTTTCCCTATTTCAATCAATGCATTCCTACAAAAATCTTCACAATACCAAGTATTTTATTTAATTTTTAAGATAACTTATTCTAAAGTTCATAGAACCAGATGTTTATACTTAAATTGTATTCATCACTTGTTTGATGAAAATTATTCGGAAAGCATGAAGAAAACAGTTAAATGCTGCTGAGATTTGAACTCAGGATTTCCTGTTTACGAGATAGGAGCTTTAACCACTAAGCCACAGCACCAACGGTAATAGTAAAAAATGCATAAATAATTTATTGTTGATGATGAAAATGTGTTTTCTGCTATAAATTCTTCTTTATATGTATTGTAATCTTAAACACGAAAAGATACTCAATCACTACACAAGGATTCATATATTTTAATAAACAGGTACTCTTATAAAACCCAATTTCATTTCTTGAATTCTTTACAATTTTTTTCATGAAGGTAATAATATTGCTCCAATCTTGGTAGGCATTTCATCTACGTCTTTCTCATAGATATGTACTTTTTTTCATTTTGCAATAACAGTATTCATTCTATAATCTTGAAAATACCTGGGTTTTTATAAGGTTAAAGGTGATCTGTTCAACAGTAAGATGAATCAGACTTTTATATTTTAATTGTATCGGAATAAGACCTAATGAAAATGATTTGTTATATAACAATGAGAAAATGCAAGGCACTGCTGAGAGATGAACTCAGGATCTCCTGTTTACTAGACAGGCGCTTTAACCAGCTAAGCCACAGCACCCACTTGATTCTTAAATTTGAAACACTTTTCTTTATGGTGTTCAAGAGAATATTGCTTTTTCACTTTCATATTCTTTTCTAAGTTCACACACTTCTCTACTCATAAACTTAAGATGAATGAAGACTCTTCACTTATTCAAAAACACCTCTCTAATTTGAAGTTTACCCTATTCATATCATTTTAAAATATACCTTGCTGAAGTATGGATTAGTTGAATTCAACAATAGAGTGATCATTCACCTCTATCTTGTTCTTTGTCATTTTCTTTTCCCTATTTCAGTCAATGCATTCCTACAAAAATCTTCACAATACCAAGCATTTTATTTAATGTTTAAGATAACTTATTCTAAAGTTCATAGAACCAGATGTTTATTCTTAAATTGTATTCAACATTTGTTTGATGAAAATTATTCGGAAAGCATGGAGAAAACATTTAGGTGTTGCTGAGATTTGAACTCAGGATTTCCTGTGTTTGAGACAGGCGCTTTAACCACTAAGCCACAGCACCAACGTTAATAGCAAGAAATGCATACATAATTTATTGTTGATGATGAAAATGTGTTTCCTGCTATAAATTCTTCTTTATATGTATTGTAATCTTAAACAGGAAAACATACTCAATCACTACGCAAGTATTAATATGTTTTAATAAACAGGTACTCTTATAAAACCCAATTTCATTTCTTGAATTCTTTACAATTTTTTTTCATGAAGGTAATAATATTACTCCAATCTAGGTAGACATTTCATCTACGTCTTTCTCATAGATATGTATTTTTTTCATTTTGCAATAACATTATTCATTCTATAATCTTGAAAATACTTGGGTTTTTATAAGGTTAAAGATGATCTGTTCAACAGTAAGATGAATCAGACTTTTATATTTTAATTGTATTGGAATAAGACCTAATGAAAATGATTTGTTATATATTACAATGAGAAAAGCAAGGCGCTGCTGAGATTTGAACTCAGGATCTCCTGTTTACTAGACAGGCGCTTTAACCAGCTAAGCCACAGCACCCACTTGATTCTTAAGTTTGAAACACTTTTCTTTATGGTGTTCAAGAGAATATTGCTTTTTCACTTTCATATTCTTTTCTAAGTTCACACACTTCTCTACTCAAACACTCAAGATGAATGAAGACTCTTCACTTATTCAAAAACACCTCTCTAATTTGAAGCTTACCCTATTCATATCATTTTAAAATATACCTTGCTGAAGAATGGATTAGTTGAATTCAACAATAGAGTGATCATTCACCTGTATCTTGTTCTTTGTCATTTTCTTTTCCCTATTTCAGTCAATGCATTCCTACAAAAATCTTCTCAATACCAAGCATTTTATTTAATTTTTAAGATAACTTATTCTAAAGTTCATAGAACCAGATGTTTATTCTTAAATTGTATTCAACATTTGTTTGATGAAAATTATTCGGAAAGCATGGAGAAAACAGTTAGGTGCTGTTGAGATTTGAACTCAGGATTTCCTGTTTACGAGACAGGCGCTTTAACCACTAAGCCACAGCACCAACGTTAATAGTAAGAAATGCATACATAATTTATTGTTGATGATGAAAATGTGTTTCCTGCTATAAATTCTTCTTTATATGTATTCTAATCTTAAACATGAAAAAAACTCAATCACTACGCAAGTATTAATATGTTTTAATAAACAGGTACTCTTATAAAACTCAATTTCATTTCTTGAATTCTTAAAAAAAAAAATCATGAAGGTATTAATATTGCTCAAATCTAGGTAGAAATTTCATCTACGTCTTTCTCATAGATATGTATTTTTTTCATTTGGCAATAACAGTATTCATTCTATAATCTTGAAAATACTTGTGTTTTTATAAGGTTTAAGATGATCTGTTCAACAGTAAGATGAATCAGACTTTTATATTTTAATTGTATCGGAATAAGACCTAATGACAATGATTTGTTATATAACAATGAGAAAAGCAAGGCACTGCTGAGAGTTGAACTCAGGATCTCCTGTTTACTAGACAGGCGCTTTAACCAGCTAAGCCACAGCACCCACTTGATTCTTAAATTTGAAACACTTTTCTTTATGGTGTTCAAGAGAATATTGCTTTTTCACTTTCATATTCTTTTCTAAGTTCACACACTTCTCTACTCAAACACTTAAGATGAATGAAGACTCCTCACTTATTCAAAAACACCTCTCTAATTTGAAGTTTACCCTATTCATATCATTTTAAAATATACCTTGCTGAAGAATGGATTAGTTGAATTCAACAATAGAGTGATCATTCACCTCTATCTTGTTCTTTGTCATTTTCTTTTCCCTATTTCAGTCAATGCATTCCTACAAAAATCTTCACAATACCAAGCATTTTATTTAATTTTTAAGATAACTTATTCTAAAGTTCATAGACCCAGATATTTATTCTTAAATTGTTTTCAACATTTGTTTGATGAAAATTATTCGGAAAGCATGGAGAAAACATTTAGGTGCTACTGAGATTTGAACTCAGGATTTCCTGTTTACGAGACAGGCGCTTTAACCACTAAGCCACAGCACCAACGTTAATAGTATGAAATGCATACATAATTTATTGTTGATGATGAAAATGTGTTTCCTGCTATAAATTCTTCTTTATATGTATTGTAATCTTAAACACGAAAACATACTCAATCACTACGCAAGTATTAATATGTTTTGATAAACAGGTACTCTTATAAAACTCAATTTCATTTCTTGAATTCTTTAAAAAAAAATCATGAAGGTATTAATATTTCTCAAATCTAGGTAGAAATTTCATCTACGTCTTTCTCATAGATATGTATTTTTTTCATTTTGCAATAACAGTATTCATTCTATAATCTTGAAAATACTTGTGTTTTTATAAGGTTTAAGATGATCTGTTCAACAGTAAGATGAATCAGACTTTTATATTTTAATTGTATCGGAATAAGACCTAATGAAAATGATTTGTTATATAACAATGAGAAAAGCAAGGCACTGCTGAGAGTTGAACTCAGGATCTCCTGTTTACTAGACAGGTGCTTTAACCAGCTAAGCCACAGCACCCACTTGATTCTTAAATTTGAAACACTTTTCTTTATGGTGTTCAAGAGAATATTGCTTTTTCACTTTTATATTCTTTTCTAAGTTCACACACTTCTCTACTCAAACACTTAAGATGAATGAAGACTCTTCACTTATTCAAAAACACCTCTCTAATTCGAAGTTTACCCTATTTATATCATTTTAAAATATACCTTGCTGAAGAATGGATTAGTTGAATTCAACAATAGAGTGATCATTCACCTCTATCTTGTTCTTTGTCATTTTCTTTTCCCTATTTCAATCAATGCATTCCTACAAAAATCCTCACAATACCAAGTATTTAATTTAATTTTTAAGATAACTTATTCTAAAGTTCATAGAACCAGATGTTTATACTTAAATTGTATTCATCACTTGTTTGATGAAAATTATTCGGAAAGCATGAAGAAAACAGTTAAATGCTGCTGAGATTTGAACTCAGGATTTCCTGTTTACGAGATAGGACCTTTAACCACTAAGCCACAGCACCAACGGTAATAGTAAAAAATGCATAAATAATTTATTGTTGATGATGAAAATGTGTTTTCTGCTATAAATTCTTCTTTATATGTATTGTAATCTTAAACACGAAAAGATACTCAATCACTACGCAAGGATTCATATATTTTAATAAGCAGGTACTCTTATAAAACCCAATTTCATTTCTTGAATTCTTTACAATTTTTTTTCATGAAGGTAATAATATTGCTCCAATCTTGGTAGACATTTCATCTACGTCTTTCTCATAGATATGTACTTTTTTTCATTTTGCAATAATAGTATTCATTCTATAATCTTGAAAATACCTGGGTTTTTATAAGGTTAAAGGTGATCTGTTCAACAGTAAGATGAATCAGACTTTTATATTTTAATTGTATCGGAATAAGACCTAATGAAAATGATTTGTTATATAACAATGAGAAAATGCAAGGCACTGCTGAGAGATGAACTCAGGATCTCCTGTTTACTAGACAGGCGCTTTAACCAGCTGTGCCACAGCACCCACTTGATTCTTAAATTTGAAACACTTTTCTTTATGGTGTTCAAGAGAATATTGCTTTTTCACTTTCATATTCTTTTCTAAGTTCACACACTTCTCTACTCAAACACTTAAGATGAATGAAGACTCCTCACTTATTCAAAAACACCTCTCTAATTTGAAGTTTACCCTATTCATATCATTTTAAAATATACCTTGCTGAAGAATGGATTAGTTGAATTCAACAATAGAGTGATCATTCACCTCTATCTTGTTCTTTGTCATTTTCTTTTCCCTATTTCAGTCAATGCATTCCTACAAAAATCTTCACAATACCAAGCATTTTATTTAATTTTTAAGATAACTTATTCTAAAGTTCATAGAACCAGATATTTATTCTTAAATTGTTTTCAACATTTGTTTGATGAAAATTATTCGGAAAGCATGGAGAAAACATTTAGGTGCTGCTGAGATTTGAACTCAGGATTTCCTGTTTACGAGACAGGCGCTTTAACCACTAAGCCACAGCACCAACGTTAATAGTAAGAAATGCATACATAATTTATTGTTGATGATGAAAATGTGTTTCCTGCTATAAATTCTTCTTTATATGTATTGTAATCTTAAACACGAAAACATACTCAATCACTACGCAAGTATTAATATGTTTTGATAAACAGGTACTCTTATAAAACTCAATTTCATTTCTTGAATTCTTTAAAAAAAATCATGAAGGTATTAATATTGCTCAAATCTAGGTAGAAATTTAATCTACGTCTTTCTCATAGATATGTATTTTTTTCATTTTGCAATAACAGTATTCATTCTATAATCTTGAAAATACTTGT
Organism: Lissotriton vulgaris; assembly: GCF_964263255.1. Classification (NCBI taxonomy): domain Eukaryota; kingdom Metazoa; phylum Chordata; class Amphibia; order Caudata; family Salamandridae; genus Lissotriton; species Lissotriton vulgaris. The sequence continues at coordinate 444,488,960 of NC_141700.1, forward strand.
GTTTTTATAAGGTTTAAGATGATCTGTTCAACAGTAAGATGAATCAGACTTTTATATTTTAATTGTATCGGAATAAGACCTAATGAAAATGATTTGTTATATAACAATGAGAAAAGCAAGGCACTGCTCAGAGTTGAACTCAGGATCTCCTGTTTACTAGACAGGCGCTTTAACCAGCTAAGCCACAGCACCCACTTGATTCTTAAATTTGAAACACTTTTCTTTATGGTGTTCAAGAGAATATTGCTTTTTCACTTTCATATTCTTTTCTAAGTTCACACACTTCTCTACTCAAACACTTAAGATGAATGAAGACTCTTCACTTATTCAAAAACACCTCTCTAATTTGAAGTTTACCCTATTCATATCATTTTAAAATATACCTTGCTGAAGAATGGATTAGTTGAATTTAACAATAGAGTGATCATTCACCTCTATCTTGTTCTTTGTCATTTTCTTTTCCCTATTTCAATCAATGCATTCCTACAAAAATCTTCACAATACCAAGTATTTTATTTAATTTTTAAGATAACTTATTCTAAAGTTCATAGAACCAGATGTTTATACTTAAATTGTATTCATCACTTGTTTGATGAAAATTATTCGGAAAGCATGGAGAAAACAGTTAGGTTCTGCTGAGATTTGAACTCAGGATTTCCTGTTTACGAGAAAGGCGCTTTAACCACTAAGCGACAGCACCAACGTTAATAGTAAGAAATGCATAAATTATTCATTGTTGATGATGAAAATGTGTTTCCTGCTATAAATCCTTCTTTATATGTATTGTAATCTTAAACAGGAAAACATACTCAATCACTACGCAAGTATTAATATGTTTTAATAAACAGGTACTCTTATAAAACCCAATTTCATTTCTTGAATTCTTTACAATTTTTTTAATGAAGGTAATAATATTACTCCAATCTAGGTAGACATTTCATCTACGTCTTTCTCATAGATATGTATTTTTTTCATTTTGCAATAACATTATTCATTCTATAATCTTGAAAATACTTGGGTTTTTATAAGGTTAAAGATGATCTGTTCAACAGTAAGATGAATCAGACTTTTATATTTTAATTGTATCGGAATAAGACCTAATGAAAATGATTTGTTATATAACAATGAGAAAAGCAATGCACTGCTCAGAGTTGAACTCAGGATCTCCTGTTTACTAGACAGGCGCTTTTACCAGCTAAGCCACAGCACCCACTTGATTCTTTATTTTGAAACACTTTTCTTTATGCTGTTCAAGAGAATATTGCTTTTTCACTATCATATTCTTTTCTAAGTTCACACACTTCTCTACTCAAACACTTAAGATGAATGAAGACTCTTCACTTATTCAAAAACACCTCTCTAATTTGAAGTTTACCCTATTCATATCATTTTAAAATATCCCTTGCTGAAGAATGGATTAGTTGAATTCAACAAAAGAGTGATCATTCACCTCTATCTTGTTCTTTGTCATTTTCTTTTCCCTATTTCAGTCAATGCATTCCTACAAAAATCTTCACAATACCAAGCATTTTATTTAATGTTTAAGATAACTTATTCTAAAGTTCATAGATCCAGATGTTTATTCTTAAATTGTATTCAACATTTGTTTGATGTAAATTATTCGGAAAGCATGGAGAAAACAGTTAGGTTCTGCTGAGATTTGAACTCAGGATTTCCTGTTTCCGAGAAAGGCGCTTTAACCACTAAGCCACAGCACCAACGTTAATAGTAAGAAATGCATAAATTATTCATTGTTGATGATGAAAATGTGTTTCCTGCTATAAATTCTTCTTTATATGTATTGTAATCTTAAACAGGAAAACATACTCAATCACTACGCAAGTATTAATATGTTTTAATAAACAGGTACTCTTATAAAACCCAATTTCATTTCTTGAATTCTTTACAATTTTTTTTCATGAAGGTAATAATATTACTCCAATCTAGGTAGACATTTCATCTATGTCTTTCTCATAGATATGTATTTTTTTCATTTTGCAATAACATTATTCATTCTATAATCTTGAAAATACTTGGGTTTTTATAAGGTTAAAGATGATCTGTTCAACAGTAAGATGAATCAGACTTTTATATTTTAATTGTATTGGAATAAGACCTAATGAAAATGATTTGTTATATATTACAATGAGAAAAGCAAGGCGCTGCTGAGATCTGAACTCAGGATCTCCTGTTTACTAGACAGGCGCTTTAACCAGCTAAGCCACAGCACCCACTTGATTCTTAAGTTTGAAACACTTTTCTTTATGGTGTTTAAGAGAATATTGCTTTTTTACTTTCATATTCTTTTCTAAGTTCACACACTTCTCTACTCAAACACTTAAGATGAATGAAGACTCTTCACTTATTCAAAAACACCTCTCTAATTTGAAGCTTACCCTATTCATATCATTTTAAAATATACCTTGCTGAAGAATGGATTAGTTGAATTCAACAATAGAGTGATCATTCACCTCTATCTTGTTCTTTGTCATTTTCTTTTCCCTATTTCAGTCAATGCATTCCTACAAAAATCTTCTCAATACCAAGCATTTTATTTAATTTTTAAGATAACTTATTCTAAAGTTCATAGAACCAGATGTTTATTCTTAAATTGTATTCAACATTTGTTTGATGAAAATTATTCAGAAAGCATGGAGAAAACAGTTAGGTGCGGTTGAGATTTGAACTCAGGATTTCCTGTTTACGAGACAGGCGCTTTAACCACTAAGCCACAGCACCAACGTTAATAGTAAGAAATGCATACATAATTTATTGTTGATGATGAAAATGTGTTTCCTGCTATAAATTCTTCTTTATATGTATTGTAATCTTAAACACGAAAACATACTCAATCACTACGCAAGTATTAATATGTTTTGATAAACAGGTACTCTTATAAAACTCAATTTCATTTCTTGAATTCTTTAAAAAAAATCATGAAGGTATTAATATTGCTCAAATCTAGGTAGAAATTTCATCTACGTCTTTCTCATAGATATGTATTTTTTTCATTTTGCAATAACAGTATTCATTCTATAATCTTGAAAATACTTGTGTTTTTATAAGGTTTAAGATGATCTGTTCAACAGTAAGATGAATCAGACTTTTATATTTTAATTGTATCGGAATAAGACCTAATGAAAATGATTTGTTATATAACAATGAGAAAAGCAAGGCACTGCTCAGAGTTGAACTCAGGATCTCCTGTTTACTAGACAGGCGCTTTAACCAGCTAAGCCACAGCACCCACTTGATTCTTAAATTTGAAACACTTTTCTTTATGGTGTTCAAGAGAATATTGCTTTTTCACTTTCATATTCTTTTCTAAGTTCACACACTTCTCTACTCAAACACTTAAGATGAATGAAGACTCTTCACTTATTCAAAAACACCTCTCTAATTTGAAGTTTACCCTATTCATATCATTTTAAAATATACCTTGCTGAAGAATGGATTAGTTGAATTTAACAATAGAGTGATCATTCACCTCTATCTTGTTCTTTGTCATTTTCTTTTCCCTATTTCAGTCAATGCATTCCTACAAAAATCTTCACAATACCAAGCATTTTATTTAATGTTTAAGATAACTTATTCTAAAGTTCATAGATCCAGATGTTTATTCTTAAATTGTATTCAACATTTGTTTGATGTAAATTATTCGGAAAGCATGGAGAAAACAGTTAGGTTCTGCTGAGATTTGAACTCAGGATTTCCTGTTTCCGAGAAAGGCGCTTTAACCGCTAAGCCACAGCACCAACGTTAATAGTAAGAAATGCATAAATTATTCATTGTTGATGATGAAAATGTGTTTCCTGCTATAAATTCTTCTTTATATGTATTGTAATCTTAAACAGGAAAACATACTCAATCACTACGCAAGTATTAATATGTTTTAATAAACAGGTACTCTTATAAAACCCAATTTCATTTCTTGAATTCTTTACAATTTTTTTTCATGAAGGTAATAATATTACTCCAATCTAGGTAGACATTTCATCTACGTCTTTCTCATAGATATGTATTTTTTTCATTTTGCAATAACATTATTCATTCTATAATCTTGAAAATACTTGGGTTTTTATAAGGTTAAAGATGATCTGTTCAACAGTAAGATGAATCAGACTTTTATATTTTAATTGTATTGGAATAAGACCTAATGAAAATGATTTGTTATATATTACAATGAGAAAAGAAAGGCGCTGCTGAGATCTGAACTCAGGATCTCCTGTTTACTAGACAGGCGCTTTAACCAGCTAAGCCACAGCACCCACTTGATTCTTAAGTTTGAAACACTTTTCTTTATGGTGTTTAAGAGAATATTGCTTTTTTACTTTCATATTCTTTTCTAAGTTCACACACTTCTCTACTCAAACACGTAAGATGAATGAAGACTCTTCACTTATTCAAAAACACCTCTCTAATTTGAAGTTTACCCTATTCATATCATTTTAAAATATACCTTGCTGAAGAATGGATTAGTTGAATTCAACAATAGAGTGATCATTCACCTCTATCTTGTTCTTTGTCATTTTCTTTTCCCTATTTCAGTCAATGCATTCCTACAAAAATCTTCACAATACCAAGCATTTTATTTAATTTTTAAGATAACTTATTCTAAAGTTCATAGACCCAGATATTTATTCTTAAATTGTTTTCAACATTTGTTTGATGAAAATTATTCGGAAAGCATGGAGAAAACATTTAGGTGCTGCTGAGATTTGAACTCAGGATTTCCTGTTTACGAGACAGGCGCTTTAACCACTAAGCCACAGCACCAACGTTAATAGTATGAAATGCATACATAATTTATTGTTGATGATGAAAATGTGTTTCCTGCTATAAATTCTTCTTTATATGTATTGTAATCTTAAACACGAAAACATACTCAATCACTACGCAAGTATTAATATGTTTTGATAAACAGGTACTCTTATAAAACTCAATTTCATTTCTTGAATTCTTTAAAAAAAAATCATGAAGGTATTAATATTGCTCAAATCTAGGTAGAAATTTCATCTACGTCTTTCTCATAGATATGTATTTTTTTCATTTTGCAATAACAGTATTCATTCTATAATCTTGAAAATACTTGTGTTTTTATAAGGTTTAAGATGATCTGTTCAACAGTAAGATGAATCAGACTTTTATATTTTAATTGTATCGGAATAAGACCTAATGAAAATGATTTGTTATATAACAATGAGAAAAGCAAGGCACTGCTGAGAGTTGAACTCAGGATCTCCTGTTTACTAGACAGGCGCTTTAACCAGCTAAGCCACAGCACCCACTTGATTCTTAAATTTGAAACACTTTTCTTTATGGTGTTCAAGAGAATATTGCTTTTTCACTTTTATATTCTTTTCTAAGTTCACACACTTCTCTACTCAAACACTTAAGATGAATGAAGACTCTTCACTTATTCAAAAACACCTCTCTAATTTGAAGTTTACCCTATTCATATCATTTTAAAATATACCTTGCTGAAGAATGGATTAGTTGAATTCAACAATAGAGTGATCATTCACCTCTATCTTGTTCTTTGTCATTTTCTTTTCCCTATTTCAATCAATGCATTCCTACAAAAATCCTCACAATACCAGGTATTTAATTTAATTTTTAAGATAACTTATTCAAAAGTTCATAGAACCAGATGTTTATACTTAAATTGTATTCATCACTTGTTTGATGAAAATTATTCGGAAAGCATGAAGAAAACAGTTAAATGCTGCTGAGATTTGAACTCAGGATTTCCTGTTTACGAGATAGGACCTTTAACCACTAAGCCACAGCACCAACGGTAATAGTAAAAAATGCATAAATAATTTATTGTTGATGATGAAAATGTGTTTTCTGCTATAAATTCTTCTTTATATGTATTGTAATCTTAAACACGAAAAGATACTCAATCACTACGCAAGGATTCATATATTTTAATAAGCAGGTACTCTTATAAAACCCAATTTCATTTCTTGAATTCTTTACAATTTTTTTTCATGAAGGTAATAATATTGCTCCAATCTTGGTAGACATTTCATCTACGTCTTTCTCATAGATATGTACTTTTTTCATTTTGCAATAATAGTATTCATTCTATAATCTTGAAAATACCTGGGTTTTTATAAGGTTAAAGGTGATCTGTTCAACAGTAAGATGAATCAGACTTTTATATTTTAATTGTATCGGAATAAGACCTAATGAAAATGATTTGTTATATAACAATGAGAAAATGCAAGGCACTGCTGAGAGATGAACTCAGGATCTCCTGTTTACTAGACAGGCGCTTTAACCAGCTGTGCCACAGCACCCACTTGATTCTTAAATTTGAAACACTTTTCTTTATGGTGTTCAAGAGAATATTGCTTTTTCACTTTCATATTCTTTTCTAAGTTCACACACTTCTCTACTCAAACACTTAAGATGAATGAAGACTCCTCACTTATTCAAAAACACCTCTCTAATTTGAAGTTTACCCTATTCATATCATTTTAAAATATACCTTGCTGAAGAATGGATTAGTTGAATTCAACAATAGAGTGATCATTCACCTCTATCTTGTTCTTTGTCATTTTCTTTTCCCTATTTCAGTCAATGCATTCCTACAAAAATCTTCACAATACCAAGCATTTTATTTAATTTTTAAGATAACTTATTCTAAAGTTCATAGAACCAGATATTTATTCTTAAATTGTTTTCAACATTTGTTTGATGAAAATTATTCGGAAAGCATGGAGAAAACATTTAGGTGCTGCTGAGATTTGAACTCAGGATTTCCTGTTTACGAGACAGGCGCTTTAACCACTAAGCCACAGCACCAACGTTAATAGTAAGAAATGCATACATAATTTATTGTTGATGATGAAAATGTGTTTCCTGCTATAAATTCTTCTTTATATGTATTGTAATCTTAAACACGAAAACATACTCAATCACTACGCAAGTATTAATATGTTTTGATAAACAGGTACTCTTATAAAACTCAATTTCATTTCTTGAATTCTTTAAAAAAAATCATGAAGGTATTAATATTGCTCAAATCTAGGTAGAAATTTCATCTACGTCTTTCTCATAGATATGTATTTTTTTCATTTTGCAATAACAGTATTCATTCTATAATCTTGAAAATACTTGTGTTTTTATAAGGTTTAAGATGATCTGTTCAACAGTAAGATGAATCAGACTTTTATATTTTAATTGTATCGGAATAAGACCTAATGAAAATGATTTGTTATATAACAATGAGAAAAGCAAGGCACTGCTCAGAGTTGAACTCAGGATCTCCTGTTTACTAGACAGGCGCTTTAACCAGCTAAGCCACAGCACCCACTTGATTCTTAAATTTGAAACACTTTTCTTTATGGTGTTCAAGAGAATATTGCTTTTTCACTTTCATATTCTTTTCTAAGTTCACACACTTCTCTACTCAAACACTTAAGATGAATGAAGACTCTTCACTTATTCAAAAACACCTCTCTAATTTGAAGTTTACCCTATTCATATCATTTTAAAATATACCTTGCTGAAGAATGGATTAGTTGAATTTAACAATAGAGTGATCATTCACCTCTATCTTGTTCTTTGTCATTTTCTTTTCCCTATTTCAATCAATGCATTCCTACAAAAATCTTCACAATACCAAGTATTTTATTTAATTTTTAAGATAACTTATTCTAAAGTTCATAGAACCAGATGTTTATACTTAAATTGTATTCATCACTTGTTTGATGAAAATTATTCGGAAAGCATGGAGAAAACAGTTAGGTTCTGCTGAGATTTGAACTCAGGATTTCCTGTTTACGAGAAAGGCGCTTTAACCACTAAGCCACAGCACCAACGTTAATAGTAAGAAATGCATAAATTATTCATTGTTGATGATGAAAATGTGTTTCCTGCTATAAATCCTTCTTTATATGTATTGTAATCTTAAACAGGAAAACATACTCAATCACTACGCAAGTATTAATATGTTTTAATAAACGGGTACTCTTATAAAACCCAATTTCATTTCTTGAATTCTTTACAATTTTTTTAATGAAGGTAATAATATTACTCCAATCTAGGTAGACATTTCATCTACGTCTTTCTCATAGATATGTATTTTTTTCATTTTGCAATAACATTATTCATTCTATAATCTTGAAAATACTTGGGTTTTTATAAGGTTAAAGATGATCTGTTCAACAGTAAGATGAATCAGACTTTTATATTTTAATTGTATCGGAATAAGACCTAATGAAAATGATTTGTTATATAACAATGAGAAAAGCAATGCACTGCTCAGAGTTGAACTCAGGATCTCCTGTTTACTAGACAGGCGCTTTTACCAGCTAAGCCACAGCACCCACTTGATTCTTTATTTTGAAACACTTTTCTTTATGCTGTTCAAGAGAATATTGCTTTTTCACTATCATATTCTTTTCTAAGTTCACACACTTCTCTACTCAAACACTTAAGATGAATGAAGACTCTTCACTTATTCAAAAACACCTCTCTAATTTGAAGTTTACCCTATTCATATCATTTTAAAATATCCCTTGCTGAAGAATGGATTAGTTGAATTCAACAAAAGAGTGATCATTCACCTCTATCTTGTTCTTTGTCATTTTCTTTTCCCTATTTCAGTCAATGCATTCCTACAAAAATCTTCACAATACCAAGCATTTTATTTAATGTTTAAGATAACTTATTCTAAAGTTCATAGATCCAGATGTTTATTCTTAAATTGTATTCAACATTTGTTTGATGTAAATTATTCGGAAAGCATGGAGAAAACAGTTAGGTTCTGCTGAGATTTGAACTCAGGATTTCCTGTTTCCGAGAAAGGCGCTTTAACCACTAAGCCACAGCACCAACGTTAATAGTAAGAAATGCATAAATTATTCATTGTTGATGATGAAAATGTGTTTCCTGCTATAAATTCTTCTTTATATGTATTGTAATCTTAAACAGGAAAACATACTCAATCACTACGCAAGTATTAATATGTTTTAATAAACAGGTACTCTTATAAAACCCAATTTCATTTCTTGAATTCTTTACAATTTTTTTTCATGAAGGTAATAATATTACTCCAATCTAGGTAGACATTTCATCTACGTCTTTCTCATAGATATGTATTTTTTTCATTTTGCAATAACATTATTCATTCTATAATCTTGAAAATACTTGGGTTTTTATAAGGTTAAAGATGATCTGTTCAACAGTAAGATGAATCAGACTTTTATATTTTAATTGTATTGGAATAAGACCTAATGAAAATGATTTGTTATATATTACAATGAGAAAAGCAAGGCGCTGCTGAGATCTGAACTCAGGATCTCCTGTTTACTAGACAGGCGCTTTAACCAGCTAAGCCACAGCACCCACTTGATTCTTAAGTTTGAAACACTTTTCTTTATGGTGTTTAAGAGAATATTGCTTTTTTACTTTCATATTCTTTTCTAAGTTCACACACTTCTCTACTCAAACACTTAAGATGAATGAAGACTCTTCACTTATTCAAAAACACCTCTCTAATTTGAAGCTTACCCTATTCATATCATTTTAAAATATACCTTGCTGAAGAATGGATTAGTTGAATTCAACAATAGAGTGATCATTCACCTCTATCTTGTTCTTTGTCATTTTCTTTTCCCTATTTCAGTCAATGCATTCCTACAAAAATCTTCTCAATACCAAGCATTTTATTTAATTTTTAAGATAACTTATTCTAAAGTTCATAGAACCAGATGTTTATTCTTAAATTGTATTCAACATTTGTTTGATGAAAATTATTCAGAAAGCATGGAGAAAACAGTTAGGTGCTGTTGAGATTTGAACTCAGGATTTCCTGTTTACGAGACAGGCGCTTTAACCACTAAGCCACAGCACCAACGTTAATAGTAAGAAATGCATACATAATTTATTGTTGATGATGAAAATGTGTTTCCTGCTATAAATTCTTCTTTATATGTATTGTAATCTTAAACACGAAAACATACTCAATCACTACGCAAGTATTAATATGTTTTGATAAACAGGTACTCTTATAAAACTCAATTTCATTTCTTGAATTCTTTAAAAAAAATCATGAAGGTATTAATATTGCTCAAATCTAGGTAGAAATTTCATCTACGTCTTTCTCATAGATATGTATTTTTTTCATTTTGCAATAACAGTATTCATTCTATAATCTTGAAAATACTTGTGTTTTTATAAGGTTTAAGATGATCTGTTCAACAGTAAGATGAATCAGACTTTTATATTTTAATTGTATCGGAATAAGACCTAATGAAAATGATTTGTTATATAACAATGAGAAAAGCAAGGCACTGCTCAGAGTTGAACTCAGGATCTCCTGTTTACTAGACAGGCGCTTTAACCAGCTAAGCCACAGCACCCACTTGATTCTTAAATTTGAAACACTTTTCTTTATGGTGTTCAAGAGAATATTGCTTTTTCACTTTCATATTCTTTTCTAAGTTCACACACTTCTCTACTCAAACACTTAAGATGAATGAAGACTCTTCACTTATTCAAAAACACCTCTCTAATTTGAAGTTTACCCTATTCATATCATTTTAAAATATACCTTGCTGAAGAATGGATTAGTTGAATTTAACAATAGAGTGATCATTCACCTCTATCTTGTTCTTTGTCATTTTCTTTTCCCTATTTCAGTCAATGCATTCCTACAAAAATCTTCACAATACCAAGCATTTTATTTAATGTTTAAGATAACTTATTCTAAAGTTCATAGATCCAGATGTTTATTCTTAAATTGTATTCAACATTTGTTTGATGTAAATTATTCGGAAAGCATGGAGAAAACAGTTAGGTTCTGCTGAGATTTGAACTCAGGATTTCCTGTTTACGAGAAAGGCGCTTTAACCACTAAGCCACAGCACCAACGTTAATAGTAAGAAATGCATAAATTATTCATTGTTGATGATGAAAATGTGTTTCCTGCTATAAATTCTTCTTTATATGTATTGTAATCTTAAACAGGAAAACATACTCAATCACTACGCAAGTATTAATATGTTTTAATAAACAGGTACTCTTATAAAACCCAATTTCATTTCTTGAATTCTTTACAATTTTTTTTCATGAAGGTAATAATATTACTCCAATCTAGGTAGACATTTCATCTACGTCTTTCTCATAGATATGTATTTTTTTCATTTTGCAATAACATTATTCATTCTATAATCTTGAAAATACTTGGGTTTTTATAAGGTTAAAGATGATCTGTTCAACAGTAAGATGAATCAGACTTTTATATTTTAATTGTATTGGAATAAGACCTAATGAAAATGATTTGTTATATATTACAATGAGAAAAGCAAGGCGCTGCTGAGATCTGAACTCAGGATCTCCTGTTTACTAGACAGGCGCTTTAACCAGCTAAGCCACAGCACCCACTTGATTCTTAAGTTTGAAACACTTTTCTTTATGGTGTTTAAGAGAATATTGCTTTTTTACTTTCATATTCTTTTCTAAGTTCACACACTTCTCTACTCAAACACTTAAGATGAATGAAGACTCTTCACTTATTCAAAAACACCTCTCTAATTTGAAGTTTACCCTATTCATATCATTTTAAAATATACCTTGCTGAAGAATGGATTAGTTGAATTCAACAATAGAGTGATCATTCACCTCTATCTTGTTCTTTGTCATTTTCTTTTCCCTATTTCAGTCAATGCATTCCTACAAAAATCTTCACAATACCAAGCATTTTATTTAATTTTTAAGATAACTTATTCTAAAGTTCATAGACCCAGATATTTATTCTTAAATTGTTTTCAACATTTGTTTGATGAAAATTATTCGGAAAGCATGGAGAAAACATTTAGGTGCTGCTGAGATTTGAACTCAGGATTTCCTGTTTACGAGACAGGCGCTTTAACCACTAAGCCACAGCACCAACGTTAATAGTATGAAATGCATACATAATTTATTGTTGATGATGAAAATGTGTTTCCTGCTATAAATTCTTCTTTATATGTATTGTAATCTTAAACACGAAAACATACTCAATCACTACGCAAGTATTAATATGTTTTGATAAACAGGTACTCTTATAAAACTCAATTTCATTTCTTGAATTCTTTAAAAAAAATCATGAAGGTATTAATATTGCTCAAATCTAGGTAGAAATTTCATCTACGTCTTTCTCATAGATATGTATTTTTTTCATTTTGCAATAACAGTATTCATTCTATAATCTTGAAAATACTTGTGTTTTTATAAGGTTTAAGATGATCTGTTCAACAGTAAGATGAATCAGACTTTTATATTTTAATTGTATCGGAATAAGACCTAATGAAAATGATTTGTTATATAACAATGAGAAAAGCAAGGCACTGCTGAGAGTTGAACTCAGGATCTCCTGTTTACTAGACAGGCGCTTTAACCAGCTAAGCCACAGCACCCACTTGATTCTTAAATTTGAAACACTTTTCTTTATGGTGTTCAAGAGAATATTGCTTTTTCACTTTTATATTCTTTTCTAAGTTCACACACTTCTCTACTCAAACACTTAAGATGAATGAAGACTCTTCACTTATTCAAAAACACCTCTCTAATTTGAAGTTTACCCTATTCATATCATTTTAAAATATACCTTGCTGAAGAATGGATTAGTTGAATTCAACAATAGAGTGATCATTCACCTCTATCTTGTTCTTTGTCATTTTCTTTTCCCTATTTCAATCAATGCATTCCTACAAAAATCCTCACAATACCAGGTATTTAATTTAATTTTTAAGATAACTTATTCTAAAGTTCATAGAACCAGATGTTTATACTTAAATTGTATTCATCACTTGTTTGATGAAAATTATTCGGAAAGCATGAAGAAAACAGTTAAATGCTGCTGAGATTTGAACTCAGGATTTCCTGTTTACGAGATAGGACCTTTAACCACTAAGCCACAGCACCAACGGTAATAGTAAAAAATGCATAAATAATTTATTGTTGATGATGAAAATGTGTTTTCTGCTATAAATTCTTCTTTATATGTATTGTAATCTTAAACACGAAAAGATACTCAATCACTACGCAAGGATTCATATATTTTAATAAGCAGGTACTCTTATAAAACCCAATTTCATTTCTTGAATTCTTTACAATTTTTTTTCATGAAGGTAATAATATTGCTCCAATCTTGGTAGACATTTCATCTACGTCTTTCTCATAGATATGTACTTTTTTCATTTTGCAATAATAGTATTCATTCTATAATCTTGAAAATACCTGGGTTTTTATAAGGTTAAAGGTGATCTGTTCAACAGTAAGATGAATCAGACTTTTATATTTTAATTGTATCGGAATAAGACCTAATGAAAATGATTTGTTATATAACAATGAGAAAATGCAAGGCACTGCTGAGAGATGAACTCAGGATCTCCTGTTTACTAGACAGGCGCTTTAACCAGCTGTGCCACAGCACCCACTTGATTCTTAAATTTGAAACACTTTTCTTTATGGTGTTCAAGAGAATATTGCTTTTTCACTTTCATATTCTTTTCTAAGTTCACACACTTCTCTACTCAAACACTTAAGATGAATGAAGACTCCTCACTTATTCAAAAACACCTCTCTAATTTGAAGTTTACCCTATTCATATCATTTTAAAATATACCTTGCTGAAGAATGGATTAGTTGAATTCAACAATAGAGTGATCATTCACCTCTATCTTGTTCTTTGTCATTTTCTTTTCCCTATTTCAGTCAATGCATTCCTACAAAAATCTTCACAATACCAAGCATTTTATTTAATTTTTAAGATAACTTATTCTAAAGTTCATAGAACCAGATATTTATTCTTAAATTGTTTTCAACATTTGTTTGATGAAAATTATTCGGAAAGCATGGAGAAAACATTTAGGTGCTGCTGAGATTTGAACTCAGGATTTCCTGTTTACGAGACAGGCGCTTTAACCACTAAGCCACAGCACCAACGTTAATAGTAAGAAATGCATACATAATTTATTGTTGATGATGAAAATGTGTTTCCTGCTATAAATTCTTCTTTATATGTATTGTAATCTTAAACACGAAAACATACTCAATCACTACGCAAGTATTAATATGTTTTGATAAACAGGTACTCTTATAAAACTCAATTTCATTTCTTGAATTCTTTAAAAAAAATCATGAAGGTATTAATATTGCTCAAATCTAGGTAGAAATTTCATCTACGTCTTTCTCATAGATATGTATTTTTTTCATTTTGCAATAACAGTATTCATTCTATAATCTTGAAAATACTTGTGTTTTTATAAGGTTTAAGATGATCTGTTCAACAGTAAGATGAATCAGACTTTTATATTTTAATTGTATCGGAATAAGACCTAATGAAAATGATTTGTTATATAACAATGAGAAAAGCAAGGCACTGCTCAGAGTTGAACTCAGGATCTCCTGTTTACTAGACAGGCGCTTTAACCAGCTAAGCCACAGCACCCACTTGATTCTTAAATTTGAAACACTTTTCTTTATGGTGTTCAAGAGAATATTGCTTTTTCACTTTCATATTCTTTTCTAAGTTCACACACTTCTCTACTCAAACACTTAAGATGAATGAAGACTCTTCACTTATTCAAAAACACCTCTCTAATTTGAAGTTTACCCTATTCATATCATTTTAAAATATACCTTGCTGAAGAATGGATTAGTTGAATTTAACAATAGAGTGATCATTCACCTCTATCTTGTTCTTTGTCATTTTCTTTTCCCTATTTCAATCAATGCATTCCTACAAAAATCTTCACAATACCAAGTATTTTATTTAATTTTTAAGATAACTTATTCTAAAGTTCATAGAACCAGATGTTTATACTTAAATTGTATTCATCACTTGTTTGATGAAAATTATTCGGAAAGCATGGAGAAAACAGTTAGGTTCTGCTGAGATTTGAACTCAGGATTTCCTGTTTACGAGAAAGGCGCTTTAACCACTAAGCCACAGCACCAACGTTAATAGTAAGAAATGCATAAATTATTCATTGTTGATGATGAAAATGTGTTTCCTGCTATAAATCCTTCTTTATATGTATTGTAATCTTAAACAGGAAAACATACTCAATCACTACGCAAGTATTAATATGTTTTAATAAACAGGTACTCTTATAAAACCCAATTTCATTTCTTGAATTCTTTACAATTTTTTTTCATGAAGGTAATAATATTACTCCAATCTAGGTAGACATTTCATCTACGTCTTTCTCATAGATATGTATTTTTTTCATTTTGCAATAACATTATTCATTCTATAATCTTGAAAATACTTGGGTTTTTATAAGGTTAAAGATGATCTGTTCAACAGTAAGATGAATCAGACTTTTATATTTTAATTGTATCGGAATAAGACCTAATGAAAATGATTTGTTATATAACAATGAGAAAAGCAATGCACTGCTCAGAGTTGAACTCAGGATCTCCTGTTTACTAGACAGGCGCTTTTACCAGCTAAGCCACAGCACCCACTTGATTCTTTATTTTGAAACACTTTTCTTTATGCTGTTCAAGAGAATATTGCTTTTTCACTATCATATTCTTTTCTAAGTTCACACACTTCTCTACTCAAACACTTAAGATGAATGAAGACTCTTCACTTATTCAAAAACACCTCTCTAATTTGAAGTTTACCCTATTCATATCATTTTAAAATATCCCTTGCTGAAGAATGGATTAGTTGAATTCAACAATAGAGTGATCATTCACCTCTATCTTGTTCTTTGTCATTTTCTTTTCCCTATTTCAGTCAATGCATTCCTACAAAAATCTTCACAATACCAAGCATTTTATTTAATGTTTAAGATAACTTATTCTAAAGTTCATAGATCCAGATGTTTATTCTTAAATTGTATTCAACATTTGTTTGATGTAAATTATTCGGAAAGCATGGAGAAAACAGTTAGGTTCTGCTGAGATTTGAACTCAGGATTTCCTGTTTACGAGAAAGGCGCTTTAACCACTAAGCCACAGCACCAACGTTAATAGTAAGAAATGCATAAATTATTCATTGTTGATGATGAAAATGTGTTTCCTGCTATAAATTCTTCTTTATATGTATTGTAATCTTAAACAGGAAAACATACTCAATCACTACGCAAGTATTAATATGTTTTAATAAACAGGTACTCTTATAAAACCCAATTTCATTTCTTGAATTCTTTACAATTTTTTTTCATGAAGGTAATAATATTACTCCAATCTAGGTAGACATTTCATCTACGTCTTTCTCATAGATATGTATTTTTTTCATTTTGCAATAACATTATTCATTCTATAATCTTGAAAATACTTGGGTTTTTATAAGGTTAAAGATGATCTGTTCAACAGTAAGATGAATCAGACTTTTATATTTTAATTGTATTGGAATAAGACCTAATGAAAATGATTTGTTATATATTACAATGAGAAAAGCAAGGCGCTGCTGAGATCTGAACTCAGGATCTCCTGTTTACTAGACAGGCGCTTTAACCAGCTAAGCCACAGCACCCACTTGATTCTTAAGTTTGAAACACTTTTCTTTATGGTGTTTAAGAGAATATTGCTTTTTTACTTTCATATTCTTTTCTAAGTTCACACACTTCTCTACTCAAACACTTAAGATGAATGAAGACTCTTCACTTATTCAAAAACACCTCTCTAATTTGAAGCTTACCCTATTCATATCATTTTAAAATATACCTTGCTGAAGAATGGATTAGTTGAATTCAACAATAGAGTGATCATTCACCTCTATCTTGTTCTTTGTCATTTTCTTTTCCCTATTTCAGTCAATGCATTCCTACAAAAATCTTCTCAATACCAAGCATTTTATTTAATTTTTAAGATAACTTATTCTAAAGTTCATAGAACCAGATGTTTATTCTTAAATTGTATTCAACATTTGTTTGATGAAAATTATTCAGAAAGCATGGAGAAAACAGTTAGGTGCTGTTGAGATTTGAACTCAGGATTTCCTGTTTACGAGACAGGCGCTTTAACCACTAAGCCACAGCACCAACGTTAATAGTAAAAAATGCATACATAATTTATTGTTGATGATGAAAATGTGTTTCCTGCTATAAATTCTTCTTTATATGTATTCTAATCTTAAACACGAAAAAAACTCAATCACTACGCAAGTATTAATATGTTTTAATAAACAGGTACTCTTATAAAACTCAATTTCATTTCTTGAATTCTTAAAAAAAAAAATCATGAAGGTATTAATATTGCTCAAATCTAGGTAGAAATTTCATCTACGTCTTTCTCATAGATATGTATTTTTTTCATTTGGCAATAACAGTATTCATTCTATAATCTTGAAAATACTTGTGTTTTTATAAGGTTTAAGATGATCTGTTCAACAGTAAGATGAATCAGACTTTTATATTTTAATTGTATCGGAATAAGACCTAATGACAATGATTTGTTATATAACAATGAGAAAAGCAAGGCACTGCTGAGAGTTGAACTCAGGATCTCCTGTTTACTAGACAGGCGCTTTAACCAGCTAAGCCACAGCACCCACTTGATTCTTAAATTTGAAACACTTTTCTTTATGGTGTTCAAGAGAATATTGCTTTTTCACTTTCATATTCTTTTCTAAGTTCACACACTTCTCTACTCAAACACTTAAGATGAATGAAGACTCCTCACTTATTCAAAAACACCTCTCTAATTTGAAGTTTACCCTATTCATATCATTTTAAAATATACCTTGCTGAAGAATGGATTAGTTGAATTCAACAATAGAGTGATCATTCACCTCTATCTTGTTCTTTGTCATTTTCTTTTCCCTATTTCAGTCAATGCATTCCTACAAAAATCTTCACAATACCAAGCATTTTATTTAATTTTTAAGATAACTTATTCTAAAGTTCATAGACCCAGATATTTATTCTTAAATTGTTTTCAACATTTGTTTGATGAAAATTATTCGGAAAGCATGGAGAAAACATTTAGGTGCTGCTGAGATTTGAACTCAGGATTTCCTGTTTACAAGACAGGCGCTTTAACCACTAAGCCACAGCACCAACGTTAATAGTATGAAATGCATACATAATTTATTGTTGATGATGAAAATGTGTTTCCTGCTATAAATTCTTCTTTATATGTATTGTAATCTTAAACACGAAAACATACTCAATCACTACGCAAGTATTAATATGTTTTGATAAACAGGTACTCTTATAAAACTCAATTTCATTTCTTGAATTCTTTAAAAAAAAATCATGAAGGTATTAATATTGCTCAAATCTAGGTAGAAATTTCATCTACGTCTTTCTCATAGATATGTATTTTTTTCATTTTGCAATAACAGTATTCATTCTATAATCTTGAAAATACTTGTGTTTTTATAAGGTTTAAGATGATCTGTTCAACAGTAAGATGAATCAGACTTTTATATTTTAATTGTATCGGAAAAAGACCTAATGACAATGATTTGTTATATAACAATGAGAAAAGCAAGGCACTGCTGAGAGTTGAACTCAGGATCTCCTGTTTACTAGACAGGCGCTTTAACCAGCTAAGCCACAGCACCCACTTGATTCTTAAATTTGAAACACTTTTCTTTATGGTGTTCAAGAGAATATTGCTTTTTCACTTTTATATTCTTTTCTAAGTTCACACACTTCTCTACTCAAACACTTAAGATGAATGAAGACTCTTCACTTATTCAAAAACACCTCTCTAATTTGAAGTTTACCCTATTCATATCATTTTAAAATATACCTTGCTGAAGAATGGATTAGTTGAATTCAACAATAGAGTGATCATTCACCTCTATCTTGTTCTTTGTCATTTTCTTTTCCCTATTTCAGTCAATGCATTCCTACAAAAATCTTCACAATACCAAGCATTTTATTTAATTTTTAAGATAACTTATTCTAAAGTTCATAGAACCAGATGTTTATTCTTAAATTGTATTCAACATTTGTTTGATGAAAATTATTCGGAAAGCATGGAGAAAACATTTAGGTGCAGCTGAGATTTGAACTCAGGATATCCTGTTTATGAGACAGGCGCTTTAACCACTAAGCCACAGCACCAACGTTAATAGTAAGAAATGCATACATAATTTATTGTTGATGATGAAAATGTGTTTCCTGCTAGAAATTCTTCTTTATATGTATTGTAATCTTAAACACGAAAACATACTCAATCACTACGCAAGTATTAATATGTTTTAATAAACAGGTACTCTTATAAAACTCAATTTCATTTCTTGAATCCTTTAAAAAAAAAATCATGAAGGTATTAATATTGCTCAAATCTAGGTAGAAATTTCATCTACGTCTTTCTCATAGATATGTCTTTTTTCACTTGGCAATAACAGTATTCATTCTATAATCTTGAAAATACTTGTGTTTTTATAAGGTTTACGATGATCTGTTCAACAGTAAGATGAATCAGACTTTTATATTTTAATGGTATCGGAATAAGACCTAATAAAAATGATTTGTTATATAACAATGAGAAAAGCAAGGGACTGCTGAGAGTTGAACTCAGGATCTCCTGTTTACTAGACAGTCGCTTTAACCAGCTAAGCCACAGCACCCACTTGATTCTTAAATTTGAAACACTTTTCTTTATGGTGTTCAAGAGAATATTGCTTTTTCACTTTCATATTCTTTTCTAAGTTCACACACTTCTCTACTCAAACACTTAAGATGAATGAAGACTCTTCACTTATTCAAAAACACCTCTCTAATTTGAAGTTTACCCTATTCATATCATTTTAAAATATACCTTGCTGAAGAATGGATTAGTTGAATTCAACAATAGAGTGATCATTCACCTCTATCTTGTTCTTTGTCATTTTCTTTTCCCTATTTCAGTCAATGCATTCCTACAAAAATCTTCACAATACCAAGCATTTTATTTAATTTTTAAGATAACTTATTCTAAAGTTCATAGAACCAGATGTTTATACTTAAATTGTATTCAACACTTGTTTGATGAAAATTATTCGGAAAGCATGAAGAAAACAGTTAAATGCTGCTGAGAATTGAACTCAGGATTTCCTGTTTAAGAGACAGGAGCTTTAACCACTAAGCCACAGCACCAACAGTAACAGTAAAAAATGCATAAAGAAATTATTGTTAATGATGAAAATGTGTTTTCTGCTATAAATTCTTCTTTATATGTATTCTAATCTTAAACACGAAAAGATACTCAATCACTACGCAAGGATTAATATGTTTTAATAAGCAGGTACTCCTATAAAACCCAATTTCATTTCTTGAATTCTTTACAATTTTTTTTCATGAAGGTAATAATATTGCTCTAATCTAGGTAGACATTTCATCTACATCTTTCTCATAGATATGTATTTTTTTCATTTTTCAATAACAGTATTCATTCTATAATCTTGAAAATACTTGGGTTTTTATAAGGTTAAAGATGATCTGTTCAACAGTAAGATGAATCAGACTTTTATATTTTAATTGTATCGGAATAAGACCTAATGAAAATGATTTGTTATATAACAATCAGAAAAGCAAGGCGCTGCTGAGATTTGAACTCAGGATCTCCTATTTACTAGACAGGCGCTTTAACCAGCTAAGCCACAGCACCACTTGATTCTTTATTTTGAAACACTTTTCTTTATGGTGTTCAAGAGAATATTGCTTTTTCACTTTTATATTCTTTTCTAAGTTCACATACTTCTCTACTCACACACTTAAGATGAATGAAGACTCCTCACTTATTCAAAAACACCTCTCTAATTTGAAGTTTACCCTATTCATATCATTTTAAAATATACCTTGCTGAAGAATGGATTAGTTGAATTCAACAATAGAGTGATCATTCACCTCTATCTTGTTCTTTGTCATTTTCTTTTCCCTATTTCAGTCAATGCATTCCTACAAAAATCCTCACAATACCAAGTATTTTATTTAATTTTTAAGATAACTTATTCTAAAGTTCATAGAACCAGATGTTTATACTTAAATTGTATTCAACACTTGTTTGATGGAAATTATTCGGAAAGCATGGAGAAAACAGTTAAATGCTGCTGAGAATTGAACTCAGGATTTCCTGTTTACGAGACAGGAGCTTTAACCACTAAGCAACAGCACCAACAGTAATAGTAAAAAATGCATAAAGAATTTATTGTTAATGATGAAAATTTGTTTTCTGCTATAAATTCTTCTTTATATGTATTGTAATCTTAAACACAAAAAGATACTCAATCACTACGCAAGGATTAATATGTTTTAATAAACAGGTACTCTAATAAAACCCAATTTCATTTCTTGAATTCTTTACAATTTTTTTCATGAAGGTAATAATATTGCTCCAATCTAGGTAGACATTTCATCTACGTCTTTCTCATAGATATGTATTTTTTTCATTTTGCAATAACAGTATTCATTCTATAATCTTGAAAATACTTGGGTTTTTATAAGGTTAAAGATGATCTGTTCAACAGTAAGATGAATCAGACTTTTATATTTTAATTGTATCGGAATAAGACCTAATGAAAATGATTTGTTATATAACAATGAGAAAAGCAAGGCACTGCTCAGAGTTGAACTCAGGATCTCCTGTTTACTAGACAGGCGCTTTAACCAGCTAAGCCACAGCACCCACTTGATTTTTAAATTTGAAACACTTTTCTTTAGGGTGTTCAAGAGAATATTGCTTTTTCACTTTCATATTCTTCTCTAAGTTCACACACTTCTCTACTCAAACACTTAAGATGAATGAAGACTCTTCACTTATTCAAAAACACCTCTCTAATTTGAAGTTTACCCTATTCATATCATTTTAAAATATCCCTTGCTGAAGAATGGATTAGTTGAATTCAACAATAGAGTGATCATTCACCTCTATCTTGTTCTTTGTCATTTTCTTTTCCCTATTTCAGTCAATGCATTCCTACAAAAATCTTCACAATACCAAGAATTTTATTTAATGTTTAAGATAACTTATTCTAAAGTTCATAGATCCAGATGTTTATTCTTAAATTGTATTCAACATGCGTTTGATGTAAATTATTCGGAAAGCATGGAGAAAACAGTTAGGTTCTGCTGAGATTTGAACTCAGGATTTCCTGTTTACGAGAAAGGCGCTTTAACCACTAAGCCACAGCACCAACGTTAATAGTAAGAAATGCATAAATTATTCATTGTTGATGATGAAAATGTGTTTCCTGCTATAAATCCTTCTTTATATGTATTGTAATCTTAAACAGGAAAACATACTCAATCACTACGCAAGTATTAATATGTTTTAATAAACAGGTACTCTTATAAAACCCAATTTCATTTCTTGAATTCTTTACAATTTTTTTTCATGAAGGTAATAATATTACTCCAATCTAGGTAGACATTTCATCTACGTCTTTCTCATAGATATGTATTTTTTTCATTTTGCAATAACATTATTCATTCTATAATCTTGAAAATACTTGGGTTTTTATAAGGTTAAAGATGATCTGTTCAACAGTAAGATGAATCAGACTTTTATATTTTAATTGTATCGGAATAAAACCTAATGAAAATGATTTGTTATATAACAGTGAGAAAAGCAATGCACTGCTCAGAGTTGAACTCAGGATCTCCTGTTTACTAGACAGGCGCTTTAACCAGCTAAGCCACAGCACCCACTTGATTCTTTATTTTGAAACACTTTTCTTTATGGTGTTCAAGAGAATATTGCTTTTTCACTTTCATATTCTTTTCTAAGTTCACACACTTCTCTACTCAAACACTTAAGATGAATGAAGACTCTTCACTTATTCAAAAACACCTCTCTAATTTGAAGTTTACCCTATTCATATCATTTTAAAATATCCCTTGCTGAAGAATGGATTAGTTGAATTCAACAATAGAGTGATCATTCACCTCTATCTTGTTCTTTGTCATTTTCTTTTCCCTATTTCAGTCAATGCATTCCTACAAAAATCTTCACAATACCAAGCATTTTATTTAATGTTTAAGATAACTTATTCTAAAGTTCATAGATCCAGATGTTTATTCTTAAATTGTATTCAACATTTGTTTGATGTAAATTATTCGGAAAGCATGGAGAAAACAGTTAGGTTCTGCTGAGATTTGAACTCAGGATTTCCTGTTTACGAGAAAGGCGCTTTAACCACTAAGCCACAGCACCAACGTTAATAGTAAGAAATGCATAAATTATTCATTGTTGATGATGAAAATGTGTTTCCTGCTATAAATTCTTCTTTATATGTATTGTAATCTTAAACAGGAAAACATACTCAATCACTACGCAAGTATTAATATGTTTTAATAAACAGGTACTCTTATTAAACCCAATTTCATTTCTTGAATTCTTTACAATTTTTTTTCATGAAGGTAATAATATTACTCCAATCTAGGTAGACATTTCATCTACGTCTTTCTCATAGATATGTATTTTTTTCATTTTGCAATAACATTATTCATTCTATAATCTTGAAAATACTTGGGTTTTTATAAGGTTAAAGATGATCTGTTCAACAGTAAGATGAATCAGACTTTTATATTTTAATTGTATTGGAATAAGACCTAATGAAAATGATTTGTTATATATTACAATGAGAAAAGCAAGGCGCTGCTGAGATTTGAACTCAGGATCTCCTGTTTACTAGACAGGCGCTTTAACCAGCTAAGCCACAGCACCCACTTGATTCTTAAGTTTGAAACACTTTTCTTTATGGTGTTCAAGAGAATATTGCTTTTTCACTTTCATATTCTTTTCTAAGTTCACACACTTCTCTACTCAAACACTTAAGATGAATGAAGACTCTTCACTTATTCAAAAACACCTCTCTAATTTGAAGCTTACCCTATTCATATCATTTTAAAATATACCTTGCTGAAGAATGGATTAGTTCAATTCAACAATAGAGTGATCATTCACCTGTATCTTGTTCTTTGTCATTTTCTTTTCCCTATTTCAGTCAATGCATTCCTACAAAAATCTTCTCAATACCAAGCATTTTATTTAATTTTTAAGATAACTTATTCTAAAGTTTATAGAACCAGATGTTTATTCTTAAATTGTATTCAACATTTGTTTGATGAAAATTATTCGGAAAGCATGGAGAAAACAGTTAGGTGCTGTTGAGATTTGAACTCAGGATTTCCTGTTTACGAGACAGGCGCTTTAACCACTAAGCCACAGCACCAACGTTAATAGTAAGAAATGCATACATAATTTATTGTTGAGGATGAAAATGTGTTTCCTGCTATAAATTCTTCTTTATATGTATTCTAATCTTAAACACGAAAAAAACTCAATCACTACGCACGTATTATTATGTTTTAATAAACAGGTACTCATATAAAACTCAATTTCATTTCTTGAATTCTTAAAAAAAAAAAATCATGAAGGTAATAATATTGCTCAAATCTAGGTAGAAATTTCATCTACGTCTTTCTCATAGATATGTATTTTTTTCATTTGGCAATAACAGTATTCATTCTATAATCTTGAAAATACTTGTGTTTTTATAAGGTTTAAGATGATCTGTTCAACAGTAAGATGAATCAGACTTTTATATTTTAATTGTATCGGAATAAGACCTAATGAAAATGATTTGTTATATAACAATGAGAAAAGCAAGGCAATGCTGAGAGTTGAACTCAGGATCTCCTGTTTACTAGACAGGCGCTTTAACCAGCTAAGCCACAGCACCCACTTGATTCTTAAATTTGAAACACTTTTCTTTATGGTGTTCAAGAGAATATTGCTTTTTCACTTTCATATTCTTTTCTAAGTTCACACACTTCTCTACTCAAACACTTAAGATGAATGAAGACTCTTCACTTATTCAAAAACACCTCTCTAATTTGAAGTTTTCCCTATTCATATCATTTTAAAATATACCTTGCTGAAGAATGGATTAGTTGAATTCAACAATAGAGTGATCATTCACCTCTATCTTGTTCTTTGTCATTTTCTTTTCCCTATTTCAATCAATGCATTCCTACAAAAATCCTCACAATACCAAGTATTTAATTTAATTTTTAAGATAACTTATTCTAAAGTTCATAGAACCAGATGTTTATACTTAAATTGTATTCATCACTTGTTTGATGAAAATTATTCGGAAAGCATGAAGAAAACAGTTAAATGCTGCTGAGAT
Organism: Lissotriton vulgaris; assembly: GCF_964263255.1. Lineage (NCBI taxonomy): Eukaryota > Metazoa > Chordata > Amphibia > Caudata > Salamandridae > Lissotriton > Lissotriton vulgaris. The sequence goes on from NC_141700.1 coordinate 444,514,044, forward strand.
TTGAACTCAGGATTTCCTGTTTACGAGATAGGACCTTTAACCACTAAGCCACAGCACCAACGGTAATATTAAAAAATGCATAAATAATTTATTGTTGATGATGAAAATGTGTTTTCTGCTATAAATTCTTCTTTATATGTATTGTAATCTTAAACACGAAAAGATACTCAATCACTACGCAAGGATTCATATATTTTAATAAACAGGTACTCTTATAAAACCCAATTTCATTTCTTGAATTCTTTACAATTTTTTTCATGAAGGTAATAATATTGCTCCAATCTTGGTAGGCATTTCATCTACGTCTTTCTCATAGATATGTACTTTTTTTCATTTTGCAATAACAGTATTCATTCTATAATCTTGAAAATACCTGGGTTTTTATAAGGTTAAAGGTGATCTGTTCAACAGTAAGATGAATCAGACTTTTATATTTTAATTGTATCGGAATAAGACCTAATGAAAATGATTTGTTATATAACAATGAGAAAATGCAAGGCACTGCTGAGAGATGAACTCAGGATCTCCTGTTTACTAGACAGGCGCTTTAACCAGCTAAGCCACAGCACCCACTTGATTCTTAAATTTGAAACACTTTTCTTTATGGTGTTCAAGAGAATATTGCTTTTTCACTTTCATATTCTTTTCTAAGTTCACACACTTCTCTACTCATAAACTTAAGATGAATGAAGACTCTTCACTTATTCAAAAACACCTCTCTAATTTGAAGTTTACCCTATTCATATCATTTTAAAATATACCTTGCTGAAGTATGGATTAGTTGAATTCAACAATAGAGTGATCATTCACCTCTATCTTGTTCTTTGTCATTTTCTTTTCCCTATTTCAGTCAATGCATTCCTGCAAAAATCTTCACAATACCAAGCATTTTATTTAATGTTTAAGATAACTTATTCTAAAGTTCATAGAACCAGATGTTTATTCTTAAATTGTATTCAACATTTGTTTGATGAAAATTATTCGGAAAGCATGGAGAAAACATTTAGGTGCTGCTGAGATTTGAACTCAGGATTTCCTGTTTTTGAGACAGGCGCTTTAACCACTAAGCCACAGCACCAACGTTAATAGCAAGAAATGCATACATAATTTATTGTTGATTATGAAAATGTGTTTCCTGCTATAAATTCTTCTTTATATGTATTGTAATCTTAAACACGAAAACATACTCAATCACTACGCAAGTATTAATATGTTTTAATAAACAGGTACTCTTATAAAACCCAATTTCATTTCTTGAATTCTTTACAATTTTTTTCATGAAGGTAATAATATTGCTCCAATCTAGGTAGACATTTCATCTACGTATTTCTCCTAGATATGTATTTTTTTCATTTTGCAATAACAGTATTCATTCTATAATCTTGAAAATACTTGGGTTTTTATAAGGTTAAAGATGATCTGTTCAACAGTAAGATGAATCAGACTTTTATATTTTAATTGTATCGGAATAAGACCTAATGAAAATGATTTGTTATATAACAATGAGAAAAGCAAGGCGCTGCTGAGATTTGAACTCAGGATCTCCTGTTTACTAGACAGGCGCTTTAACCAGCTAAGCCACAGCACCCACTTGATTCTTAAATTTGAAACACTTTTCTTTATGGTGTTCAAGAGAATATTGCTTTTTCACTTTCATATTCTTTTCTAAGTTCACACCCTGCTCTACTCAAACACTTAAGATGAATGAAGACTCTTCACTTATTCAAAAACACCTCTCTAATTTGAAGTTTACCCTATTCATATCATTTTAAAATATACCTTGCTGAAGAATGGATTAGTTGAATTCAACAATAGAGTGAACATTCACCTCTATCTTGTTCTTTGTCATTTTCTTATCCCTATTTCAGTCAATGCATTCCTAAGAAATTCTTCACAATACCAAGCATTTTATTTAATTTTTAAGATAACTTATTCTAAAGTTCATAGAACCAGATGTTTATTCTTAAATTGTATTCAACATTTGTTTGATGAAAATTTTTCGGAAAGCATGGAGAAAACATTTAGGTGCTGCTGAGATTTGAACTCAGGATTTCCTGTTTACGAGAAAGGCGCTTTAACCACTAAGCCACAGCACCAACGTTAATAGTAAGAAATGCATAAATTATTCATTGTTGATGATGAAAATGTGTTTCCTGCTATAAATTCTTCTTTATATGTATTGTAATCTTAAACAGGAAAACATACTCAATCACTACGCAAGTATTAATATGTTTTAATAAACAGGTACTCTTATTAAACCCAATTTCATTTCTTGAATTCTTTACAATTTTTTTTCATGAAGGTAATAATATTACTCCAATCTAGGTAGACATTTCATCTACGTCTTTCTCATAGATATGTATTTTTTTCATTTTGCAATAACATTATTCATTCTATAATCTTGAAAATACTTGGGTTTTTATAAGGTTAAAGATGATCTGTTCAACAGTAAGATGAATCAGACTTTTATATTTTAATTGTATTGGAATAAGACCTAATGAAAATGATTTGTTATATATTACAATGAGAAAAGCAAGGCGCTGCTGAGATTTGAACTCAGGATCTCCTGTTTACTAGACAGGCGCTTTAACCAGCTAAGCCACAGCACCCACTTGATTCTTAAGTTTGAAACACTTTTCTTTATGGTGTTCAAGAGAATATTGCTTTTTCACTTTCATATTCTTTTCTAAGTTCACACACTTCTCTACTCAAACACTTAAGATGAATGAAGACTCTTCACTTATTCAAAAACACCTCTCTAATTTGAAGCTTACCCTATTCATATCATTTTAAAATATACCTTGCTGAAGAATGGATTAGTTGAATTCAACAATAGAGTGATCATTCACCTGTATCTTGTTCTTTGTCATTTTCTTTTCCCTATTTCAGTCAATGCATTCCTACAAAAATCTTCTCAATACCAAGCATTTTATTTAATTTTTAAGATAACTTATTCTAAAGTTCATAGAACCAGATGTTTATTCTTAAATTGTATTCAACATTTGTTTGATGAAAATTATTCGGAAAGCATGGAGAAAACAGTTAGGTGCTGTTGAGATTTGAACTCAGGATTTCCTGTTTACGAGACAGGCGCTTTAACCACTAAGCCACAGCACCAACGTTAATAGTAAGAAATGCATACATATTTATTGTTGAGGATGAAAATGTGTTTCCTGCTATATATTCTTCTTTATATGTATTCTAATCTTAAACACGAAAAAAACTCAATCACTACGCACGTATTATTATGTTTTAATAAACAGGTACTCATATAAAACTCAATTTCATTTCTTGAATTCTTAAAAAAAAAAATCATGAAGGTAATAATATTGCTCAAATCTAGGTAGAAATTTCATCTACGTCTTTCTCATAGATATGTATTTTTTTCATTTGGCAATAACAGTATTCATTCTATAATCTTGAAAATACTTGTGTTTTTATAAGGTTTAAGATGATCTGTTCAACAGTAAGATGAATCAGACTTTTATATTTTAATTGTATCGGAATAAGACCTAATGAAAATGATTTGTTATATAACAATGAGAAAAGCAAGGCAATGCTGAGAGTTGAACTCAGGATCTCCTGTTTACTAGACAGGCGCTTTAACCAGCTAAGCCACAGCACCCACTTGATTCTTAAATTTGATACACTTTTCTTTATGGTGTTCAAGAGAATATTGCTTTTTCACTTTCATATTCTTTTCTAAGTTCACACACTTCTCTACTCAAACACTTAAGATGAATGAAGACTCTTCACTTATTCAAAAACACCTCTCTAATTTGAAGTTTTCCCTATTCATATCATTTTAAAATATACCTTGCTGAAGAATGGATTAGTTGAATTCAACAATAGAGTGATCATTCACCTCTATCTTGTTCTTTGTCATTTTCTTTTCCCTATTTCAATCAATGCATTCCTACAAAAATCCTCACAATACCAAGTATTTAATTTAATTTTTAAGATAACTTATTCTAAAGTTCATAGAACCAGATGTTTATACTTAAATTGTATTCATCACTTGTTTGATGAAAATTATTCGGAAAGCATGAAGAAAACAGTTAAATGCTGCTGAGATTTGAACTCAGGATTTCCTGTTTACGAGATAGGACCTTTAACCACTAAGCCACAGCACCAACGGTAATATTAAAAAATGCATAAATAATTTATTGTTGATGATGAAAATGTGTTTTCTGCTATAAATTCTTCTTTATATGTATTGTAATCTTAAACACGAAAAGATACTCAATCACTACGCAAGGATTCATATATTTTAATAAACAGGTACTCTTATAAAACCCAATTTCATTTCTTGAATTCTTTACAATTTTTTTCATGAAGGTAATAATATTGCTCCAATCTTGGTAGGCATTTCATCTACGTCTTTCTCATAGATATGTACTTTTTTTCATTTTGCAATAACAGTATTCATTCTATAATCTTGAAAATACCTGGGTTTTTATAAGGTTAAAGGTGATCTGTTCAACAGTAAGATGAATCAGACTTTTATATTTTAATTGTATCGGAATAAGACCTAATGAAAATGATTTGTTATATAACAATGAGAAAATGCAAGGCACTGCTGAGAGATGAACTCAGGATCTCCTGTTTACTAGACAGGCGCTTTAACCAGCTAAGCCACAGCACCCACTTGATTCTTAAATTTGAAACACTTTTCTTTATGGTGTTCAAGAGAATATTGCTTTTTCACTTTCATATTCTTTTCTAAGTTCACACACTTCTCTACTCATAAACTTAAGATGAATGAAGACTCTTCACTTATTCAAAAACACCTCTCTAATTTGAAGTTTACCCTATTCATATCATTTTAAAATATACCTTGCTGAAGTATGGATTAGTTGAATTCAACAATAGAGTGATCATTCACCTCTATCTTGTTCTTTGTCATTTTCTTTTCCCCATTTCAGTCAATGCATTCCTACAAAAATCTTCACAATACCAAGCATTTTATTTAATGTTTAAGATAACTTATTCTAAAGTTCATAGAACCAGATGTTTATTCTTAAATTGTATTCAACATTTGTTTGATGAAAATTATTCGGAAAGCATGGAGAAAACATTTAGGTGCTGCTGAGATTTGAACTCAGGATTTCCTGTTTTTGAGACAGGCGCTTTAACCACTAAGCCACAGCACCAACGTTAATAGCAAGAAATGCATACATAATTTATTGTTGATTATGAAAATGTGTTTCCTGCTATAAATTCTTCTTTATATGTATTGTAATCTTAAACACGAAAACATACTCAATCACTACGCAAGTATTAATATGTTTTAATAAACAGGTACTCTTATAAAACCCAATTTCATTTCTTGAATTCTTTACAATTTTTTTCATGAAGGTAATAATATTCCTCCAATCTAGGTAGACATTTCATCTACGTATTTCTCCTAGATATGTATTTTTTTCATTTTGCAATAACAGTATTCATTCTATAATCTTGAAAATACTTGGGTTTTTATAAGGTTAAAGATGATCTGTTCAACAGTAAGATGAATCAGACTTTTATATTTTAATTGTATCGGAATAAGACCTAATGAAAATGATTTGTTATATAACAATGAGAAAAGCAAGGCGCTGCTGAGATTTGAACTCAGGATCTCCTGTTTACTAGACAGGCGCTTTAACCAGCTAAGCCACAGCACCCACTTGATTCTTAAATTTGAAACACTTTTCTTTATGGTGTTCAAGAGAATATTGCTTTTTCACTTTCATATTCTTTTCTAAGTTCACACACTTCTCTACTCAAACACTTAAGATGAATGAAGACTCTTCACTTATTCAAAAACACCTCTCTAATTTGAAGTTTACCCTATTCATATCATTTTAAAATATACCTTGCTGAAGAATGGATTAGTTGAATTCAACAATAGAGTGAACATTCACCTCTATCTTGTTCTTTGTCATTTTCTTATCCCTATTTCAGTCAATGCATTCCTAAGAAATTCTTCACAATACCAAGCATTTTATTTAATTTTTAAGATAACTTATTCTAAAGTTCATAGAACCAGATGTTTATTCTTAAATTGTATTCAACATTTGTTTGATGAAAATTTTTCGGAAAGCATGGAGAAAACATTTAGGTGCTGCTGAGATTTGAACTCAGGATTTCCTGTTTACGAGACAGGCGCTTTAACCACTAAGCCACAGCACCAACGTTAATAGTAAGAAATGCATACATAATTTATTGTTGATGATGAAAATGTGTTTCCTGCTATAAATTCTTCTTTATATGTATTGTAATCTTAAACACGAAAACATACTCAATCACTACGCAAGTATTAATATGTTTTAATAAACAGGTACTCTTATATAACCCAATTTCATTTCTTGAATTCTTTACAATTTTTTTCATGAAGGTAATAATATTGCTCCAATCTAGGTAGACATTTCATCTACGTCTTTCTCATAGATATGTATTTTTTTCATTTTGCAATAACAGTATTCATTCTATAATCTTGAAAATACTTGGGTTTTTATAAGGTTAAAGATGATCTCTTCAACAGTAAGATGAATCAGACTTTTATATTTTAATTGTATCGGAATAAGACCTAATGAAAATGATTTGTTATATAACAATGAGAAAAGCAATGCACTGCTCAGAGTTGAACTCAGGATCTCCTGTTTACTAGACAGGCGCTTTAACCAGTTAAGCCACAGCACCCACTTGATTCTTTATTTTGAAACACTTTTCTTTATGCTGTTCAAGAGAATATTGCTTTTTCACTTTCATATTCTTTTCTAAGTTCACACACTTCTCTACTCAAACACTTAAGATGAATGAAGACTCTTCACTTATTCAAAAACACCTCTCTAATTTGAAGTTTACCCTATTCATATCATTTTAAAATATCCCTTGCTGAAGAATGGATTAGTTGAATTCAACAATAGAGTGATCATTCACCTCTATCTTGTTCTTTGTCATTTTCTTTTCCCTATTTCAGTCAATGCATTCCTACAAAAATCTTCACAATACCAAGCATTTTATTTAATTTTTAAGATAACTTATTCTAAAGTTCATAGATCCAGATGTTTATTCTTAAATTGTATTCAACATTTATTTGATGTAAATTATTCGGAAAGCATGGAGAAAACATTTAGGTGCTGCTGAGATTTGAACTCAGGATTTCCTGTTTACGAGACAGGCGCTTTAACCACTAAGCCACAGCACCAACGTTAATAGTATGAAATGCATACATAATTTATTGTTGATGATGAAAATGTGTTTCCTGCTATAAATTCTTCTTTATATGTATTGTAATCTTAAACACGAAAACATACTCAATAACTACGCAAGTATTAATATGTTTTGATAAACAGGTACTCTTATAAAACTCAATTTCATTTCTTGAATTCTTTAAAAAAAAATCATGAAGGTATTAATATTGCTCAAATCTAGGTAGAAATTTCATCTACGTCTTTCTCATAGATATGTATTTTTTTCATTTTGCAATAACAGTATTCATTCTATAATCTTAAAAATACTTGTGTTTTTATAAGGTTTAAGATGATCTGTTCAACAGTAAGATGAATCAGACTTTTATATTTTAATTGTATCGGAATAAGACCTAATGAAAATGATTTGTTATATAACAATGAGAAAAGCAAGGGACTGCTGAGAGTTGAACTCAGGATCTCCTGTTTACTAGACAGGCGCTTTAACCAGCTAAGCCACAGCACCCACTTGATTCTTAAATTTGAAACACTTTTCTTTATGGTGTTCAAGAGAATATTGCTTTTTCACTTTCATATTCTTTTCTAAGTTCACACACTTCTCTACTCAAACACTTAAGATGAATGAAGACTCTTCACTTATTCAAAAACACCTCTCTAATTTGAAGTTTACCCTATTCATATCATTTTAAAATATACCTTGCTGAAGAATGGATTAGTTGAATTCAACAATAGAGTGATCATTCACCTCTATCTTGTTCTTTGTCATTTTCTTTTCCCTATTTCAGTCAATGCATTCCTACAAAAATCTTCACAATACCAAGCATTTTATTTAATTTTTAAGATAACTTATTCTAAAGTTCATAGAACCAGATGTTTATACTTAAATTGTATTCAACACTTGTTTGATGAAAACTATTCGGAAAGCATGGAGAAAACAGTTAAATGCTGCTGAGAATTGAACTCAGGATTTCCTGTTTACGAGACAGGAGCTTTAACCACTAAGCCACAGCACCAACAGTAACAGTAAAAAATGCATAAAGAAATTATTGTTAATGATGAAAATGTGTTTTCTGCTATAAATTCTTCTTTATATGTATTGTAATCTTAAACACGAAAAGATACTCAATCACTATGCAAGGATTAATATGTTTTAATAAGCAGGTACTCCTATAAAACCCAATTTCATTTCTTGAATTCTTTACAATTTTTTTTCATGAAGGTAATAATATTGCTCCAATCTAGGTAGACATTTCATCTACATCTTTCTCATAGATATGTATTTTTTTCATTTTTCAATAACAGTATTCATTCTATAATCTTGAAAATACTTGGGTTTTTATAAGGTTAAAGATGATCTGTTCAACAGTAAGATGAATCAGACTTTTATATTTTAATTGTATCGGAATAAGACCTAATGAAAATGATTTGTTATATAACAATCAGAAAAGCAAGGCGCTGCTGAGATTTGAACTCAGGATCTCCTATTTACTAGACAGGCGCTTTAACCAGCTAAGCCACAGCACCCACTTGATTCTTTATTTTGAAACACTTTTCTTTATGGTGTTCAAGAGAATATTGCTTTTTCACTTTTATATTCTTTTCTAAGTTCACACACTTCTCTACTCAAACACTTAAGATGAATGAAGACTCCTCACTTATTCAAAAACACCTCTCTAATTTGAAGTTTACCCTATTCATATCATTTTAAAATATACCTTGCTGAAGAATGGATTAGTTGAATTCAACAATAGAGTGATCATTCACCTCTATCTTGTTCTTTGTCATTTTCTTTTCCCTATTTCAGTCAATGCATTCCTACAAAAATCCTCACAATACCAAGTATTTTATTTAATTTTTAAGATAACTTATTCTAAAGTTCATAGAACCAGATGTTTATACTTAAATTGTATTCAACACTTGTTTGATGGAAATTATTCGGAAAGCATGGAGAAAACAGTTAAATGCTGCTGAGAATTGAACTCAGGATTTCCTGTTTACGAGACAGGAGCTTTAACCACTAAGCCACAGCACCAAAAGTAATAGTAAAAAATGCATAAAGAATTTATTGTTAATGATGAAAATTTGTTTTCTGCTATAAATTCTTCTTTATATGTATTGTAATCTTAAACACATAAAGATACTCAATCACTACGCAAGGATTAATATGTTTTAATAAACAGGTACTCTAATAAAACCCAATTTCATTTCTTGAATTCTTTACAATTTTTTTCATGAAGGTAATAATATTGCTCCAATCTAGGTAGACATTTCATCTACGTCTTTCTCATAGATATGTATTTTTTTCATTTTGCAATAACAGTATTCATTCTATAATCTTGAAAATACTTGGGTTTTTATAAGGTTAAAGATGATCTGTTCAACAGTAAGATGAATCAGACTTTTATATTTTAATTGTATCGGAATAAGACCTAATGAAAATGATTTGTTATATAACAACGAGAAAAGCAAGGCACTGCTCAGAGTTGAACTCAGGATCTCCTGTTTACTAGACAGGCGCTTTAACCAGCTAAGCCACAGCACCCACTTGATTCTTAAATTTGAAACACTTTTCTTTAGGGTGTTCAAGAGAATATTGCTTTTTCACTTTCATATTCTTTTCTAAGTTCACACACTTCTCTACTCAAACACTTAAGATGAATGAAGACTCTTCACTTATTCAAAAACACCTCTCTAATTTGAAGTTTACCCTATTCATATCATTTTAAAATATCCCTTGCTGAAGAATGGATTAGTTGAATTCAACAATAGAGTGATCATTCACCTCTATCTTGTTCTTTGTCATTTTCTTTTCCCTATTTCAGTCAATGCATTCCTACAAAAATCTTCACAATACCAAGAATTTTAATGTTTAAGATAACTTATTCTAAAGTTCATAGATCCAGATGTTTATTCTTAAATTGTATTCAACATGCGTTTGATGTAAATTATTCGGAAAGCATGGAGAAAACAGTTAGGTTCTGCTGAGATTTGAACTCAGGATTTCCTGTTTACGAGAAAGGCGCTTTAACCACTAAGCCACAGCACCAACGTTAATAGTAAGAAATGCATAAATTATTCATTGTTGATGATGAAAATGTGTTTCCTGCTATAAATCCTTCTTTATATGTATTGTAATCTTAAACAGGAAAACATACTCAATCACTACGCAAGTATTAATATGTTTTAATAAACAGGTACTCTTATAAAACCCAATTTCATTTCTTGAATTCTTTACAATTTTTTTTCATGAAGGTAATAATATTACTCCAATCTAGGTAGACATTTCATCTACGTCTTTCTCATAGATATGTATTTTTTTCATTTTGCAATAACATTATTCATTCTATAATCTTGAAAATACTTGGGTTTTTATAAGGTTAAAGATGATCTGTTCAACAGTAAGATGAATCAGACTTTTATATTTTAATTGTATCGGAATAAGACCTAATGAAAATGATTTGTTATATAACAATCAGAAAAGCAAGGCGCTGCTGAGATTTGAACTCAGGATCTCCTATTTACTAGACAGGCGCTTTAACCAGCTAAGCCACAGCACCCACTTGATTCTTTATTTTGAAACACTTTTCTTTATGGTGTTCAAGAGAATATTGCTTTTTCACTTTTATATTCTTTTCTAAGTTCACATACTTCTCTACTCACACACTTAAGATGAATGAAGACTCCTCACTTATTCAAAAACACCTCTCTAATTTGAAGTTTACCCTATTCATATCATTTTAAAATATACCTTGCTGAAGAATGGATTAGTTGAATTCAACAATAGAGTGATCATTCACCTCTATCTTGTTCTTTGTCATTTTCTTTTCCCTATTTCAGTCAATGCATTCCTACAAAAATCCTCACAATACCAAGTATTTTATTTAATTTTTAAGATAACTTATTCTAAAGTTCATAGAACCAGATGTTTATACTTAAATTGTATTCAACACTTGTTTGATGGAAATTATTCGGAAAGCATGGAGAAAACAGTTAAATGCTGCTGAGAATTGAACTCAGGATTTCCTGTTTACGAGACAGGAGCTTTAACCACTAAGCAACAGCACCAACAGTAATAGTAAAAAATGCATAAAGAATTTATTGTTAATGATGAAAATTTGTTTTCTGCTATAAATTCTTCTTTATATGTATTGTAATCTTAAACACAAAAAGATACTCAATCACTACGCAAGGATTAATATGTTTTAATAAACAGGTACTCTAATAAAACCCAATTTCATTTCTTGAATTCTTTACAATTTTTTTCATGAAGGTAATAATATTGCTCCAATCTAGGTAGACATTTCATCTACGTCTTTCTCATAGATATGTATTTTTTTCATTTTGCAATAACAGTATTCATTCTATAATCTTGAAAATACTTGGGTTTTTATAAGGTTAAAGATGATCTGTTCAACAGTAAGATGAATCAGACTTTTATATTTTAATTGTATCGGAATAAGACCTAATGAAAATGATTTGTTATATAACAATGAGAAAAGCAAGGCACTGCTCAGAGTTGAACTCAGGATCTCCTGTTTACTAGACAGGCACTTTAACCAGCTAAGCCACAGCACCCACTTGATTCTTAAATTTGAAACACTTTTCTTTAGGGTGTTCAAGAGAATATTGCTTTTTCACTTTCATATTCTTTTCTAAGTTCACACACTTCTCTACTCAAACACTTAAGATGAATGAAGACTCTTCACTTATTCAAAAACACCTCTCTAATTTGAAGCTTACCCTATTCATATCATTTTAAAATATACCTTGCTGAAGAATGGATTAGTTGAATTCAACAATAGAGTGATCATTCACCTGTATCTTGTTCTTTGTCATTTTCTTTTCCCTATTTCAGTCAATGCATTCCTACAAAAATCTTCTCAATACCAAGCATTTTATTTAATTTTTAAGATAACTTATTCTAAAGTTCATAGAACCAGATGTTTATTCTTAAATTGTATTCAACATTTGTTTGATGAAAATTATTCGGAAAGCATGGAGAAAACAGTTAGGTGCTGTTGAGATTTGAACTCAGGATTTCCTGTTTACGAGACAGGCGCTTTAACCACTAAGCCACAGCACCAACGTTAATAGTAAGAAATGCATACATATTTATTGTTGAGGATGAAAATGTGTTTCCTGCTATATATTCTTCTTTATATGTATTCTAATCTTAAACACGAAAAAAACTCAATCACTACGCACGTATTATTATGTTTTAATAAACAGGTACTCATATAAAACTCAATTTCATTTCTTGAATTCTTAAAAAAAAAAATCATGAAGGTAATAATATTGCTCAAATCTAGGTAGAAATTTCATCTACGTCTTTCTCATAGATATGTATTTTTTTCATTTGGCAATAACAGTATTCATTCTATAATCTTGAAAATACTTGTGTTTTTATAAGGTTTAAGATGATCTGTTCAACAGTAAGATGAATCAGACTTTTATATTTTAATTGTATCGGAATAAGACCTAATGAAAATGATTTGTTATATAACAATGAGAAAAGCAAGGCAATGCTGAGAGTTGAACTCAGGATCTCCTGTTTACTAGACAGGCGCTTTAACCAGCTAAGCCACAGCACCCACTTGATTCTTAAATTTGAAACACTTTTCTTTATGGTGTTCAAGAGAATATTGCTTTTTCACTTTCATATTCTTTTCTAAGTTCACACACTTCTCTACTCAAACACTTAAGATGAATGAAGACTCTTCACTTATTCAAAAACACCTCTCTAATTTGAAGTTTTCCCTATTCATATCATTTTAAAATATACCTTGCTGAAGAATGGATTAGTTGAATTCAACAATAGAGTGATCATTCACCTCTATCTTGTTCTTTGTCATTTTCTTTTCCCTATTTCAATCAATGCATTCCTACAAAAATCCTCACAATACCAAGTATTTAATTTAATTTTTAAGATAACTTATTCTAAAGTTCATAGAACCAGATGTTTATACTTAAATTGTATTCATCACTTGTTTGATGAAAATTATTCGGAAAGCATGAAGAAAACAGTTAAATGCTGCTGAGATTTGAACTCAGGATTTCCTGTTTACGAGATAGGACCTTTAACCACTAAGCCACAGCACCAACGGTAATATTAAAAAATGCATAAATAATTTATTGTTGATGATGAAAATGTGTTTTCTGCTATAAATTCTTCTTTATATGTATTGTAATCTTAAACACGAAAAGATACTCAATCACTACGCAAGGATTCATATATTTTAATAAACAGGTACTCTTATAAAACCCAATTTCATTTCTTGAATTCTTTACAATTTTTTTCATGAAGGTAATAATATTGCTCCAATCTTGGTAGGCATTTCATCTACGTCTTTCTCATAGATATGTACTTTTTTTCATTTTGCAATAACAGTATTCATTCTATAATCTTGAAAATACCTGGGTTTTTATAAGGTTAAAGGTGATCTGTTCAACAGTAAGATGAATCAGACTTTTATATTTTAATTGTATCGGAATAAGACCTAATGAAAATGATTTGTTATATAACAATGAGAAAATGCAAGGCACTGCTGAGAGATGAACTCAGGATCTCCTGTTTACTAGACAGGCGCTTTAACCAGCTAAGCCACAGCACCCACTTGATTCTTAAATTTGAAACACTTTTCTTTATGGTGTTCAAGAGAATATTGCTTTTTCACTTTCATATTCTTTTCTAAGTTCACACACTTCTCTACTCATAAACTTAAGATGAATGAAGACTCTTCACTTATTCAAAAACACCTCTCTAATTTGAAGTTTACCCTATTCATATCATTTTAAAATATACCTTGCTGAAGTATGGATTAGTTGAATTCAACAATAGAGTGATCATTCACCTCTATCTTGTTCTTTGTCATTTTCTTTTCCCCATTTCAGTCAATGCATTCCTACAAAAATCTTCACAATACCAAGCATTTTATTTAATGTTTAAGATAACTTATTCTAAAGTTCATAGAACCAGATGTTTATTCTTAAATTGTATTCAACATTTGTTTGATGAAAATTATTCGGAAAGCATGGAGAAAACATTTAGGTGCTGCTGAGATTTGAACTCAGGATTTCCTGTTTTTGAGACAGGCGCTTTAACCACTAAGCCACAGCACCAACGTTAATAGCAAGAAATGCATACATAATTTATTGTTGATTATGAAAATGTGTTTCCTGCTATAAATTCTTCTTTATATGTATTGTAATCTTAAACACGAAAACATACTCAATCACTACGCAAGTATTAATATGTTTTAATAAACAGGTACTCTTATAAAACCCAATTTCATTTCTTGAATTCTTTACAATTTTTTTCATGAAGGTAATAATATTCCTCCAATCTAGGTAGACATTTCATCTACGTATTTCTCCTAGATATGTATTTTTTTCATTTTGCAATAACAGTATTCATTCTATAATCTTGAAAATACTTGGGTTTTTATAAGGTTAAAGATGATCTGTTCAACAGTAAGATGAATCAGACTTTTATATTTTAATTGTATCGGAATAAGACCTAATGAAAATGATTTGTTATATAACAATGAGAAAAGCAAGGCGCTGCTGAGATTTGAACTCAGGATCTCCTGTTTACTAGACAGGCGCTTTAACCAGCTAAGCCACAGCACCCACTTGATTCTTAAATTTGAAACACTTTTCTTTATGGTGTTCAAGAGAATATTGCTTTTTCACTTTCATATTCTTTTCTAAGTTCACACACTTCTCTACTCAAACACTTAAGATGAATGAAGACTCTTCACTTATTCAAAAACACCTCTCTAATTTGAAGTTTACCCTATTCATATCATTTTAAAATATACCTTGCTGAAGAATGGATTAGTTGAATTCAACAATAGAGTGAACATTCACCTCTATCTTGTTCTTTGTCATTTTCTTATCCCTATTTCAGTCAATGCATTCCTAAGAAATTCTTCACAATACCAAGCATTTTATTTAATTTTTAAGATAACTTATTCTAAAGTTCATAGAACCAGATGTTTATTCTTAAATTGTATTCAACATTTGTTTGATGAAAATTTTTCGGAAAGCATGGAGAAAACATTTAGGTGCTGCTGAGATTTGAACTCAGGATTTCCTGTTTACGAGACAGGCGCTTTAACCACTAAGCCACAGCACCAACGTTAATAGTAAGAAATGCATACATAATTTATTGTTGATGATGAAAATGTGTTTCCTGCTATAAATTCTTCTTTATATGTATTGTAATCTTAAACACGAAAACATACTCAATCACTACGCAAGTATTAATATGTTTTAATAAACAGGTACTCTTATATAACCCAATTTCATTTCTTGAATTCTTTACAATTTTTTTCATGAAGGTAATAATATTGCTCCAATCTAGGTAGACATTTCATCTACGTCTTTCTCATAGATATGTATTTTTTTCATTTTGCAATAACAGTATTCATTCTATAATCTTGAAAATACTTGGGTTTTTATAAGGTTAAAGATGATCTCTTCAACAGTAAGATGAATCAGACTTTTATATTTTAATTGTATCGGAATAAGACCTAATGAAAATGATTTGTTATATAACAATGAGAAAAGCAATGCACTGCTCAGAGTTGAACTCAGGATCTCCTGTTTACTAGACAGGCGCTTTAACCAGTTAAGCCACAGCACCCACTTGATTCTTTATTTTGAAACACTTTTCTTTATGCTGTTCAAGAGAATATTGCTTTTTCACTTTCATATTCTTTTCTAAGTTCACACACTTCTCTACTCAAACACTTAAGATGAATGAAGACTCTTCACTTATTCAAAAACACCTCTCTAATTTGAAGTTTACCCTATTCATATCATTTTAAAATATCCCTTGCTGAAGAATGGATTAGTTGAATTCAACAATAGAGTGATCATTCACCTCTATCTTGTTCTTTGTCATTTTCTTTTCCCTATTTCAGTCAATGCATTCCTACAAAAATCTTCACAATACCAAGCATTTTATTTAATTTTTAAGATAACTTATTCTAAAGTTCATAGATCCAGATGTTTATTCTTAAATTGTATTCAACATTTATTTGATGTAAATTATTCGGAAAGCATGGAGAAAACATTTAGGTGCTGCTGAGATTTGAACTCAGGATTTCCTGTTTACGAGACAGGCGCTTTAACCACTAAGCCACAGCACCAACGTTAATAGTATGAAATGCATACATAATTTATTGTTGATGATGAAAATGTGTTTCCTGCTATAAATTCTTCTTTATATGTATTGTAATCTTAAACACGAAAACATACTCAATAACTACGCAAGTATTAATATGTTTTGATAAACAGGTACTCTTATAAAACTCAATTTCATTTCTTGAATTCTTTAAAAAAAAATCATGAAGGTATTAATATTGCTCAAATCTAGGTAGAAATTTCATCTACGTCTTTCTCATAGATATGTATTTTTTTCATTTTGCAATAACAGTATTCATTCTATAATCTTAAAAATACTTGTGTTTTTATAAGGTTTAAGATGATCTGTTCAACAGTAAGATGAATCAGACTTTTATATTTTAATTGTATCGGAATAAGACCTAATGAAAATGATTTGTTATATAACAATGAGAAAAGCAAGGGACTGCTGAGAGTTGAACTCAGGATCTCCTGTTTACTAGACAGGCGCTTTAACCAGCTAAGCCACAGCACCCACTTGATTCTTAAATTTGAAACACTTTTCTTTATGGTGTTCAAGAGAATATTGCTTTTTCACTTTCATATTCTTTTCTAAGTTCACACACTTCTCTACTCAAACACTTAAGATGAATGAAGACTCTTCACTTATTCAAAAACACCTCTCTAATTTGAAGTTTACCCTATTCATATCATTTTAAAATATACCTTGCTGAAGAATGGATTAGTTGAATTCAACAATAGAGTGATCATTCACCTCTATCTTGTTCTTTGTCATTTTCTTTTCCCTATTTCAGTCAATGCATTCCTACAAAAATCTTCACAATACCAAGCATTTTATTTAATTTTTAAGATAACTTATTCTAAAGTTCATAGAACCAGATGTTTATACTTAAATTGTATTCAACACTTGTTTGATGAAAACTATTCGGAAAGCATGGAGAAAACAGTTAAATGCTGCTGAGAATTGAACTCAGGATTTCCTGTTTACGAGACAGGAGCTTTAACCACTAAGCCACAGCACCAACAGTAACAGTAAAAAATGCATAAAGAAATTATTGTTAATGATGAAAATGTGTTTTCTGCTATAAATTCTTCTTTATATGTATTGTAATCTTAAACACGAAAAGATACTCAATCACTATGCAAGGATTAATATGTTTTAATAAGCAGGTACTCCTATAAAACCCAATTTCATTTCTTGAATTCTTTACAATTTTTTTTCATGAAGGTAATAATATTGCTCCAATCTAGGTAGACATTTCATCTACATCTTTCTCATAGATATGTATTTTTTTCATTTTTCAATAACAGTATTCATTCTATAATCTTGAAAATACTTGGGTTTTTATAAGGTTAAAGATGATCTGTTCAACAGTAAGATGAATCAGACTTTTATATTTTAATTGTATCGGAATAAGACCTAATGAAAATGATTTGTTATATAACAATCAGAAAAGCAAGGCGCTGCTGAGATTTGAACTCAGGATCTCCTATTTACTAGACAGGCGCTTTAACCAGCTAAGCCACAGCACCCACTTGATTCTTTATTTTGAAACACTTTTCTTTATGGTGTTCAAGAGAATATTGCTTTTTCACTTTTATATTCTTTTCTAAGTTCACACACTTCTCTACTCAAACACTTAAGATGAATGAAGACTCCTCACTTATTCAAAAACACCTCTCTAATTTGAAGTTTACCCTATTCATATCATTTTAAAATATACCTTGCTGAAGAATGGATTAGTTGAATTCAACAATAGAGTGATCATTCACCTCTATCTTGTTCTTTGTCATTTTCTTTTCCCTATTTCAGTCAATGCATTCCTACAAAAATCCTCACAATACCAAGTATTTTATTTAATTTTTAAGATAACTTATTCTAAAGTTCATAGAACCAGATGTTTATACTTAAATTGTATTCAACACTTGTTTGATGGAAATTATTCGGAAAGCATGGAGAAAACAGTTAAATGCTGCTGAGAATTGAACTCAGGATTTCCTGTTTACGAGACAGGAGCTTTAACCACTAAGCCACAGCACCAAAAGTAATAGTAAAAAATGCATAAAGAATTTATTGTTAATGATGAAAATTTGTTTTCTGCTATAAATTCTTCTTTATATGTATTGTAATCTTAAACACATAAAGATACTCAATCACTACGCAAGGATTAATATGTTTTAATAAACAGGTACTCTAATAAAACCCAATTTCATTTCTTGAATTCTTTACAATTTTTTTCATGAAGGTAATAATATTGCTCCAATCTAGGTAGACATTTCATCTACGTCTTTCTCATAGATATGTATTTTTTTCATTTTGCAATAACAGTATTCATTCTATAATCTTGAAAATACTTGGGTTTTTATAAGGTTAAAGATGATCTGTTCAACAGTAAGATGAATCAGACTTTTATATTTTAATTGTATCGGAATAAGACCTAATGAAAATGATTTGTTATATAACAACGAGAAAAGCAAGGCACTGCTCAGAGTTGAACTCAGGATCTCCTGTTTACTAGACAGGCGCTTTAACCAGCTAAGCCACAGCACCCACTTGATTCTTAAATTTGAAACACTTTTCTTTAGGGTGTTCAAGAGAATATTGCTTTTTCACTTTCATATTCTTTTCTAAGTTCACACACTTCTCTACTCAAACACTTAAGATGAATGAAGACTCTTCACTTATTCAAAAACACCTCTCTAATTTGAAGTTTACCCTATTCATATCATTTTAAAATATCCCTTGCTGAAGAATGGATTAGTTGAATTCAACAATAGAGTGATCATTCACCTCTATCTTGTTCTTTGTCATTTTCTTTTCCCTATTTCAGTCAATGCATTCCTACAAAAATCTTCACAATACCAAGAATTTTAATGTTTAAGATAACTTATTCTAAAGTTCATAGATCCAGATGTTTATTCTTAAATTGTATTCAACATGCGTTTGATGTAAATTATTCGGAAAGCATGGAGAAAACAGTTAGGTTCTGCTGAGATTTGAACTCAGGATTTCCTGTTTACGAGAAAGGCGCTTTAACCACTAAGCCACAGCACCAACGTTAATAGTAAGAAATGCATAAATTATTCATTGTTGATGATGAAAATGTGTTTCCTGCTATAAATCCTTCTTTATATGTATTGTAATCTTAAACAGGAAAACATACTCAATCACTACGCAAGTATTAATATGTTTTAATAAACAGGTACTCTTATAAAACCCAATTTCATTTCTTGAATTCTTTACAATTTTTTTTCATGAAGGTAATAATATTACTCCAATCTAGGTAGACATTTCATCTACGTCTTTCTCATAGATATGTATTTTTTTCATTTTGCAATAACATTATTCATTCTATAATCTTGAAAATACTTGGGTTTTTATAAGGTTAAAGATGATCTGTTCAACAGTAAGATGAATCAGACTTTTATATTTTAATTGTATCGGAATAAGACCTAATGAAAATGATTTGTTATATAACAATCAGAAAAGCAAGGCGCTGCTGAGATTTGAACTCAGGATCTCCTATTTACTAGACAGGCGCTTTAACCAGCTAAGCCACAGCACCCACTTGATTCTTTATTTTGAAACACTTTTCTTTATGGTGTTCAAGAGAATATTGCTTTTTCACTTTTATATTCTTTTCTAAGTTCACATACTTCTCTACTCACACACTTAAGATGAATGAAGACTCCTCACTTATTCAAAAACACCTCTCTAATTTGAAGTTTACCCTATTCATATCATTTTAAAATATACCTTGCTGAAGAATGGATTAGTTGAATTCAACAATAGAGTGATCATTCACCTCTATCTTGTTCTTTGTCATTTTCTTTTCCCTATTTCAGTCAATGCATTCCTACAAAAATCCTCACAATACCAAGTATTTTATTTAATTTTTAAGATAACTTATTCTAAAGTTCATAGAACCAGATGTTTATACTTAAATTGTATTCAACACTTGTTTGATGGAAATTATTCGGAAAGCATGGAGAAAACAGTTAAATGCTGCTGAGAATTGAACTCAGGATTTCCTGTTTACGAGACAGGAGCTTTAACCACTAAGCAACAGCACCAACAGTAATAGTAAAAAATGCATAAAGAATTTATTGTTAATGATGAAAATTTGTTTTCTGCTATAAATTCTTCTTTATATGTATTGTAATCTTAAACACAAAAAGATACTCAATCACTACGCAAGGATTAATATGTTTTAATAAACAGGTACTCTAATAAAACCCAATTTCATTTCTTGAATTCTTTACAATTTTTTTCATGAAGGTAATAATATTGCTCCAATCTAGGTAGACATTTCATCTACGTCTTTCTCATAGATATGTATTTTTTTCATTTTGCAATAACAGTATTCATTCTATAATCTTGAAAATACTTGGGTTTTTATAAGGTTAAAGATGATCTGTTCAACAGTAAGATGAATCAGACTTTTATATTTTAATTGTATCGGAATAAGACCTAATGAAAATGATTTGTTATATAACAATGAGAAAAGCAAGGCACTGCTCAGAGTTGAACTCAGGATCTCCTGTTTACTAGACAGGCGCTTTAACCAGCTAAGCCACAGCACCCACTTGATTCTTAAATTTGAAACACTTTTCTTTAGGGTGTTCAAGAGAATATTGCTTTTTCACTTTCATATTCTTTTCTAAGTTCACACACTTCTCTACTCAAACACTTAAGATGAATGAAGACTCTTCACTTATTCAAAAACACCTCTCTAATTTGAAGTTTACCCTATTCATATCATTTTAAAATATCCCTTGCTGAAGAATGGATTAGTTGAATTCAACAATAGAGTGATCATTCACCTCTATCTTGTTCTTTGTCATTTTCTTTTCCCTATTTCAGTCAATGCATTCCTACAAAAATCTTCACAATACCAAGCATTTTATTTAATTTTTAAGATAACTTATTCTAAAGTTCATAGATCCAGATGTTTATTCTTAAATTGTATTCAACATTTATTTGATGTAAATTATTCGGAAAGCATGGAGAAAACATTTAGGTGCTGCTGAGATTTGAACTCAGGATTTCCTGTTTACGAGACAGGCGCTTTAACCACTAAGCCACAGCACCAACGTTAATAGTATGAAATGCATACATAATTTATTGTTGATGATGAAAATGTGTTTCCTGCTATAAATTCTTCTTTATATGTATTGTAATCTTAAACACGAAAACATACTCAATAACTACGCAAGTATTAATATGTTTTGATAAACAGGTACTCTTATAAAACTCAATTTCATTTCTTGAATTCTTTAAAAAAAAATCATGAAGGTATTAATATTGCTCAAATCTAGGTAGAAATTTCATCTACGTCTTTCTCATAGATATGTATTTTTTTCATTTTGCAATAACAGTATTCATTCTATAATCTTAAAAATACTTGTGTTTTTATAAGGTTTAAGATGATCTGTTCAACAGTAAGATGAATCAGACTTTTATATTTTAATTGTATCGGAATAAGACCTAATGAAAATGATTTGTTATATAACAATGAGAAAAGCAAGGGACTGCTGAGAGTTGAACTCAGGATCTCCTGTTTACTAGACAGGCGCTTTAACCAGCTAAGCCACAGCACCCACTTGATTCTTAAATTTGAAACACTTTTCTTTATGGTGTTCAAGAGAATATTGCTTTTTCACTTTCATATTCTTTTCTAAGTTCACACACTTCTCTACTCAAACACTTAAGATGAATGAAGACTCTTCACTTATTCAAAAACACCTCTCTAATTTGAAGTTTACCCTATTCATATCATTTTAAAATATACCTTGCTGAAGAATGGATTAGTTGAATTCAACAATAGAGTGATCATTCACCTCTATCTTGTTCTTTGTCATTTTCTTTTCCCTATTTCAGTCAATGCATTCCTACAAAAATCTTCACAATACCAAGCATTTTATTTAATTTTTAAGATAACTTATTCTAAAGTTCATAGAACCAGATGTTTATACTTAAATTGTATTCAACACTTGTTTGATGAAAACTATTCGGAAAGCATGGAGAAAACAGTTAAATGCTGCTGAGAATTGAACTCAGGATTTCCTGTTTACGAGACAGGAGCTTTAACCACTAAGCCACAGCACCAACAGTAACAGTAAAAAATGCATAAAGAAATTATTGTTAATGATGAAAATGTGTTTTCTGCTATAAATTCTTCTTTATATGTATTGTAATCTTAAACACGAAAAGATACTCAATCACTATGCAAGGATTAATATGTTTTAATAAGCAGGTACTCCTATAAAACCCAATTTCATTTCTTGAATTCTTTACAATTTTTTTTCATGAAGGTAATAATATTGCTCCAATCTAGGTAGACATTTCATCTACATCTTTCTCATAGATATGTATTTTTTTCATTTTTCAATAACAGTATTCATTCTATAATCTTGAAAATACTTGGGTTTTTATAAGGTTAAAGATGATCTGTTCAACAGTAAGATGAATCAGACTTTTATATTTTAATTGTATCGGAATAAGACCTAATGAAAATGATTTGTTATATAACAATCAGAAAAGCAAGGCGCTGCTGAGATTTGAACTCAGGATCTCCTATTAACTAGACAGGCGCTTTAACCAGCTAAGCCACAGCACCCACTTGATTCTTTATTTTGAAACACTTTTCTTTATGGTGTTCAAGAGAATATTGCTTTTTCACTTTTATATTCTTTTCTAAGTTCACACACTTCTCTACTCAAACACTTAAGATGAATGAAGACTCCTCACTTATTCAAAAACACCTCTCTAATTTGAAGTTTACCCTATTCATATCATTTTAAAATATACCTTGCTGAAGAATGGATTAGTTGAATTCAACAATAGAGTGATCATTCACCTCTATCTTGTTCTTTGTCATTTTCTTTTCCCTATTTCAGTCAATGCATTCCTACAAAAATCCTCACAATACCAAGTATTTTATTTAATTTTTAAGATAACTTATTCTAAAGTTCATAGAACCAGATGTTTATACTTAAATTGTATTCAACACTTGTTTGATGGAAATTATTCGGAAAGCATGGAGAAAACAGTTAAATGCTGCTGAGAATTGAACTCAGGATTTCCTGTTTACGAGACAGGAGCTTTAACCACTAAGCCACAGCACCAAAAGTAATAGTAAAAAATGCATAAAGAATTTATTGTTAATGATGAAAATTTGTTTTCTGCTATAAATTCTTCTTTATATGTATTGTAATCTTAAACACATAAAGATACTCAATCACTACGCAAGGATTAATATGTTTTAATAAACAGGTACTCTAATAAAACCCAATTTCATTTCTTGAATTCTTTACAATTTTTTTCATGAAGGTAATAATATTGCTCCAATCTAGGTAGACATTTCATCTACGTCTTTCTCATAGATATGTATTTTTTTCATTTTGCAATAACAGTATTCATTCTATAATCTTGAAAATACTTGGGTTTTTATAAGGTTAAAGATGATCTGTTCAACAGTAAGATGAATCAGACTTTTATATTTTAATTGTATCGGAATAAGACCTAATGAAAATGATTTGTTATATAACAACGAGAAAAGCAAGGCACTGCTCAGAGTTGAACTCAGGATCTCCTGTTTACTAGACAGGCGCTTTAACCAGCTAAGCCACAGCACCCACTTGATTCTTAAATTTGAAACACTTTTCTTTAGGGTGTTCAAGAGAATATTGCTTTTTCACTTTCATATTCTTTTCTAAGTTCACACACTTCTCTACTCAAACACTTAAGATGAATGAAGACTCTTCACTTATTCAAAAACACCTCTCTAATTTGAAGTTTACCCTATTCATATCATTTTAAAATATCCCTTGCTGAAGAATGGATTAGTTGAATTCAACAATAGAGTGATCATTCACCTCTATCTTGTTCTTTGTCATTTTCTTTTCCCTATTTCAGTCAATGCATTCCTACAAAAATCTTCACAATACCAAGAATTTTAATGTTTAAGATAACTTATTCTAAAGTTCATAGATCCAGATGTTTATTCTTAAATTGTATTCAACATGCGTTTGATGTAAATTATTCGGAAAGCATGGAGAAAACAGTTAGGTTCTGCTGAGATTTGAACTCAGGATTTCCTGTTTACGAGAAAGGCGCTTTAACCACTAAGCCACAGCACCAACGTTAATAGTAAGAAATGCATAAATTATTCATTGTTGATGATGAAAATGTGTTTCCTGCTATAAATCCTTCTTTATATGTATTGTAATCTTAAACAGGAAAACATACTCAATCACTACGCAAGTATTAATATGTTTTAATAAACAGGTACTCTTATAAAACCCAATTTCATTTCTTGAATTCTTTACAATTTTTTTTCATGAAGGTAATAATATTACTCCAATCTAGGTAGACATTTCATCTACGTCTTTCTCATAGATATGTATTTTTTTCATTTTGCAATAACATTATTCATTCTATAATCTTGAAAATACTTGGGTTTTTATAAGGTTAAAGATGATCTGTTCAACAGTAAGATGAATCAGACTTTTATATTTTAATTGTATCGGAATAAGACCTAATGAAAATGATTTGTTATATAACAATCAGAAAAGCAAGGCGCTGCTGAGATTTGAACTCAGGATCTCCTATTTACTAGACAGGCGCTTTAACCAGCTAAGCCACAGCACCCACTTGATTCTTTATTTTGAAACACTTTTCTTTATGGTGTTCAAGAGAATATTGCTTTTTCACTTTTATATTCTTTTCTAAGTTCACATACTTCTCTACTCACACACTTAAGATGAATGAAGACTCCTCACTTATTCAAAAACACCTCTCTAATTTGAAGTTTACCCTATTCATATCATTTTAAAATATACCTTGCTGAAGAATGGATTAGTTGAATTCAACAATAGAGTGATCATTCACCTCTATCTTGTTCTTTGTCATTTTCTTTTCCCTATTTCAGTCAATGCATTCCTACAAAAATCCTCACAATACCAAGTATTTTATTTAATTTTTAAGATAACTTATTCTAAAGTTCATAGAACCAGATGTTTATACTTAAATTGTATTCAACACTTGTTTGATGGAAATTATTCGGAAAGCATGGAGAAAACAGTTAAATGCTGCTGAGAATTGAACTCAGGATTTCCTGTTTACGAGACAGGAGCTTTAACCACTAAGCAACAGCACCAACAGTAATAGTAAAAAATGCATAAAGAATTTATTGTTAATGATGAAAATTTGTTTTCTGCTATAAATTCTTCTTTATATGTATTGTAATCTTAAACACAAAAAGATACTCAATCACTACGCAAGGATTAATATGTTTTAATAAACAGGTACTCTAATAAAACCCAATTTCATTTCTTGAATTCTTTACAATTTTTTTCATGAAGGTAATAATATTGCTCCAATCTAGGTAGACATTTCATCTACGTCTTTCTCATAGATATGTATTTTTTTCATTTTGCAATAACAGTATTCATTCTATAATCTTGAAAATACTTGGGTTTTTATAAGGTTAAAGATGATCTGTTCAACAGTAAGATGAATCAGACTTTTATATTTTAATTGTATCGGAATAAGACCTAATGAAAATGATTTGTTATATAACAATGAGAAAAGCAAGGCACTGCTCAGAGTTGAACTCAGGATCTCCTGTTTACTAGACAGGCGCTTTAACCAGCTAAGCCACAGCACCCACTTGATTCTTAAATTTGAAACACTTTTCTTTAGGGTGTTCAAGAGAATATTGCTTTTTCACTTTCATATTCTTTTCTAAGTTCACACACTTCTCTACTCAAACACTTAAGATGAATGAAGACTCTTCACTTATTCAAAAACACCTCTCTAATTTGAAGTTTACCCTATTCATATCATTTTAAAATATCCCTTGCTGAAGAATGGATTAGTTGAATTCAACAATAGAGTGATCATTCACCTCTATCTTGTTCTTTGTCATTTTCTTTTCCCTATTTCAGTCAATGCATTCCTACAAAAATCTTCACAATACCAAGAATTTTATTTAATGTTTAAGATAACTTATTCTAAAGTTCATAGATCCAGATGTTTATTCTTAAATTGTATTCAACATGCGTTTGATGTAAATTATTCGGAAAGCATGGAGAAAACAGTTAGGTTCTGCTGAGATTTGAACTCAGGATTTCCTGTTTACGAGAAAGGCGCTTTAACCACTAAGCCACAGCACCAACGTTAATAGTAAGAAATGCATAAATTATTCATTGTTGATGATGAAAATGTGTTTCCTGCTATAAATCCTTCTTTATATGTATTGTAATCTTAAACAGGAAAACATACTCAATCACTACGCAAGTATTAATATGTTTTAATAAACAGGTACTCTTATAAAACCCAATTTCATTTCTTGAATTCTTTACAATTTTTTTTCATGAAGGTAATAATATTACTCCAATCTAGGTAGACATTTCATCTACGTCTTTCTCATAGATATGTATTTTTTTCATTTTGCAATAACATTATTCATTCTATAATCTTGAAAATACTTGGGTTTTTATAAGGTTAAAGATGATCTGTTCAACAGTAAGATGAATCAGACTTTTATATTTTAATTGTATCGGAATAAAACCTAATGAAAATGATTTGTTATATAACAGTGAGAAAAGCAATGCACTGCTCAGAGTTGAACTCAGGATCTCCTGTTTACTAGACAGGCGCTTTAACCAGCTAAGCCACAGCACCCACTTGATTCTTTATTTTGAAACACTTTTCTTTATGGTGTTCAAGAGAATATTGCTTTTTCACTTTCATATTCTTTTCTAAGTTCACACACTTCTCTACTCAAACACTTAAGATGAATGAAGACTCTTCACTTATTCAAAAACACCTCTCTAATTTGAAGTTTACCCTATTCATATCATTTTAAAATATCCCTTGCTGAAGAATGGATTAGTTGAATTCAACAATAGAGTGATCATTCACCTCTATCTTGTTCTTTGTCATTTTCTTTTCCCTATTTCAGTCAATGCATTCCTACAAAAATCTTCACAATACCAAGCATTTTATTTAATGTTTAAGATAACTTATTCTAAAGTTCATAGATCCAGATGTTTATTCTTAAATTGTATTCAACATTTGTTTGATGTAAATTATTCGGAAAGCATGGAGAAAACAGTTAGGTTCTGCTGAGATTTGAACTCAGGATTTCCTGTTTACGAGAAAGGCGCTTTAACCACTAAGCCACAGCACCAACGTTAATAGTAAGAAATGCATAAATTATTCATTGTTGATGATGAAAATGTGTTTCCTGCTATAAATTCTTCTTTATATGTATTGTAATCTTAAACAGGAAAACATACTCAATCACTACGCAAGTATTAATATGTTTTAATAAACAGGTACTCTTATTAAACCCAATTTCATTTCTTGAATTCTTTACAATTTTTTTTCATGAAGGTAATAATATTACTCCAATCTAGGTAGACATTTCATCTACGTCTTTCTCATAGATATGTATTTTTTTCATTTTGCAATAACATTATTCATTCTATAATCTTGAAAATACTTGGGTTTTTATAAGGTTAAAGATGATCTGTTCAACAGTAAGATGAATCAGACTTTTATATTTTAATTGTATTGGAATAAGACCTAATGAAAATGATTTGTTATATATTACAATGAGAAAAGCAAGGCGCTGCTGAGATTTGAACTCAGGATCTCCTGTTTACTAGACAGGCGCTTTAACCAGCTAAGCCACAGCACCCACTTGATTCTTAAGTTTGAAACACTTTTCTTTATGGTGTTCAAGAGAATATTGCTTTTTCACTTTCATATTCTTTTCTAAGTTCACACACTTCTCTACTCAAACACTTAAGATGAATGAAGACTCTTCACTTATTCAAAAACACCTCTCTAATTTGAAGCTTACCCTATTCATATCATTTTAAAATATACCTTGCTGAAGAATGGATTAGTTGAATTCAACAATAGAGTGATCATTCACCTGTATCTTGTTCTTTGTCATTTTCTTTTCCCTATTTCAGTCAATGCATTCCTACAAAAATCTTCTCAATACCAAGCATTTTATTTAATTTTTAAGATAACTTATTCTAAAGTTCATAGAACCAGATGTTTATTCTTAAATTGTATTCAACATTTGTTTGATGAAAATTATTCGGAAAGCATGGAGAAAACAGTTAGGTGCTGTTGAGATTTGAACTCAGGATTTCCTGTTTACGAGACAGGCGCTTTAACCACTAAGCCACAGCACCAACGTTAATAGTAAGAAATGCATACATATTTATTGTTGAGGATGAAAATGTGTTTCCTGCTATAAATTCTTCTTTATATGTATTCTAATCTTAAACACGAAAAAAACTCAATCACTACGCACGTATTATTATGTTTTAATAAACAGGTACTCATATAAAACTCAATTTCATTTCTTGAATTCTTAAAAAAAAAAAATCATGAAGGTAATAATATTGCTCAAATCTAGGTAGAAATTTCATCTACGTCTTTCTCATAGATATGTATTTTTTTCATTTGGCAATAACAGTATTCATTCTATAATCTTGAAAATACTTGTGTTTTTATAAGGTTTAAGATGATCTGTTCAACAGTAAGATGAATCAGACTTTTATATTTTAATTGTATCGGAATAAGACCTAATGAAAATGATTTGTTATATAACAATGAGAAAAGCAAGGCAATGCTGAGAGTTGAACTCAGGATCTCCTGTTTACTAGACAGGCGCTTTAACCAGCTAAGCCACAGCACCCACTTGATTCTTAAATTTGAAACACTTTTCTTTATGGTGTTCAAGAGAATATTGCTTTTTCACTTTCATATTCTTTTCTAAGTTCACACACTTCTCTACTCAAACACTTAAGATGAATGAAGACTCTTCACTTATTCAAAAACACCTCTCTAATTTGAAGTTTTCCCTATTCATATCATTTTAAAATATACCTTGCTGAAGAATGGATTAGTTGAATTCAACAATAGAGTGATCATTCACCTCTATCTTGTTCTTTGTCATTTTCTTTTCCCTATTTCAATCAATGCATTCCTACAAAAATCCTCACAATACCAAGTATTTAATTTAATTTTTAAGATAACTTATTCTAAAGTTCATAGAACCAGATGTTTATACTTAAATTGTATTCATCACTTGTTTGATGAAAATTATTCGGAAAGCATGAAGAAAACAGTTAAATGCTGCTGAGATTTGAACTCAGGATTTCCTGTTTACGAGATAGGACCTTTAACCACTAAGCCACAGCACCAACGGTAATATTAAAAAATGCATAAATAATTTATTGTTGATGATGAAAATGTGTTTTCTGCTATAAATTCTTCTTTATATGTATTGTAATCTTAAACACGAAAAGATACTCAATCACTACGCAAGGATTCATATATTTTAATAAACAGGTACTCTTATAAAACCCAATTTCATTTCTTGAATTCTTTACAATTTTTTTCATGAAGGTAATAATATTGCTCCAATCTTGGTAGGCATTTCATCTACGTCTTTCTCATAGATATGTACTTTTTTTCATTTTGCAATAACAGTATTCATTCTATAATCTTGAAAATACCTGGGTTTTTATAAGGTTAAAGGTGATCTGTTCAACAGTAAGATGAATCAGACTTTTATATTTTAATTGTATCGGAATAAGACCTAATGAAAATGATTTGTTATATAACAATGAGAAAATGCAAGGCACTGCTGAGAGATGAACTCAGGATCTCCTGTTTACTAGACAGGCGCTTTAACCAGCTAAGCCACAGCACCCACTTGATTCTTAAATTTGAAACACTTTTCTTTATGGTGTTCAAGAGAATATTGCTTTTTCACTTTCATATTCTTTTCTAAGTTCACACACTTCTCTACTCATAAACTTAAGATGAATGAAGACTCTTCACTTATTCAAAAACACCTCTCTAATTTGAAGTTTACCCTATTCATATCATTTTAAAATATACCTTGCTGAAGTATGGATTAGTTGAATTCAACAATAGAGTGATCATTCACCTCTATCTTGTTCTTTGTCATTTTCTTTTCCCTATTTCAGTCAATGCATTCCTACAAAAATCTTCACAATACCAAGCATTTTATTTAATGTTTAAGATAACTTATTCTAAAGTTCATAGAACCAGATGTTTATTCTTAAATTGTATTCAACATTTGTTTGATGAAAATTATTCGGAAAGCATGGAGAAAACATTTAGGTGCTGCTGAGATTTGAACTCAGGATTTCCTGTTTTTGAGACAGGCGCTTTAACCACTAAGCCACAGCACCAACGTTAATAGCAAGAAATGCATACATAATTTATTGTTGATTATGAAAATGTGTTTCCTGCTATAAATTCTTCTTTATATGTATTGTAATCTTAAACACGAAAACATACTCAATCACTACGCAAGTATTAATATGTTTTAATAAACAGGTACTCTTATAAAACCCAATTTCATTTCTTGAATTCTTTACAATTTTTTTCATGAAGGTAATAATATTCCTCCAATCTAGGTAGACATTTCATCTACGTATTTGTCCTAGATATGTATTTTTTTCATTTTGCAATAACAGTATTCATTCTATAATCTTGAAAATACTTGGGTTTTTATAAGGTTAAAGATGATCTGTTCAACAGTAAGATGAATCAGACTTTTATATTTTAATTGTATCGGAATAAGACCTAATGAAAATGATTTGTTATATAACAATGAGAAAAGCAAGGCGCTGCTGAGATTTGAACTCAGGATCTCCTGTTTACTAGACAGGCGCTTTAACCAGCTAAGCCACAGCACCCACTTGATTCTTAAATTTGAAACACTTTTCTTTATGGTGTTCAAGAGAATATTGCTTTTTCACTTTCATATTCTTTTCTAAGTTCACACACTTCTCTACTCAAACACTTAAGATGAATGAAGACTCTTCACTTATTCAAAAACACCTCTCTAATTTGAAGTTTACCCTATTCATATCATTTTAAAATATACCTTGCTGAAGAATGGATTAGTTGAATTCAACAATAGAGTGAACATTCACCTCTATCTTGTTCTTTGTCATTTTCTTATCCCTATTTCAGTCAATGCATTCCTAAGAAATTCTTCACAATACCAAGCATTTTATTTAATTTTTAAGATAACTTATTCTAAAGTTCATAGAACCAGATGTTTATTCTTAAATTGTATTCAACATTTGTTTGATGAAAATTTTTCGGAAAGCATGGAGAAAACATTTAGGTGCTGCTGAGATTTGAACTCAGGATTTCCTGTTTACGAGACAGGCGCTTTAACCACTAAGCCACAGCACCAACGTTAATAGTAAGAAATGCATACATAATTTATTGTTGATGATGAAAATGTGTTTCCTGCTATAAATTCTTCTTTATATGTATTGTAATCTTAAACACGAAAACATACTCAATCACTACGCAAGTATTAATATGTTTTAATAAACAGGTACTCTTATATAACCCAATTTCATTTCTTGAATTCTTTACAATTTTTTTCATGAAGGTAATAATATTGCTCCAATCTAGGTAGACATTTCATCTACGTCTTTCTCATAGATATGTATTTTTTTCATTTTGCAATAACAGTATTCATTCTATAATCTTGAAAATACTTGGGTTTTTATAAGGTTAAAGATGATCTCTTCAACAGTAAGATGAATCAGACTTTTATATTTTAATTGTATCGGAATAAGACCTAATGAAAATGATTTGTTATATAACAATGAGAAAAGCAATGCACTGCTCAGAGTTGAACTCAGGATCTCCTGTTTACTAGACAGGCGCTTTAACCAGTTAAGCCACAGCACCCACTTGATTCTTTATTTTGAAACACTTTTCTTTATGCTGTTCAAGAGAATATTGCTTTTTCACTTTCATATTCTTTTCTAAGTTCACACACTTCTCTACTCAAACACTTAAGATGAATGAAGACTCTTCACTTATTCAAAAACACCTCTCTAATTTGAAGTTTACCCTATTCATATCATTTTAAAATATCCCTTGCTGAAGAATGGATTAGTTGAATTCAACAATAGAGTGATCATTCACCTCTATCTTGTTCTTTGTCATTTTCTTTTCCCTATTTCAGTCAATGCATTCCTACAAAAATCTTCACAATACCAAGCATTTTATTTAATTTTTAAGATAACTTATTCTAAAGTTCATAGATCCAGATGTTTATTCTTAAATTGTATTCAACATTTATTTGATGTAAATTATTCGGAAAGCATGGAGAAAACATTTAGGTGCTGCTGAGATTTGAACTCAGGATTTCCTGTTTACGAGACAGGCGCTTTAACCACTAAGCCACAGCACCAACGTTAATAGTATGAAATGCATACATAATTTATTGTTGATGATGAAAATGTGTTTCCTGCTATAAATTCTTCTTTATATGTATTGTAATCTTAAACACGAAAACATACTCAATAACTACGCAAGTATTAATATGTTTTGATAAACAGGTACTCTTATAAAACTCAATTTCATTTCTTGAATTCTTTAAAAAAAAATCATGAAGGTATTAATATTGCTCAAATCTAGGTAGAAATTTCATCTACGTCTTTCTCATAGATATGTATTTTTTTCATTTTGCAATAACAGTATTCATTCTATAATCTTAAAAATACTTGTGTTTTTATAAGGTTTAAGATGATCTGTTCAACAGTAAGATGAATCAGACTTTTATATTTTAATTGTATCGGAATAAGACCTAATGAAAATGATTTGTTATATAACAATGAGAAAAGCAAGGGACTGCTGAGAGTTGAACTCAGGATCTCCTGTTTACTAGACAGGCGCTTTAACCAGCTAAGCCACAGCACCCACTTGATTCTTAAATTTGAAACACTTTTCTTTATGGTGTTCAAGAGAATATTGCTTTTTCACTTTCATATTCTTTTCTAAGTTCACACACTTCTCTACTCAAACACTTAAGATGAATGAAGACTCTTCACTTATTCAAAAACACCTCTCTAATTTGAAGTTTACCCTATTCATATCATTTTAAAATATACCTTGCTGAAGAATGGATTAGTTGAATTCAACAATAGAGTGATCATTCACCTCTATCTTGTTCTTTGTCATTTTCTTTTCCCTATTTCAGTCAATGCATTCCTACAAAAATCTTCACAATACCAAGCATTTTATTTAATTTTTAAGATAACTTATTCTAAAGTTCATAGAACCAGATGTTTATACTTAAATTGTATTCAACACTTGTTTGATGAAAACTATTCGGAAAGCATGGAGAAAACAGTTAAATGCTGCTGAGAATTGAACTCAGGATTTCCTGTTTACGAGACAGGAGCTTTAACCACTAAGCCACAGCACCAACAGTAACAGTAAAAAATGCATAAAGAAATTATTGTTAATGATGAAAATGTGTTTTCTGCTATAAATTCTTCTTTATATGTATTGTAATCTTAAACACGAAAAGATACTCAATCACTATGCAAGGATTAATATGTTTTAATAAGCAGGTACTCCTATAAAACCCAATTTCATTTCTTGAATTCTTTACAATTTTTTTTCATGAAGGTAATAATATTGCTCCAATCTAGGTAGACATTTCATCTACATCTTTCTCATAGATATGTATTTTTTTCATTTTTCAATAACAGTATTCATTCTATAATCTTGAAAATACTTGGGTTTTTATAAGGTTAAAGATGATCTGTTCAACAGTAAGATGAATCAGACTTTTATATTTTAATTGTATCGGAATAAGACCTAATGAAAATGATTTGTTATATAACAATCAGAAAAGCAAGGCGCTGCTGAGATTTGAACTCAGGATCTCCTATTTACTAGACAGGCGCTTTAACCAGCTAAGCCACAGCACCCACTTGATTCTTTATTTTGAAACACTTTTCTTTATGGTGTTCAAGAGAATATTGCTTTTTCACTTTTATATTCTTTTCTAAGTTCACACACTTCTCTACTCAAACACTTAAGATGAATGAAGACTCCTCACTTATTCAAAAACACCTCTCTAATTTGAAGTTTACCCTATTCATATCATTTTAAAATATACCTTGCTGAAGAATGGATTAGTTGAATTCAACAATAGAGTGATCATTCACCTCTATCTTGTTCTTTGTCATTTTCTTTTCCCTATTTCAGTCAATGCATTCCTACAAAAATCCTCACAATACCAAGTATTTTATTTAATTTTTAAGATAACTTATTCTAAAGTTCATAGAACCAGATGTTTATACTTAAATTGTATTCAACACTTGTTTGATGGAAATTATTCGGAAAGCATGGAGAAAACAGTTAAATGCTGCTGAGAATTGAACTCAGGATTTCCTGTTTACGAGACAGGAGCTTTAACCACTAAGCCACAGCACCAAAAGTAATAGTAAAAAATGCATAAAGAATTTATTGTTAATGATGAAAATTTGTTTTCTGCTATAAATTCTTCTTTATATGTATTGTAATCTTAAACACAAAAAGATACTCAATCACTACGCAAGGATTAATATGTTTTAATAAACAGGTACTCTAATAAAACCCAATTTCATTTCTTGAATTCTTTACAATTTTTTTCATGAAGGTAATAATATTGCTCCAATCTAGGTAGACATTTCATCTACGTCTTTCTCATAGATATGTATTTTTTTCATTTTGCAATAACAGTATTCATTCTATAATCTTGAAAATACTTGGGTTTTTATAAGGTTAAAGATGATCTGTTCAACAGTAAGATGAATCAGACTTTTATATTTTAATTGTATCGGAATAAGACCTAATGAAAATGATTTGTTATATAACAACGAGAAAAGCAAGGCACTGCTCAGAGTTGAACTCAGGATCTCCTGTTTACTAGACAGGCGCTTTAACCAGCTAAGCCACAGCACCCACTTGATTCTTAAATTTGAAACACTTTTCTTTAGGGTGTTCAAGAGAATATTGCTTTTTCACTTTCATATTCTTTTCTAAGTTCACACACTTCTCTACTCAAACACTTAAGATGAATGAAGACTCTTCACTTATTCAAAAACACCTCTCTAATTTGAAGTTTACCCTATTCATATCATTTTAAAATATCCCTTGCTGAAGAATGGATTAGTTGAATTCAACAATAGAGTGATCATTCACCTCTATCTTGTTCTTTGTCATTTTCTTTTCCCTATTTCAGTCAATGCATTCCTACAAAAATCTTCACAATACCAAGAATTTTAATGTTTAAGATAACTTATTCTAAAGTTCATAGATCCAGATGTTTATTCTTAAATTGTATTCAACATGCGTTTGATGTAAATTATTCGGAAAGCATGGAGAAAACAGTTAGGTTCTGCTGAGATTTGAACTCAGGATTTCCTGTTTACGAGAAAGGCGCTTTAACCACTAAGCCACAGCACCAACGTTAATAGTAAGAAATGCATAAATTATTCATTGTTGATGATGAAAATGTGTTTCCTGCTATAAATCCTTCTTTATATGTATTGTAATCTTAAACAGGAAAACATACTCAATCACTACGCAAGTATTAATATGTTTTAATAAACAGGTACTCTTATAAAACCCAATTTCATTTCTTGAATTCTTTACAATTTTTTTTCATGAAGGTAATAATATTACTCCAATCTAGGTAGACATTTCATCTACGTCTTTCTCATAGATATGTATTTTTTTCATTTTGCAATAACATTATTCATTCTATAATCTTGAAAATACTTGGGTTTTTATAAGGTTAAAGATGATCTGTTCAACAGTAAGATGAATCAGACTTTTATATTTTAATTGTATCGGAATAAAACCTAATGAAAATGATTTGTTATATAACAGTGAGAAAAGCAATGCACTGCTCAGAGTTGAACTCAGGATCTCCTGTTTACTAGACAGGCGCTTTAACCAGCTAAGCCACAGCACCCACTTGATTCTTTATTTTGAAACACTTTTCTTTATGGTGTTCAAGAGAATATTGCTTTTTCACTTTCATATTCTTTTCTAAGTTCACACACTTCTCTACTCAAACACTTAAGATAAATGAAGACTCTTCACTTATTAAACACCTCTCTAATTTGAAGTTTACCCTATTCATATCATTTTAAAATATCCCTTGCTGAAGAATGGATTAGTTGAATTCAACAATAGAGTGATCATTCACCTCTATCTTGTTCTTTGTCATTTTCTTTTCCCTATTTCAGTCAATGCATTCCTACAAAAATCTTCACAATACCAAGCATTTTATTTAATGTTTAAGATAACTTATTCTAAAGTTCATAGATCCAGATGTTTATTCTTAAATTGTATTCAACATTTGTTTGATGTAAATTATTCGGAAAGCATGGAGAAAACAGTTAGGTTCTGCTGAGATTTGAACTCAGGATTTCCTGTTTACGAGAAAGGCGCTTTAACCACTAAGCCACAGCACCAACGTTAATAGTAAGAAATGCATAAATTATTCATTGTTGATGATGAAAATGTGTTTCCTGCTATAAATTCTTCTTTATATGTATTGTAATCTTAAACAGGAAAACATACTCAATCACTACGCAAGTATTAATATGTTTTAATAAACAGGTACTCTTATTAAACCCAATTTCATTTCTTGAATTCTTTACAATTTTTTTTCATGAAGGTAATAATATTACTCCAATCTAGGTAGACATTTCATCTACGTCTTTCTCATAGATATGTATTTTTTTCATTTTGCAATAACATTATTCATTTTATAATCTTGAAAATACTTGGGTTTTTATAAGGTTAAAGATGATCTGTTCAACAGTAAGATGAATCAGACTTTTATATTTTAATTGTATTGGAATAAGACCTAATGAAAATGATTTGTTATATATTACAATGAAAAAAGCAAGGCGCTGCTGAGATTTGAACTCAGGATCTCCTGTTTACTAGACAAGCGCTTTAACCAGCTAAGCCACAGCACCCACTTGATTCTTAAGTTTGAAACACTTTTCTTTATGGTGTTCAAGAGAATATTGCTTTTTCACTTTCATATTCTTTTCTAAGTTCACAAACTTCTCTACTCAAACACTTAAGATGAATGAAGACTCTTCACTTATTCAAAAACACCTCTCTAATTTGAAGCTTACCCTATTCATATCATTTTAAAATATACCTTGCTGAAGAATGGATTAGTTGAATTCAACAATAGAGTGATCATTCACCTGTATCTTGTTCTTTGTCATTTTCTTTTCCCTATTTCAGTCAATGCATTCCTACAAAAATCTTCTCAATACCAAGCATTTTATTTAATTTTTAAGATAACTTATTCTAAAGTTCATAGAACCAGATGTTTATTCTTAAATTGTATTCAACATTTGTTTGATGAAAATTATTCGGAAAGCATGGAGAAAACAGTTAGGTGCTGTTGAGATTTGAACTCAGGATTTCCTGTTTACGAGACAGGCGCTTTAACCACTAAGCCACAGCACCAACGTTAATAGTAAGAAATGCATACATAATTTATTGTTGAGGATGAAAATGTGTTTCCTGCTATAAATTCTTCTTTATATGTATTCTAATCTTAAACACGAAAAAAACTCAATCACTACGCAAGTATTAATATGTTTTAATAAACAGGTACTCATATAAAACTCAATTTCATTTCTTGAATTCTTAAAAAAAAAAAATCATGAAGGTATTAATATTGCTCAAATCTAGGTTGAAATTTCATCTACGTCTTTCTCATAGATATGTATTTTTTTCATTTGGCAATAACAGTATTCATTCTATAATCTTGAAAATACTTGTGTTTTTATAAGGTTTAAGATGATCTGTTCAACAGTAAGATGAATCAGACTTTTATATTTTAATTGTATCGGAATAAGACCTAATGAAAATGATTTGTTATATAACAATGAGAAAAGCAAGGCACTGCTGAGAGTTGAACTCAGGATCTCCTGTTTACTAGACAGGCGCTTTAACCAGCTAAGCCACAGCACCCACTTGATTCTTAAATTTGAAACACTTTTCTTTATGGTGTTCAAGAGAATATTGCTTTTTCACTTTCATATTCTTTTCTAAGTTCACACACTTCTCTACTCAAACACTTAAGATGAATGAAGACTCTTCACTTATTCAAAAACACCTCTCTAATTTGAAGTTTTCCCTATTCATATCATTTTAAAATATACCTTGCTGAAGAATGGATTAGTTGAATTCAACAATAGAGTGATCATTCACCTCTATCTTGTTCTTTGTCATTTTCTTTTCCCTATTTCAATCAATTCATTCCTACAAAAATCCTCACAATACCAAGTATTTAATTTAATTTTTAAGATAACTTATTCTAAAGTTCATAGAACCAGATGTTTATACTTAAATTGTATTCATCACTTGTTTGATGAAAATTATTCGGAAAGCATGAAGAAAACAGTTAAAAGCTGCTGAGATTTGAACTCAGGATTTCCTGTTTACGAGATAGGACCTTTAACCACTAAGCCACAGCACCAACGGTAATATTAAAAAATGCATAAATAATTTATTGTTGATGATGAAAATGTGTTTTCTGCTATAAATTCTTCTTTATATGTATTGTAATCTTAAACACGAAAAGATACTCAATCACTACGCAAGGGTTCATATATTTTAATAAACAGGTACTCTTATAAAACCCAATTTCATTTCTTGAATTCTTTACAATTTTTTTTCATGAAGGTAATAATATTGCTCCAATCTTGGTAGACATTTCATCTACGTCTTTCTCAAAGATATGTACTTTTTTCATTTTGCAATAATAGTATTCATTCTATAATCTTGAAAATACCTGGGTTTTTATAAGGTTAAAGGTGATCTGTTCAACAGTAAGATGAATCAGACTTTTATATTTTAATTGTATCGGAATAAGACCTAATGAAAAGGATTTGTTATATAACAATGAGAAAATGAAAGGCACTGCTGAGAGATGAACTCAGGATCTCCTGTTTACTAGACAGGCGCTTTAACCACTAAGCCACAGCACCAACGTTAATAGTAAGAAATGCATAAATTATTCATTGTTGATGATGAAAATGTGTTTCCTGCTATAAATTCTTCTTTATATGTATTGTAATCTTAAACAGGAAAACATACTCAATCACTACGCAAGTATTAATATGTTTTAATAAACAGGTACTCTTATTAAACCCAATTTCATTTCTTGAATTCTTTACAATTTTTTTTCATGAAGGTAATAATATTACTCCAATCTAGGTAGACATTTCATCTACGTCTTTCTCATAGATATGTATTTTTTTCATTTTGCAATAACATTATTCATTCTATAATCTTGAAAATACTTGGGTTTTTATAAGGTTAAAGATGATCTGTTCAACAGTAAGATGAATCAGACTTTTATATTTTAATTGTATTGGAATAAGACCTAATGAAAATGATTTGTTATATATTACAATGAAAAAAGCAAGGCGCTGCTGAGATTTGAACTCAGGATCTCCTGTTTACTAGACAGGCGCTTTAACCAGCTAAGCCACAGCACCCACTTGATTCTTAAGTTTGAAACACTTTTCTTTATGGTGTTCAAGAGAATATTGCTTTTTCACTTTCATATTCTTTTCTAAGTTCACAAACTTCTCTACTCAAACACTTAAGATGAATGAAGACTCTTCACTTATTCAAAAACACCTCTCTAATTTGAAGCTTACCCTATTCATATCATTTTAAAATATACCTTGCTGAAGAATGGATTAGTTGAATTCAACAATAGAGTGATCATTCACCTGTATCTTGTTCTTTGTCATTTTCTTTTCCCTATTTCAGTCAATGCATTCCTACAAAAATCTTCTCAATACCAAGCATTTTATTTAATTTTTAAGATAACTTATTCTAAAGTTCATAGAACCAGATGTTTATTCTTAAATTGTATTCAACATTTGTTTGATGAAAATTATTCGGAAAGCATGGAGAAAACAGTTAGGTGCTGTTGAGATTTGAACTCAGGATTTCCTGTTTACGAGACAGGCGCTTTAACCACTAAGCCACAGCACCAACGTTAATAGTAAGAAATGCATACATAATTTATTGTTGAGGATGAAAATGTGTTTCCTGCTATAAATTCTTCTTTATATGTATTCTAATCTTAAACACGAAAAAAACTCAATCACTACGCAAGTATTAATATGTTTTAATAAACAGGTACTCATATAAAACTCAATTTCATTTCTTGAATTCTTAAAAAAAAAAAATCATGAAGGTATTAATATTGCTCAAATCTAGGTAGAAATTTCATCTACGTCTTTCTCATAGATATGTATTTTTTTCATTTGGCAATAACAGTATTCATTCTATAATCTTGAAAATACTTGTGTTTTTATAAGGTTTAAGATGATCTGTTCAACAGTAAGATGAATCAGACTTTTATATTTTAATTGTATCGGAATAAGACCTAATGAAAATGATTTGTTATATAACAATGAGAAAAGCAAGGCACTGCTGAGAGTTGAACTCAGGATCTCCTGTTTACTAGACAGGCGCTTTAACCAGCTAAGCCACAGCACCCACTTGATTCTTAAATTTGAAACACTTTTCTTTATGGTGTTCAAGAGAATATTGCTTTTTCACTTTCATATTCTTTTCTAAGTTCACACACTTCTCTACTCAAACACTTAAGATGAATGAAGACTCTTCACTTATTCAAAAACACCTCTCTAATTTGAAGTTTTCCCTATTCATATCATTTTAAAATATACCTTGCTGAAGAATGGATTAGTTGAATTCAACAATAGAGTGATCATTCACCTCTATCTTGTTCTTTGTCATTTTCTTTTCCCTATTTCAATCAATTCATTCCTACAAAAATCCTCACAATACCAAGTATTTAATTTAATTTTTAAGATAACTTATTCTAAAGTTCATAGAACCAGATGTTTATACTTAAATTGTATTCATCACTTGTTTGATGAAAATTATTCGGAAAGCATGAAGAAAACAGTTAAAAGCTGCTGAGATTTGAACTCAGGATTTCCTGTTTACGAGATAGGACCTTTAACCACTAAGCCACAGCACCAACGGTAATATTAAAAAATGCATAAATAATTTATTGTTGATGATGAAAATGTGTTTTCTGCTATAAATTCTTCTTTATATGTATTGTAATCTTAAACACGAAAAGATACTCAATCACTACGCAAGGGTTCATATATTTTAATAAACAGGTACTCTTATAAAACCCAATTTCATTTCTTGAATTCTTTACAATTTTTTTTCATGAAGGTAATAATATTGCTCCAATCTTGGTAGACATTTCATCTACGTCTTTCTCAAAGATATGTACTTTTTTCATTTTGCAATAATAGTATTCATTCTATAATCTTGAAAATACCTGGGTTTTTATAAGGTTAAAGGTGATCTGTTCAACAGTAAGATGAATCAGACTTTTATATTTTAATTGTATCGGAATAAGACCTAATGAAAAGGATTTGTTATATAACAATGAGAAAATGAAAGGCACTGCTGAGAGATGAACTCAGGATCTCCTGTTTACTAGACAGGCGCTTTAACCAGCTGTGCCACAGCACCCACTTGATTCTTAAATTTGAAACACTTTTCTTTATGGTTTCAAGAGAATATTGCTTTTTCACTTTCATATTCTTTTCTAAGTTCACACACTTCTCTACTCAAACACTTAAGATGAATGAAGACTCCTCACTTATTCAAAAACACCTCTCTCATTTGAAGTTTACCCTATTCATATCATTTTAAAATATACCTTGCTGAAGAATGGATTAGTTGAATTCAACAATAGAGTGATCATTCACCTCTATCTTGTTCTTTGTCATTTTCTTTTCCCTATTTCAGTCAATCCATTCCTACAAAAATCTTCACAATACCAAGCATTTTATTTAATTTTTAAGATAACTTATTCTAAAGTTCATAGAACCAGATATTTATTCTTAAATTGTTTTCAACATTTGTTTGATGAAAATTATTCGGAAAGCATGGAGAAAACATTTAGGTGCTGCTGAGATTTGAACTCAGGATTTCCTGTTTACGAGACAGGCGCTTTAACCACTAAGCCACAGCACCAACGTTAATAGTAAGAAATGCATACATAATTTATTGTTGATGATGAAAATGTGTTTCCTGCTATAAATTCTTCTTTATATGTATTGTAATCTTAAACACGAAAACATACTCAATCACTATGCAAGTATTAATATGTTTTGATAAACAGGTACTCTTATAAAACTCAATTTCATTTCTTGAATTCTTTAAAAAAAATCATGAAGGTATTAATATTGCTCAAATCTAGGTAGAAATTTCATCTACGTCTTTCTCATAGATATGTATTTTTTCATTTTGCAATAACAGTATTCATTCTATAATCTTGAAAATACTTGTGTTTTTATAAGGTTTAAGATGATCGGTTCAACAGTAAAATGAATCAGACTTTTATATTTTAATTGTATCGGAATAAGACCTAATGAAAATGATTTGTTATATAACAATGAGAAAAGCAAGGCACTGCTGAGAGTTGAACTCAGGATCTCCTGTTTACTAGACAGGCGCTTTAACCAGCTAAGACACAGCACCTACTTGATTCTTAAATTTGAAACACTTTTCTTTATGGTGTTCAAGAGAATATTGCTTTTTCACTTTTATATTCTTTTCTAAGTTCACACACTTCTCTACTCAAACACTTAAGATGAATGAAGACTCTTCACTTATTCAAAAACACCTCTCTAATTTGAAGTTTACCCTATTCATATCATTTTAAAATATACCTTGCTGAAGAATGGATTAGTTGAATTCAACAATAGAGTGATCATTCACCTCTATCTTGTTCTTTGTCATTTTCTTTTCCCT
Organism: Lissotriton vulgaris; assembly: GCF_964263255.1. NCBI lineage: Eukaryota > Metazoa > Chordata > Amphibia > Caudata > Salamandridae > Lissotriton > Lissotriton vulgaris. Next base: position 444,557,133 of record NC_141700.1, read on the forward strand.
ATTTCAGTCAATGCATTCCTACAAAAATCTTCACAATACCAAGCATTTTATTTAATTTTTAAGATAACTTATTCTAAAGTTCATAGAACCAGATGTTTATTCTTAAATTGTATTCAACATTTGTTTGATGAAAATTATTCGGAAAGCATGGAGAAAACATTTAGGTGCAGCTGAGATTTTAACTCAGGATATCCTGTTTACGAGACAGGCGCTTTAACCACTAAGCCACAGCACCAACGTTAATAGCAAGAAATGCATACATAATTTATTGTTGATGATGAAAATGTGTTTTCTGCTATAAATTCTTCTTTATATGTATTGTAATCTTAAACACGAAAAGATACTCAATCACTACGCAAGGGTTCATATATTTTAATAAACAGGTACTCTTATAAAACCCAATTTCATTTCTTGAATTCTTTACAATTTTTTTTCATGAAGGTAATAATATTGCTCCAATCTTGGTAGACATTTCATCTACGTCTTTCTCAAAGATATGTACTTTTTTCATTTTGCAATAATAGTATTCATTCTATAATCTTGAAAATACCTGGGTTTTTATAAGGTTAAAGGTGATCTGTTCAACAGTAAGATGAATCAGACTTTTATATTTTAATTGTATCGGAATAAGACCTAATGAAAAGGATTTGTTATATAACAATGAGAAAATGAAAGGCACTGCTGAGAGATGAACTCAGGATCTCCTGTTTACTAGACAGGCGCTTTAACCAGCTGTGCCACAGCACCCACTTGATTCTTAAATTTGAAACACTTTTCTTTATGGTGTTCAAGAGAATATTGCTTTTTCACTTTCATATTCTTTTCTAAGTTCACACACTTCTCTACTCAAACACTTAAGATGAATGAAGACTCCTCACTTATTCAAAAACACCTCTCTCATTTGAAGTTTACCCTATTCATATCATTTTAAAATATACCTTGCTGAAGAATGGATTAGTTGAATTCAACAATAGAGTGATCATTCACCTCTATCTTGTTCTTTGTCATTTTCTTTTCCCTATTTCAGTCAATCCATTCCTACAAAAATCTTCACAATACCAAGCATTTTATTTAATTTTTAAGATAACTTATTCTAAAGTTCATAGAACCAGATATTTATTCTTAAATTGTTTTCAACATTTGTTTGATGAAAATTATTCGGAAAGCATGGAGAAAACATTTAGGTGCTGCTGAGATTTGAACTCAGGATTTCCTGTTTACGAGACAGGCGCTTTAACCACTAAGCCACAGCACCAACGTTAATAGTAAGAAATGCATACATAATTTATTGTTGATGATGAAAATGTGTTTCCTGCTATAAATTCTTCTTTATATGTATTGTAATCTTAAACACGAAAACATACTCAATCACTATGCAAGTATTAATATGTTTTGATAAACAGGTACTCTTATAAAACTCAATTTCATTTCTTGAATTCTTTAAAAAAAAATCATGAAGGTATTAATATTGCTCAAATCTAGGTAGAAATTTCATCTACGTCTTTCTCATAGATATGTATTTTTTCATTTTGCAATAACAGTATTCATTCTATAATCTTGAAAATACTTGTGTTTTTATAAGGTTTAAGATGATCGGTTCAACAGTAAAATGAATCAGACTTTTATATTTTAATTGTATCGGAATAAGACCTAATGAAAATGATTTGTTATATAACAATGAGAAAAGCAAGGCACTGCTGAGAGTTGAACTCAGGATCTCCTGTTTACTAGACAGGCGCTTTAACCAGCTAAGCCACAGCACCCACTTGATTCTTAAATTTGAAACACTTTTCTTTATGGTGTTCAAGAGAATATTGCTTTTTCACTTTTATATTCTTTTCTAAGTTCACACACTTCTCTACTCAAACACTTAAGATGAATGAAGACTCTTCACTTATTCAAAAACACCTCTCTAATTTGAAGTTTACCCTATTCATATCATTTTAAAATATACCTTGCTGAAGAATGGATTAGTTGAATTCAACAATAGAGTGATCATTCACCTCTATCTTGTTCTTTGTCATTTTCTTTTCCCTATTTCAGTCAATGCATTCCTACAAAAATCTTCACAATACCAAGCATTTTATTTAATTTTTAAGATAACTTATTCTAAAGTTCATAGAACCAGATGTTTATTCTTAAATTGTATTCAACATTTGTTTGATGAAAATTATTCGGAAAGCATGGAGAAAACATTTAGGTGCAGCTGAGATTTTAACTCAGGATATCCTGTTTACGAGACAGGCGCTTTAACCACTAAGCCACAGCACCAACGTTAATAGCAAGAAATGCATACATAATTTATTGTTGATGATGAAAATGTGTTTCCTGCTATAAATTCTTCTTTATATGTATTGTAATCTTAAACACGAAAACATACTCAATCACTACGCAAGTATTAATATGTTTTAATAAACAGGTACTCTTATAAAACTCAATTTCATTTCTTGAAACCTTTAAAAAAAAAATCATGAAGGTATTAATATTGCTCAAATCTAGGTAGAAATTTCATCTACGTCTTTCTCATAGATATGTCTTTTTTTCATTTGGCAATAACAGTATTCATTCTATAATCTTGAAAATACTTGTGTTTTTATAAGGTTTACGATGATCTGTTCAACAGTAAGATGAATCAGACTTTTATATTTTAATGGTATCGGAATAAGACCTAATAAAAATGATTTGTTATATAACAATGAGAAAAGCAAGGGACTGCTGAGAGTTGAACTCAGGATCTCCTGTTTACTAGACAGGCGCTTTAACCAGCTAAGCCACAGCACCCACTTGATTCTTAAATTTGAAACACTTTTCTTTATGGTGTTCAAGAGAATATTGCTTTTTCACTTTCATATTCTTTTCTAAGTTCACACACTTCTCTACTCAAACACTTAAGATGAATGAAGACTCTTCACTTATTCAAAAACACCTCTCTAATTTGAAGTTTACCCTATTCATATCATTTTAAAATATACCTTGCTGAAGAATGGATTAGTTGAATTCAACAATAGAGTGATCATTCACCTCTATCTTGTTCTTTGTCATTTTCTTTTCCCTATTTCAGTCAATGCATTCCTACAAAAATCTTCTCAATACCAAGCATTTTATTTAATTTTTAAGATAACTTATTCTAAAGTTCATAAAACCAGATGTTTATTCTTAAATTGTATTCAACATTTGTTTGATGAAAATTATTCGGAAAGCATGGAGAAAACAGTTAGGTGCTGTTGAGATTTGAACTCAGGATTTCCTGTTTACGAGACAGGCGCTTTAACCACTAAGCCACAGCACCAACGTTAATAGTAAGAAATGCATACATAATTTATTGTTGATGATGAAAATGTGTTTCCTGCTATAAATTCTTCTTTATATGTATTCTAATCTTAAACACGAAAAAAACTCTATCACTACGCAAGTATTAATATGTTTTAATAAACAGGTACTCTTATAAAACTCAATTTCATTTCTTGAATTCTTAAAAAAAAAAAATCATGAAGGTATTAATATTGCTCAAATCTAGGTAGAAATTTCATCTACGTCTTTCTCATAGATATGTATTTTTTTCATTTGGCAATAACAGTATTCATTCTATAATCTTGAAAATGCTTGTGTTTTTATAAGGTTTAAGATGATCTGTTCAACAGTAAGATGAAGCAGACTTTTATATTTTAATTGTATCGGAATAAGACCTAATGAAAATGATTTGTTATATAACAATGAGAAAAGCAAGGCACTGCTGAGAGTTGAACTCAGGATCTCCTGTTTACTAGACAGGCGCTTTAACCAGCTAAGCCACAGCACCCACTTGATTCTTAAATTTGAAACACTTTTCTTTATGGTGTTCAAGAGAATATTGCTTTTTCACTTTCATATTCTTTTCTAAGTTCACACACTTCTCTACTCAAACACTTAAGATGAATGAAGACTCTTCACTTATTCAAAAACACCTCTCTAATTTGAAGTTTTCCCTATTCATATCATTTTAAAATATACCTTGCTGAAGAATGGATTAGTTGAATTCAACAATAGAGTGATCATTCACCTCTATCTTGTTCTTTGTCATTTTCTTTTCCCTATTTCAATCAATGCATTCCTACCAAAATCCTCACAATACCAAGTATTTAATTTAATTTTTAAGATAACTTATTCTAAAGTTCATAGAACCAGATGTTTATACTTAAATTGTATTCATCACTTGTTTAATGAAAATTATTCGGAAAGCATGGAGAAAACAGTTAAATGCTGCTGAGATTTGAACTCAGGATTTCCTGTTTACGAGACAGGACCTTTAACCACTAAGCCACAGCACCAACGTTAATAGTAAGAAATGCATACATAATTTATTGTTGATGATGAAAATGTGTTTCCTGCTATAAATTCTTCTTTATATGTATTCTAATCTTAAACACGAAAAAAACTCTATCACTACGCAAGTATTAATATGTTTTAATAAACAGGTACTCTTATAAAACTCAATTTCATTTCTTGAATTCTTAAAAAAAAAAATCATGAAGGTATTAATATTGCTCAAATCTAGGTAGAAATTTCATCTACGTCTTTCTCATAGATATGTATTTTTTTCATTTGGCAATAACAGTATTCATTCTATAATCTTGAAAATGCTTGTGTTTTTATAAGGTTTAAGATGATCTGTTCAACAGTAAGATGAAGCAGACTTTTATATTTTAATTGTATCGGAATAAGACCTAATGAAAATGATTTGTTATATAACAATGAGAAAAGCAAGGCACTGCTGAGAGTTGAACTCAGGATCTCCTGTTTACTAGACAGGCGCTTTAACCAGCTAAGCCACAGCACCCACTTGATTCTTAAATTTGAAACACTTTTCTTTATGGTGTTCAAGAGAATATTGCTTTTTCACTTTCATATTCTTTTCTAAGTTCACACACTTCTCTACTCAAACACTTAAGATGAATGAAGACTCTTCACTTATTCAAAAACACCTCTCTAATTTGAAGTTTTCCCTATTCATATCATTTTAAAATATACCTTGCTGAAGAATGGATTAGTTGAATTCAACAATAGAGTGATCATTCACCTCTATCTTGTTCTTTGTCATTTTCTTTTCCCTATTTCAATCAATGCATTCCTACAAAAATCCTCACAATACCAAGTATTTAATTTAATTTTTAAGATAACTTATTCTAAAGTTCATAGAACCAGATGTTTATACTTAAATTGTATTCATCACTTGTTTGATGAAAATTATTCGGAAAGCATGAAGAAAACAGTTAAATGCTGCTGAGATTTGAACTCAGGATTTCCTGTTTACGAGACAGGACCTTTAACCACTAAGCCACAGCACCAACGGTAATAGTAAAAAATGCATAAATAATTTATTGTTGATGATAAAAATGTGTTTTCTGCTATAAATTCTTCTTTATATGTATTGTAATCTTAAACACGAAAAGATACTCAATCACTACGCAAGGATTCATATATTTTAATAAACAGGTACTCTTATAAAACCCAATTTCATTTCTTGAATTCTTTACAATTTTTTTCATGAAGGTAATAATATTGCTCCAATCTTGGTAGACATTTCATCTACGTCTTTCTCATAGATATGTACTTTTTTTCATTTTGCAATAATAGTATTCATTCTATAATCTTGAAAATACCTGGGTTTTTATAAGGTTAAAGGTGATCTGTTCAACAGTAAGATGAATCAGACTTTTATATTTTAATTGTATCGGAATAAGACCTAATGAAAAGGATTTGTTATATAACAATGAGAAAATGCAAGGCACTGCTGAGAGATGAACTCAGGATCTCCTGTTTACTAGACAGGCGCTTTAACCAGCTGTGCCACAGCACCCACTTGATTCTTAAATTTGAAACACTTTTCTTTATGGTGTTCAAGAGAATATTGCTTTTTCACTTTCATATTCTTTTCTAAGTTCACACACTTCTCTACTCAAACACTTAAGATGAATGAAGACTCCTCACTTATTCAAAAACACCTCTCTAATTTGAAGTTTACCCTATTCATATCATTTTAAAATATACCTTGCTGAAGAATGGATTAGTTGAATTCAACAATAGAGTGATCATTCACCTCTATCTTGTTCTATGTCATTTTCTTTTCCCTATTTCAGTCAATGCATTCCTACAAAAATCTTCACAATACCAAGCATTTTATTTAATTTTTAAGATAACTTATTCTAAAGTTCATAGAACCAGATGTTTATTCTTAAATTGTATTCAACATTTGTTTGATGAAAATTATTCGGAAAGCATGGAGAAAACATTTAGGTGCAGCTGAGATTTGAACTCAGGATATCCTGTTTACGAGACAGGCACTTTAACCACTAAGCCACAGCACCAACGTTAATAGTAAGAAATGCATACATAATTTATTGTTGATGATGAAAATGTGTTTCCTGCTATAAATTCTTCTTTATATGTATTCTAATCTTAAACACGAAAAAAACTCTATCACTACGCAAGTATTAATATGTTTTAATAAACAGGTACTCTTATAAAACTCAATTTCATTTCTTGAATTCTTAAAAAAAAAAAATCATGAAGGTATTAATATTGCTCAAATCTAGGTAGAAATTTCATCTACGTCTTTCTCATAGATATGTCTTTTTTTCATTTGGCAATAACAGTATTCATTCTATAATCTTGAAAATACTTGTGTTTTTATAAGGTTTACGATGATCTGTTCAACAGTAAGATGAATCAGACTTTTATATTTTAATGGTATCGGAATAAGACCTAATAAAAATGATTTGTTATATAACAATGAGAAAAGCAAGGGACTGCTGAGAGTTGAACTCAGGATCTCCTGTTTACTAGACAGGCGCTTTAACCAGCTAAGCCACAGCACACACTTGATTCTTAAATTTGAAACACTTTTCTTTATGGTGTTCAAGAGAATATTGCTTTTTCACTTTCATATTCTTTTCTAAGTTCACACACTTCTCTACTCAAACACTTAAGATGAATGAAGACTCTTCACTTATTCAAAAACACCTCTCTAATTTGAAGTTTACCCTATTCATATCATTTTAAAATATACCTTGCTGAAGAATGGATTAGTTGAATTCAACAATAGAGTGATCATTCACCTCTATCTTGTTCTTTGTCATTTTTTTTTCCCTATTTCAGTCAATGCATTCCTACAAAAATCTTCACAATACCAAGCATTTTATTTAATTTTTAAGATAACTTATTCTAAAGTTCATAGAACCAGATGTTTATACTTAAATTGTATTCAACACTTGTTTGATGAAAATTATTCGGAAAGCATGGAGAAAACAGTTAAATGCTGCTGAGAATTGAACTCAGGATTTCCTGTTTACGAGACAGGAGCTTTAACCACTAAGCCACAGCACCAACAGTAACAGTAAAAAATGCATAAAGAAATTATTGTTAATGATGAAAATGTGTTTTCTGCTATAAATTCTTCTTTATATGTATTGTAATCTTAAACACGAAAAGATACTCAATCACTACGCAAGGATTAATATGTTTTAATAAGCAGGTACTCCTATAAACCCAATTTCATTTCTTGAATTCTTTACAATTTTTTTTCATGAAGGTAATAATATTGCTCCAATCTAGGTAGACATTTCATCTACGTCTTTCTCATAGATATGTATTTTTTTCATTTTTCAATAACAGTATTCATTCTATAATCTTGAAAATACTTGGGTTTTTATAAGGTTAAAGATGATCTGTTCAACAGTAAGATGAATCAGACTTTTATATTTTAATTGTATCGGAATAAGACCTAATGAAAATGATTTGTTATATAACAATCAGAAAAGCAAGGTGCTGCTGAGATTTGAACTCAGGATCTCCTATTTACTAGACAGGCGCTTTAACCAGCTAAGCCACAGCACCCACTTGATTCTTAAGTTTGAAACACTTTTCTTTATGGTGTTCAAGAGAATATTGCTTTTTCACTTTCATATTCTTTTCTAAGTTCACACACTTCTCTACTCATGAACTTAAGATGAATGATGACTCTTCACTTATTCAAAAACACCTCTCTAATTTGAAGTTTACCCTATTCATATCATTTTAAAATATACCTTGCTGAAGAATGGATTAGTTGAATTCAACAATAGAGTGATCATTCACCTCTATCTTGTTCTTTGTCATTTTCTTTTCCCTATTTCAATCAATGCATTCCTACAAAAATATTCACAATACCAAGTATTTTATTAATTTTTTAAGATAACTTATTCTAAAGTTCATAGAACCAGATGTTTATACTTAATTTGTATTCAACACTTGTTTGATGAAAAATATTCGGAAAGCATGGAGAAAACAGTTAAATGCTGCTGAGATTTGAACTCAGGATTTCCTGTTTATGAGACAGGAGCTTTAACCACTAAGCCACAGCACCAATGGTAATAGTAAAAAATGCATAAATAATTTATTGTTGATGATGAAAATGTGTTTTCTGCTATAAATTCTTCTTTATATGTATTGTAATCTTAAACACGAAAAGATACTCAATCACTACGCAAGGATTCATATGTTTTAATAAACAGGTACTCTTATAGAACTCAATTTCATTTCTTGAATCCTTTAAAAAAAAATCATGAAGGTATTAATATTGCTCAAATCTAGGTAGAAATTTCATCTACGTCTTTCTCATAGATATGTCTTTTTTTCATTTGGCAATAACAGTATTCATTCTATAATCTTGAAAATACTTGTGTTTTTATAAGGTTTAAGATGATCTGTTCAACAGTAAGATGAATCAGACTTTTATATTTTAATGGTATCGGAATAAGACCTAATAAAAATGATTTGTTATAGAACAATGAGAAAAGCAAGGGACTGCTGAGAGTTGAACTCAGGATCTTCTGTTTACTAGACAGGCGCTTTAACCAGCTAAGCCACAGCACCCACTTGATTCTTAAATTTGAAACACTTTTCTTTATGGTGTTCAAGAGAATATTGCTTTTTCACTTTCATATTTTTTTCTAAGTTCACACACTTCTCTACTCAAACACTTAAGATGAATGAAGACTCTTCACTTATTCAAAAACACCTCTCTAATTTGAAGTTTACCCTATTCATATCATTTTAAAATATACCTTGCTGAAGAATGGATTAGTTGAATTCAACAATAGAGTGATCATTCACCTCTATCTTGTTCTTTGTCATTTTCTTTTCCCTATTTCAGTCAATGCATTCCTACAAAAATCTTCACAATACCAAGCATTTTATTTAATTTTTAAGATAACTTATTCTAAAGTTCATAGAACCAGATGTTTATACTTAAATTGTATTCAACACTTGTTTGATGAAAATTATTCGGAAAGCATGGAGAAAACAGTTAAATGCTGCTGAGAATTGAACTCAGGATTTCCTGTTTACGAGACAGGAGCTTTAACCACTAAGCCACAGCACCAACAGTAATAGTAAAAAATGCATAAAGAATTTATTGTTAATGATGAAAATGTGTTTTCTGTTATAAATTCTTCTTTATATGTATTGTAATCTTAAACACGAAAAGATACTCAATCACTACGCAAGGATTAATATGTTTTAATAAGCAGGTACTCCTATAAAACCCAATTTCATTTCTTGAATTCTTTACAATTTTTTTTCATGAAGGTAATAATATTGCTCCAATCTAGGTAGACATTTCATCTACGTCTTTCTCATAGATATGTATTTTTTTCATTTTTCAATAACAGTATTCATTCTATAATCTTGAAAATACTTGGGTTTTTATAAGGTTAAAGATGATCTGTTCAACAGTAAGATGAATCAGACTTTTATATTTTAATTGTATTGGAATAAGACCTAATGAAAATGATTTGTTATATAACAATGAGAAAAGCAAGGCACTGCTGAGAGTTGAACTCAGGATCTCCTGTAGACAGGCGCTTTAACCAGCTAAGCCACAGCACCCACTTGATTCTTTATTTTGAAAAACTTTTCTTTATGGTGTTCAAGAGAATATTGCTTTTTCACTTTTATATTCTTTTCTAAGTTCACACACTTATCTACTCAAACACTTAAGATGAATGAAGACTCTTCACTTATTCAAAAACACCTCTCTAATTTGAAGTTTACCCTATTCATATCATTTTAAAATATACCTTGCTGAAGAATGGATTAGTTGAATTCAACAATAGAGTGATCATTCACCTCTATCTTGTTCTTTGTCATTTTCTTTTCCCTATTTCAGTCAATGCATTCCTACAAAAATCTTCACAATACCAAGAATTTTATTTAATGTTTAAGATAACTTATTCTAAAGTTCATAGAACCAGATGTTTATTCTTAAATTGTATTCAACATTTGTTTGATGTAAATTATTCGGAAAGCATGGAGAAAACAGTTAGGTTCTGCTGAGATTTGAACTCAGGATTTCATGTTTACGAGACAGGCGCTTTAACCACTAAGCCACAGCACCAACGTTAACAGTAAGAACTGCATAAATTATTTATTGTTGATGATGAAAATGTGTTTCCTGCTATAAATTCTTCTTTATATGTATTGTAATCTTAAACAGGAAAACATACTCAATCACTACGCAAGTATTAATATGTTTTAATGACCAGGTACTCTTATAAAACCCAATTTCATTTCTTGAATTCTTTACAATTTTTTTTCATGAAGGTAATAATATTGCTCCAATCTAGGTAGACATTTCATCTACGTCTTTCTCATAGATATGTATTTTTTTCATTTTGCAATAACATTATTCATTCTATAATCTTGAAAATACTTGGGTTTTTATAAGGTTAAAGATGATCTGTTCATCAGTAAGATGAATCAGACTTTTATATTTTAATTGTATCGGAATAAGACCTAATGAAAATGATTTGTTATATATTACAATGAGAAAAGCAAGGCGCTGCTGAGATTTGAACTCAGGATTTCCTGTTTACTAGACAGGCGCTTTAACCAGCTAAGCCACAGCACCCACTTGATTCTTAAATTTGAAACACTTTTCTTTATGGTGTTCAAGAGAATATTGCTTTTTCACTTTCATATTCTTTTCTAAGTTCACACACTTCTCTACTCAAACACTTAAGATGAATGAAGACTCCTCACTTATTTAAAAACACCTCTCTAATTTGAAGTTTACCCTATTCATATCATTTTAAAATATTCCTTGCTGAAGAATGGATTTGTTGAATTCCACAATAGAGTGATCATATGGCTGAGATACCCGCCACCCCCTCTCGACGCAATCCCCAAGGATGGGAAACAGAAACGGTTCTGAACTTTTGGAAGGCGGGAGGGAGTGACCCTCCCGGCCGTATTTATTAAAATATGAAACAAAATCAAAACATTAAAATAACAGTTTCATATTATGTACAATTTCATTTCCACATTACGATGTTTGGCTAACCTTAACATATTTCTAATACAAAGGTTCTCCTAGCCGAACTAACATCCTACAAAACATTTAACTTGAAATTGTACATCCTAACGTTAAGGGCCAACGGCAAGGTCGTAACCGGTGTCAGATCCCTAAACCAGAATTACCCCCCCCACTTGGGAGGGGCGACCGCACAGAGGCTGTACCTCAAATGCATCTACCAATTTCCCTTGACTTGACGGGGGCCCCAATGAACTCGACGCCATTTAAAGGTCGTCCGAGGACTCGTGTGAGGTGTCTAGAAGGTAGCGTAAACCCCCTCCCCACCCCACACAACTTACCACATCTGCCGTCGCAGGTGTCCTGGCCCCGGGAAATTCCCCAGGAGGGGCCCGTAGCCCCTCCTATCAAGGAAGGGGCCTTGACCGCCTTTCCTTTTCTTTCGGCGGCCCATCCTTAGAAGGGACCGCCTCCCCGTTGAGGGGCCAATGGCCACCTCCCCCGGGCGCTCCCATCCGTAATGGGTGACGCCCCCCCATAGGGATCTTCCAATTACTGCTCACCGATCATGACCTTACCGCCCGACCAAAATAAATATGACAATTAACTAAATTACTAAAGTAAAAAGACAACCATAACTACTTCACGTATGATTACTGATCAACACTAGTGCAAAACTTTATTCGAAAAACATACTCTAAATGATCATTCTCTTTATTGCATATACAAATGACACGTCAATCATCACAACCTGTAAGAAATAGAGTTACCACATCAAAACTTTATTTAAAAAACCACTTGCTGTCTTCAGGGGCTGGTGGGTGGGTCAAAATTGGCTCTTCGTTCCGTCTCGAGCTCACGTGCAGCGGGGAGGTGCAGCTTCAGAGCACAGGAACAAGAGGATGCTTTCTTGGCTTGTTGCTCCTTTTATCCGTCTTCGGGCGGGCGTAAACCCGCCTCCGCCTGCCTCCGGGGGCGTGGCCGGCGGCGTCAGCGTCTAGGACAACCCACTCCAGGGCGGGAAAAGGCGCGCCCCGGCTACGCCGCTTCGGGCATACCAGCCGAGACTCGCCTCCCGCCCAAGATGGCCTCCCGGGGGGATCGGGGTACTCCACCATACGTTCGGGGGGACCGAGTGGTCGCCCCTTTCCATATGGCTGAGATACCCGCCACCCCCTCTCGACGCAATCCCCAAGGATGGGAAACAGAAACGGTTCTGAACTTTTGGAAGGCGGGAGGGAGTGACCCTCCCGGCCGTATTTATTAAAATATGAAACAAAATCAAAACATTAAAATAACAGTTTCATATTATGTACAATTTCATTTCCACATTACGATGTTTGGCTAACCTTAACATATTTCTAATACAAAGGTTCTCCTAGCCGAACTAACATCCTACAAAACATTTAACTTAAAATTGTACATCCTAACGTTAAGGGCCAACGGCAAGGTCGTAACCGGTGTCAGATCCCTAAACCAGAATTACCCCCCCCACTTGGGAGGGGCGACCGCACAGAGGCTGTACCTCAAATGCATCTACCAATTTCCCTTGACTTGACGGGGGCCCCAATGAACTCGACGCCATTTAAAGGTCGTCCGAGGACTCGTGTGAGGTGTCTAGAAGGTAGCGTAAACCCCCTCCCCACCCCACACAACTTACCACATCTGCCGTCGCAGGTGTCCTGGCCCCGGGAAATTCCCCAGGAGGGGCCCGTAGCCCCTCCTATCAAGGAAGGGGCCTTGACCGCCTTTCCTTTTCTTTCGGCGGCCCATCCTTAGAAGGGACTGCCTCCCCGTTGAGGGGCCAATGGCCACCTCCCCCGGGCGCTCCCATCCGTAATGGGTGACGCCCCCCCATAGGGATCTTCCAATTACTGCTCACCGATCATGACCTTACCGCCACAGGCCGGATAGTTGACCGGCTATCCGGACCCCCCACAACAACTCCTGCCTAAAGGTCATGTTTCAAACTCTTTAGCCAAGCTATGAGGTCTCCTATGAGTAACTCATTCCCCACCCGGGACAAATGGACCCCATCTCCCAAATACATACTGTCCCCCTTGATACAACCATGCGGAATAGAATGCAGTGCCCTTGAACGAAACAATCTACCCAACTTGTTATTTACTTTCTTCACTGAGTGATTCAGAGCAGAAACCGAAATCGCCCCCGCCACACTTTTCGTGGAATCATATGGGACCATGCAATTGTGCACCCTGGAACTCTTCTCGCCAACCAACTTACAGTGGAAAGCATTGCCTCGAGAAGCAGTCGTCTACCAGTGGTCACCAAATCATTAACCCCAAGATGGACTATGATTATAGACGGCGGTGACCTTGTCCGCCCTAACAAACCCTCGAAAAAGGATTGAAACTGGTCAATACAGAGCCCGCCCCTTCCATAGAAGGTCACCCTGTACCCGTATTCCCCAGCCATGTGAATCATGTCACTTGCTTCGAATACGTCCGCGGCACGCCTCACGTATGAGTGGCCCACGACCCACACCACTTTTTCCGCAGCCGGTGATGTCTGACCGGTGGTTCCCAGGTGTCGGGTCGACTGCTCAGTCCGCCCCGCCTCGTAAGCTTGCGAAACTGTAAACCAAACAAAAACAAGAAGCGTGAGAACATGATTACCGCTTCACAACATGTGCAACCACACATACCTCTTGTAACAATTCGAGGACCAACGCCCCAAACGTTTCACTTTTTCCACACTCAGACCCCTGGCTGTAGCTTCAGTAGCAGCCCCTATCCGAAAGGAATGGGTCCCAAACTCGCCGGGGTTCAAACCCGCGGCCGAAATTGACATTGAAAGCACCCGCTGGAACTGAAACCTCGTCAGTGGGGTGGCGTCAGAGTGTCTCAACAAGGTCCCCCCCCATGATGCCACCCTCTGCGCTAAATATTCCTCTACGCAAACAACAGGGCACATGGGAGATCCGGGAATCCTATGTATGACTATGCAGTCCCCAATCGCACCCTGATCGGCCTTGGACCTGACAAACGAGACAGTCATCCTCTCCATCTTAACCTGAATGTGCTCTCGGCACAGTCCCCCCACCGTATCCTGCTTGTTCTTTGCCACCAGTTCGCTTACCCGCATAGCCCCATGGAATGCTAACGCAAAAGCGGCTCGGAATACCACTGTTTCATACTGGGATGAACACGTCGCAGGGAGTACGGAAAATAACAGGGCCAACCTATCCAGACCTATCGGGTGTCTCTCATCTACTCTGCGACCCTCAAGGCGTTGCCACCCACGTAGCGCTTTCTGCACCGCGAAAGACGCTGTCGGGTCCTGGATCCCATGAGCCTTCGCCATAAAGGAAATGGCGGACCGATGCCTCTGGGCCGTAGCTACTGATTTGCCTGCCTGATGTAAGGACAGCAAAAATTTTACGACAAACTCTTCTGGCCCCAAAGCTCCCCCCTAGCAGAACCCAAAAAGGACCAATAGGAACGAAACGCCCCTTCATATGCCTTCCTTGTCCTGGGTGCTAAACTCTCTCCCACGAGGTTTTGTAGTTCGGGGCACCGAGAGACCAGAGAGCTTCGGGAAAGGGTGCCGCCACCGGGTCCGCTGTGGGCAGAAAACCCCAGAAGGCCTGCATACGGAAACGAGAAAGCGCATCAGCCGCTTGGTTCAGCACCCCTGGGACATGTCGCGCCCTAAAGAGCACATTCAACTGCATACACAACAATACAATTTCTTTAAGCAGTCTTAGAATCCATTTACAACGTGCTGCCTGACTATTGATACACTCAACCACGGTCATGTTATCAGACCAGAACACCACAGAGTGATCTCGGAACCCCTCAGGCCATGTTTTCAGGGCCACCAAAATAGGGAAGAGCTCGAGGAAAGCAATGTCACTTGTCAGCCCGCACTCGTGCCACCATGACGGCCATTTCTGAGCCGACAATTGCGTACCGAATATGGCGCCAAAACCTACACTCCCCGCCGAATCTGTCCACAGCCCCAGCTCCTCGGAGGACACCGCCGGCTTGTTCCAGACAACTCGACCATTGAAATCTGCCAGGAATGCCAACCAAATGCGCATGTCCTGGCGAATCTCTGCCGAGAGCCTCGTGCGGTGATGTCCCTCCTTAAGGCCGACCATGGCTTGTGCAATCGAGCGGGAAAAGGGGCGGGCCATTGGGATTACTCTAAGGGCAAAATTCAACTGGCCCACCGTTTGTTGCAATTGATGCAGGTTTACCTTAGTCTCTCGAATACATGTTTCAAGGGATGCCCTGAATTTCAACACCTTCTCTTTGGGCAACCGAAAACAACCTTCCTCCGAGTCGAGCTCGATCCCCAGAAACTCGAGTGAAGTCGAGGGACCCACAGTCTTACCTGGTGCCAATGGCACGCCAAAGTGATTCATTAAGACACAAAACTCTTTTAAAGCCTGTCCACATTCCGGATCCCCGGCTGCCCCCAGGAACAGAAAGTCATCGAGATAATGCATCACATGCTGAAAACCCGTCTTTCTTGTGAATACCCATTGCAAAAAACAACTGAACTTTTCAAAATAAGCACAAGATATGGAGCAACCCATTGGCATACATTTATCCATGTAATAGCGACCCTGAAACATGAAACCAAGGAGACGCTGATCGTCTGGGTGTACCGGGAGCAACCGGAACGCTGACTCGATGTCCGATTTGGCCATCAGCGCTCCGGGCCCCAGGCGATTCAACATGGCGACGGCCTCATCGAAAGATGTGTACCGCACCGAACACACTTCCGGGTCTATCGCATCATTCACGGAAAGACCTCATGGGGCTGACAAATTATGTATTAGCCTAAACTCACCCGGGTCCTTCTTGGGGACCACCCCTAAGGGGGAACAAACAAAGTTAGCAACCGGTGGTAACTCGAATGGACCGGCAACCCGCCCTCGAGTCACCTCTTTCCCAATCTTTATCTGTACCACCGCCGTATGCTGCAGGACCGACAGTTGGTTCTTACAACTTGTTTTACCCTGAAAATCCCCCACCGGAATGCGGAAACCATACGAAAACCCGTCTCGCAACACCCCAGCGGAGACATGATCCGGGTATTAATTGAGCCAAGGAATCATTGCCATGGTATCAACCGGGGTAGGTAAAGGCGCCCCTCGGACTATTTCAGACCTGTTTGGCGCTTCCCCTACCACCGTTATCACCCGTTTTGGCTCTGCACATGGTCTCGGGATGAGAGGACTGTCCACACCCCCCACATTCGTGTCTAAACTTGCATGACCCCTGAGGCCTTGTACATTTTCCCCTGTTAAAATTCCAACAAATCCCCTTTTTACCTGCGTTGCCACTCGACTTCGAGTGATGCTCGTTACCTGCACCCGTCCGAAAGGGTGTCCCAGAGGTTTGGCGGGAAGACTCACCCCCGAAACCCCCCGACAATGGTACCTTTAACATGCCTGAATTCTCCATTTTTTGCCAAGAAATGGAGTCATAACAATCCCAAGTTAGGGCTGGGTCGTGCTCCTTAGCCTTCCTAAAAATATTGTCATAACAAAACCACTGATTGCCCTCGTACGCTAGAGAATATTCCATGATACGTGTCTGATAAATAGGTAATTCCGTCAACAACTCAGGCCTTCGCTCACCCATAATGGAGGTGAAAATGCCAAACGCTCTGCCCCAAGTACCTATGTTCTCGTTGACCTTAAATGCGGCCATTTTTGCGCGCCAAACACTCGGATGCATAAGCTCTTTTTGGCCCTTCACATGCTCGATCTCGTAATGATCAGTAAGCAAAGAAAACATATTCACATACTTATCAGCCCAAATCTTTTCCTTAATTTCGAGTGGAACATGCTGGGCCACTTTCTCCCTTCGTGAGGGTACAGACCCCTCCCCCGCAATCGGCAGTAGCCGCTTACCTGAACTAGGTGCTGTACTTGCTGCCGAACTCGCGCCTGCTGCAATCTCAGCCACCGGAACATGTGGGGGAACAGAAGATGGTGCCTTCGCAGCCTCTCTAGATTCCCGCAATTGTCTCATTACTGCCCTGGCGTCGTCCGCCGTGGTGCCCTCACTATCTTTTCCCAACCACGCTGCCAGTTGTGCAGCCAACTCGGGAGGCATATCTTCCCCGTTCACGGGGGTGACTACCACGGGGATCGGATGCCCCTCCTTCGGAACCGGGATTGGCTCCTCTATCGGTGTATCGGGAACTGGGGCCTCCTCCCCAGGTGCCCCCCTCTTGGACCTCTTGCCTCTCCCGCTAGGGACAACTCCCGGCAATGCTGGTCCGACGATTCGCTTCGGGCCTCCCTCACCGTTCTTTACCGCCATCTGTTTCTTCAACTCGGCTACCTCCTTCACGAGCATGCGGAGCATCTGATCGGTACCGACCCGCTTTCCGACCTTCTTGCCCGGCATTCTCCAACGAAGATATCTGTAAAACAAGAACAAAATTACAACGCTCAAAATTGGCTCTTCGTTCCGTCTCGAGCTCACGTGCAGCGGGGAGGTGCAGCTTCAGAGCACAGGAACAAGAGGATGCTTTCTTGGCTTGTTGCTCCTTTTATCCGTCTTCGGGCGGGCGTAAACCCGCCTCCGCCTGCCTCCGGGGGCGTGGCCGGCGGCATCAGCGTCTAGGACAACCCACTCCAGGGCGGGAAAAGGCGCGCCCCGGCTACGCCGCTTCGGGCATACCAGCCGAGACTCGCCTCCCACCCAAGATGGTCTCCCGGGGGGATCGGGGTACTCCACCATACGTTCGGGGGGACCGAGTGGTCGCCCCTTTCCATTCACCTCTATCTTGTTCTTTGTCATTTTCTTTTCCCTATTTCAGTCAATGCATTCCTACAAAAATCTTCACAATACCAAGCATTTTATTTCATTTTTAAGATAACTTATTCTAAAGTTCATAGAACCAGATGTTTATTCTTAAATTGTATTCAACATTTGTTTGATGAAAATTATTCGGAAAGCATGGAGAAAAGAGTTAGGTGCTGTTGAGATTTGAACTCAGGATTTCCTGTTTACGAGACAGGCGCTTTAACCACTAAGCCACAGCACCAACGTTAATAGTAAGAAATGCATACATAATTTATTGTTGATGAGGAAAATGTGTTTCCTGCTATAAATTCTTCTTACTATTGTATTGTAATCTTAAACACGAAAACATACTCAATCACTACGCAAGTATTAATATGTTTTAATAAACAGGTACTCTTATAAAACTCAATTTCATTTCTTGAATTCTTTAAAAAAAAAATCATGAAGGTATTAATATTGCTCAAATCTAGGTAGAAATTTCATCTACGTCTTTCTCATAGATATGTATTTTTTTTATTTGGCAATAACAGTATTCATTCTATAATCTTGAAAATACTTGTGTTTTTATAAGGTTTAAGATGATCTGTTCAACAGTAAGATGAATCAGACTTTTATATTTTAATTGTATCGGAATAAGACCTAATGAAAATGATTTGTTTTATAACAATGAGAAAAGCAAGGCACAGCTGAGAGTTGAACTCAGGATCTCCTGTTTACTAGACAGGCGTTTTAACCAGCTAAGCCACAGCACCCACTTGATTCTTAATTTTGAAAACTTTTTCTTTATGGTGTTCAAGAGAATAATGCTTTTTCACTTTCATATTCTTTTCTAAGTTCACACACTTCTCTACTCATAAACTTAAGATGAATGAAGACTCTTCACTTATTCAAAAACACCTCTCTAATTTGAAGTTTACCCTATTCATATCATTTTAAAATATACCTTGCTGAAGAATGGATTAGTTGAATTCAACAATAGAGTGATCATTCACCTCTATCTTGTTCTTTGTCATTTTCTTTTCCCTATTTCAATCAATGCATTCCTACAAAAATCTTCACAATACCAAGTATTTTATTTAATTTTTAAGATAACTTATTCTAAAGTTCATAGAACCAGATGTTTATACTTAAATTGTATTCAACACTTGTTTGATGAAAATTATTCGGAAAGCATGAAGAAAACAGTTAAATACTGCTGAGATTTGAACTCAGGATTTCCTGTTTACGAGATAGGACCTTTAACCACTAAGCCACAGCACCAACGGTAGTATTAAAAAATGCATAAATAATTTATTGTTGATGATGAAAATGTGTTTTCTGCTATAAATTCTTCTTTATATGTATTGTAATCTTAAACACGAAAAGATACTCAATCACTACGCAAGGGTTCATATATTTTAATAAACAGGTACTCTTATAAAACCCAATTTCATTTCTTGAATTCTTTAAAAAAAAATTTCATGAAGGTAATAATATTGCTCCAATCTTGGTGGACATTTCATCTACGTCTTTCTCATAGATATGTACTTTTTTCATTTTGCAATAATAGTATTCATTCTATAATCTTGAAAATACCTGGGTTTTTATAAGGTTAAAGGTGATCTGTTCAACAGTAAGATGAATCAGACTTTTATATTTTAATTGTATCGGAATAAGACCTAATGAAAAGGATTTGTTATATAACAATGAGAAAATGCAAGGCACTGCTGAGAGATGAACTCAGGATCTCCTGTTTACTAGACAGGCGCTTTAACCAGCTGTGCCACAGCACCCACTTGATTCTTAAATTTGAAACACTTTTCTTTATGGTGTTCAAGAGAATATTGCTTTTTCACTTTCATATTCTTTTCTAAGTTCACACACTTCTCTACTCAAACACTTAAGATGAATGAAGACTCCTCACTTATTCAAAAACACCTCTCTAATTTGAAGTTTACCCTATTCATATCATTTTAAAATATACCTTGCTGAAGAATGGATTAGTTGAATTCAACAATAGAGTGATCATTCACCTCTATCTTGTTCTTTGTCATTTTCTTTTCCCTATTTCAGTCAATGCATTCCTACAAAAATCTTCACAATACCAAGCATTTTATTTAATTTTTAAGATAACTTATTCTAAAGTTCATAGAACCAGATATTTATTCTTAAATTGTTTTCAACATTTGTTTGATGAAAATTATTCGGAAAGCATGGAGAAAACATTTAGGTGCTGCTGAGATTTGAACTCAGGATTTCCTGTTTACGAGACAGGCGCTTTAACCACTAAGCCACAGCACCAACGTTAATAGTAAGAAATGCATACATAATTTATTGTTGATGATGAAAATGTGTTTCCTGCTATAAATTCTTCTTTATATGTATTGTAATCTTAAACACGAAAACATACTCAATCACTACGCAAGTATTAATATGTTTTGATAAACAGGTACTCTTATAAAACTCAATTTCATTTCTTGAATTCTTTAAAAAAAATCATGAAGGTATTAATATTGCTCAAATCTAGGTAGAAATTTCATCTACGTCTTTCTCATAGATATGTATTTTTTCATTTTGCAATAACAGTATTCATTCTATAATCTTGAAAATACTTGTGTTTTTATAAGGTTTAAGATGATCGGTTCAACAGTAAAATGAATCAGACTTTTATATTTTAATTGTATCGGAATAAGACCTAATGAAAATGATTTGTTATATAACAATGAGAAAAGCAAGGCACTGCTGAGAGTTGAACTCAGGATCTCCTGTTTACTAGACAGGCGCTTTAACCAGCTAAGCCACAGCACCCACTTGATTCTTAAATTTGAAACACTTTTCTTTATGGTGTTCAAGAGAATATTGCTTTTTCACTTTTATATTCTTTTCTAAGTTCACACACTTCTCTACTCAAACACTTAAGATGAATGAAGACTCTTCACTTATTCAAAAACACCTCTCTAATTTGAAGTTTACCCTATTCATATCATTTTAAAATATACCTTGCTGAAGAATGGATTAGTTGAATTCAACAATAGAGTGATCATTCACCTCTATCTTGTTCTTTGTCATTTTCTTTTCCCTATTTCAGTCAATGCATTCCTACAAAAATCTTCACAATACCAAGCATTTTATTTAATTTTTAAGATAACTTATTCTAAAGTTCATAGAACCAGATGTTTATTCTTAAATTGTATTCAACATTTGTTTGATGAAAATTATTCGGAAAGCATGGAGAAAACATTTAGGTGCAGCTGAGATTTTAACTCAGGATATCCTGTTTACGAGACAGGCGCTTTAACCACTAAGCCACAGCACCAACGTTAATAGTAAGAAATGCATACATAATTTATTGTTGATGATGAAAATGTGTTTCCTGCTATAAATTCTTCTTTATATGTATTGTAATCTTAAACACGAAAACATACTCAATCACTACGCAAGTATTAATATGTTTTAATAAACAGGTACTCTTATAAGACTCAATTTCATTTCTTGAATCCTTTAAAAAAAAAATCATGAAGGTATTAATATTGCTCAAATCTAGGTAGAAATTTCATCTACGTCTTTCTCATAGATATGTCTTTTTTTCATTTGGCAATAACAGTATTCATTCTATAATCTTGAAAATACTTGTGTTTTTATAAGGTTTACGATGATCTGTTCAACAGTAAGATGAATCAGACTTTTATATTTTAATGGTATCGGAATAAGACCTAATAAAAATGATTTGTTATATAACAATGAGAAAAGCAAGGGACTGCTGAGAGTTGAACTCAGGATCTCCTGTTTACTAGACAGGCGCTTTAACCAGCTAAGCCACAGCACCCACTTGATTCTTAAATTTGAAACACTTTTCTTTATGGTGTTCAAGAGAATATTGCTTTTTCACTTTCATATTCTTTTCTAAGTTCACACACTTCTCTACTCAAACACTTAAGATGAATGAAGACTCTTCACTTATTCAAAAACACCTCTCTAATTTGAAGTTTACCCTATTCATATCATTTTAAAATATACCTTGCTGAAGAATGGATTAGTTGAATTCAACAATAGAGTGATCATTCACCTCTATCTTGTTCTTTGTCATTTTCTTTTCCCTATTTCAGTCAATGCATTCCTACAAAAATCTTCTCAATACCAAGCATTTTATTTAATTTTTAAGATAACTTATTCTAAAGTTCATAAAACCAGATGTTTATTCTTAAATTGTATTCAACATTTGTTTGATGAAAATTATTCGGAAAGCATGGAGAAAACAGTTAGGTGCTGTTGAGATTTGAACTCAGGATTTCCTGTTTACGAGACAGGCGCTTTAACCACTAAGCCACAGCACCAACGTTAATAGTAAGAAATGCATACATAATTTATTGTTGATGATGAAAATGTGTTTCCTGCTATAAATTCTTCTTTATATGTATTCTAATCTTAAACACGAAAAAAACTCTATCACTACGCAAGTATTAATATGTTTTAATAAACAGGTACTCTTATAAAACTCAATTTCATTTCTTGAATTCTTAAAAAAAAAAATCATGAAGGTATTAATATTGCTCAAATCTAGGTAGAAATTTCATCTACGTCTTTCTCATAGATATGTATTTTTTTCATTTGACAATAACAGTATTCATTCTATAATCTTGAAAATGCTTGTGTTTTTATAAGGTTTAAGATGATCTGTTCAACAGTAAGATGAATCAGACTTTTATATTTTAATTGTATCGGAATAAGACCTAATGAAAATGATTTGTTATATAACAATGAGAAAAGCAAGGCACTGCTGAGAGTTGAACTCAGGATCTCCTATTTACTAGACAGGCGCTTTAACCAGCTAAGCCACAGCACCCACTTGATTCTTAAATTTGAAACACTTTTCTTTATGGTGTTCAAGAGAATATTGCTTTTTCACTTTCATATTCTTTTCTAAGTTCACACACTTCTCTACTCAAACACTTAAGATGAATGAAGACTCTTCACTTATTCAAAAACACCTCTCTAATTTGAAGTTTTCCCTATTCATATCATTTTAAAATATACCTTGCTGAAGAATGGATTAGTTGAATTCAACAATAGAGTGATCATTCACCTCTATCTTGTTCTTTGTCATTTTCTTTTCCCTATTTCAATCAATGCATTCCTACAAAAATCCTCACAATACCAAGTATTTAATTTAATTTTTAAGATAACTTATTCTAAAGTTCATAGAACCAGATGTTTATACTTAAATTGTATTCATCACTTGTTTGATGAAAATTATTCGGAAAGCATGAAGAAAACAGTTAAATGCTGCTGAGATTTGAACTCAGGATTTCCTGTTTACGAGACAGGACCTTTAACCACTAAGCCACAGCACCAACGGTAATAGTAAAAAATGCATAAATAATTTATTGTTGATGATGAAAATGTGTTTTCTGCTATAAATTCTTCTTTATATGTATTGTAATCTTAAACACGAAAAGATACTCAATCACTACGCAAGGATTCATATATTTTAATAAACAGGTACTCTTATAAAACCCAATTTCATTTCTTGAATTCTTTACAATTTTTTTTCATGAAGGTAATAATATTGCTCCAATCTTGGTAGACATTTCATCTACGTCTTTCTCATAGATATGTACTTTTTTTCATTTTGCAATAATAGTATTCATTCTATAATCTTGAAAATACCTGGGTTTTTATAAGGTTAAAGGTGATCTGTTCAACAGTAAGATGAATCAGACTTTTATATTTTAATTGTATCGGAATAAGACCTAATGAAAAGGATTTGTTATATAACAATGAGAAAATGCAAGGCACTGCTGAGAGATGAACTCAGGATCTCCTGTTTACTAGACAGGCGCTTTAACCAGCTGTGCCACAGCACCCACTTGATTCTTAAATTTGAAACACTTTTCTTTATGGTGTTCAAGAGAATATTGCTTTTTCACTTTCATATTCTTTTCTAAGTTCACACACTTCTCTACTCAAACACTTAAGATGAATGAAGACTCCTCACTTATTCAAAAACACCTCTCTAATTTGAAGTTTACCCTATTCATATCATTTTAAAATATACCTTGCTGAAGAATGGATTAGTTGAATTCAACAATAGAGTGATCATTCACCTCTATCTTGTTCTTTGTCATTTTCTTTTCCCTATTTCAGTCAATGCATTCCTACAAAAATCTTCACAATACCAAGCATTTTATTTAATTTTTAAGATAACTTATTCTAAAGTTCATAGAACCAGATATTTATTCTTAAATTGTTTTCAACATTTGTTTGATGAAAATTATTCGGAAAGCATGGAGAAAACATTTAGGCGCTGCTGAGATTTGAACTCAGGATTTCCTGTTTACGAGACAGGCGCTTTAACCACTAAGCCACAGCACCAACGTTAATAGTAAGAAATGCATACATAATTTATTGTTGATGATGAAAATGTGTTTCCTGCTATAAATTCTTCTTTATATGTATTGTAATCTTAAACACGAAAACATACTCAATCACTACGCAAGTATTAATATGTTTTGATAAACAGGTACTCTTATAAAACTCAATTTCATTTCTTGAATTCTTTAAAAAAAAATCATGAAGGTATTAATATTGCTCAAATCTAGGTAGAAATTTCATCTACGTCTTTCTCATAGATATGTATTTTTTTCATTTTGCAATAACAGTATTCATTCTATAATCTTGAAAATACTTGTGTTTTTATAAGG
Organism: Lissotriton vulgaris; assembly: GCF_964263255.1. Classification (NCBI taxonomy): domain Eukaryota; kingdom Metazoa; phylum Chordata; class Amphibia; order Caudata; family Salamandridae; genus Lissotriton; species Lissotriton vulgaris. Next base: position 444,581,933 of record NC_141700.1, read on the forward strand.
TTTAAGATGATCTGTTCAACAGTAAAATGAATCAGACTTTTATATTTTAATTGTATCGGAATAAGACCTAATGAAAATGATTTGTTATATAACAATGAGAAAAGCAAGGCACTGCTGAGAGTTGAACTCAGGATCTCCTGTTTACTAGACAGGCGCTTTAACCAGCTAAGCCACAGCACCCACTTGATTCTTAAATTTGAAACACTTTTCTTTATGGTGTTCAAGAGAATATTGCTTTTTCACTTTTATATTCTTTTCTAAGTTCACACACTTCTCTACTCAAACACTTAAGATGAATGAAGACTCTTCACTTATTCAAAAACACCTCTCTAATTTGAAGTTTACCCTATTCATATCATTTTAAAATATACCTTGCTGAAGAATGGATTAGTTGAATTCAACAATAGAGTGATCATTCACCTCTATCTTGTTCTATGTCATTTTCTTTTCCCTATTTCAGTCAATGCATTCCTACAAAAATCTTCACAATACCAAGCATTTTATTTAATTTTTAAGATAACTTATTCTAAAGTTCATAGAACCAGATGTTTATTCTTAAATTGTATTCAACATTTGTTTGATGAAAATTATTCGGAAAGCATGGAGAAAACATTTAGGTGCAGCTGAGATTTGAACTCAGGATATCCTGTTTACGAGACAGGCGCTTTAACCACTAAGCCACAGCACCAACGTTAATAGTAAGAAGTGCATACATAATTTATTGTTGATGATGAAAATGTCTTTCCTGCTATAAATTCTTCTTTATATGTATTGTAATCTTAAACACGAAAACATACTCAATCACTACGCAAGTATTAATATGTTTTAATAAACAGGTACTCTTATAAAACTCAATTTCATTTCTTGAATCCTTTAAAAAAAAATCATGAAGGTATTAATATTGCTCAAATCTAGGTAGAAATTTCATCTACGTCTTTCTCATAGATATGTCTTTTTTTCATTTGGCAATAACAGTATTCATTCTATAATCTTGAAAATACTTGTGTTTTTATAAGGTTTACGATGATCTGTTCAACAGTAAGATGAATCAGACTTTTATATTTTAATGGTATCGGAATAAGACCTAATAAAAATTATTTGTTATATAACAATGAGAAAAGCAAGGGACTGCTGAGAGTTGAACTCAGGATCTCCTGTTTACTAGACAGGCGCTTTAACCAGCTAAGCCACAGCACACACTTGATTCTTAAATTTGAAACACTTTTCTTTATGGTGTTCAAGAGAATATTGCTTTTTCACTTTCATATTCTTTTCTAAGTTCACACACTTCTCTACTCAAACACTTAAGATGAATGAAGACTCTTCACTTATTCAAAAACACCTCTCTAATTTGAAGTTTACCCTATTCATATCATTTTAAAATATACCTTGCTGAAGAATGGATTAGTTGAATTCAACAATAGAGTGATCATTCACCTCTATCTTGTTCTTTGTCATTTTTTTTCCCTATTTCAGTCAATGCATTCCTACAAAAATCTTCACAATACCAAGCATTTTATTTAATTTTTAAGATAACTTATTCTAAAGTTCATAGAACCAGATGTTTATACTTAAATTGTATTCAACACTTGTTTGATGAAAATTATTCGGAAAGCATGGAGAAAACAGTTAAATGCTGCTGAGAATTGAACTCAGGATTTCCTGTTTACGAGACAGGAGCTTTAACCACTAAGCCACAGCACCAACAGTAACAGTAAAAAATGCATAAAGAAATTATTGTTAATGATGAAAATGTGTTTTCTGCTATAAATTCTTCTTTATATGTATTGTAATCTTAAACACGAAAAGATACTCAATCACTACGCAAGGATTAATATGTTTTAATAAGCAGGTACTCCTATAAAACCCAATTTCATTTCTTGAATTCTTTACAATTTTTTTTCATGAAGGTAATAATATTGCTCCAATCTAGGTAGACATTTCATCTACGTCTTTCTCATAGATATGTATTTTTTTCATTTTTCAATAACAGTATTCATTCTATAATCTTGAAAATACTTGGGTTTTTATAAGGTTAAAGATGATCTGTTCAACAGTAAGATGAATCAGACTTTTATATTTTAATTGTATCGGAATAAGACCTAATGAAAATGATTTGTTATATAACAATCAGAAAAGCAAGGTGCTGCTGAGATATGAACTCAGGATCTCCTATTTACTAGACAGGCGCTTTAACCAGCTAAGCCACAGCACCCACTTGATTCTTAAGTTTGAAACACTTTTCTTTATGGTGTTCAAGAGAATATTGCTTTTTCACTTTCATATTCTTTTCTAAGTTCACACACTTCTCTACTCATGAACTTAAGATGAATGATGACTCTTCACTTATTCAAAAACACCTCTCTAATTTGAAGTTTACCCTATTCATATCATTTTAAAATATACCTTGCTGAAGAATGGATTAGTTGAATTCAACAATAGAGTGATCATTCACCTCTATCTTGTTCTTTGTCATTTTCTTTTCCCTATTTCAATCAATGCATTCCTACAAAAATATTCACAATACCAAGTATTTTATTAAATTTTTAAGATAACTTATTCTAAAGTTCATAGAACCAGATGTTTATACTTAATTTGTATTCAACACTTGTTTGATGAAAAATATTCGGAAAGCATGGAGAAAACAGTTAAATGCTGCTGAGATTTGAACTCAGGATTTCCTGTTTATGAGACAGGAGCTTTAACCACTAAGCCACAGCACCAATGGTAATAGTAAAAAATGCATAAATAATTTATTGTTGATGATGAAAATGTGTTTTCTGCTATAAATTCTTCTTTATATGTATTGTAATCTTAAACACGAAAAGATACTCAATCACTACGCAAGGATTCATATGTTTTAATAAACAGGTACTCTTATAAAACTCAATTTCATTTCTTGAATCCTTTAAAAAAAAATCATGAAGGTATTAATATTGCTCAAATCTAGGTAGAAATTTCATCTACGTCTTTCTCATAGATATGTCTTTTTTTCATTTGGCAATAACAGTATTCATTCTATAATCTTGAAAATACTTGTGTTTTTATAAGGTTTAAGATGATCTGTTCAACAGTAAGATGAATCAGACTTTTATATTTTAATGGTATCGGAATAAGACCTAATAAAAATGATTTGTTATAGAACAATGAGAAAAGCAAGGGACTGCTGAGAGTTGAACTCAGGATCTCCTGTTTACTAGACAGGCGCTTTAACCAGCTAAGCCACAGCACCCACTTGATTCTTAAATTTGAAACACTTTTCTTTATGGTGTTCAAGAGAATATTGCTTTTTCACTTTCATATTTTTTTCTAAGTTCACACACTTCTCTACTCAAACACTTAAGATGAATGAAGACTCTTCACTTATTCAAAAACACCTCTCTAATTTGAAGTTTACCCTATTCATATCATTTTAAAATATACCTTGCTGAAGAATGGATTAGTTGAATTCAACAATAGAGTGATCATTCACCTCTATCTTGTTCTTTGTCATTTTCTTTTCCCTATTTCAGTCAATGCATTCCTACAAAAATCTTCACAATACCAAGCATTTTATTTAATTTTTAAGATAACTTATTCTAAAGTTCATAGAACCAGATGTTTATACTTAAATTGTATTCAACACTTGTTTGATGAAAATTATTCGGAAAGCATGGAGAAAACAGTTAAATGCTGCTGAGAATTGAACTCAGGATTTTCTGTTTACGAGACAGGAGCTTTAACCACTAAGCCACAGCACCAACAGTAATAGTAAAAAATGCATAAAGAATTTATTGTTAATGATGAAAATGTGTTTTCTGTTATAAATTCTTCTTTATATGTATTGTAATCTTAAACACGAAAAGATACTCAATCACTACGCAAGGATTAATATGTTTTAATAAGCAGGTACTCCTATAAAACCCAATTTCATTTCTTGAATTCTTTACAATTTTTTTTCATGAAGGTAATAATATTGCTCCAATCTAGGTAGACATTTCATCTACGTCTTTCTCATAGATATGTATTTTTTTCATTTTTCAATAACAGTATTCATTCTATAATCTTGAAAATACTTGGGTTTTTATAAGGTTAAAGATGATCTGTTCAACAGTAAGATGAATCAGACTTTTATATTTTAATTGTATTGGAATAAGACCTAATGAAAATGATTTGTTATATAACAATGAGAAAAGCAAGGCACTGCTGAGAGTTGAACTCAGGATCTCCTGTAGACAGGCGCTTTAACCAGCTAAGCCACAGCACCCACTTGATTCTTTATTTTGAAAAACTTTTCTTTATGGTGTTCAAGAGAATATTGCTTTTTCACTTTTATATTCTTTTCTAAGTTCACACACGTATCTACTCAAACACTTAAGATGAATGAAGACTCTTCACTTATTCAAAAACACCTCTCTAATTTGAAGTTTACCCTATTCATATCATTTTAAAATATACCTTGCTGAAGAATGGATTAGTTGAATTCAACAATAGAGTGATCATTCACCTCTATCTTGTTCTTTGTCATTTTCTTTTCCCTATTTCAGTCAATGCATTCCTACAAAAATCTTCACAATACCAAGCATTTTATTTAATGTTTAAGATAACTTATTCTAAAGTTCATAGAACCAGATGTTTATTCTTAAATTGTATTCAACATTTGTTTGATGTAAATTATTCGGAAAGCATGGAGAAAACAGTTAGGTTCTGCTGAGATTTGAACTCAGGATTTCATGTTTACGAGACAGGCGCTTTAACCACTAAGCCACAGCACCAACGTTAACAGTAAGAACTGCATAAATTATTTATTGTTGATGATGAAAATGTGTTTCCTGCTATAAATTCTTCTTTATATGTATTGTAATCTTAAACAGGAAAACATACTCAATCACTACGCAAGTATTAATATGTTTTAATGACCAGGTACTCTTATAAAACCCAATTTCATTTCTTGAATTCTTTACAATTTTTTTTCATGAAGGTAATAATATTGCTCCAATCTAGGTAGACATTTCATCTACGTCTTTCTCATAGATATGTATTTTTTTCATTTTGCAATAACATTATTCATTCTATAATCTTGAAAATACTTGGGTTTTTATAAGGTTAAAGATGATCTGTTCATCAGTAAGATGAATCAGACTTTTATATTTTAATTGTATCGGAATAAGACCTAATGAAAATGATTTGTTATATATTACAATGAGAAAAGCAAGGCGCTGCTGAGATTTGAACTCAGGATTTCCTGTTTACTAGACAGGCGCTTTAACCAGCTAAGCCACAGCACCCACTTGATTCTTAAATTTGAAACACTTTTCTTTATGGTGTTCAAGAGAATATTGCTTTTTCACTTTCATATTCTTTTCTAAGTTCACACACTTCTCTACTCAAACACTTAAGATGAATGAAGACTCTTCACTTATTCAAAAACACCTCTCTAATTTGAAGTTTACCCTATTCATATCATTTTAAAATATTCCTTGCTGAAGAATGGATTTGTTGAATTCCACAATAGAGTGATCATATGGCTGAGATACCCGCCACCCCCTCTCGACGCAATCCCCAAGGATGGGAAACAGAAACGGTTCTGAACTTTTGGAAGACGGGAGGGAGTGACCCTCCCGGCCGTATTTAATAAAATATGAAACAAAATCAAAACATTAAAATAACAGTTTCATATTATGTACGATTTCATTTCCAGATTACGATGTTTGGCTAACCTTAACATATTTCTAATACAAAGGTTCTCCTAGCCGAACTAACATCCTACAAAACATTTAACTTGAAATTGTACATCCTAACGTTAAGGGCCAACGGCAAGGTCGTAACCGGTGTCAGATCCCTAAACCAGAATTACCCCCCCCACTTGGGAGGGGCGACCGCACAGAGGCTGTACCTCAAATGCATCTACCAATTTCCCTTGACTTGACGGGGGCCCCAATGAACTCGACGCCATTTAAAGGTCGTCCGAGGACTCGTGTGAGGTGTCTAGAAGGTAGCGTAAACCCCCTCCCCACCCCACACAACTTACCACATCTGCCGTCGCAGGTGTCCTGGCCCCGGGAAATTCCCCAGGAGGGGCCCGTAGCCCCTCCTATCAAGGAAGGGGCCTTGACCGCCTTTCCTTTTCTTTCGGCGGCCCATCCTTAGAAGGGACCGCCTCCCCGTTGAGGGGCCAATGGCCACCTCCCCCGGGCGCTCCCATCCGTAATGGGTGACGCCCCCCCATAGGGATCTTCCAATTACTGCTCACCGATCATGACCTTACCGCCCGACCAAAATAAATATGACAATTAACTAAATTACTAAAGTAAAAAGACAACCATAACTACTTCACGTATGATTACTGATCAACACTAGTGCAAAACTTTATTCGAAAAACATACTCTAAATGATCATTCTCTTTATTGCATATACAAATGACACGTCAATCATCACAACCTGTAAGAAATAGAGTTACCACATCAAAACTTTATTTAAAAAACCACTTGCTGTCTTCAGGGGCTGGTGGGTGGGTCAAAATTGGCTCTTCGTTCCGTCTCGAGCTCACGTGCAGCGGGGAGGTGGAGCTTCAGAGCACAGGAACAAGAGGATGCTTTCTTGGCTTGTTGCTCCTTTTATCCGTCTTCGGGCGGGCGTAAACCCGCCTCCGCCTGCCTCCGGGGGCGTGGCCGGCGGCGTCAGCGTCTAGGACAACCCACTCCAGGGCGGGAAAAGGCGCGCCCCGGCTACGCCGCTTCGGGCATACCAGCCGAGACTCGCCTCCCGCCCAAGATGGCCTCCCGGGGGGATCGGGGTACTCCACCATACGTTCGGGGGGACCGAGTGGTCGCCCCTTTCCATATGGCTGAGATACCCGCCACCCCCTCTCGACGCAATCCCCAAGGATGGGAAACAGAAACGGTTCTGAACTTTTGGAAGGCGGGAGGGAGTGACCCTCCCGGCCGTATTTATTAAAATATGAAACAAAATCAAAACATTAAAATAACAGTTTCATATTATGTACAATTTCATTTCCACATTACGATGTTTGGCTAACCTTAACATATTTCTAATACAAAGGTTCTCCTAGCCGAACTAACATCCTACAAAACATTTAACTTGAAATTGTACATCCTAACGTTAAGGGCCAACGGCAAGGTCGTAACCGGTGTCAGATCCCTAAACCAGAATTACCCCCCCCACTTGGGAGGGGCGACCGCACAGAGGCTGTACCTCAAATGCATCTACCAATTTCCCTTGACTTGACGGGGGCCCCAATGAACTCGACGCCATTTAAAGGTCGTCCGAGGACTCGTGTGAGGTGTCTAGAAGGTAGCGTAAACCCCCTCCCCACCCCACACAACTTACCACATCTGCCGTCGCAGGTGTCCTGGCCCCGGGAAATTCCCCAGGAGGGGCCCGTAGCCCCTCCTATCAAGGAAGGGGCCTTGACCGCCTTTCCTTTTCTTTCGGCGGCCCATCCTTAGAAGGGACCGCCTCCCCGTTGAGGGGCCAATGGCCACCTCCCCCGGGCGCTCCCATCCGTAATGGGTGACGCCCCCCCATAGGGATCTTCCAATTACTGCTCACCGATCATGACCTTACCGCCACAGGCCGGATAGTTGACCGGCTATCCGGACCCCCCACAACAACTCCTGCCTAAAGGTCATGTTTCAAACTCTTTAGCCAAGCTATGAGGTCTCCTATGAGTAACTCATTCCCCACCCGGGACAAATGGACCCCATCTCCCAAATACATACTGTCCCCCTTGATACAACCATGCGGAATAGAATGCAGTGCCCTTGAACGAAACAATCTACCCAACTTGTTATTTACTTTCTTCACTGAGTGATTCAGAGCAGAAACCGAAATCGCCCCCCGCCACACTTTTCGTGGAATCATATGGGACCATGCAATTGTGCACCCTGGAACTCTTCTCGCCAACCAACTTACAGTGGAAAGCATTGCCTCGAGAAGCAGTCGTCTACCAGTGGTCACCAAATCATTAACCCCAAGATGGACTATGATTATAGACGGCGGTGACCTTGTCCGCCCTAACAAACCCTCGAAAAAGGATTGAAACTGGTCAATACAGAGCCCGCCCCTTCCATAGAAGGTCACCCTGTACCCGTATTCCCCAGCCATGTGAATCATGTCACTTGCTTCGAATACGTCCGCGGCACGCCTCACGTATGAGTGGCCCACGACCCACACCACTTTTTCCGCAGCCGGTGATGTCTGACCGGTGGTTCCCAGGTGTCGGGTCGACTGCTCAGTCCGCCCCGCCTCGTAAGCTTGCGAAACTGTAAACCAAACAAAAACAAGAAGCGTGAGAACATGATTACCGCTTCACAACATGTGCAACCACACATACCTCTTGTAACAATTCGAGGACCAACGCCCCAAACGTTTCACTTTTTCCACACTCAGACCCCTGGCTGTAGCTTCAGTAGCAGCCCCTATCCGAAAGGAATGGGTCCCAAACTCGCCGGGGTTCAAACCCGCGGCCGAAATTGACATTGAAAGCACCCGCTGGAACTGAAACCTCGTCAGTGGGGTGGCGTCAGAGTGTCTCAACAAGGTCCCCCCCCATGATGCCACCCTCTGCGCTAAATATTCCTCTACGCAAACAACAGGGCACATGGGAGATCCGGGAATCCTATGTATGACTATGCAGTCCCCAATCGCACCCTGATCGGCCTTGGACCTGACAAACGAGACAGTCATCCTCTCCATCTTAACCTGAATGTGCTCTCGGCACAGTCCCCCCACCGTATCCTGCTTGTTCTTTGCCACCAGTTCGCTTACCCGCATAGCCCCATGGAATGCTAACGCAAAAGCGGCTCGGAATAACACTGTTTCATACTGGGATGAACACGTCGCAGGGAGTACGGAAAATAACAGGGCCAACCTATCCAGACCTATCGGGTGTCTCTCATCTACTCTGCGACCCTCAAGGCGTTGCCACCCACGTAGCGCTTTCTGCACCACGAAAGACGCTGTCGGGTCCTGGATCCCATGAGCCTTCGCCATAAAGGAAATGGCGGCCCGATGCCTCTGGGCCGTAGCTACTGATTTGCCTGCCTGATGTAAGGACAGCAAAAATTTTACGACAAACTCTTCTGGCCCCAAAGCTCCCCCCTAGCAGAACCCAAAAAGGACCAATAGGAACGAAACGCCCCTTCATATGCCTTCCTTGTCCTGGGTGCTAAACTCTCTCCCACGAGGTTTTGTAGTTCGGGGCACCGAGAGACCAGAGAGCTTCGGGAAAGGGTGCCGCCACCGGGTCCGCTGTGGGCAGAAAACCCCAGAAGGCCTGCATACGGAAACGAGAAAGCGCATCAGCCGCTTGGTTCAGCACCCCTGGGACATGTCGCGCCCTAAAGAGCACATTCAACTGCATACACAACAATACAATTTCTTTAAGCAGTCTTAGAATCCATTTACAACGTGCTGCCTGACTATTGATACACTCAACCACGGTCATGTTATCAGACCAGAACACCACAGAGTGATCTCGGAACCCCTCAGGCCATGTTTTCAGGGCCACCAAAATAGGGAAGAGCTCGAGGAAAGCAATGTTACTTGTCAGCCCGCACTCGTGCCACCATGACGGCCATTTCTGAGCCGACCATTGCGTACCGAATATGGCGCCAAAACCTACACTCCCTGCCGAATCTGTCCACAGCCCCAGCTCCTCGGAGAACACCGCCGGCTTGTTCCAGACAACTCGACCATTGAAATCTGCCAGGAATGCCAACCAAATGCGCATGTCCTGGCGAATCTCTGCCGAGAGCCTCGTGCGGTGATGTCCCTCCTTAAGGCCGACCATGGCTTGTGCAATCGAGCGGGAAAAGGGGCGGGCCATTGGGATTACTCTAAGGGCAAAATTCAACTGGCCCACCGTTTGTTGCAATTGATGCAGGTTTACCTTAGTCTCTCGAATACATGTTTCAAGGGATGCCCTGAATTTCAACACCTTCTCTTTGGGCAACCGAAAACAACCTTCCTCCGAGTCGAGCTCGATCCCCAGAAACTCGAGTGAAGTCGAGGGACCCACAGTCTTACCTGGTGCCAATGGCACGCCAAAGTGATTCATTAAGACACAAAACTCTTTTAAAGCCTGTCCACATTCTGGATCCCCGGCTGCCCCCAGGAACAGAAAGTCATCGAGATAATGCATCACATGCTGAAAACCCGTCTTTCTTGTGAATACCCATTGCAAAAAACAACTGAACTTTTCAAAATAAGCACAAGATATGGAGCAACCCATTGGCATACATTTATCCATGTAATAGCGACCCTGAAACATGAAACCAAGGAGACGCTGATCGTCTGGGTGTACCGGGAGCAACCGGAACGCTGACTCGATGTCCGATTTGGCCATCAGCGCTCCGGGCCCCAGGCGATTCAACATGGCGACGGCCTCATCGAAAGATGCGTACCGCACCGAACACACTTCCGGGTCTATCGCATCATTCACGGAAAGACCTCATGGGGCTGACAAATTATGTATTAGCCTAAACTCACCCGGGTCCTTCTTGGGGACCACCCCTAAGGGGGAACAAACAAAGTTAGCAACCGGTGGTAACTCGAATGGACCGGCAACCCGCCCTCGAGTCACCTCTTTCCCAATCTTTATCTGTACCACCGCCGTATGCTGCAGGACCGACAGTTGGTTCTTACAACTTGTTTTACCCTGAAAATCCCCCACCGGAATGCGGAAACCATACGAAAACCTGTCTCGCAACACCCCAGCGGAGACATGATCCGGGTATTAATTGAGCCAAGGAATCATTGCCATGGTATCAACCGGGGTAGGTAAAGGCGCCCCTCGGACTATTTCAGACCTGTTTGGCGCTTCCCCTACCACCGTTATCACCCGTTTTGGCTCTGCACATGGTCTCGGGATGAGAGGACTGTCCACACCCCCCACATTCGTGTCTAAACTTGCATGACCCCTGAGGCCTTGTACATTTTCCCCTGTTAAAATTCCAACAAATCCCCTTTTTACCTGCGTTGCCACTCGACTTCGAGTGATGCTCGTTACCTGCACCCGTCCGAAAGGGTGTCCCAGAGGTTTGGCGGGAAGACTCACCCCCGAAACCCCCCGACAATGGTACCTTTAACATGCCTGAATTCTCAATTTTTTGCCAAGAAATGGAGTCATAACAATCCCAAGTTAGGGCTGGGTCGTGCTCCTTAGCCTTCCTAAAAATATTGTCATAACAAAACCACTGATTGCCCTCGTACGCTAGAGAATATTCCATGATACGTGTCTGATAAATAGGTAATTCCGTCAACAACTCAGGCCTTCGCTCACCCATAATGGAGGTGAAAATGCCAAACGCTCTGCCCCAAGTACCTATGTTCTCGTTGACCTTAAATGCAGCCATTTTTGCGCGCCAAACACTCGGATGCATAAGCTCTTTTTGGCCCTTCACATGCTCGATCTCGTAATGATCAGTAAGCAAAGAAAACATATTCACATACTTATCAGCCCAAATCTTTTCCTTAATTTCGAGTGGAACATGCTGGGCCACTTTCTCCCTTCGTGAGGGTACAGACCCCTCCCCCGCAATCGGCAGTAGCCGCTTACCTGAACTAGGTGCTGTACTTGCTGCCGAACTCGCGCCTGCTGCAATCTCAGCCACCGGAACATGTGGGGGAACAGAAGATGGTGCCTTCGCAGCCTCTCTAGATTCCCGCAATTGTCTCATTACTGCCCTGGCGTCGTCCGCCGTGGTGCCCTCACTATCTTTTCCCAACCACGCTGCCAGTTGTGCAGCCAACTCGGGAGGCATATCTTCCCCGTTCACGGGGGTGACTACCACGGGGATCGGATGCCCCTCCTTCGGAACCGGGATTGGCTCCTCTATCGGTGTATCGGGAACTGGGGCCTCCTCCCCAGGTGCCCCCCTCTTGGACCTCTTGCCTCTCCCGCTAGGGACAACTCCCGGCAATGCTGGTCCGACGATTCGCTTCGGGCCTCCCTCACCGTTCTTTACCGCCATCTGTTTCTTCAACTCGGCTACCTCCTTCACGAGCATGCGGAGCATCTGATCGGTACCGACCCGCTTTCCGACCTTCTTGCCCGGCATTCTCCAACGAAGATATCTGTAAAACAAGAACAAAATTACAACGCTCAAAATTGGCTCTTCGTTCCGTCTCGAGCTCACGTGCAGCGGGGAGGTGCAGCTTCAGAGCACAGGAACAAGAGGATGCTTTCTTGGCTTGTTGCTCCTTTTATCCGTCTTCGGGCGGGCGTAAACCCGCCTCCGCCTGCCTCCGGGGGCGTGGCCGGCGGCGTCAGCGTCTAGGACAACCCACTCCAGGGCGGGAAAAGGCGCGCCCCGGCTACGCCGCTTCGGGCATACCAGCCGAGACTCGCCTCCCGCCCAAGATGGTCTCCCGGGGGGATCGGGGTACTCCACCATACGTTCGGGGGGACCGAGTGGTCGCCCCTTTCCATTCACCTCTATCTTGTTCTTTGTCATTTTCTTTTCCCTATTTCAGTCAATGCATTCCTACAAAAATCTTCACAATACCAAGCATTTTATTTCATTTTTAAGATAACTTATTCTAAAGTTCATAGAACCAGATGTTTATTCTTAAATTGTATTCAACATTTGTTTGATGAAAATTATTCGGAAAGCATGGAGAAAAGAGTTAGGTGCTGTTGAGATTTGAACTCAGGATTTCCTGTTTACGAGACAGGCGCTTTAACCACTAAGCCACAGCACCAACGTTAATAGTAAGAAATGCATACATAATTTATTGTTGATGAGGAAAATGTGTTTCCTGCTATAAATTCTTCTTACTATTGTATTGTAATCTTAAACACGAAAACATACTCAATCACTACGCAAGTATTAATATGTTTTAATAAACAGGTACTCTTATAAAACTCAATTTCATTTCTTGAATTCTTTAAAAAAAAAATCATGAAGGTATTAATATTGCTCAAATCTAGGTAGAAATGTCATCTACGTCTTTCTCATAGATATGTATTTTTTTTATTTGGCAATAACAGTATTCATTCTATAATCTTGAAAATACTTGTGTTTTTATAAGGTTTAAGATGATCTGTTCAACAGTAAGATGAATCAGACTTTTATATTTTAATTGTATCGGAATAAGACCTAATGAAAATGATTTGTTTTATAACAATGAGAAAAGCAAGGCACAGCTGAGAGTTGAACTCAGGATCTCCTGTTTACTAGACAGGCGTTTTAACCAGCTAAGCCACAGCACCCACTTGATTCTTAATTTTGAAAACTTTTTCTTTATGGTGTTCAAGAGAATAATGCTTTTTCACTTTCATATTCTTTTCTAAGTTCACACACTTCTCTACTCATAAACTTAAGATGAATGAAGACTCTTCACTTATTCAAAAACACCTCTCTAATTTGAAGTTTACCCTATTCATATCATTTTAAAATATACCTTGCTGAAGAATGGATTAGTTGAATTCAACAATAGAGTGATCATTCACCTCTATCTTGTTCTTTGTCATTTTCTTTTCCCTATTTCAATCAATGCATTCCTACAAAAATCTTCACAATACCAAGTATTTTATTTAATTTTTAAGATAACTTATTCTAAAGTTCATAGAACCAGATGTTTATACTTAAATTGTATTCAACACTTGTTTGATGAAAATTATTCGGAAAGCATGAAGAAAACAGTTAAATACTGCTGAGATTTGAACTCAGGATTTCCTGTTTACGAGATAGGAGCTTTAACCACTTAGCCACAGCACCAACGGTAATAGTAAAAAATGCATAAATAATTTATTGTTGATGATGAAAATGTGTTTTCTGCTATAAATTCTTCTTTATATGTATTGTAATCTTAAACACGAAAAGATACTCAAACACTTCGAAAGGATTCATATGTTTTAATAAACAGGTACTCATATAAAACCCAATTTCATTTCTTGAATTCTTTACAATTTTTTTTCATGAAGGTAATAATATTGCTCCTATCTTGGTAGACATTTCATCTACGTCTTTCTTATAGATATGTACTTTTTTTCATTTTGCAATAACAGTATTCATTCTATAATCTTGAAAATGCCTGGGTTTTTATAAGGTTAAAGGTGATCTGTTCAACAGTAAGATGAATCAGACTTTTATATTTTAATTGTATCGGAATAAGACCTAATGAAAATGATTTGTTATATAACAATGAGAAAAGCAAGGCACTGCTGAGAGGTGAACTCAGGATCTCCTGTTTACTAGACAGGTGCTTTAACCAGCTAAGCCACAGCACCCACTTGATTCTTAAATTTGAAACACTTTTCTTTATGGTTTTCAAGAGAATATTGCTTTTTCACTTTCATATTCTTTTCTAAGTTCACACACTTCTCTACTCAAACACTTAATATGAATGAAGACTCTTCACTTATTCAAAAACACCTCTCTAATTTGAAGTTTACCCTATTCATATCATTTTAAAATATACCTTGCTGAAGAATGGATTAGTTGAATTCAACAATAGAGTGATCATTCACCTCTATCTTGTTCTTTGTCATTTTCTTTTCCCTATTTCAGTCAATGCATTCCTACAAAAATCTTCACAATACCAAGCATTTTATTTAATTTTTAAGATAACTTATTCTAAAGTTCATAGAACCAGATGTTTATTCTTAAATTGTATTCAACATTTGTTTGATGAAAATTATTCGGAAAGCATGGAGAAAACATTTAGGTGCTGCTGAGATTTGAACTCAGGATTTCCTGTTTACGAGACAGGCGCTTTAACCACTAAGCCACAGCACCAACGTTAACAGTAAGAACTGCATAAATTATTTATTGTTGATGATGAAAATGTGTTTCCTGCTATAAATTCTTCTTTATATGTATTGTAATCTTAAACAGGAAAACATACTCAATCACTACGCAAGTATTAATATGTTTTAATGACCAGGTACTCTTATAAAACCCAATTTCATTTCTTGAATTCTTTACAATTTTTTTTCATGAAGGTAATAATATTGCTCCAATCTAGGTAGACATTTCATCTACGTCTTTCTCATAGATATGTATTTTTTTCATTTTGCAATAACATTATTCATTCTATAATCTTGAAAATACTTGGGTTTTTATGAGGTTAAAGATGATCTGTTCATCAGTAAGATGAATCAGACTTTTATATTTTAATTGTATCGGAATAAGACCTAATGAAAATGATTTGTTATATATTACAATGAGAAAAGCAAGGCGCTGCTGAGATTTGAACTCAGGATTTCCTGTTTACTAGACAGGCGCTTTAACCAGCTAAGCCACAGCACCCACTTGATTCTTAAATTTGAAACACTTTTCTTTATGGTGTTCAAGAGAATATTGCTTTTTCACTTTCATATTCTTTTCTAAGTTCACACACTTCTCTACTCAAACACTTAAGATGAATGAAGACTCTTCACTTATTCAAAAACACCTCTCTAATTTGAAGTTTACCCTATTCATATCATTTTAAAATATTCCTTGCTGAAGAATGGATTTGTTGAATTCCACAATAGAGTGATCATATGGCTGAGATACCCGCCACCCCCTCTCGACGCAATCCCCAAGGATGGGAAACAGAAACGGTTCTGAACTTTTGGAAGGCGGGAGGGAGTGACCCTCCCGGCCGTATTTATTAAAATATGAAACAAAATCAAAACATTAAAATAACAGTTTCATATTATGTACAATTTCATTTCCACATTACGATGTTTGGCTAACCTTAACATATTTCTAATACAAAGGTTCTCCTAGCCGAACTAACATCCTACAAAACATTTAACTTGAAATTGTACATCCTAACGTTAAGGGCCAACGGCAAGGTCGTAACCGGTGTCAGATCCCTAAACCAGAATTACCCCCCCCACTTGGGAGGGGCGACCGCACAGAGGCTGTACCTCAAATGCATCTACCAATTTCCCTTGACTTGACGGGGGCCCCAATGAACTCGACGCCATTTAAAGGTCGTCCGAGGACTCGTGTGAGGTGTCTAGAAGGTAGCGTAAACCCCCTCCCCACCCCACACAACTTACCACATCTGCCGTCGCAGGTGTCCTGGCCCCGGGAAATTCCCCAGGAGGGGCCCGTAGCCCCTCCTATCAAGGAAGGGGCCTTGACCGCCTTTCCTTTTCTTTCGGCGGCCCATCCTTAGAAGGGACCGCCTCCCCGTTGAGGGGCCAATGGCCACCTCCCCCGGGCGCTCCCATCCGTAATGGGTGACGCCCCCCCATAGGGATCTTCCAATTACTGCTCACCGATCATGACCTTACCGTCCGACCAAAATAAATACGACAATTAACTAAATTACTAAAGTAAAAAGACAACCATAACTACTTCACGTATGATTACTGATCAACACTAGTGCAAAACTTTATTCGAAAAACATACTCTAAATGATCATTCTCTTTATTGCATATACAAATGACACGTCAATCATCACAACCTGTAAGAAATAGAGTTACCACATCAAAACTTTATTTAAAAAACCACTTGCTGTCTTCAGGGGCTGGTGGGTGGGTCAAAATTGGCTCTTCGTTCCGTCTCGAGCTCACGTGCAGCGGGGAGGTGCAGCTTCAGAGCACAGGAACAAGAGGATGCTTTCTTGGCTTGTTGCTCCTTTTATCCGTCTTCGGGCGGGCGTAAACCCGCCTCCGCCTGCCTCCGGGGGCGTGGCCGGCGGCGTCAGCGTCTAGGACAACCCACTCCAGGGCGGGAAAAGGCGCGCCCCGGCTACGCCGCTTCGGGCATACCAGCCGAGACTCGCCTCCCGCCCAAGATGGCCTCCCGGGGGGATCGGGGTACTCCACCATACGTTCGGGGGGACCGAGTGGTCGCCCCTTTCCATATGGCTGAGATACCCGCCACCCCCTCTCGACGCAATCCCCAAGGATGGGAAACAGAAACGGTTCTGAACTTTTGGAAGGCGGGAGGGAGTGACCCTCCCGGCCGTATTTATTAAAATATGAAACAAAATCAAAACATTAAAATAACAGTTTCATATTATGTACAATTTCATTTCCACATTACGATGTTTGGCTAACCTTAACATATTTCTAATACAAAGGTTCTCCTAGCCGAACTAACATCCTACAAAACATTTAACTTAAAATTGTACATCCTAACGTTAAGGGCCAACGGCAAGGTCGTAACCGGTGTCAGATCCCTAAACCAGAATTACCCCCCCCGCTTGGGAGGGGCGACCGCACAGAGGCTGTACCTCAAATGCATCTACCAATTTCCCTTGACTTGACGGGGGCCCCAATGAACTCGACGCCATTTAAAGGTCGTCCGAGGACTCGTGTGAGGTGTCTAGAAGGTAGCGTAAACCCCCTCCCCACCCCACACAACTTACCACATCTGCCGTCGCAGGTGTCCTGGCCCCGGGAAATTCCCCAGGAGGGGCCCGTAGCCCCTCCTATCAAGGAAGGGGCCTTGACCGCCTTTCCTTTTCTTTCGGCGGCCCATCCTTAGAAGGGACCGCCTCCCCGTTGAGGGGCCAATGGCCACCTCCCCCGGGCGCTCCCATCCGTAATGGGTGACGCCCCCCCATAGGGATCTTCCAATTACTGCTCACCGATCATGACCTTACCGCCACAGGCCGGATAGTTGACCGGCTATCCGGACCCCCCACAACAACTCCTGCCTAAAGGTCATGTTTCAAACTCTTTAGCCAAGCTATGAGGTCTCCTATGAGTAACTCATTCCCCACCCGGGACAAATGGACCCCATCTCCCAAATACATACTGTCCCCCTTGATACAACCATGCGGAATAGAATGCAGTGCCCTTGAACGAAACAATCTACCCAACTTGTTATTTACTTTCTTCACTGAGTGGTTCAGAGCAGAAACCGAAATCGCCCCCCGCCACACTTTTCGTGGAATCATATGGGACCATGCAATTGTGCACCCTGGAACTCTTCTCGCCAACCAACTTACAGTGGAAAGCATTGCCTCGAGAAGCAGTCGTCTACCAGTGGTCACCAAATCATTAACCCCAAGATGGACTATGATTATAGACGGCGGTGACCTTGTCCGCCCTAACAAACCCTCGAAAAAGGATTGAAACTGGTCAATACAGAGCCCGCCCCTTCCATAGAAGGTCACCCTGTACCCGTATTCCCCAGCCATGTGAATCATGTCACTTGCTTCGAATACGTCCGCGGCACGCCTCACGTATGAGTGGCCCACGACCCACACCACTTTTTCCGCAGCCGGTGATGTCTGACAGGTGGTTCCCAGGTGTCGGGTCGACTGCTCAGTCCGCCCCGCCTCGTAAGCTTGCGAAACTGTAAACCAAACAAAAACAAGAAGCGTGAGAACATGATTACCGCTTCACAACATGTGCAACCACACATACCTCTTGTAACAATTCGAGGACCAACGCCCCAAACGTTTCACTTTTTCCACACTCAGACCCCTGGCTGTAGCTTCAGTAGCAGCCCCTATCCGAAAGGAATGGGTCCCAAACTCGCCGGGGTTCAAACCCACGGCCGAAATTGACATTGAAAGCACCCGCTGGAACTGAAACCTCGTCAGTGGGGTGGCGTCAGAGTGTCTCAACAAGGTCCCCCCCCATGATGCCACCCTCTGCGCTAAATATTCCTCTACGCAAACAACAGGGCACATGGGAGATCCGGGAATCCTATGTATGACTATGCAGTCCCCAATCGCACCCTGATCGGCCTTGGACCTGACAAACGAGACATTCATCCTCTCCATCTTAACCTGAATGTGCTCTCGGCACAGTCCCCCCACCGTATCCTGCTTGTTCTTTGCCACCAGTTCGCTTACCCGCATAGCCCCATGGAATGCTAACGCAAAAGCGGCTCGGAATAACACTGTTTCATACTGGGATGAACACGTCGCAGGGAGTACGGAAAATAACAGGGCCAACCTATCCAGACCTATCGGGTGTCTCTCATCTACTCTGCGACCCTCAAGGCGTTGCCACCCACGTAGCGCTTTCTGCACCACGAAAGACGCTGTCGGGTCCTGGATCCCATGAGCCTTCGCCATAAAGGAAATGGCGGCCCGATGCCTCTGGGCCGTAGCTACTGATTTGCCTGCCTGATGTAAGGACAGCAAAAATTTTACGACAAACTCTTCCTGGCCCCAAAGCTCCCCCCTAGCAGAACCCAAAAAGGACCAATAGGAACGAAACGCCCCTTCATATGCCTTCCTTGTCCTGGGTGCTAAACTCTCTCCCACGAGGTTTTGTAGTTCGGGGCACCGAGAGACCAGAGAGCTTCGGGAAAGGGTGCCGCCACCGGGTCCGCTGTGGGCAGAAAACCCCAGAAGGCCTGCATACGGAAACGAGAAAGCGCATCAGCCGCTTGGTTCAGCACCCCTGGGACATGTCGCGCCCTAAAGAGCACATTCAACTGCATACACAACAATACAATTTCTTTAAGCAGTCTTAGAATCCATTTACAACGTGCTGCCTGACTATTGATACACTCAACCACGGTCATGTTATCAGACCAGAACACCACAGAGTGATCTCGGAACCCCTCAGGCCATGTTTTCAGGGCCACCAAAATAGGGAAGAGCTCGAGGAAAGCAATGTTACTTGTCAGCCCGCACTCGTGCCACCATGACGGCCATTTCTGAGCCGACCATTGCGTACCGAATATGGCGCCAAAACCTACACTCCCCGCCGAATCTGTCCACAGCCCCAGCTCCTCGGAGGACACCGCCGGCTTGTTCCAGACAACTCGACCATTGAAATCTGCCAGGAATGCCAACCAAATGCGCATGTCCTGGCGAATCTCTGCCGAGAGCCTCGTGCGGTGATGTCCCTCCTTAAGGCCGACCATGGCTTGTGCAATCGAGCGGGAAAAGGGGCGGGCCATTGGGATTACTCTAAGGGCAAAATTCAACTGGCCCACCGTTTGTTGCAATTGATGCAGGTTTACCTTAGTCTCTCGAATACATGTTTCAAGGGATGCCCTGAATTTCAACACCTTCTCTTTGGGCAACCGAAAACAACCTTCCTCCGAGTCGAGCTCGATCCCCAGAAACTCGAGTGAAGTCGAGGGACCCACAGTCTTACCTGGTGCCAATGGCACGCCAAAGTGATTCATTAAGACACAAAACTCTTTTAAAGCCTGTCCACATTCCGGATCCCCGGCTGCCCCCAGGAACAGAAAGTCATCGAGATAATGCATCACATGCTGAAAACCCGTCTTTCTTGTGAATACCCATTGCAAAAAACAACTGAACTTTTCAAAATAAGCACAAGATATGGAGCAACCCATTGGCATACATTTATCCATGTAATAGCGACCCTGAAACATGAAACCAAGGAGACGCTGATCGTCTGGGTGTACCGGGAGCAACCGGAACGCTGACTCGATGTCCGATTTGGCCATCAGCGCTCCGGGCCCCAGGCGATTCAACATGGCGACGGCCTCATCGAAAGATGCGTACCGCACCGAACACACTTCCGGGTCTATCGCATCATTCACGGAAAGACCTCATGGGGCTGACAAATTATGTATTAGCCTAAACTCACCCGGGTCCTTCTTGGGGACCACCCCTAAGGGGGAACAAACAAAGTTAGCAACCGGTGGTAACTCGAATGGACCGGCAACCCGCCTTCGAGTCACCTCTTTCCCAATCTTTATCTGTACCACCGCCGTATGCTGCAGGACCGACAGTTGGTTCTTACAACTTGTTTTACCCTGAAAATCCCCCACCGGAATGCGGAAACCATACGAAAACCCGTCTCGCAACACCCCAGCGGAGACATGATCCGGGTATTAATTGAGCCAAGGAATCATTGCCATGGTATCAACCGGGGTAGGTAAAGGCGCCCCTCGGACTATTTCAGACCTGTTTGGCGCTTCCCCTACCACCGTTATCACCCGTTTTGGCTCTGCACATGGTCTCGGGATGAGAGGACTGTCCACACCCCCCACATTCGTGTCTAAACTTGCATGACCCCTGAGGCCTTGTACATTTTCCCCTGTTAAAATTCCAACAAATCCCCTTTTTACCTGCGTTGCCACTCGACTTCGAGTGATGCTCGTTACCTGCACCCGTCCGAAAGGGTGTCCCAGAGGTTTGGCGGGAAGACTCACCCCCGAAACCCCCCGACAATGGTACCTTTAACATGCCTGAATTCTCCATTTTTTGCCAAGAAATGGAGTCATAACAATCCCAAGTTAGGGCTGGGTCGTGCTCCTTAGCCTTCCTAAAAATATTGTCATAACAAAACCACTGATTGCCCTCGTACGCTAGAGAATATTCCATGATACGTGTCTGATAAATAGGTAATTCCGTCAACAACTCAGGCCTTCGCTCACCCATAATGGAGGTGAAAATGCCAAACGCTCTGCCCCAAGTACCTATGTTCTCGTTGACCTTAAATGCGGCCATTTTTGCGCGCCAAACACTCGGATGCATAAGCTCTTTTTGGCCCTTCACATGCTCGATCTCGTAATGATCAGTAAGCAAAGAAAACATATTCACATACTTATCAGCCCAAATCTTTTCCTTAATTTCGAGTGGAACATGCTGGGCCACTTTCTCCCTTCGTGAGGGTACAGACCCCTCCCCCGCAATCGGCAGTAGCCGCTTACCTGAACTAGGTGCTGTACTTGCTGCCGAACTCGCGCCTGCTGCAATCTCAGCCACCGGAACATGTGGGGGAACAGAAGATGGTGCCTTCGCAGCCTCTCTAGATTCCCGCAATTGTCTCATTACTGCCCTGGCGTCGTCCGCCGTGGTGCCCTCACTATCTTTTCCCAACCACGCTGCCAGTTGTGCAGCCAACTCGGGAGGCATATCTTCCCCGTTCACGGGGGTGACTACCACGGGGATCGGATGCCCCTCCTTCGGAACCGGGATTGGCTCCTCTATCGGTGTATCGGGAACTGGGGCCTCCTCCCCAGGTGCCCCCCTCTTGGACCTCTTGCCTCTCCCGCTAGGGACAACTCCCGGCAATGCTGGTCCGACGATTCGCTTCGGGCCTCCCTCACCGTTCTTTACCGCCATCTGTTTCTTCAACTCGGCTACCTCCTTCACGAGCATGCGGAGCATCTGATCGGTACCGACCCGCTTTCCGACCTTCTTGCCCGGCATTCTCCAACGAAGATATCTGTAAAACAAGAACAAAATTACAACGCTCAAAATTGGCTCTTCGTTCCGTCTCGAGCTCACGTGCAGCGGGGAGGTGCAGCTTCAGAGCACAGGAACAAGAGGATGCTTTCTTGGATTGTTGCTCCTTTTATCCGTCTTCGGGCGGGCGTAAACCCGCCTCCGCCTGCCTCCGGGGGCGTGGCCGGCGGCATCAGCGTCTAGGACAACCCACTCCAGGGCGGGAAAAGGCGCGCCCCGGCTACGCCGCTTCGGGCATACCAGCCGAGACTCGCCTCCCGCCCAAGATGGTCTCCCGGGGGGATCGGGGTACTCCACCATACGTTCGGGGGGACCGAGTGGTCGCCCCTTTCCATTCACCTCTATCTTGTTCTTTGTCATTTTCTTTTCCCTATTTCAGTCAATGCATTCCTACAAAAATCTTCACAATACCAAGCATTTTATTTCATTTTTAAGATAACTTATTCTAAAGTTCATAGAACCAGATGTTTATTCTTAAATTGTATTCAACATTTGTTTGATGAAAATTATTCGGAAAGCATGGAGAAAAGAGTTAGGTGCTGTTGAGATTTGAACTCAGGATTTCCTGTTTACGAGACAGGCGCTTTAACCACTAAGCCACAGCACCAACGTTAATAGTAAGAAATGCATACATAATTTATTGTTGATGAGGAAAATGTGTTTCCTGCTATAAATTCTTCTTACTATTGTATTGTAATCTTAAACACGAAAACATACTCAATCACTACGCAAGTATTAATATGTTTTAATAAACAGGTACTCTTATAAAACTCAATTTCATTTCTTGAATTCTTTAAAAAAAAAATCATGAAGGTATTAATATTGCTCAAATCTAGGTAGAAATTTCATCTACGTCTTTCTCATAGATATGTATTTTTTTATTTGGCAATAACAGTATTCATTCTATAATCTTGAAAATACTTGTGTTTTTATAAGGTTTAAGATGATCTGTTCAACAGTAAGATGAATCAGACTTTTATATTTTAATTGTATCGGAATAAGACCTAATGAAAATGATTTGTTTTATAACAATGAGAAAAGCAAGGCACAGCTGAGAGTTGAACTCAGGATCTCCTGTTTACTAGACAGGCGTTTTAACCAGCTAAGCCACAGCACCCACTTGATTCTTAATTTTGAAAACTTTTTCTTTATGGTGTTCAAGAGAATAATGCTTTTTCACTTTCATATTCTTTTCTAAGTTCACACACTTCTCTACTCATAAACTTAAGATGAATGAAGACTCTTCACTTATTCAAAAACACCTCTCTAATTTGAAGTTTACCCTATTCATATCATTTTAAAATATACCTTGCTGAAGAATGGATTAGTTGAATTCAACAATAGAGTGATCATTCACCTCTATCTTGTTCTTTGTCATTTTCTTTTCCCTATTTCAGTCAAAGCATTCCTACAAAAATCTTCACAATACCAAGTATTTTATTTAATTTTTAAGATAACTTATTCTAAAGTTCATAGAACCAGATGTTTATACTTAAATTGTATTCAACACTTGTTTGATGAAAATTATTCGGAAAGCATGAAGAAAACAGTTAAATACTGCTGAGATTTGAACTCAGGATTTCCTGTTTACGAGATAGGAGCTTTAACCACTTAGCCACAGCACCAACGGTAATAGTAAAAAATGCATAAATAATTTATTGTTGATGATGAAAATGTGTTTTCTGCTATAAATTCTTCTTTATATGTATTGTAATCTTAAACACGAAAAGATACTCAAACACTTCGCAAGGATTCATATGTTTTAATAAACAGGTACTCATATAAAACCCAATTTCATTTCTTGAATTCTTTACAATTTTTTTTCATGAAGGTAATAATATTGCTCCTATCTTGGTAGACATTTCATCTACGTCTTTCTTATAGATATGTACTTTTTTTCATTTTGCAATAACAGTATTCATTCTATAATCTTGAAAATACCTGGGTTTTTATAAGGTTAAAGGTGATCTGTTCAACAGTAAGATGAATCAGACTTTTATATTTTAATTGTATCGGAATAAGACCTAATGAAAATGATTTGTTATATAACAATGAGAAAAGCAAGGCACTGCTGAGAGATGAACTCAGGATCTCCTGTTTACTAGACAGGTGCTTTAACCAGCTAAGCCACAGCACCCACTTGATTCTTAAATTTGAAACACTTTTCTTTATGGTTTTCAAGAGAATATTGCTTTTTCACTTTCATATTCTTTTCTAAGTTCACACACTTCTCTACTCAAACACTTAATATGAATGAAGACTCTTCACTTATTCAAAAACACCTCTCTAATTTGAAGTTTACCCTATTCATATCATTTTAAAATATACCTTGCTGAAGAATGGATTAGTTGAATTCAACAATAGAGTGATCATTCACCTCTATCTTGTTCTTTGTCATTTTCTTTTCCCTATTTCAGTCAATGCATTCCTACAAAAATCTTCACAATACCAAGCATTTTATTTAATTTTTAAGATAACTTATTCTAAAGTTCATAGAACCAGATGTTTATTCTTAAATTGTATTCAACATTTGTTTGATGAAAATTATTCGGAAAGCATGGAGAAAACATTTAGGTGCTGCTGAGATTTGAACTCAGGATTTCCTGTTTACGAGACAGGCGCTTTAACCACTAAGCCACAGCACCAACGTTAATAGTAAGAAATGCATACATAATTTATTGTTGATGATGAAAATGTGTTTCCTGCTATAAATTCTTCTTTATATGTATTGTAATCTTAAACAGGAAAACATACTCAATCACTACGCAAGTATTAATATGTTTTAATAAACAGGTACTCTTATAAAACCCAATTTCATTTCTTGAATTCTTTACAATTTTTTTTCATGAAGGTAATAATATTGCTCCAATCTAGGTAGACATTTCATCTACGTCTTTCTCATAGATATATATTTTTTTCATTTTGCAATAACATTATTCATTCTATAATCTTGAAAATACTTGGGTCTTTATAAGGTTAAAGATGATCTGTTCATCAGTAAGATGAATCAGACTTTTATATTTTAATTGTATCGGAATAAGACCTAATGAAAATGATTTGTTATATATTACAATGAGAAAAGCAAGGCGCTGCTGAGATTTGAACTCAGGATTTCCTGTTTACTAGACAGGCGCTTTAACCAGCTAAGCCACAGCACCCACTTGATTCTTAAATTTGAAACACTTTTCTTTATGGTGTTCAAGAGAATATTGCTTTTTCACTTTCATATTCTTTTCTAAGTTCACACACTTCTCTACTCAAACACTTAAGATGAATGAAGACTCTTCACTTATTCAAAAACACCTCTCTAATTTGAAGTTTACCCTATTCATATCATTTTAAAATATTCCTTGCTGAAGAATGGATTTGTTGAATTCCACAATAGAGTGATCATTCACCTCTATCTTGTTCTTTGTCATTTTCTTTTCCTATTTCAGTCAATGCATTCCTACAAAAATCTTCACAATACCAAGCATTTTATTTCATTTTTAAAATAACTCATTCTAAAGTTCATAGAACCAGATGTTTATTCTTAAATTGTATTCAACATTTGTTTGATGAAAATTATTCGGAAAGCATGGAGAAAAGAGTTAGGTGCTGTTGAGATTTGAACTCAGGATTTCCTGTTTACGAGACAGGCGCTTTAACCACTAAGCCACAGCACCAACGTTAATAGTAAGCAATGCATACATAATTTATTGTTGATGATGAAAATGTGTTTCCTGCTATAAATTCTTCTTTATATGTATTGTAATCTTAAACACGAAAACATACTCAATCACTACGCAAGTATTAATATGTTTTAATAAACAGGTACTCTTATAAAACTCAATTTCATTTCTTGAATTCTTTAAAAAAAAAAATCATGAAGGTATTAATATTGCTCAAATCTAGGTAGAAATTTCATCTACGTCTTTCTCATAGATATGTATGTTTTTTATTTGGCAATAACAGTATTCATTCTATAATCTTGAAAATACTTCTGTTTTTATAAGGTTTAAGATGATCTGTTCAACAGTAAGATGAATCAGACTTTTATATTTTAATTGTATCGGAATAAGACCTAATGAAAATGATTTGTTCTATAACAATGAGAAAAGCAAGGCACAGCTGAGAGTTGAACTCAGGATCTCCTGTTTACTAGACAGGCGTTTTAACCAGCTAAGCCACAGCACCCACTTGATTCTTAATTTTGAAAACGTTTTCTTTATGTTGTTCAAGAGAATAATGCTTTTTCACTTTCATATTCTTTTCTAAGTTCACACACTTCTCTACTCATAAACTTAAGATGAATGAAGACTCTTCACTTATTCAAAAACACCTCTCTAATTTGAAGTTTACCCTATTCATATCATTTTAAAATATACCTTGCTGAAGAATGGATTAGTTGAATTCAACAATAGAGTGATCATTCACCTCTATCTTGTTCTTTGTCATTTTCTTTTCCCTATTTCAATCAATGCATTCCTACAAAAATCTTCACAATACCAAGTATTTTATTTAATTTTTAAGATAACTTATTCTAAAGTTCATAGAACCAGATGTTTATACTTAAATTGTATTCAACACTTGTTTGATGAAAATTATTCGGAAAGCATGAAGAAAACAGTTAAATGCTGCTGAGATTTGAACTCAGGATTTCCTGTATACGAGATAGGAGCTTTAACCACTTAGCCACAGCACCAACGGTAATAGTAAAAAATGCATAAATAATTTATTGTTGATGAAGAAAATGTGTTTTCTGCTATAAATTCTTCTTTATATGTATTGTAATCTTAAACACGAAAAGATACTCAATCACTTCGCAAGGATTCATTTTTTTTAATAAACAGGTACTCTTATAAAACCCAATTTCATTTCTTGAATTCTTTACAATTTTTTTTCATGAAGGTAATAATATTGCTCCAATCTTGGTAGACATTTCATCTACGTCTTTCTCATAGATATGTACTTTTTTTCATTTTGCAATAACAGTATTCATTCTATAATCTTGAAAATACCTGGGTTTTTATAAGGTTAAAGGTGATCTGTTCAACATTAAGATGAATCAGACTTTTATTTTTTAATTGTATCGGAATAAGACCTAATGAAAATGATTTTTTATATAACAATGAGAAAAGCAAGGCACTGCTGAGAGATGAACTCAGGATCTCCTGTTTACTAGACAGGCGCTTTAACCAGCTAAGCCACAGCACCCACTTGATTCTTAAATTTGAAACACTTTTCTTTATGGTGTTCAAGAGAATATTGCTTTTTCACTTTCACGTTCTTTTCTAAGTTCACACACTTCTCTACTCAAACACTTAAGATGAATGAAGACTCTTCACTTATTCAAAAACACCTCTCTAATTTGAAGTTTACCCTATTCATATCATTTTAAAATATTCCTTGCTGAAGAATGGATTTGTTGAATTCCACAATAGAGTGATCATTCACCTCTATCTTGTTCTTTGTCATTTTCTTTTCCCTATTTCAGTCAATGCATTCCTACAAAAATCTTCACAATACCAAGCATTTTATTTCATTTTTAAGATAACTTATTCTAAAGTTCATAGAACCAGATGTTTATTCTTAAATTGTATTCAACATTTGTTTGATGAAAATTATTCGGAAAGCATGGAGAAAAGAGTTAGGTGCTGTTGAGATTTGAACTCAGGATTTCCTGTTTACGAGACAGGCGCTTTAACCACTAAGCCACAGCACCAACGTTAATAGTAAGCAATGCATACATAATTTATTGTTGATGATGAAAATGTGTTTCCTGCTATAAATTCTTCTTTATATGTATTGTAATCTTAAACACGAAAACATACTCAATCACTACGCAAGTATTAATATGTTTTAATAAACAGGTACTCTTATAAAACTCAATTTCATTTCTTGAATTCTTTAAAAAAAAAAATCATGAAGGTATTAATATTGCTCAAATCTAGGTAGAAATTTCATCTACGTCTTTCTCATAGATATGTATGTTTTTTATTTGGCAATAACAGTATTCATTCTATAATCTTGAAAATACTTGTGTTTTTATAAGGTTTAAGATGATCTGTTCAACAGTAAGATGAATCAGACTTTTATATTTTAATTGTATCGGAATAAGACCTAATGAAAATGATTTGTTCTATAACAATGAGAAAAGCAAGGCACAGCTGAGAGTTGAACTCAGGATCTCCTGTATCCTAGACAGGCGTTTTAACCAGCTAAGCCACAGCACCCACTTGATTCTTAATTTTGAAAACTTTTTCTTTATGTTGTTCAAGAGAATAATGCTTTTTCACTTTCATATTCTTTTCTAAGTTCACACACTTCTCTACTCATAAACTTAAGATGAATGAAGACTCTTCACTTATTCAAAAACACCTCTCTAATTTGAAGTTTACCCTATTCATATCATTTTAAAATATACCTTGCTGAAGAATGGATTAGTTGAATTCAACAATAGAGTGATCATTCACCTCTATCTTGTTCTTTGTCATTTTCTTTTCCCTATTTCAATCAATGCATTCCTACAAAGATCTTCACAATACCAAGTATTTTATTTAATTTTTAAGATAACTTATTCTAAAGTTCATAGAACCAGATGTTTATACTTAAATTGTATTCAACACTTGTTTGATGAAAATTATTCGGAAAGCATGAAGAAAACAGTTAAATGCTGCTGAGATTTGAACTCAGGATTTCCTGTATACGAGATAGGAGCTTTAACCACTTAGCCACAGCACCAACGGTAATAGTAAAAAATGCATAAATAATTTATTGTTGATGAAGAAAATGTGTTTTCTGCTATAAATTCTTCTTTATATGTATTGTAATCTTAAACACGAAAAGATACTCAATCACTTCGCAAGGATTCATTTTTTTTAATAAACAGGTACTCTTATAAAACCCAATTTCATTTCTTGAATTCTTTACAATTTTTTTTCATGAAGGTAATAATATTGCTCCAATCTTGGTAGACATTTCATCTACGTCTTTCTCATAGATATGTACTTTTTTCATTTTGCAATAACAGTATTCATTCTATAATCTTGAAAATACCTGGGTTTTTATAAGGTTAAAGGTGATCTGTTCAACAGTAAGATGAATCAGACTTTTATATTTTAATTGTATCGGAATAAGACCTAATGAAAATGATTTGTTATATAACAATGAGAAAAGCAAGGCACTGCTGAGAGATGAACTCAGGATCTCCTGTTTACTAGACAGGTGCTTTAACCAGCTACGCCACAGCACCCACTTGATTCTTAAATTTGAAACACTTTTCTTTATGGTTTTCAAGAGAATATTGCTTTTTCACTTTCATATTCTTTTCTAAGTTCAAACACTTCTCTACTCAAACACTTAAGATGAATGAAGACTCTTCACTTATTCAAAAACACCTCTCTAATTTGAAGTTTACCCTATTCATATCATTTTAAAATATACCTTGCTGAAGAATGGATTAGTTGAATTCAACAATAGAGTGAACATTCACCTCTATCTTGTTCTTTGTCATTTTCTTATCCCTATTTCAGTCAATGCATTCCTACAAAAATCTTCACAATACCAAGCATTTTATTTAATTTTTAAGATAACTTATTCTAAAGTTCATAGAACCAGATGTTTATTCTTAAATTGTATTCAACATTTGTTTGATGAAAATTATTCGGAAAGCATGGAGAAAACATTTAGGTGCTGCTGAGATTTGAACTCAGGATTTCCTGTTTACGAGACAGGCACTTTAACCACTAAGCCACAGCACCAACGTTAATAGTAAGAAATGCATACATAATTTATTGTTGATGATGAAAATGTGTTTCCTGCTATAAATTCTTCTTTATATGTATTGTAATCTTAAACACGAAAACATACTCAATCACTACGCAAGTATTAATATGTTTTAATAAACAGGTACTCTTATAAAACCCAATTTAATTTCTTGAATTCTTTACAATTTTTTTCATGAAGGTAATAATATTGCTCCAATCTAGGTAGACATTTCATCTACGTCTTTCTCATAGATATGTATTTTTTCATTTGGCAATAACAGTATTCATTCTATAATCTTGAAAATACTTGTGTTTTTATAAGGTTTAAGATGATCTGTTCAACAGTAAGATGAATCAGACTTTTATATTTTAATTGTATCGGAATAAGACCTAATGAAAATGATTTGTTATATAACAATGAGAAAAGCAAGGCACTGCTGAGAGTTGAACTCAGGATCTCCTGTTTACTAGACAGGCGCTTTAACCAGCTAAGCCACAGCACCCACTTGATTCTTAAATTTGAAACACTTTTCTTTATGGTGTTCAAGAGAATATTGCTTTTTCACTTTCATATTCTTTTCTAAGTTCACACACTTCTCTACTCAAACACTTAAGATGAATGAAGACTCTTCACTTATTCAAAAACACCTCTCTAATTTGAAGTTTACCCTATTCATATCATTTTAAAATATACCTTGCTGAAGAATGGATTAGTTGAATTCAACAATAGAGTGATCATTCACCTCTATCTTGTTCTTTGTCATTTTCTTTTCCTATTTCAATCAATGCATTCCTACAAAAATCTTCACAATACCAAGTATTTTATTTAATTTTTAAGATAACTTATTCTAAAGTTCATAGAACCAGATGTTTATACTTAAATTGTATTCATCACT
This sequence comes from Lissotriton vulgaris, assembly GCF_964263255.1. NCBI lineage: Eukaryota > Metazoa > Chordata > Amphibia > Caudata > Salamandridae > Lissotriton > Lissotriton vulgaris. Next base: position 444,612,666 of record NC_141700.1, read on the forward strand.
TGTTTGATGAAAATTATTCGGAAAGCATGAAGAAAACAGGTAAATGCTACTGAGATTTGAACTCAGGATTTCCTGTTTACGAGATAGGAGCTATAACCACTAAGCCACAGCACCAACGGTAATAGTAAAAAATGCATAAATAATTTATTGTTGATGATGAAAATGTGTTTTCTGCTATAAATTCTTCTTTATATGTATTGTAATCTTAAACACGAAAAGATACTCAATCACTACGCAAGGATTCATATATTTTAATAAACAGGTACTCTTATAAAACCCAATTTCATTTCTTGAATTCTTTACAATTTTTTTCATGAAGGTAATAATATTGCTCCAATCTTGGTAGGCATTTCATCTACGTCTTTCTCATAGATATGTACTTTTTTTCATTTTGCAATAACAGTATTCATTCTATAATCTTGAAAATACTTGTGTTTTTATAAGGTTTAAGATGATCTGTTCAACAGTAAGATGAATCAGACTTTTATATTTTAATTGTATCGGAATAAGACCTAATGAAAATGATTTGTTATATAACAATGAGAAAAGCAAGGCACTGCTGAGAGTTGAACTCAGGATCTCCTGTTTACTAGACAGGCGCTTTAACCAGCTAAGCCACAGCACCCACTTGATTCTTACATTTGAAACACTTTTCTTTATGGTGTTCAAGAGAATATTGCTTTTTCACTTTCATATTCTTTTCTAAGTTCACACACTTCTCTACACAAACACTTAAGATGAATGAAGACTCTTCACTTATTCAAAAACACCTCTCTAATTTGAAGTTTACCCTATTCATATCATTTTAAAATATACCTTGCTGAAGAATGGATTAGTTGAATTCAACAATAGAGTGATCATTCACCTCTATCTTGTTCTTTGTCATTTTCTTTTCCCTATTTCAGTCAATGCATTCCTACAAAAATCTTCACAATACCAAGCATTTTATTTAATTTTTAAGACAACTTATTCTAAAGTTCATAGAACCAGATGTTTATTCTTAAATTGTATTCAACATTTGTTTGATGAAAATTATTCAGAAAGCATGGAGAAAACAGTTAAATACTGCTGAGATTTGAACTCAGGATTTCCTGTTTAGGAGATAGGAGCTTCTACCACTTAGCCACAGCACCAACGGTAATAGTAAAAAATGCATAAATAATTTATTGTTGATGATGAAAATGTGTTTTCTGCTATAAATTCTTCTTTATATGTATTGTAATCTTAAACACGAAAAGATACTCAATCACTTCGCAAGGATTCATATGTTTTAATAAACAGTTACTCTTATAAAACCCAATTTCATTTCTTGAATTCTTTACAATTTTTTTTCATGAAGGTAATAATATTGCTCCAATCTTGGTAGACATTTCATCTACGTCTTTCTTATAGATATATATTTTTTTCATTTTGCAATAACAGTATTCATTCTATAATCTTGAAAATACCTGCGTTTTTATAAGGTTAAAGGTGATCTGTTCAACAGTAAGATGAATCAGACTTTTATATTTTAATTGTATCGGAATAAGACCTAATGAAAATGATTTGTTATATAACAATGAGAAAAGCAAGGCACTGCTGAGAGATGAACTCAGGATCTCCTGTTTACTAGACAGGTGCTTTAACCAGCTAAGCCACAGCACCCACTTGATTCTTTAATTTGAAACACTTTTCTTTATGGTTTTCAAGAGAATATTGCTTTTTCACTTTCATATTCTTTTCTAAGTTCACACACTTCTCTACTCAAACACTTAAGATGAATGAAGACTCTTCACTTATTCAAAAACACCTCTCTAATTTGAAGTTTACCCTATTCATATCATTTTAAAATATACCTTGCTGAAGAATGGATTAGTTGAATTCAACAATAGAGTGATCATTCACCTGTATCTTGTTCTTTGTCATTTTCTTTTCCCTATTTCAGTCAATGCATTCCTACAAAAATCTTCTCAATACCAAGCATTTTATTTAATTTTTAAGATAACTTATTCTAAAGTTCATAGAAGCAGATGTTTATTCTTAAATTGTATTCAACATTTGTTTGATGAAAATTATTCGGAAAGCATGGAGAAAACAGTTAGGTGCTGTTGAGATTTGAACTCAGGATTTCCTGTTTACGAGACAGGCGCTTTAACCACTAAGCCACAGCACCAACGTTAATAGTAAGAAATGCATACATAATTTATTGTTGATGATGAAAATGTGTTTCCTGCTATAAATTCTTCTTTATATGTATTCTAATCTTAAACACGAAAAAAACTCAATCACTACGCAAGTATTGATATGTTTTAATAAACAGGTACTCTTATAAAACTCAATTTCATTTCTTGAATTCTTAAAAAAAAAAATCATGAAGGTATTAATATTGCTCAAATCTAGGTAGAAATTTCATCTCCGTCTTTCTCATAGATATGTATTTTTTTCATTTGGCAATAACAGTATTCATTCTATAATCTTGAAAATACTTGTGTTTTTATAAGGTTAAAGGTGATCTGTTCAACAGTAAGATGAATCAGACTTTTATATTTTAATTGTATCGGAATAAGACCTAATGAAAATGATTTGTTATATAACAATGAGAAAATGCAAGGCACTGCTGAGAGATGAACTCAGGATCTCCTGTTTACTAGACAGGCGCTTTAACCAGCTAAGCCACAGCACCCACTTGATTCTTAACTTTGAAACACTTTTCTTTATGGTGTTCAAGAGAATATTGCTGTTTCACTTTCATATTCTTTTCTAAGTTCACACACTTCTCTACTCAAACACTTAAGATGAATGAAGACTCTTCACTTATTCAAAAACACCTCTCTAATTTGAAGTTTACCCTATTCATATCATTTTAAAATATACCTTGCTGAAGAATTGATTAGTTGAATTCAACAATAGAGTGATCATTCACCTCTATCTTGTTCTTTGTCATTTTTTTTTCCCTATTTCAGTCAATGCATTCCTACAAAAATCTTCACAATACCAAGCATTTTATTTAATTTTTAAGATAACTTATTCTAAAGTTCATAGAACCAGATATTTATTCTTAAATTGTTTTCAACATTTGTTTGATGAAAATTATTCGGAAAGCATGGAGAAAACATTTAGGTGCTGCTGAGATTTGAACTCAGGATTTCCTGTTTACGAGACAGGCGCTTTAACCACTAAGCCACAGGACCAACGTTAATAGTAAGAAATGCATACATAATTTATTGTTGATGATGAAAATGTGTTTCCTGCTATAAATTCTTCTTTATATGTATTGTAATCTTAAACACGAAAACATACTCAATCACTACGCAAGTATTACGATGTTTTGATAAACAGGTACTCTTATAAAACTCAATTTCATTTCTTGAATTCTTTAAAAAAAAATCATGAAGGTATTAATATTGCTCAAATCTAGGTAGAAATTTCATCTACGTCTTTCTCATAGATATGTATTTTTTTCATTTTGCAATAACAGTATTCATTCTATAATCTTGAAAATACTTGTGTTTTTATAAGGTTTAAGATGATCTGTTCAACAGTAAGATGAATCAGACTTTTATATTTTAATTGTATCGGAATAAGACCTAATGAAAATGATTTGTTATATAACAATGAGAAAAGCAAGGCACTGCTGAGAGTTGAACTCAGGATCTCCTGTTTACTAGACAGGCGCTTCAACCAGCTTAGCCACAGCACCCACTTGATTCTTAAACTTGAAAAACTTTTCTTAATGGTGTTCAAGAGAATATTGCTTTTTCACTTTCATATTCTTTTCTAAGTTCACACACTTCTCTACTCAAACACTTAAGATGAATGAAGACTCTTCACTTATTCAAAAACACCTCCCTAATTTGAAGTTTACCCCAATTCATAGCATTTTAAAATATACCTTGCTCAAGAATGGATTAGTTGAATTCAACAATAGAGTGATCATTCACCTCTATCTTGTTCTTTGTCATTTTCTTTTCCCTATTTCAGTCAATGCATTCCTACAAAAATCTTCACAATACCAAGCATTTTATTTAATTTTTAAGATAACTTATTCTAAAGTTCATAGAACCAGATGTTTATTCTTAAATTGTATTCAACATTTGTTTGATGAAAATTATTCAGAAAGCATGGAGAAAACATTTAGGTGCTGCTGAGATTTGAACTCAGGATTTCCTGTTTACGAGACAGGCGCTTTAACCACTAAGCCACAGCACCAACGTTAATAGTAGGAAATGCATACATAATTTATTGTTGATGATGAAAATGTGTTTCCTGCTATAAATTCTTCTTTATATTTATTGTAATCTTAAACACGAAAACATACTCAATCACTACGCAAGTATTAATATGTTTTAATAAACAGGTACTCTTATAAAACTCAATTTCATTTCTTGAATCCTTTAAAAAAAAATCATGAAGGTAATAATATTGCTCAAATCTAGGTAGAAATTTCATCTACGTCTTTCTCATAGATATGTCTTTTTTTCATTTGGCAATAACAGTATTCATTCTATAATCTTGAAAATACTTGTGTTTTTATAAGGTTTAAGATGATCTGTTCAACAGTAAGATGAATCAGACTTTTATATTTTAATGGTATCGGAATAAGACCTAATACAAATGATTTGTTATATAACAATGAGAAAAGCTAGGGACTGCTGAGAGTTGAACTCAGGATCTCCTGTTTACTAGACAGGCGCTTTAACCAGCTAAGCCACAACACCCACTTGATTCTTAAATTTGAAACACTTTTCTTTATGGTGTTCAAGAGAATATTGCTTTTTCACTTTCATATTCTTTTCTAAGTTCACACACTTCTCTACTCAAACACTTACGATGAATGAAGACTCTTCACTTATTCAAAAACACCTCTCTAATTTGAAGTTTACCCTATTCATATCATTTTAAAATATACCTTGCTGAAGAATGGATTAGTTGAATTCAACAATAGAGTGATCATTCACCTCTATCTTGTTCTTTGTCATTTTCTTTTCCCTATTTCAGTCAATGCATTCCTACAAAAATCTTCACAATACCAAGCATTTTATTTAATTTTTAAGATAACTTATTCTAAAGTTCATAGAACCAGATGTTTATACTTAAATTGTATTCAACACTTGTTTGATGAAAATTATTCGGAAAGCATGGAGAAAACAGTTAAATGCTGCTGAGAATTGAACTCAGGATTTCCTGTTTACGAGACAGGAGCTTTAACCACTAAGCCACAGCACCAACAGTAATAGTAAAAAATGCATAAAGAATTTATTGTTAATGATGAAAATGTGTTTTCTGCTATAAATTCTTCTTTATATGTATTGTAATCTTAAACACGAAAAGATACTCAATCACTACGCAAGGATTAATATGTTTTAATAAGCAGGTACTCCTATAAAACCCAATTTCATTTCTTGAATTCTTTACAATTTTTTTTCATGAAGGTAATAATATTGCTCCAATCTAGGTAGACATTTCATCTACGTCTTTCTCATAGATATGTATTTTTTTCATTTTGCAATAACAGTATTCATTCTATAATCTTGAAAATACTTTGGTTTTTATAAGGTTAAAGATGATCTGTTCAACAGTAAGATGAATCAGACTTTTATATTTTAATTGTATCGGAATAAGACCTAATGAAAATGATTTGTTATATAACAATGAGAAAAGCAAGGCACTGCTGAGAGTTGAACTCAGGATCTCCTGGAGACAGGCGCTTTAACCAGCTAAGCCACAGCACCCACTTGATTCTCTATTTTGAAACACTTTTCTTTATGGTGTTCAAGAGAATATTGCTTTTTCACTTTTATATTCTTTTCTAAGTTCACACACTTCTCTACTCAAACACTTAAGATGAATGAAGTCTCTTCACTTATTAAAAAACACCTCTCTAATTTGAAGTTTACCCTATTCATATCATTTTAAAATATACCTTGCTGAAGAATGGATTAGTTGAATTCAACAATAGAGTGATCATTCACCTCTATCTTGTTCTTTGTCATTTTCTTTTCCCTATTTCAGTCAATGCATTCCTACAAAAATCTTCACAATACCAAGCATTTTATTTAATGTTTAAGATAACTTATTCTAAAGTTCATAGAACCAGATGTTTATTCTTAAATTGTATTCAACATTTGTTTGATGTAAATTATTCAGAAAGCATGGAGAAAACAGTTAGGTTCTGCTGAGATTTGAACTCAGGATTTCCTGTTTACGAGACAGGCGCTTTAACCACTAAGCCACAGCACCAACGTTAACAGTAAGAAATGCATAAAGAATTTATTGTTAATGATGAAAATGTGTTTACTGCTATAAATTCTTCTTTATATGTATTGTAATCTTAAACACGAAAAGATACTCAATCACTACGCAAGTATTAATATGTTTTAATGAACAGGTACTCTTATAAAACCCAATTTCATTTCTTGAATTCTTTACAATTTTTTTTCATGAAGGTAATAATATTGCTCCAATCTAGGTAGACATTTCATCTACGTCTTTCTCATAGATATGTATTTTTTTCATTTTGCAATAACAGTATTCATTCTATAATCTTGAAAATACTTGTGTTTTTATAAGGTTTAAGATGATCTGTTCAACAGTAAGATGAATCAGACTTTTATATTTTAATTGTATCGGAATAAGACCTAATGAAAATGATTTGTTATATAACAATGAGAAAAGCAAGGCACTGCTGAGAGTTGAACTCAGGATCTCCTGTTTACTAGACAGGCACTTTAACCAGCTAAGCCACAGCACCCACTTGATTCTTAAATTTGAAACACTTTTCTTTATGGTGTTCAAGAGAATATTGCTTTTTCACTTTCATATTCTTTTCTAAGTTCACACACTTCTCTACTCAAACACTTAAGATGAATGAAGACTCTTAACTTATTCAAAAACACCTCTCTAATTTGAAGTTTACCCTATTCATATCATTTTAAAATATACCTTGCTGAAGAATGGATTAGTTGAATTCAACAATAGAGTGATCATTCACCTCTATATTGTTCTTTGTCATTTTCTTTTCCCTATTTCAATCAATGCATTCCTACAAAAATCCTCACAATACCAAGTATTTTATTTAATTTTTAAGATAACTTATTCTAAAGTTCATAGAACCAGATGTTTATACTTAAATTGTATTCATCACTTGTTTGATGAAAATATTTGGAAAGCATGAAGGAAACAGTTAAATGCTGCTGAGATTTGAACTCAGGATTTCCTGTTTATGAGATAGGAGCTTTAACCACTAAGCAACAGCACCAACGGTAATAGTAAAAAATGCATAAATAATTTATTGTTGATGATGAAAATGTGTTTTCTGCTATAAATTCTTCTTTATATGTATTGTAATCTTAAACACGAAAAGATACTCAATCACTACGCAAGGATTCATATATTTTAATAAACAGGTACTCTTATAAAACCCAATTTCATTTCTTGAATTCTTTACAATTTTTTTTCATGAAGGTAATAATATTGCTCCAATCTTGGTAGAGATTTCATCTACGTCTTTCTCATAGATATGTACTTTTTTTCATTTTGCAATAATAGTATTCATTCTATAATCTTGAAAATACCTGGGTTTTTATAAGGTTAAAGGTGATCTGTTCAACAGTAAGATGAATCAGACTTTTATATTTTAATTGTATCGGAATAAGACCTAATGAAAATGATTTGTTATATAACAATGAGAAAATGCAAGGCACTGCTGAGAGATGAACTCAGGATCTCCTGTTTACTAGACAGGCGCTTTAACCAGCTAAGCCACAGCACCCACTTGATTCTTAAATTTGAAACACTTTTCTTTATGGTGTTCAAGAGAATATTGCTTTTTCACTTTCATATTCTTTTCTAAGTTCACACACTTCTCTACTCAAACACTTAAGATGAATGAAGACTCTTCACTTATTCAAAAACACCTCTCTAATTTGAAGTTTACCCTATTCATATCATTTTAAAATATACCTTGCTGAAGAATGGATTAGTTGAATTCAACAATAGAGTGATCATTCACCTCTATCTTGTTCTTTGTCATTTTCTTTTCCCTATTTCAGTCAATGCATTCCTACAAAAATCTTCACAATACCAAGCATTTTATTTAATTTTTAAGATAACTTATTCTAAAGTTCATAGAAGCAGATGTTTATTCTTAAATTGTATTCAACATTTGTTTGATTAAAATTATTCGGAAAGCATGGAGAAAACAGTTAGGTGCTGTTGAGATTTGAACTCAGGATTTCCTGTTTACGAGACAGGCGCTTTAACCACTAAGCCACAGCACCAACGTTAATAGTAAGAAATGCATACATAATTTATTGTTGATGATGAAAATGTGTTTCCTGCTATAAATTCTTCTTTATATGTATTCTAATCTTAAACACGAAAAAAACTCAATCACTACGCAAGTATTGATATGTTTTAATAAACAGGTACTCTTATAAAACCCAATTTCATTTCTTGAATTCTTTACAATTTTTTTTCATGAAGGTAATAATATTGCTCCAATCTTGGTAGAGATTTCATCTACGTCTTTCTCATAGATATGTACTTTTTTTCATTTTGCAATAATAGTATTCATTCTATAATCTTGAAAATACCTGGGTTTTTATAAGGTTAAAGGTGATCTGTTCAACAGTAAGATGAATCAGACTTTTATATTTTAATTGTATCGGAATAAGACCTAATGAAAATGATTTGTTATATAACAATGAGAAAATGCAAGGCACTGCTGAGAGATGAACTCAGGATCTCCTGTTTACTAGACAGGCGCTTTAACCAGCTAAGCCACAGCACCCACTTGATTCTTAAATTTGAAACACTTTTCTTTATGGTGTTCAAGAGAATATTGCTTTTTCACTTTCATATTCTTTTCTAAGTTCACACACTTCTCTACTCAAACACTTAAGATGAATGAAGACTCTTCACTTATTCAAAAACACCTCTCTAATTTGAAGTTTACCCTATTCATATCATTTTAAAATATACCTTGCTGAAGAATGGATTAGTTGAATTCAACAATAGAGTGATCATTCACCTCTATCTTGTTCTTTGTCATTTTCTTTTCCCTATTTCAGTCAATGCATTCCTACAAAAATCTTCACAATACCAAGCATTTTATTTAATTTTTAAGATAACTTATTCTAAAGTTCATAGAACCAGATATTTATTCTTAAATTGTTTTCAACATTTGTTTGATGAAAATTATTCGGAAAGCATGGAGAAATCATTTAGGTGCTGCTGAGATTTGAACTCAGGATTTCCTGTTTACGAGACAGGCGCTTTAACCACTAAGCCACAGCACCAACGTTAATAGTAAGAAATGCATACATAATTTATTGTTGATGATGAAAATGTGTTTCCTGCTATAAATTCTTCTTTATATGTATTGTAATCTTAAACACGAAAACATACTCAATCACTACGCAAGTATTAATATGTTTTGATAAACAGGTACTCTTATAAAACTCAATTTCATTTCTTGAATTCTTTAAAAAAAATCATGAAGGTATTAATATTGCTCAAATCTAGGTAGAAATTTCATCTACGTCTTTCTCATAGATATGTATTTTTTTCATTTTGCAATAACAGTATTCATTCTATAATCTTGAAAATACTTGTGTTTTTATAAGGTTTAAGATGATCTGTTCAACAGTAAGATGAATCAGACTTTTATATTTTAATTGTATCGGAATAAGACCTAATGAAAATGATTTGTTATATAACAATGAGAAAAGCAAGGCACTGCTGAGAGTTGAACTCAGGATCTCCTGTTTACTAGACAGGCACTTTAACCAGCTAAGCCACAGCACCCACTTGATTCTTAAATTTGAAACACTTTTCTTTATGGTGTTCAAGAGAATATTGCTTTTTCACTTTCATATTCTTTTCTAAGTTCACACACTTCTCTACTCAAACACTTAAGATGAATGAAGACTCTTCACTTATTCAAAAACACCTCCCTAATTTGAAGTTTACCCCAATTCATAGCATTTTAAAATATACCTTGCTCAAGAATGGATTAGTTGAATTCAACAATAGAGTGATCATTCACCTCTATCTTGTTCTTTGTCATTTTCTTTTCCCTATTTCAGTCAATGCATTCCTACAAAAATCTTCACAATACCAAGCATTTTATTTAATTTTTAAGATAACTTATTCTAAAGTTCATAGAACCAGATGTTTATTCTTAAATTGTATTCAACATTTGTTTGATGAAAATTATTCAGAAAACATGGAGAAAACATTTAGGTGCTGCTGAGATTTGAACTCAGGATTTCCTGTTTACGAGACAGGCACTTTAACCACTAAGCCACAGCACCAACGGTAATAGTAAAAAATGCATAAATAATTTATTGTTGATGATGAAAATGTGTTTTCTGCTATAAATTCTTCTTTATATGTATTGTAATCTTAAACACGAAAAGATACTCAATCACTTCGCAAGGATTCATATGTTTTAATAAACAGGTACTCTTATAAAACCCAATTTCATTTCTTGAATTCTTTACAATTTTTTTCATGAAGGTAATAATATTGCTCCTATCTTGGTAGACATTTCATCTACGTCTTTCTCATAGATATGTACTTTTTTTCATTTTGCAATAACAGTATTCATTCTATAATCTTGAAAATACCTGGGTTTTTATAAGGTTAAAGGTGATCTGTTCAACAGTAAGATGAATCAGACTTTTATATTTTAATTGTATCGGAAAAAGACCTAATGAAAATGATTTGTTATATAACAATGAGAAAAGCAAGGCACTGCTGAGAGATGAACTCAGGATCTCCTGTTTACTAGACAGGTGCTTTAACCAGCTAAGCCACAGCACCCACTTGATTCTTAAATTTGAAACACTTTTCTTTATGGTTTTCAAGAGAATAGTGCTTTTTCACTTTCATATTCTTTTCTAAGTTCACACACTTCTCTACTCAAACACTTAAGATGAATGAAGACTCTTCACTTATTCAAAAACACCTCTCTAATTTGAAGTTTACCCTATTCATATCATTTTAAAATATACCTTGCTGAAGAACGGATTAGTTGAATTCAACAATAGAGTGATCATTCACCTCTATCTTGTTCTTTGTCATTTTCTTTTCCCTATTTCAGTCAATGCATTCCTACAAAAATCTTCACAATACCAAGCATTTTATTTAATTTTTAAGATAACTTATTCTAAAGTTCATAGAACCAGATGTTTATTCTTAAATTGTATTCAACATTTGTTTGATGAAAATTATTCGGAAAGCATGGAGAAAACATTTAGGTGCTGCTGAGATTTGAACTCAGGATTTCCTGTTTACGAGACAGGCCCTTTAACCACTAAGCCACAGCACCAACGTTAATAGTAAGAAATGCATACATAATTTATTGTTGATGATGAAAATGTGTTTCCTGCTATCAATTCTTCTTTATATGTATTGTAATCTTAAACACGAAAACATACTCAATCACTACGCAAGTATTAATATGTTTAATAAACAGGTACTCTTATAAAACCCAATTTCATTTCTTGAATTCTTTACAATTTTTTTCATGAAGGTAATAATATTGCTCCAATCTAGGTAGACATTTCATCTACGTCTTTCTCATAGATATGTATTTTTTTCATTTTGCAATAACAGTATTCATTCTATAATCTTGAAAATACTTGGGTTTTTATAAGGTTAAAGAATATCTGTTCAACAGTGTGGCTGAGATACCCGCCACCCCCTCTCAACACAATCCCCAAAGGAGGGAAACAGGAAACAGTTCTTGAAGTTTTTGGAAGAGGGAGGGAGTGACCCTCCCGGCCGTATTTATTAAAACAAAATTAAAACATTAAATCAACAGTTTCATATTAATGTACAATTTCATTACCACATTGCGATGTTTGGCTAACCTCAACAGATTCTCTAATACAGAGGTTCTCCTAGCCGAACTAACATCCTACAAACATTTACTTGAAATTATGAAATTGTACATCCTAACGTTTAAGGGCCAACGGCAAGGTCGTAACCGGTGTCAAGATCCCTAACCAGAAATACCCCCCCCACTTGTGAGGGGCGACAGCACTGAGGCGTACCTCAAGTGCAACTACCAATTTCCCTTGACTTGACGGGGGCACCAATAAAACTCGACGCCACTTAAAGGTCGTTCGAGGACTCGTGTGAGGTATCTAGAAGGTAGCGTAGACCCCCCCCCAAACCCCGCACAACTTACCACATCTGCCGTCGCAGACGTCACTCGCCCCGGGAAATTCCCCAGGAGGGGGCTGTAACCCCTCCTACACAGGAAGGGGCCTTGACCGCCTTTCCTTTTCTTTCGGCGACCCATCCTTAGAAGGGACCGCCTCCCCGTTGAGGGGCCAATGGCCACCTCTCCCGAGCGCTCCCATCCGTGTTGGGTGACGCCCACTCATAGGGATCTTCCAATTAGTGCTCACCGATCATGACCTTACCGCCCGACCAAAATAAATACGACAATGCTAACAAACCTACTAAACTAAAATACATCGGCTACTATGACCGTATTAAAAGCATGCTTATAAATGAACACTAAAGCCGAATTTCTTTAATCACAAAACATAAATGAAATAGACCATTCTTTATTACACACTCAAAATCAACATGATAATACCACAACCTGTAAACGAAATTAGAATTATCCATCAACTTTTATTCAAAACAACTGGCTGTCTTCAGGGGCTGGTGGGTGGGTCAAAATTGGCTCTTCGTTCCGTCTCGAGCTCACGTGCAGCGAGGAGGTGCAGCTTCAGAGCACAGGAACAAGAGGATGCCTTCTGGTCTTGCGTCCCCTTTTATCCGTCTTCAGGGCGGGCGTAAACCCGCCCCTGCCTGCCCGGAGGGCGTGGCCAGCCGCGTCAGTGTCTAGGCCAGCCCACTCTAGGGCGGGAAAAAGCGCGCCCCGGCTACGCCGCTTCGGGCATACCAGCCGAGACTCGCTTCCCGCCCAAGATGGCTTCCCGGGGGGATCGTGGTACTCTGCCATACGTGCGGGGGGACCGAGTGGTCGCCCCTTTCCATATGGCTGAGATACCCGCCACCCCCTCTCAACACAATCCCCAAAGGAGGGAAACAGGAAAGTTCTTGAAGTTTTTGGAAGAGGGAGGGAGTGACCCTCCCGGCCGTATTTATTAAAACAAAATTAAAACATTAAATCAACAGTTTCATATTAATGTACAATTTCATTACCACATTGCGATGTTTGGCTAACCTTAACAGATTCTCTAATCAGAGGTTCTCCTAGCCGAACTAACATCCTACAAACATTTACTTGAAATTATGAAATTGTACATCCTAACGTTTAAGGGCCAACGGCAAGGTCGTAACCGGTGTCAAGATCCCTAACCAGAAATCCCCCCCCCACTTGTGAGGGGCGACAGCACTGAGGCGTACCTCAAGTGCAACTACCAATTTCCCTTGACTTGACGGGGGCACCAATAAAACTCGACGCCACTTAAAGGTCGTTCGAGGACTCGTGTGAGGTATCTAGAAGGTAGCGTAGACCCCCCCCCAAACCCCGCACAACTTACCACATCTGCCGTCGCAGACGTCACTGGCCCCGGGAAATTCCCCAGGAGGGGGCTGTAACCCCTCCTACACAGGAAGGGGCCTTGACCGCCTTTCCTTTTCTTTCGGCGACCCATCCTTAGAAGGGACCGCCTCCCCGTTGAGGGGCCAATGGCCACCTCTCCCGAGCGCTCCCATCCGTGTTGGGTGACGCCCACTCATGGGGATCTTCCAATTAGTGCTCACCGATCATGACCTTACCGCCACAGGCCGGATAGTTGACCGGCTATCCGGACCCCCCACAAAGCTCCTACCTAAAGGTCATGTTTTAACGTTTTTAACCATGCTAAGAAGTCTCCTATGAGTAACTCATTCCCCACCCGAGACAAATGCACACCATCCCCCAAATACATACTGTCATCATTAATACAGCCATGCGAAATAGAATGCAATGTCCTGGAACGGAACAACCTACTCACTTTGTTATTAAGCTTTCTCACAGAGTGATTCAAAGCAGGAACAGAAATAGCCCCTCGCCACACCTTTCGTGGGATCATATGGGACCACGCAATTGTGCACCCCGGAACTCTCCTCGCCAACCAACTTACAGTGGAAAGCATTGCCTCCAGGAGAAGTCGTCTACCGGTGGTGACCAAATCATTGCCCCCTAGATGTACTATGACTATAGACGGCGGTGACCTCGTCCGCCCTAACAAACCCTCGAAAAATGCTTGAAACTGGTCAATACAGAGACCGCCTCTTCCGTAGAAGGACACACTGTACCCGTATTCCCCAGCTACGTGAATCATGTCACCTGCTTTGAATACGTCCGCGGCACGCCTCACGTATGAGTGGCCCACGACCCACACCTCCTTTTTCACAGCCGGTGATGTCTGACCGCTGGCCCGGTGTTGGGTCGACTGCATAGTCCGCCCCGCCTCGTAGGCTTGCGCAACTGAAAACCAAACAAAACCAAGAAGCGTGAGTACATCATTACAGCTTCACAACATGTGCAACCGCACATACCTTTTATAACAGTTCGAGGACCAACGCCCCACACGTTTAACTTGTTCGACATTCAGACCCCTGGCTGTAGCCTCTGTAGCAGCCCCTATCCTAAAGGAATGGGTCCCAAACTCGCCCGGGTTCAAGCCCGCAGCGGCGATTGACATCGCAAGCACCCGCTGAAACTGAAATTTCGTCAGTGGGGTGGCGTCCGCGTGTCTCAACAAGGTCCCCCCCCATGATGCCACCCTTCGTGCTAGGTAGTCTTCTAAACACTGTACCGGACACATGGAGGACCCGGGAATCCTGCGTATGATTATGCAGTCACCCATCCCACCTTGATCGGTCTTGGACCTGACAAAGGAGACAGTCATTGTCACTCCTCTGATCTGAACGTGTTCCTGGCACAAACCCCCTGTCACATCCTGTTTGTTCCTTGCCACCAGTTCGCTCACCCGCATCGCTCCGTGAAATGCCAGCGTAAAAGCGGCTCGGAACAACACCGTCTCAAACTGAGATGAACATGTGGCAGGGAGTGTGGCCAACAACTGGGCCAACCTATCCAAACCTATCGGGCGCCTCTCATCTACTCTGCGACCCTCAAGGCGTTGCCACCCACGCAGCGCTTTCTGTACAACGAAAGACGCTGTCGGGTCCTGGATACTATGAGCCCTGGCAACAAAGGAAATGGCAGCACGATGCCTCTGGGCCGTAGCCACCGATTTCCCAGCCCTACGTAAGGACATCAGAAAATTCACTACCCATTCCTCGTGGCCCCAAAGCCCCTCTCTATCAGTCCCCAAAAAGGCTAAATAGGACCGAAACGCCCCTTCATATGCCTTCCTCGTCCTTGGTGCTAGGCTCTCTCCCACGAGGTGACGAAGTTCGGGGCACCGAGAGACCAGAGAGCTTCGGGAAAGGGTGCCGGCTCTGGGTCCGCTGTGGGAAGGAAACCCGAGAAAGCCTGCATATGAAAACGAGACAGTGCATCAGCCGCCTGATTCATTACCCCCGGGACATGTTTTGCTCTGAATAGCACATTCAGTTGCATACACAGTAAAACAATTTCTTTGAGCAGTCTTAAAATCAGTTTACATCGTGCTGCCTGGCTATTGATGCACTCGACCACGGTCATATTGTCAGACCAAAATACCACAGAGTGATCTTTGAACCCTTCGGGCCAGGTTCTCAGGGCCACCAAAATGGGGAAAAGTTCCAGGAAAGCAATATTACTTGTCAGTCCATTGTCATGCCACCATGCCGGCCACCTTTGTGCCGACCATTTTGTGCCGAAGATGGCACCAAAACCTATGCTACCTGCCGAATCTGTCCATAGCCCCAGTTCTTCAGAGGACACGGCCGGTTTGTTCCAGATGACTCGACCATTAAAATCCGCCAGAAATGCCAACCAAATGCGCATGTCCTGGCGGACCTCAGCCGATAGTCTCGTGCGATGATGACCCTCCTTTAGGCCGACCATAGCTTGGGCAATTGAACGGGAAAAAGGGCGGGCCATCGGTATAACCCTCAGGGCAAAATTCAACTGTCCCACCAACTGCTGTAATTGATGCAGCGTAATTTTAGATTGATTTATACACATTTGCAGGGCTGCCCTGAACTTCCACACTTTGTCAGCTGGTAAACGAAAACAACCCTCATTGGAGTCTAACTCGATCCTCAGAAACTCGAGGCAAGTCGCAGGACCCACCGTCTTACCTGGTGCCAATGGCACACCAAACTGCTTCATTAACACACAAAATTCGGCCAAGGCCTGGCCACATTCGAGATCCCCGGCTGCCCCAAGGAACAGAAAATCATCAAGGTAATGCATTACATGTTGGAAACCCGTCCTCTTTGTGAAGACCCATTGTAGAAAACTACTGAATTTCTCGAAATAGGCACAAGATATAGAGCACCCCATCGGCATACACCTATCCATGTAATAATGACCCTGAAACATGAAACCCAGGAGACGCTGGTCGTCTGGGTGTACCGGGAGCAATCGGAACGCTGACTCGATATCTGACTTCGCCATCAGCGCCCCGGGCCCCAGGCGATTCAAAATGGCTACGGCCTCCTCGAAGGATGCGTACCGCACCGAACACACTTCTGGGTCTATTGCATCGTTTACAGAAGGACCACGTGGAGCTGATAAATTATGAATCAGTCGGAACTCACCCGGGTCCTTCTTGGGGACCACCCCTAAAGGAGAACAAACAAAACCCTGCACCGGGGGTACACTAAACAGGCCAGCAACCCGACCTCGAGTAACCTCTTTCCGGATCTTATCCTGTACCACGGTCGTATGCTGCAGGACCGAAAGTTGATTTTTACACTTCTCCACACCCTGAAAGTCCCCTACCGGGATGCGGAAACCATACGAAAACCCGTTCCGCAGCACCCCAGCAGAAGTACGATCCGGGTATTCACTGAGCCAGGGAATCATCGCCAAGGTATCAATCGGGGTAGGTAAAGGCGCCCCTCGGACTATGTTAGACCTGTTTGGCGCCTCCTCTACCCCCGTTATCACCCGTTTTGGCTCTGCACGTGGACTCAGGATGGGACGACCCGCACCCACTACATTTGTGTTTAAATTTACACGATCCCTGGGGCCTAGTACATTTTCCTCTGTTGAAATTCCAGCAGAACCCCCTTTTCCCCGTATTGCCGGCAGGTCTCGAGTAATCGTCGGTACCCGTACCTGATCAAAAGGGCGTCCCCGCATATTGGCGGGAGGATTCGCCAACATTACTCCCTACCAATGGTATCTTCAACATTCCTGTCTCCTTCATTTTATCCCATGTCAAAGAATCATAACAATCCCAGGTTAAGCTTTTATTATGCTCTTTAGCCTTTCTAAAAAGATTATCGTAGCAGAACCAATGGTTACCCTGGTGTGACGTCGAGTACCCCTTGATTCGCGACTGATAGGTCGGCAACTCGGAAAGCAACTCGGGCCTACGTTCCCCCAAGATCGACGTAAAAATCCCCCATGCTTTGCCCCAATTGCCAATATTCTCATTCACTTTAAAGGCGGCCATTTTTGCGCGCCAAACACCCGGATGCATGAGGTCTTTCTGGCCCTTAACATGCTCCACCTCATAATGATCAACAAGCAACGAGAAGATGTTCACATATTCCCCCGCCCAAATCTTCTCTTTAATTGCCAAAGGCACATGTTGACCCAACCTTTCTCTACGAGAGGGAGCTGACTCGTCCCTCGCAATCGGCAATGGCCGCTTACCTGCACCGGACGCTGCCTCTGCGGTCGTATTCGTCCCTGGTGGCTTGTCAACTACTGCAGCCGGCGCGGACACCTTGGCTGCATCCCGTTTCTCGCGCAATTGCTTCATCAGCGCCTGCGCGTCGACAGCCGTGGCGCCCTCACTACTTTCGCCCAACCACGCTGCAAGTTGTGCTGCCAGCTCGGGCGGCATATCTTCATTGGACACCGGGGTGACAACCACGGGAATCGGATTCCCCTCCACAGGTACTGGGGTTGGCGCTTCGAGCGGGGTACAGGGAACCGGGACGTCTCCCCCAGCTGGTCCCCTCCTTGGCCTCTTGGCTCTCCCTCCTGGGGCTGCTCCAGCCGAAGGACGTTCCGGCCCCCCTTCCCCCTCTCTCTCCGCCACCCGCTTCTTCAGCTCGGTCATCTCCTTCATGAGGACCCGAAGCATCTGTTCAGTCGTCATTCTCTTTCCGCCTTTCTTGGGCATTTCTCCGACAGAGTATCTGTAAGACAAAAGAAAGATTACAACGCTCAAAATTGGCTCTTCGTTCCGTCTCGAGCTCACGTGCAGCGAGGAGGTGCAGCTTCAGAGCACAGGAACAAGAGGATGCCTTCTGGTCTTGCGTCCCCTTTTATCCGTCTTCAGGGCGGGCGTAAACCCGCCCCTGCCTGCCCGGAGGGCGTGGCCAGCCGCGTCAGTGTCTAGGCCAGCCCACTCTAGGGCGGGAAAAAGCGCGCCCCGGCTACGCCGCTTCGGGCATACCAGCCGAGACTCGCTTCCCGCCCAAGATGGCTTCCCGGGGGGATCGTGGTACTCTGCCATACGTGCGGGGGGACCGAGTGGTCGCCCCTTTCCATAAGATGAATCAGACTTTTATATTTTAATTGTATCGGAATAAGACCTAATGAAAATGATTTGTTATATAACAATGAGAAAAGCAAGGCGCTGCTGAGATTTGAACTCAGGATCTCCTGTTTACTAGACAGGCGCTTTAACCAGCTAAGCCACAGCACCCACTTGATTCTTAAATTTGAAACACTTTTCTTTATGGTGTTCAAGAGAATATTGCTTTTTCACTTTCATATTCTTTTCTAAGTTCACACACTTCTCTACTCAAACACTTAAGATGAATGAAGACTCTTCACTTATTCAAAAACACCTCTCTAATTTGAAGTTTACCCTATTCATATCATTTTAAAATATACCTTGCTGAAGAACGGATTAGTTGAATTCAACAATAGAGTGATCATTCACCTCTATCTTGTTCTTTGTCATTTTCTTTTCCCTATTTCAGTCAATGCATTCCTACAAAAATCTTCACAATACCAAGCATTTTATTTAATTTTTAAGATAACTTATTCTAAAGTTCATAGAACCAGATGTTTATTCTTAAATTGTATTCAACATTTGTTTGATGAAAATTATTCGGAAAGCATGGAGAAAACATTTAGGTGCTGCTGAGATTTGAACTCAGGATTTCCTGTTTACGAGACAGGCCCTTTAACCACTAAGCCACAGCACCAACGTTAATAGTAAGAAATGCATACATAATTTATTGTTGATGATGAAAATGTGTTTCCCGCTATGAATTCTTCTTTATATGTATTGTAATCTTAAACACGAAAACATACTCAATCACTACGCAAGTATTAATATGTTTAATAAACAGGTACTCTTATAAAACCCAATTTCATTTCTTGAATTCTTTACAATTTTTTTCATGAAGGTAATAATATTGCTCCAATCTAGGTAGACATTTCATCTACGTCTTTCTCATAGATATGTATTTTTTTCATTTTGCAATAACAGTATTCATTCTATAATCTTGAAAATACTTGGGTTTTTATAAGGTTAAAGATGATCTGTTCAACAGTAAGATGAATCAGACTTTTATATTTTAATTGTATCGGAATAAGACCTAATGAAAATGATTTGTTATATAACAATGAGAAAAGCAAGGCGCTGCTGAGATTTGAACTCAGGATCTCCTGTTTACTAGACAGGCGCTTTAACCAGCTAAGCCACAGCACCCACTTGATTCTTAAATTTGAAACACTTTTCTTTATGGTGTTCAAGAGAATATTGCTTTTTCACTTTCATATTCTTTTCTAAGTTCACACACTTCTCTACTCAAACACTTAAGATGAATGAAGACTCTTCACTTATTCAAAATCACCTCTCTAATTTGAAGTTTACCCTATTCATATCATTTTAAAATATACCTTGCTGAAGAATGGATTAGTTGAATTCAACAATAGAGTGAACATTCACCTCTATCTTGTTCTTTGTCATTTTCTTTTCCCTATTTCAGTCAATGCATTCCTACAAAAATCTTCACAATACCAAGCATTTTATTTAATTTTTAAGATAACTTATTCTAAAGTTCATAGAACCAGATATTTATTCTTAAATTGTTTTCAACATTTGTTTGATGAAAATTATTCGGAAAGCATGGAGAAATCATTTAGGTGCTGCTGAGATTTGAACTCAGGATTTCCTGTTTACGAGACAGGCGCTTTAACCACTAAGCCACAGCACCAACGTTAATAGTAAGAAATGCATACATAATTTATTGTTGATGATGAAAATGTGTTTCCTGCTATAAATTCTTCTTTATATGTATTGTAATCTTAAACACGAAAACATACTCAATCACTACGCAAGTATTAATATGTTTTGATAAACAGGTACTCTTATAAAACTCAATTTCATTTCTTGAATTCTTTAAAAAAAATCATGAAGGTATTAATATTGCTCAAATCTAGGTAGAAATTTCATCTACGTCTTTCTCATAGATATGTATTTTTTTCATTTTGCAATAACAGTATTCATTCTATAATCTTGAAAATACTTGTGTTTTTATAAGGTTTAAGATGATCTGTTCAACAGTAAGATGAATCAGACTTTTATATTTTAATTGTATCGGAATAAGACCTAATGAAAATGATTTGTTATATAACAATGAGAAAAGCAAGGCACTGCTGAGAGTTGAACTCAGGATCTCCTGTTTACTAGACAGGCACTTTAACCAGCTAAGCCACAGCACCCACTTGATTCTTAAATTTGAAACACTTTTCTTTATGGTGTTCAAGAGAATATTGCTTTTTCACTTTCATATTCTTTTCTAAGTTCACACACTTCTCTACTCAAACACTTAAGATGAATGAAGACTCTTCACTTATTCAAAAACACCTCCCTAATTTGAAGTTTACCCCAATTCATAGCATTTTAAAATATACCTTGCTCAAGAATGGATTAGTTGAATTCAACAATAGAGTGATCATTCACCTCTATCTTGTTCTTTGTCATTTTCTTTTCCCTATTTCAGTCAATGCATTCCTACAAAAATCTTCACAATACCAAGCATTTTATTTAATTTTTAAGATAACTTATTCTAAAGTTCATAGAACCAGATGTTTATTCTTAAATTGTATTCAACATTTGTTTGATGAAAATTATTCAGAAAACATGGAGAAAACATTTAGGTGCTGCTGAGATTTGAACTCAGGATTTCCTGTTTACGAGACAGGCACTTTAACCACTAAGCCACAGCACCAACGGTAATAGTAAAAAATGCATAAATAATTTATTGTTGATGATGAAAATGTGTTTTCTGCTATAAATTCTTCTTTATATGTATTGTAATCTTAAACACGAAAAGATACTCAATCACTTCGCAAGGATTCATATGTTTTAATAAACAGGTACTCTTATAAAACCCAATTTCATTTCTTGAATTCTTTACAATTTTTTTCATGAAGGTAATAATATTGCTCCTATCTTGGTAGACATTTCATCTACGTCTTTCTCATAGATATGTACTTTTTTTCATTTTGCAATAACAGTATTCATTCTATAATCTTGAAAATACCTGGGTTTTTATAAGGTTAAAGGTGATCTGTTCAACAGTAAGATGAATCAGACTTTTATATTTTAATTGTATCGGAAAAAGACCTAATGAAAATGATTTGTTATATAACAATGAGAAAAGCAAGGCACTGCTGAGAGATGAACTCAGGATCTCCTGTTTACTAGACAGGTGCTTTAACCAGCTAAGCCACAGCACCCACTTGATTCTTAAATTTGAAACACTTTTCTTTATGGTTTTCAAGAGAATAGTGCTTTTTCACTTTCATATTCTTTTCTAAGTTCACACACTTCTCTACTCAAACACTTAAGATGAATGAAGACTCTTCACTTATTCAAAAACACCTCTCTAATTTGAAGTTTACCCTATTCATATCATTTTAAAATATACCTTGCTGAAGAACGGATTAGTTGAATTCAACAATAGAGTGATCATTCACCTCTATCTTGTTCTTTGTCATTTTCTTTTCCCTATTTCAGTCAATGCATTCCTACAAAAATCTTCACAATACCAAGCATTTTATTTAATTTTTAAGATAACTTATTCTAAAGTTCATAGAACCAGATGTTTATTCTTAAATTGTATTCAACATTTGTTTGATGAAAATTATTCGGAAAGCATGGAGAAAACATTTAGGTGCTGCTGAGATTTGAACTCAGGATTTCCTGTTTACGAGACAGGCCCTTTAACCACTAAGCCACAGCACCAACGTTAATAGTAAGAAATGCATACATAATTTATTGTTGATGATGAAAATGTGTTTCCTGCTATCAATTCTTCTTTATATGTATTGTAATCTTAAACACGAAAACATACTCAATCACTACGCAAGTATTAATATGTTTAATAAACAGGTACTCTTATAAAACCCAATTTCATTTCTTGAATTCTTTACAATTTTTTTCATGAAGGTAATAATATTGCTCCAATCTAGGTAGACATTTCATCTACGTCTTTCTCATAGATATGTATTTTTTTCATTTTGCAATAACAGTATTCATTCTATAATCTTGAAAATACTTGGGTTTTTATAAGGTTAAAGAATATCTGTTCAACAGTGTGGCTGAGATACCCGCCACCCCCTCTCAACACAATCCCCAAAGGAGGGAAACAGGAAACAGTTCTTGAAGTTTTTGGAAGAGGGAGGGAGTGACCCTCCCGGCCGTATTTATTAAAACAAAATTAAAACATTAAATCAACAGTTTCATATTAATGTACAATTTCATTACCACATTGCGATGTTTGGCTAACCTCAACAGATTCTCTAATACAGAGGTTCTCCTAGCCGAACTAACATCCTACAAACATTTACTTGAAATTATGAAATTGTACATCCTAACGTTTAAGGGCCAACGGCAAGGTCGTAACCGGTGTCAAGATCCCTAACCAGAAATACCCCCCCCACTTGTGAGGGGCGACAGCACTGAGGCGTACCTCAAGTGCAACTACCAATTTCCCTTGACTTGACGGGGGCACCAATAAAACTCGACGCCACTTAAAGGTCGTTCGAGGACTCGTGTGAGGTATCTAGAAGGTAGCGTAGACCCCCCCCCAAACCCCGCACAACTTACCACATCTGCCGTCGCAGACGTCACTCGCCCCGGGAAATTCCCCAGGAGGGGGCTGTAACCCCTCCTACACAGGAAGGGGCCTTGACCGCCTTTCCTTTTCTTTCGGCGACCCATCCTTAGAAGGGACCGCCTCCCCGTTGAGGGGCCAATGGCCACCTCTCCCGAGCGCTCCCATCCGTGTTGGGTGACGCCCACTCATAGGGATCTTCCAATTAGTGCTCACCGATCATGACCTTACCGCCCGACCAAAATAAATACGACAATGCTAACAAACCTACTAAACTAAAATACATCGGCTACTATGACCGTATTAAAAGCATGCTTATAAATGAACACTAAAGCCGAATTTCTTTAATCACAAAACATAAATGAAATAGACCATTCTTTATTACACACTCAAAATCAACATGATAATACCACAACCTGTAAACGAAATTAGAATTATCCATCAACTTTTATTCAAAACAACTGGCTGTCTTCAGGGGCTGGTGGGTGGGTCAAAATTGGCTCTTCGTTCCGTCTCGAGCTCACGTGCAGCGAGGAGGTGCAGCTTCAGAGCACAGGAACAAGAGGATGCCTTCTGGTCTTGCGTCCCCTTTTATCCGTCTTCAGGGCGGGCGTAAACCCGCCCCTGCCTGCCCGGAGGGCGTGGCCAGCCGCGTCAGTGTCTAGGCCAGCCCACTCTAGGGCGGGAAAAAGCGCGCCCCGGCTACGCCGCTTCGGGCATACCAGCCGAGACTCGCTTCCCGCCCAAGATGGCTTCCCGGGGGGATCGTGGTACTCTGCCATACGTGCGGGGGGACCGAGTGGTCGCCCCTTTCCATATGGCTGAGATACCCGCCACCCCCTCTCAACACAATCCCCAAAGGAGGGAAACAGGAAAGTTCTTGAAGTTTTTGGAAGAGGGAGGGAGTGACCCTCCCGGCCGTATTTATTAAAACAAAATTAAAACATTAAATCAACAGTTTCATATTAATGTACAATTTCATTACCACATTGCGATGTTTGGCTAACCTTAACAGATTCTCTAATCAGAGGTTCTCCTAGCCGAACTAACATCCTACAAACATTTACTTGAAATTATGAAATTGTACATCCTAACGTTTAAGGGCCAACGGCAAGGTCGTAACCGGTGTCAAGATCCCTAACCAGAAATCCCCCCCCCACTTGTGAGGGGCGACAGCACTGAGGCGTACCTCAAGTGCAACTACCAATTTCCCTTGACTTGACGGGGGCACCAATAAAACTCGACGCCACTTAAAGGTCGTTCGAGGACTCGTGTGAGGTATCTAGAAGGTAGCGTAGACCCCCCCCCAAACCCCGCACAACTTACCACATCTGCCGTCGCAGACGTCACTGGCCCCGGGAAATTCCCCAGGAGGGGGCTGTAACCCCTCCTACACAGGAAGGGGCCTTGACCGCCTTTCCTTTTCTTTCGGCGACCCATCCTTAGAAGGGACCGCCTCCCCGTTGAGGGGCCAATGGCCACCTCTCCCGAGCGCTCCCATCCGTGTTGGGTGACGCCCACTCATGGGGATCTTCCAATTAGTGCTCACCGATCATGACCTTACCGCCACAGGCCGGATAGTTGACCGGCTATCCGGACCCCCCACAAAGCTCCTACCTAAAGGTCATGTTTTAACGTTTTTAACCATGCTAAGAAGTCTCCTATGAGTAACTCATTCCCCACCCGAGACAAATGCACACCATCCCCCAAATACATACTGTCATCATTAATACAGCCATGCGAAATAGAATGCAATGTCCTGGAACGGAACAACCTACTCACTTTGTTATTAAGCTTTCTCACAGAGTGATTCAAAGCAGGAACAGAAATAGCCCCTCGCCACACCTTTCGTGGGATCATATGGGACCACGCAATTGTGCACCCCGGAACTCTCCTCGCCAACCAACTTACAGTGGAAAGCATTGCCTCCAGGAGAAGTCGTCTACCGGTGGTGACCAAATCATTGCCCCCTAGATGTACTATGACTATAGACGGCGGTGACCTCGTCCGCCCTAACAAACCCTCGAAAAATGCTTGAAACTGGTCAATACAGAGACCGCCTCTTCCGTAGAAGGACACACTGTACCCGTATTCCCCAGCTACGTGAATCATGTCACCTGCTTTGAATACGTCCGCGGCACGCCTCACGTATGAGTGGCCCACGACCCACACCTCCTTTTTCACAGCCGGTGATGTCTGACCGCTGGCCCGGTGTTGGGTCGACTGCATAGTCCGCCCCGCCTCGTAGGCTTGCGCAACTGAAAACCAAACAAAACCAAGAAGCGTGAGTACATCATTACAGCTTCACAACATGTGCAACCGCACATACCTTTTATAACAGTTCGAGGACCAACGCCCCACACGTTTAACTTGTTCGACATTCAGACCCCTGGCTGTAGCCTCTGTAGCAGCCCCTATCCTAAAGGAATGGGTCCCAAACTCGCCCGGGTTCAAGCCCGCAGCGGCGATTGACATCGCAAGCACCCGCTGAAACTGAAATTTCGTCAGTGGGGTGGCGTCCGCGTGTCTCAACAAGGTCCCCCCCCATGATGCCACCCTTCGTGCTAGGTAGTCTTCTAAACACTGTACCGGACACATGGAGGACCCGGGAATCCTGCGTATGATTATGCAGTCACCCATCCCACCTTGATCGGTCTTGGACCTGACAAAGGAGACAGTCATTGTCACTCCTCTGATCTGAACGTGTTCCTGGCACAAACCCCCTGTCACATCCTGTTTGTTCCTTGCCACCAGTTCGCTCACCCGCATCGCTCCGTGAAATGCCAGCGTAAAAGCGGCTCGGAACAACACCGTCTCAAACTGAGATGAACATGTGGCAGGGAGTGTGGCCAACAACTGGGCCAACCTATCCAAACCTATCGGGCGCCTCTCATCTACTCTGCGACCCTCAAGGCGTTGCCACCCACGCAGCGCTTTCTGTACAACGAAAGACGCTGTCGGGTCCTGGATACTATGAGCCCTGGCAACAAAGGAAATGGCAGCACGATGCCTCTGGGCCGTAGCCACCGATTTCCCAGCCCTACGTAAGGACATCAGAAAATTCACTACCCATTCCTCGTGGCCCCAAAGCCCCTCTCTATCAGTCCCCAAAAAGGCTAAATAGGACCGAAACGCCCCTTCATATGCCTTCCTCGTCCTTGGTGCTAGGCTCTCTCCCACGAGGTGACGAAGTTCGGGGCACCGAGAGACCAGAGAGCTTCGGGAAAGGGTGCCGGCTCTGGGTCCGCTGTGGGAAGGAAACCCGAGAAAGCCTGCATATGAAAACGAGACAGTGCATCAGCCGCCTGATTCATTACCCCCGGGACATGTTTTGCTCTGAATAGCACATTCAGTTGCATACACAGTAAAACAATTTCTTTGAGCAGTCTTAAAATCAGTTTACATCGTGCTGCCTGGCTATTGATGCACTCGACCACGGTCATATTGTCAGACCAAAATACCACAGAGTGATCTTTGAACCCTTCGGGCCAGGTTCTCAGGGCCACCAAAATGGGGAAAAGTTCCAGGAAAGCAATATTACTTGTCAGTCCATTGTCATGCCACCATGCCGGCCACCTTTGTGCCGACCATTTTGTGCCGAAGATGGCACCAAAACCTATGCTACCTGCCGAATCTGTCCATAGCCCCAGTTCTTCAGAGGACACGGCCGGTTTGTTCCAGATGACTCGACCATTAAAATCCGCCAGAAATGCCAACCAAATGCGCATGTCCTGGCGGACCTCAGCCGATAGTCTCGTGCGATGATGACCCTCCTTTAGGCCGACCATAGCTTGGGCAATTGAACGGGAAAAAGGGCGGGCCATCGGTATAACCCTCAGGGCAAAATTCAACTGTCCCACCAACTGCTGTAATTGATGCAGCGTAATTTTAGATTGATTTATACACATTTGCAGGGCTGCCCTGAACTTCCACACTTTGTCAGCTGGTAAACGAAAACAACCCTCATTGGAGTCTAACTCGATCCTCAGAAACTCGAGGCAAGTCGCAGGACCCACCGTCTTACCTGGTGCCAATGGCACACCAAACTGCTTCATTAACACACAAAATTCGGCCAAGGCCTGGCCACATTCGAGATCCCCGGCTGCCCCAAGGAACAGAAAATCATCAAGGTAATGCATTACATGTTGGAAACCCGTCCTCTTTGTGAAGACCCATTGTAGAAAACTACTGAATTTCTCGAAATAGGCACAAGATATAGAGCACCCCATCGGCATACACCTATCCATGTAATAATGACCCTGAAACATGAAACCCAGGAGACGCTGGTCGTCTGGGTGTACCGGGAGCAATCGGAACGCTGACTCGATATCTGACTTCGCCATCAGCGCCCCGGGCCCCAGGCGATTCAAAATGGCTACGGCCTCCTCGAAGGATGCGTACCGCACCGAACACACTTCTGGGTCTATTGCATCGTTTACAGAAGGACCACGTGGAGCTGATAAATTATGAATCAGTCGGAACTCACCCGGGTCCTTCTTGGGGACCACCCCTAAAGGAGAACAAACAAAACCCTGCACCGGGGGTACACTAAACAGGCCAGCAACCCGACCTCGAGTAACCTCTTTCCGGATCTTATCCTGTACCACGGTCGTATGCTGCAGGACCGAAAGTTGATTTTTACACTTCTCCACACCCTGAAAGTCCCCTACCGGGATGCGGAAACCATACGAAAACCCGTTCCGCAGCACCCCAGCAGAAGTACGATCCGGGTATTCACTGAGCCAGGGAATCATCGCCAAGGTATCAATCGGGGTAGGTAAAGGCGCCCCTCGGACTATGTTAGACCTGTTTGGCGCCTCCTCTACCCCCGTTATCACCCGTTTTGGCTCTGCACGTGGACTCAGGATGGGACGACCCGCACCCACTACATTTGTGTTTAAATTTACACGATCCCTGGGGCCTAGTACATTTTCCTCTGTTGAAATTCCAGCAGAACCCCCTTTTCCCCGTATTGCCGGCAGGTCTCGAGTAATCGTCGGTACCCGTACCTGATCAAAAGGGCGTCCCCGCATATTGGCGGGAGGATTCGCCAACATTACTCCCTACCAATGGTATCTTCAACATTCCTGTCTCCTTCATTTTATCCCATGTCAAAGAATCATAACAATCCCAGGTTAAGCTTTTATTATGCTCTTTAGCCTTTCTAAAAAGATTATCGTAGCAGAACCAATGGTTACCCTGGTGTGACGTCGAGTACCCCTTGATTCGCGACTGATAGGTCGGCAACTCGGAAAGCAACTCGGGCCTACGTTCCCCCAAGATCGACGTAAAAATCCCCCATGCTTTGCCCCAATTGCCAATATTCTCATTCACTTTAAAGGCGGCCATTTTTGCGCGCCAAACACCCGGATGCATGAGGTCTTTCTGGCCCTTAACATGCTCCACCTCATAATGATCAACAAGCAACGAGAAGATGTTCACATATTCCCCCGCCCAAATCTTCTCTTTAATTGCCAAAGGCACATGTTGACCCAACCTTTCTCTACGAGAGGGAGCTGACTCGTCCCTCGCAATCGGCAATGGCCGCTTACCTGCACCGGACGCTGCCTCTGCGGTCGTATTCGTCCCTGGTGGCTTGTCAACTACTGCAGCCGGCGCGGACACCTTGGCTGCATCCCGTTTCTCGCGCAATTGCTTCATCAGCGCCTGCGCGTCGACAGCCGTGGCGCCCTCACTACTTTCGCCCAACCACGCTGCAAGTTGTGCTGCCAGCTCGGGCGGCATATCTTCATTGGACACCGGGGTGACAACCACGGGAATCGGATTCCCCTCCACAGGTACTGGGGTTGGCGCTTCGAGCGGGGTACAGGGAACCGGGACGTCTCCCCCAGCTGGTCCCCTCCTTGGCCTCTTGGCTCTCCCTCCTGGGGCTGCTCCAGCCGAAGGACGTTCCGGCCCCCCTTCCCCCTCTCTCTCCGCCACCCGCTTCTTCAGCTCGGTCATCTCCTTCATGAGGACCCGAAGCATCTGTTCAGTCGTCATTCTCTTTCCGCCTTTCTTGGGCATTTCTCCGACAGAGTATCTGTAAGACAAAAGAAAGATTACAACGCTCAAAATTGGCTCTTCGTTCCGTCTCGAGCTCACGTGCAGCGAGGAGGTGCAGCTTCAGAGCACAGGAACAAGAGGATGCCTTCTGGTCTTGCGTCCCCTTTTATCCGTCTTCAGGGCGGGCGTAAACCCGCCCCTGCCTGCCCGGAGGGCGTGGCCAGCCGCGTCAGTGTCTAGGCCAGCCCACTCTAGGGCGGGAAAAAGCGCGCCCCGGCTACGCCGCTTCGGGCATACCAGCCGAGACTCGCTTCCCGCCCAAGATGGCTTCCCGGGGGGATCGTGGTACTCTGCCATACGTGCGGGGGGACCGAGTGGTCGCCCCTTTCCATAAGATGAATCAGACTTTTATATTTTAATTGTATCGGAATAAGACCTAATGAAAATGATTTGTTATATAACAATGAGAAAAGCAAGGCGCTGCTGAGATTTGAACTCAGGATCTCCTGTTTACTAGACAGGCGCTTTAACCAGCTAAGCCACAGCACCCACTTGATTCTTAAATTTGAAACACTTTTCTTTATGGTGTTCAAGAGAATATTGCTTTTTCACTTTCATATTCTTTTCTAAGTTCACACACTTCTCTACTCAAACACTTAAGATGAATGAAGACTCTTCACTTATTCAAAAACACCTCTCTAATTTGAAGTTTACCCTATTCATATCATTTTAAAATATACCTTGCTGAAGAACGGATTAGTTGAATTCAACAATAGAGTGATCATTCACCTCTATCTTGTTCTTTGTCATTTTCTTTTCCCTATTTCAGTCAATGCATTCCTACAAAAATCTTCACAATACCAAGCATTTTATTTAATTTTTAAGATAACTTATTCTAAAGTTCATAGAACCAGATGTTTATTCTTAAATTGTATTCAACATTTGTTTGATGAAAATTATTCGGAAAGCATGGAGAAAACATTTAGGTGCTGCTGAGATTTGAACTCAGGATTTCCTGTTTACGAGACAGGCCCTTTAACCACTAAGCCACAGCACCAACGTTAATAGTAAGAAATGCATACATAATTTATTGTTGATGATGAAAATGTGTTTCCCGCTATGAATTCTTCTTTATATGTATTGTAATCTTAAACACGAAAACATACTCAATCACTACGCAAGTATTAATATGTTTAATAAACAGGTACTCTTATAAAACCCAATTTCATTTCTTGAATTCTTTACAATTTTTTTCATGAAGGTAATAATATTGCTCCAATCTAGGTAGACATTTCATCTGCGTCTTTCTCATAGATATGTATTTTTTTCATTTTGCAATAACAGTATTCATTCTATAATCTTGAAAATACTTGGGTTTTTATAAGGTTAAAGATGATCTGTTCAACAGTAAGATGAATCAGACTTTTATATTTTAATTGTATCGGAATAAGACCTAATGAAAATGATTTGTTATATAACAATGAGAAAAGCAAGGCGCTGCTGAGATTTGAACTCAGGATCTCCTGTTTACTAGACAGGCGCTTTAACCAGCTAAGCCACAGCACCCACTTGATTCTTAAATTTGAAACACTTTTCTTTATGGTGTTCAAGAGAATATTGCTTTTTCACTTTCATATTCTTTTCTAAGTTCACACACTTCTCTACTCAAACACTTAAGATGAATGAAGACTCTTCACTTATTCAAAATCACCTCTCTAATTTGAAGTTTACCCTATTCATATCATTTTAAAATATACCTTGCTGAAGAATGGATTAGTTGAATTCAACAATAGAGTGAACATTCACCTCTATCTTGTTCTTTGTCATTTTCTTATCCCTATTTCAGTCAATGCATTCCTACAAAAATCTTCACAATACCAAGCATTTTATTTAATTTTTAAGATAACTTATTCTAAAGTTCATAGAACCAGATGTTTATTCTTAAATTGTATTCAACATTTGTTTGATGAAAATTATTCAGAAAGCATGGAGAAAACAGTTAGGTGCTGCTGAGATTTGAACTCAGGATTTCCTGTTTACGAGACAGGTGCTTTAACCACTAAGCCACAGCACCAACGTTAATAGTAAGAAATGCATACATAATTTATTGTTGATGATGAAAATGTGTTTCCTGCTATAAATTCTTCTTTATATGTATTGTAATCTTAAACACGAAAACATACTCAATCACTACGCAAGTATTAATATGTTTTAATAAACAGGTACTCTTATAAAACTCAATTTCTTTTCTTGAATCCTTTAAAAAAAAAATCATGAAGGTATTAATATTGCTCAAATCTAGGTAGAAATTTCATCTACGTCTTTATCATAGATATGTATTTTTTTCATTTGGCAATAACAGTATTCATTCTATAATCTTGAAAATACTTGTGTTTTTATAAGGTTTAAGATGATCTGTTCCACAGTAAGATGAATCAGACTTTTATATTTTAATTGTATCGGAATAAGACCTAATGAAAATGATTTGTTATATAACAATGAGAAAAGCAAGGCACTGCTGAGAGTTGAACTCAGGATCTCCTGTTTACTAGACAGGCGCTTTAACCAGCTAAGCCACAGCACCCACTTGATTCTTTATTTTGAAACACTTTTCTTTATGGTGTTCAAGAGAATATTGCTTTTTCACTTTCATATTCTTTTCTAAGTTCACACACTTCTCTACTCAAACACTTAAGATGAATGAAGACTCTTCACTTATTTACGAGACAGGAGCTTTAACCACTAAGCCACAGCACCAACAGTAATAGTAAAAAATGCATAAAGAATTTATTGTTAATGATGAAAATTTGTTTTCTGCTATAAATTCTTCTTTATATGTATTGTAATCTTAAACACGAAAAGATACTCAATCACTACGCAGGGATTAATATGTTTTAATAAACAGGTACTCTTATAAAACACAATTCCATTTCTTGAATTCTTTACAATTTTTTTTCATGAAGGTAATAATATTGCTCCAATCTAGGTAGACATTTGATCTACGTCTTTCTCAAAGATATGTATTTTTTTCATTTTGCAATAACAGTATTCATTCTATAATCTTGAAAATACTTGGGTTTTTATAAGGTTAAAGATGATCTGTTCAACAGTAAGATGAATCAGACTTTTATATTTTAATTGTATCGGAATAAGACCTAATGAAAATGATTTGTTATATAACAATGAGAAAAGCAAGGCACTGCTCAGAGTTGAACTCAGGATCTCCTGTTTACTAGACAGGCGCTTTAACCAGCTAAGACACAGCATCCACTTGATTCTTTATTTTGAAACACTTTTCTTTATGGTGTTCAAGAGAATATTGCTTTTTCACTTTCATATTCTTTTCTAAGTTCACACACTTCTCTACTCAAACACTTAAGATGAATGAAGACTCTTCACTTATTTAAAAAACACCTCTCTAATTTGAAGTTTACCCTATTCATATCATTTTAAAATATCCCTTGCTGAAGAATGGATTAGTTGAATTCAACAATTGTGTGATCATTCACCTCTATCTTGTTCTTTGTCATTTTCTTTTCTCTATTTCAGTCAATGCATTCCTACAAAAATCTTCACAATACCAAGCATTTTATTTAATGTTTAAGATAATTTATTCTAAAGTTCATAGATCCAGATGTTTATTCTTAATTTGTATTCAACATTTGTTTGATGTAAATTATTCGGAAAGCATGGAGAAAACAGTTAGGTTCTGCTGAGATTTGAACTCAGGATTTCCTGTTTACGAGAAAGGCGCTTTAACCACTAAGCCACAGCAGCAACGTTAATAGTAAGAAATGCATAAATTATTCATTGTTGATGATGAAAATGTGTTTCCTGTTATAAATTCTTCTTTATATGTATTGTAATCTTAAACAGGAAAACATACTCAATCACTACGCAAGTATTACTATGTTTTTTATAAACAGGTACTCTTATAAAACCCAATTTTATTTCTTGAATTCTTTACAATTTTTTTTCATGAAGGTAATAATATTACTCCAATCTAGGTAGACATTTCATCGACGTATTTCTCATAGATATGTATTTTTTTCATTTTGCAATAACATTATTCATTCTATAATCTTGAAAATACTTGGGTTTTTATAAGGTTAAATATGATCTGTTCAACAGTAAGATGAATCAGACTTTTATATTTTAATTGTATCGGAATAAGACCTAATGAAAATGATTTGTTATATATTACAATGAGAAAAGCAAGGCGCTGCTGAGATTTGAACTCAGGATCTCCTGTTTACTAGACAGGTGCTTTAACCAGCTAAGCCACAGCACCCACTTGATTCTTAAATTTGAAACACTTTTCTTTATGGTGTTCAAGAGAATATTGCTTTTTCACTTTCATATTCTTTTCTAAGTTCACACACTTCTCCACTCAAACACTTAAGATGAATGAAGACTCTTCACTTATTCAAAAACACCTCTCTAATTTGAAGCTTACCCTATTCATATCATTTTAAAATATACCTTGCTGAAGAATGGATTAGTTGAATTCAACAATAGAGTGATCATTCACCTGTATCTTGTTCTTTGTCATTTTCTTTTCCCTATTTCAGTCAATGCATTCCTACAAAAATCTTCTCAATACCAAGCATTTTATTTAATTTTTAAGATAACTTATTCTAAAGTTCATAGAACCAGATGTTTATTCTTAAATTGTATTCAACATTTGTTTGATGAAAATTATTCGGAAAGCATGGAGAAAACAGTTAGGTGCTGTTGAGATTTGAACTCAGGATTTCCTGTTTACGAGACAGGCGCTTTAACCACTAAGCCACAGCACCAACGTTAATAGTAAGAAATGCATACATAATTTATGGTTGATGATGAAAATGTGTTTCCTGCTATAAATTCTTCTTTATATGTATTCTAATCTTAAACATGAAAACATACTCAATCACTACGCAAGTATTAATATGTTTTAATAAACAGGTACTCTTATAAAACTCAATTTCATTTCTTGAATTCTTAAAAAAAAAATCATGAAGGTATTAATATTGCTCAAATCTAGGTAGAAATTTCATCTACGTCTTGCTCATAGATATGTATTTTTTCATTTGGCAATAACAGTATTCATTCTATAATCTTGAAAATACTTGTGTTTTTATAAGGTTTAAGATGATCTGTTCAACAGTAAGATGAATCAGACTTTTATATTTTAATTGCATCGGAATAAGACCTAATGAAAATGATTTGTTATATAACAATGAGAAAAGCAAGGCACTGCTGAGAGTTGAACTCAGGATCTCCTGTTTACTAGACAGGCGCTTTAACCAGCTAAGCCACAGCACCCACTTGATTCTTAAATTTGAAACACTTTTCTTTATGGTGTTCAAGAGAATATTGCTTTTTCACTTTCATATTCTTTTCTAAGTTCACACACTTCTCTACTCAAACACTTAAGATGAATGAAGACTCTTCACTTATTCAAAAACACCTCTCTAATTTGAAGTTTACCCTATTCATATCATTTTAAAATATACCTTGCTGAAGAATGGATTAGTTGAATTCAACAATAGAGTGATCATTCACCTCTATCTTGTTCTTTGTCATTTTCTTTTCCCTATTTCAATAAATGCATTCCTACAAAAATCTTCACAATACCAAGTATTTAATTTAATTTTTAGGATAACTTATTCTAAAGTTCATAGAACCAGATGTTTATACTTGAATTGTATTCATCACTTGTTTGATGAAAATTATTTGGAAAGCATGAAGAAAACAGTTAAATGCTGCTCAGATTTGAACTCAGGATTTCCTGTTTACGAGATAGGAGATTTAACCACTAAGCCACAGCACCAACGGTAATATTAAAAAATGCATAAATAATTTATTGTTGATGATGAAAATGTGTTTTCTGCTATAAATTCTTCTTTATATGTATTGTAATCTTAAACACGAAAAGATACTCAATCACTACGCAAGGATTCATATATTTTAGTAAACAGGTACTCTTATAAAACCCAATTTAATTTCTTGAATTCTTTACAATTTTTTTTCATGAAGGTAATAATATTGCTCCAATCTTGGTAGGCATTTCATCTACGTCTTTCTCATAGATATGTACTTTTTTTCATTTTGCAATAACAGTATTCATTCTATAATCTTGAAAATACCTGGGTTTTTATAAGGTTAAAGGTGATCTGTTCAACAGTAAGATGAATCAGACTTTTATATTTTAATTGTATCGGAATAAGACCTAATGAAAATGATTTGTTATATAACAATGAGAAAATGCAAGGCACTGCTGAGAGATGAACTCAGGATCTCCTGTTTACTAGACAGGCGCTTTAACCAGCTAAGCCACAGCACCCACTTGATTCTTAAATTTGAAACACTTTTCTTTATGGTGTTCAAGAGAATATTGCTTTTTTACTTTCATATTATTTTCTAAGTTCACACACTTCTCTACTCAAACACTTAAGATGAATGAAGACTCTTCACTTATTCAAAAACACCTCTCTAATTTGAAGTTTACCCTATTCATATCATTTTAAAATATACCTTGCTGAAGAATGGATTAGTTGAATTCAACAATAGAGTGATCATTCACCTCTATCTTGTTCTTTGTCATTTTCTTTTCCCTATTTCAGTCAATGCATTCCTACAAAAATCTTCACAATACCAAGCATTTTATTTAATTTTTAAGATAACTTATTCTAAAGTTCATAGAACCAGATGTTTATTCTTAAATTGTATTCAACATTTGTTTGATGAAAATTATTCGGAAAGCATGGAGAAAACATTTAGGTTCTGCTGAGATTTGAACTCAGGATTTCCTGTTTACGAGACAGGCGCTTTAACCACTAAGCCACAGCACCAACGTTAATAGTAAGAAATGCATACATAATTTATTGTTGATGATGAAAATGTGTTTCCTGCTATAAATTCTTCTTTATATGTATTGTAATCTTAAACACGAAAACCTACTCAATCACTATGCAAGTATTAATATGTTTTGATAAACAGGTACTCTTATAAAACTCAATTTCATTTCTTGAATTCTTTAAAAAAAAATCATGAAGGTATTAATATTGCTCAAATCTAGGTAGAAATTTCATCTACGTCTTTCTCATAGATATGTATTTTTTTCATTTTGCAATAACAGTATTCATTCTATAATCTTGAAAATACTTGTGTTTTTATAAGGTTTAAGATGATCTGTTCAACAGTAAGATGAATCAGACTTTTATATTTTAATTGTATCGGAATAAGACCTAATGAAAATGATTTGTTATATAACAATGAGAAAAGCAAGGCACTGCTGAGAGTTGAACTCAGGATCTCCTGTTTACTAGACAGGCGCATTAACCAGCTAAGCCACAGCACCCACTTGATTCTTAAATTCGAAACACTTTTCTTTATGGTGTTCAAGAGAATATTGCTTTTTCACTTTCATATTCTTTTCTAAGTTCACACACTTCTCTACTCAAACACTTAAGATGAATGAAGACTCTTCACTTATTCAAAAACACCTCTCTAATTTGAAGTTTACCCTATTCATATCATTTTAAAATATACCTTGCTGAAGAATGGATTAGTTGAATTCAACAATAGAGTGAACATTCACCTCTATCTTGTTCTTTGTCATTTTCTTATCCCTATTTCAATCAATGCATTCCTACAAAAATCTTCACAATACCAAGTATTTTATTTAATTTTTAAGATAACTTATTCTAAAGTTCATAGAACCAGATGTTTATACTTAAATTGTATTCAACATTTGTTTGATGAAAATTATTCAGAAAGCATGGAGAAAACAGTTAGGTGCTGCTGAGATTTGAACTCAGGATTTCCTGTTTACGAGACAGGCACTTTAACCACTAAGCCACAGCACCAACGTTAATAGTAAGAAATGCATACATAATTTATTGTTGATGATGAAAATGTGTTTCCTGCTATAAATTCTTCTTTATATGTATTGTAATCTTAAACACGAAAACATACTCAATCACTACGCAAGTATTAATATGTTTTAATAAACAGGTACTCTTATAAAACTCAATTTCATTTCTTGAATCCTTTAAAAAAAAAAAATCATGAAGGTATTAATATTGCTCAAATCTAGGTAGAAATTTCATCTACGTCTTTCTCATAGATATGTATTTTTTTCATTTGGCAATAACAGTATTCATTCTATAATCTTGAAAATACTTGTGTTTTTATAAGGTTTAAGATGATCTGTTCAACAGTAAGATGAATCAGACTTTTATATTTTAATGGTATCGGAATAAGACCTAATAAAAATGATTTGTTATATAACAATGAGAAAAGCAAGGCACTGCTGAGAGTTGAACTCAGGATCTCCTGTTTACTAGACAGGCGCTTTAACCAGCTAAGCCACAGCACCCACTTGATTCTTAAATTTGAAACACTTTTCTTTATGGTGTTCAAGAGAATATTGCTTTTTCACTTTCATATTCTTTTCTAAGTTCACACACTTCTCTACTCAAACACTTAAGATGAATGAAGACTCTTCACTTATTCAAAAACACCTCTCTAATTTGAAGTTTACCCTATTCATATCATTTCAAAATATACCTTGCTGAAGAATGGATTAGTTGAATTCAACAATAGAGTGATCATTCACCTCTATCTTGTTCTTTGTCATTTTCTTTTCCCTATTTCAGTCAATGCATTCCTACAAAAATCTTCACAATACCAAGCATTTTATTTAATTTTTAAGATAATTTATTCTAAAGTTCATAGAACCAGATGTTTATACTTAAATTGTATTCAACACTTGTTTGATGAAAATTATTCGGAAAGCATGGAGAAAACAGTTAAATGCTGCTGAGAATTGAACTCAGGATTTCCTGTTTACGAGACAGGAGCTTTAACCACTAAGCCACAGCACCAACAGTAATAGTAAAAAATGCATAAAGAATTTATTGTTAATGATTAAAATTTGTTTTCTGCTATAAATTCTTCTTTATATGTATTGTAATCTTAAACACGAAAGATACTCAATCACTACGCAAGGATTAATATGTTTTAATAAACAGGTACTCTTATAAAACCCAATTCCATTTCTTGAATTCTTTACAATTTTTTTTCATGAAGGTAATAATATTGCTCCAATCTAGGTAGACATTTCATCTATGTCTTTCTCATAGATATGTATTTTTTTCATTTTGCAATAACAGTATTCATTCTATAATCTTGAATATACTTGGGTTTTTATAAGGTTAAAGATGATCTGTTCAACAGTAAGATGAATCAGACTTTTATATTTTAATTGTATCAGAATAAGACCTAATGAAAATGATTTGTTATATAACAATGAGAAAAGCAAGGCACTGCTCAGAGTTGAACTCAGGATCTCCTGTTTACTAGACAGGCGCTTTAACCAGCTAAGCCACAGCACCGACTTGATTCTTTATTTTGAAACACTTTTCTTTATGGTGTTCAAGAGAATATTGCTTTTTCACTTTCATATTCTTTTCTAAGTTCACACACTTCTCTACTCAAACACTTAAGATGAATGAAGACTCTTCACTTATTCAAAAACACCTCTCTAATTTGAAGTTTACCCTATTCATATCATTTTAAAATATCCCTTGCTGAAGAATGGATTAGTTGAATTCAACAATAGAGTGATCATTCACCTCTATCTTGTTCTTTGTCATTTTATTTTCACTATTTCAGTCAATGCATTCCTACAAAAATCTTCACAATACCAAGCATTTTATTTAATGTTTAAGATAACTTATTCTAAAGTTCATAGATCCAGATGTTTATTCTTAAATTGTATTCAACATTTGTTTGATGTAAATTATTCGGAAAGCATGGAGAAAACAGTTAGGTTCTGCTGAGATTTGAACTCAGGATTTCCTGTTTACGAGAAAGGCGCTTTAACCACTAAGCCACAGCACCAACGTTAATAGTAAGAAATGCATACATTATTCATTGTTGATGATGAAAATGTGTTTCCTGCTATAAATTCTTCTTTATATGTATTGTAATCTTAAACAGGAAAACATACTCAATCACTACGCAAGTATTAATATGTTTTAATAAACAGGTACTCTTATAAAACCCAATTTCATTTCTTGAATTCTTTACAATTTTTTTTCATGAAGGTAATAATATTACTCCAATCTAGGTAGACATTTCATCTACGTCTTTCTCATAGATATGTATTTTTTTCATTTGGCAATAACAGTATTCATTCTATAATCTTGAAAATACTTGTGTTTTTATAAGGTTTAAGATGATCTGTTCAACAGTAAGATGAATCAGACTTTTATATTTTAATTGTATCGGAATAAGACCTAATGAAAATGATTTGTTATATAACAATGAGAAAATGCAAGGCACTGCTGAGAGATGAACTCAGGATCTCCTGTTTACTAGACAGGCGCTTTAACCAGCTAAGCCACAGCACCCACTTGATTCTTAAATTTGAAACACTTTTCTTTATGGTGTTCAAGAGAATATTGCTTTTTCACTTTCATATTCTTTTCTAAGTTCACACACTTCTCTACTCAAACACTTAAGATGAATGAAGACTCTTCACTTATTCAAAAACACCTCTCTAATTTGAAGTTTACCCTATTCATATCATTTTAAAATATACCTTGCTGAAGAATGGATTAGTTGAATTCAACAATAGAGTGATCATTCACCTCTATCTTGTTCTTTGTCATTTTCTTTTCCCTATTTCAATCAATGCATTCCTACAAAAATCTTCACAATACCAAGTATTTTATTTAATTTTTAGGATAACTTATTCTAAAGTTCATAGAACCAGATGTTTATACTTGAATTGTATTCATCACTTGTTTGATGAAAATTATTTGGAAAGCATGAAGAAAAAAGTTAAATGCTGCTGAGATTTGAACTCAGGATTTCCTGTTTACGAGATAGGAGCTTTAACCACTAAGCCACAGCACCAACGGTAATATTAAAAAATGCATAAATAATTTATTGTTGATGATGAAAATGTGTTTTCTGCTATAAATTCTTCTTTATATGTATTGTAATCTTAAACACGAAAAGATACTCAATCACTTCGCAAGGATTCATATGTTTTAATAAACAGGTACTCTTATAAAACCCAATTTCATTTCTTGAATTCTTTACAAGTTTTTTTTCATGAAGGTAATAATATTGCTCCAATCTAGGTAGACATTTCATCTACGTCTTTCTTATAGATATGTATTTTTTTCATTTTGCAATAACAGTATTCATTCTATAATCTTGAAAATACTTGGGTTTTTATAAGGTTAAAGATGATCTGTTCCACAGTAAGATGAATCAGACTTTTATATTTTAATTGTATCGGAATAAGACCTAATGAAAATGATTTGTTATATAACAATGAGAAAATGCAAGGCACTGCTGAGAGATGAACTCAGGATCTCCTGTTTACTAGACAGGCGCTTTAACCAGCTAAGCCACAGCACCCACTTGATTCTTAAATTTGAAACACTTTTTTTTATGGTGTTCAAGAGAATATTGCTTTTTCACTTTCATATTCTTTTCTAAGTTCACACACTTCTCTACTCAAACACTTAAGATGAATGAAGACTCTTCACTTATTCAAAAACACCTCTCTAATTTGAAGTTTACCCTATTCATATCATTTTAAAATATACCTTGCTGAAGAATGGATTAGTTGAATTCAACAATAGAGTGATCATTCACCTCTATCTTGTTCTTTGTCATTTTCTTTTCCCTATTTCAGTCAATGCATTCCTACAAAAATCTTCACAATACCAAGCATTTTATTTAATTTTTAAGATAACTTATTCTAAAGTTCATAGAACCAGATGTTTATTCTTAAATTGTATTCAACATTTGTTTGATGAAAATTATTCGGAAAGCATGGAGAAAACATTTAGGTTCTGCTGAGATTTGAACTCAGGATTTCCTGTTTACGAGACAGGCGCTTTAACCACTAAGCCACCGCACCAACGTTATTAGTAAGAAATGCATACATAATTTATTGTTGATGATGAAAATGTGTTTCCTGCTATAAATTCTTCTTTATATGTATTGTAATCTTAAACACGAAAACATACTCAATCACTATGCAAGTATTAATATGTTTTGATAAACAGGTACTCTTATAAAACTCAATTTCATTTCTTGAATTCTTTAAAAAAAAATCATGAAGGTATTAATATTGCTCAAATCTAGGTAGAAATTTCATCTACGTCTTTCTCATAGATATGTATTTTTTTCATTTTGCAATAACAGTATTCATTCTATAATCTTGAAAATACTTGTGTTTTTATAAGGTTTAAGATGATCTGTTCAACAGTAAGATGAATCAGACTTTTATATTTTAATTGTATCAGAAT
Source organism: Lissotriton vulgaris (assembly GCF_964263255.1). Taxonomy (NCBI): domain Eukaryota; kingdom Metazoa; phylum Chordata; class Amphibia; order Caudata; family Salamandridae; genus Lissotriton; species Lissotriton vulgaris. Next base: position 444,654,167 of record NC_141700.1, read on the forward strand.
AAGACCTAATGAAAATGATTTGTTATATAACAATGAGAAAAGCAAGGCACTGCTGAGAGTTGAACTCAGGATCTCCTGTTTACTAGACAGGCGCTTTAACCAGCTAAGCCACAGCACCCACTTGATTCTTAAATTTTAAACACTTTTCTTTATGGTGTTCAAGAGAATATTGCTTTTTCACTTTCATATTCTTTTCTAAGTTCACACACTTCTCTACTCAAACACTTAAGATGAATGAAGACTCTTCACTTATTCAAAAACACCTCTCTAATTTTAAGTTTACCCTATTCATATCATTTTAAAATATCCCTTGCTGAAGAATGGATTAGTTGAATTCAACAATAGAGTGATCATTCACCTCTATCTTGTTCTTTGTCATTTTATTTTCACTATTTCAGTCAATGCATTCCTACAAAAATCTTCACAATACCAACTATTTTATTTAATGTTTAAGATAACTTGTTCTAAAGTTCATAGATCCAGATGTTTATTCTTAAATTGTATTCAACATTTGTTTGATGTAAATTATTCGGAAAGCATGGAGAAAACAGTTAGGTTCTGCTGAGATTTGAACTCAGGATTTCCTGTTTACGAGAAAGGCGCTTTAACCACTAAGCCACAGCACCAACGTTAATAGTAAGAAATGCATACATTATTCATTGTTGATGATGAAAATGTGTTTCCTGCTATAAATTCTTCTTTATATGTATTGTAATCTTAAACAGGAAAACATACTCAATCACTACGCAAGTATTAATATGTTTTAATAAACAGGTACTCTTATAAAACCCAATTTCATTTCTTGAATTCTTTACAATTTTTTTTCATGAAGGTAATAATATTACTCCAATCTAGGTAGACATTTTATCGACGTCTTTCTCATAGATATGTATTTTTTTCATTTTGCAATAACATTATTCATTCTATAATCTTGAAAATACTTGGGTTTTTATAAGGTTAAAGATGATCTGTTCAACAGTAAGATGAATCAGACTTTTATATTTTGATTGTATCGGAATAAGACCTAATGAAAATGATTTGTTATATATTACAATGAGAAAAGCAAGGCGCTGCTGAGATTTGAACTCAGGATCTCCTGTTTACTAGACAGGCGCTTTAACCAGCTAAGCCACAGCACCCACTTGATTCCTAAATTTGAAACACTTTTCTTTATGGTGTTCAAGAGAATATTGCTTTTTCACTTTCATATTCTTTTCTAAGTTCACACACTTCTCTACTCAAACACTTAAGATGAATGAAGACTCTTCACTTATTCAAAAACACCTCTCTAATTTGAAGTTTACCCTATTCATATCATTTTAAAATATCCCTTGCTGAAGAATGGATTAGTTGAATTCAACAATAGAGTGATCATTCACCTCTATCTTGTTCTTTGTCATTTTCTTTTCCCTATTTCAGTCAATGCATTCCTACAAAAATCTTCACAATACCAAGCATTTTATTTAATGTTTAAGATAACTTATTCTAAAGTTCATAGATCCAGATGTTTATTCTTAAATTGTATTCAACATTTGTTTGATGTAAATTATTCGGAAAGCATGGAGAAAACAGTTAGGTTCTGCTGAGATTTGAACTCAGGATTTCCTGTTTACGAGAAAGGCGCTTTAACCACTAAGCCACAGCACCAACGTTAGTACTAAGAAATGCATAAATTATTCATTGTTGATGATGAAAATGTGTTTCCTGTTATAAATTCTTCTTTATATGTATTGTAATCTTAAACAGGAAAACATACTCAATCACTACGCAAGTATTAATATGTTTTAATAAACAGGTACTCTTATAAAACCCAATTTCATTTCTTGAATTCTTTACAATTTTTTTTCATGAAGGTAATAATATTACTCCAATCTAGGTAGACATTTCATCTACGTCTTTCTCATAGATATGTATTTTTTTCATTTGGCAATAACAGTATTCATTCTATAATCTTGAAAATACTTGTGTTTTTATAAGGTTTAAGATGATCTGTTCAACAGTAAGATGAATCAGACTTTTATATTTTAATTGTATCGGAATAAGACCTAATGAAAATGATTTGTTATATAACAATGAGAAAAGCAAGGCACTGCTGAGAGTTGAACTCAGGATCTCCTGTTTACTAGACAGGCGCTTTAACCAGCTAAGCCACAGCACCCACTTGATTCTTAAATTTGAAACACTTTTCTTTATGGTGTTCAAGAGAATATTGCTTTTTCACTTTCATATTCTTTTCTAAGTTCACACACTTCTCTACTCATAAACTTAAGATGAATGAAGACTCTTCACTTATTCAAAAACACCTCTCTAATTTGAAGTTTACCCTATTCATATCATTTTAAAATATACCTTGCTGAAGAATGGATTAGTTGAATTCAACAATAGAGTGATCATTCACCTCTATCTTGTTCTTTGTCATTTTCTTTTCCCTATTTCAATCAATGCATTCCTACAAAAATCTTCACAATACCAAGTATTTTATTTAATTTTTAGGATAACTTATTCTAAAGTTCATAGAACCAGATGTTTATACTTGAATTGTATTCATCACTTGTTTGATGAAAATTATTCGGAAAGCATGAAGAAAACAGTTAAATGCTGCTGAGATTTGAACTCAGGATTTCCTGTTTACGAGATAGGAGCTTTTACCACTAAGCCACAGCACCAACGGTAATATTAAAAAATGCATAAATAATTTATTGTTGATGATGAAAATGTGTTTTCTGCTATAAATTCTTCTTTATATGTATTGTAATCTTAAACACGAAAAGATACTCAATCACTACGCAAGGATTCATATATTTTAATAAACAGGTACTCTTATAAAACCCAATTTAATTTCTTGAATTCTTTACAATTTTTTTTCATGAAGGTAATAATATTGCTCCAATCTTGGTAGGCATTTCATCTACGTCTTTCTCATAGATATGTACTTTTTTTCATTTTGCAATAACAGTATTCATTCTATAATCTTGAAAATACCTGGGTTTTTATAAGGTTAAAGGTGATCTGTTCAACAGTAAGATGAATCAGACTTTTATATTTTAATTGTATCGGAATAAGACCTAATGAAAATGATTTGTTATATAACAATGAGAAAATGCAAGGCACTGCTGAGAGATGAACTCAGGATCTCCTGTTTACTAGACAGGCGCTTTAACCAGCTAAGCCACAGCACCCACTTGATTCTTAAATTTGAAACACTTTTCTTTATGGTGTTCAAGAGAATATTGCTTTTTCACTTTCATATTCTTTTCTAAGTTCACACACTTCTTTACTCAAACACTTAAGATGAATGAAGACTCTTCACTTATTCAAAAACACCTCTCTAATTTGAAGTTTACCCTATTCATATCATTTTAAAATATACCTTGCTGAAGAATGGATTAGTTGAATTCAACAATAGAGTGATCATTCACCTCTATCTTGTTCTTTGTCATTTTCTTTTCCCTATTTCAGTCAATGCATTCCTACAAAAATCTTCACAATACCAAGCATTTTATTTAATTTTTAAGATAACTTATTCTAAAGTTCATAGAACCAGATGTTTATTCTTAAATTGTATTCAACATTTGTTTGATGAAAATTATTCGGAAAGCATGGAGAAAACATTTAGGTGCTGCTGAGATTTGAACTCAGGATTTCCTGTTTACGAGACAGGCGCTTTAACCACTAAGCCACAGCACCAACGTTAATAGTAAGAAATGCATACATAATTTATTGTTGATGATGAAAATGTGTTTCCTGCTATAAATTCTTCTTTATATGTATTGTAATCTTAAACACGAAAACATACTCAATCACTATGCAAGTATTAATATGTTTTGATAAACAGGTACTCTTATAAAACTCAATTTCATTTCTTGAATTCTTTAAAAAAAAATCATGAAGGTATTAATATTGCTCAAATCTAGGTAGAAATTTCATCTACGTCTTTCTCATAGATATTTATTTTTTTCATTTTGCAATAACAGTATTCATTCTATAATCTTGAAAATACTTGTGTTTTTATAAGGTTTAAGATGATCTGTTCAACAGTAAGATGAATCAGAGTTTTATATTTTAATTGTATCGGAATAAGACCTAATGAAAATGATTTGTTATATAACAATGAGAAAAGCAAGGCACTGCTGAGAGTTGAACTCAGGATCCCCTGTTTACTAGACAGGCGCTTTAACCAGCTAAGCCACAGCACCCACTTGATTCTTAAATTTGAAACACTTTTCTTTATGGTGTTCAAGAGAATATTGCTTTTTCACTTCCATATTCTTTTCTAAGTTCACACACTTCTCTACTCAAACACTTAAGATGAATGAAGACTCTTCACTTATTCAAAAACACCTCTCTAATTTGAAGTTTACCCTATTCATATCATTTTAAAATATACCTTGCTGAAGAATGGATTAGTTGAATTCAACAATAGAGTGAACATTCACCTCTATCTTGTTCTTTGTCATTTTCTTATCCCTATTTCAATCAATGCATTCCTACAAAAATCTTCACAATACCAAGTATTTTATTTAATTTTTAAGATAACTTATTCTAAAGTTCATAGAACCAGATGTTTATACTTAAATTGTATTCAACATTTGTTTGATGAAAATTATTCAGAAAGCATGGAGAAAACAGTTAGGTGCTGCTGAGATTTGAACTCAGGATTTCCTGTTTTCGAGACAGGCACTTTAACCACTAAGCCACGGCACCAATGTTAATAGTAAGAAATGCATACATAATTTATTGTTGATGATGAAAATGTGTTTCCTGCTATAAATTCTTCTTTATATGTATTGTAATCTTAAACACGAAAACATACTCAATCACTACGCAAGTATTAATATGTTTTAATAAACAGGTACTCTTATAAAACTCAATTTCATTTCTTGAATCCTTTAAAAAAAAAATTCATGAAGGTATTAATATTGCTCAAATCTAGGTAGAAATTTCATCTACGTCTTTCTCATAGATATGTATTTTTTTCATTTGGCAATAACAGTATTCATTCTATAATCTTGAAAATACTTGTGTTTTTATAAGGTTTAAGAAGATCTGTTCAACAGTAAGATGAATCAGACTTTTATATTTTAATGGTATCGGAATAAGACCTAATAAAAATGATTTGTTATATAACAATGAGAAAAGCAAGGCACTGCTGAGAGTTGAACTCAGGATCTCCTGTTTACTAGACAGGCGCTTTAACCAGCTAAGCCTCAGCACCCACTTGATTCTTAAATTTGAAACACTTTTCTTTATGGTGTTCAAGAGAATATTGCTTTTTCACTTTCATATTCTTTTCTAAGTTCACACACTTCTCTACTCAAACACTTAAGATGAATGAAAACTCTTCACTTATTCAAAAACACCTCTCTAATTTGAAGTTTACCTTATTCATATCATTTCAAAATATACCTTGCTGAAGAATGGATTAGTTGAATTTAACAATAGAGTGATCATTCACCTCTATCTTGTTCTTTGTCATTTTCTTTTCCCTATTTCAGTCAATGCATTCCTACAAAAATCTTCACAATACCAAGCATTTTATTTAATTTTTAAGATAACTTATTCTAAAGTTCATAGAACCAGATGTTTATTCTTAAATTGTATTCAACATTTGTTTGATGAAAATTATTCGGAAAGCATGGAGAAAACATTTAGGTGCTGCTGAGATTTGAACTCAGGATTTCCTGTTTACGAGACAGGCGCTTTAACCACTAAGCCACAGCACCAACGTTAATAGTAAGAAATGCATACATAATTTATTGTTGATGATGAAAATGTGTTTCCTGCTATAAATTCTTCTTTATATGTATTGTAATCTTAAACACGAAAACATACTCAATCACTATGCAAGTATTAATATGTTTTGATAAACAGGTACTCTTATAAAACTCAATTTCATTTCTTGAATTCTTTAAAAAAAAATCATGAAGGTATTAATATTGCTCAAATCTAGGTAGAAATTTCATCTACGTCTTTCTCATAGATATGTATTTTTTTCATTTGGCAATAACAGTATTCATTCTATAATCTTGAAAATACTTTTGTTTTTATAAGGTTTAAGATGATCTGTTCAACAGTAAGATGAATCAGACTTTTATATTTTAATGGTATCGGAATAAGACCTAATAAAAATGATTTGTTATATAACAATGAGAAAAGCAAGGCACTGCTGAGAGTTGAACTCAGGATCTCCTGTTTACTAGACAGGCGCTTTAACCAGCTAAGCCTCAGCACCCACTTGATTCTTAAATTTGAAACACTTTTCTTTATGGTGTTCAAGAGAATATTGCTTTTTCACTTTCATATTCTTTTCTAAGTTCACACACTTCTCTACTCAAACACTTAAGATGAATGAAAACTCTTCACTTATTCAAAAACACCTCTCTAATTTGAAGTTTACCTTATTCATATCATTTCAAAATATACCTTGCTGAAGAATGGATTAGTTGAATTTAACAATAGAGTGATCATTCACCTCTATCTTGTTCTTTGTCATTTTCTTTTCCCTATTTCAGTCAATGCATTCCTACAAAAATCTTCACAATACCAAGCATTTTATTTAATTTTTAAGATAACTTATTCTAAAGTTCATAGAACCAGATGTTTATACTTAAATTGTATTCAACACTTGTTTGATGAAAATTATTCGGAAAGCATGGAGAAAACAGTTAAATGCTGCTGAGAATTGAACTCAGGATTTCCTGTTTACGAGATAGGAGCTTTAACCACTAAGCCACAGCACCAACAGTAATAGTAAAAAATGCATAAAGAATTTATTGTTAATGATGAAAATTTGTTTTCTGCTATAAATTCTTCTTTATATGTATTGTAATCTTAAACACGAAAGATACTCAATCACTACGCAAGGATTAATATGTTTTAATAAACAGGTACTCTTATAAAACCCAATTCCATTTCTTGAATTCTTTACAATTTTTTTTCATGAAGGTAATAATATTGCTCCAATCTAGGTAGACATTTCATCTACGTCTTTCTCATAGATATGTATTTTTTTCATTTTGCAATAACAGTATTCATTCTATAATCTTGAATATACTTGGGTTTTTATAAGGTTAAAGATGATCTGTTCAACAGTAAGATGAATCAGACTTTTATATTTTAATTGTATCGGAATAAGACCTAATGAAAATGATTTGTTATATAACAATGAGAAAAGCAAGGCACTGCTCAGAGTTGAACTCAGGATCTCCTGTTTACTAGACAGGCGCTTTAACCAGCTAAGCCACAGCACCCACTTGATTCTTTATTTTGAAACACCTTTCTTTATGGTGTTCAAGAGAATATTGCTTTTTCACTTTCATATTCTTTTCTAAGTTCACACACTTCTCTACTCAAACACTTAAGATGAATGAAGACTCTTCACTTATTCAAAAACACCTCTCTAATTTGAAGTTTACCCTATTCATATCATTTTAAAATATCCCTTGCTGAAGAATGGATTAGTTGAATTCAACAATAGAGTGATCATTCACCTCTATCTTGTTCTTTGTCATTTTATTTTCACTATTTCAGTCAATGCATTCCTACAAAAATCTTCACAATACCAAGCATTTTATTTAATGTTTAAGATAACTTATTCTAAAGTTCATAGATCCAGATGTTTATTCTTAAATTGTATTCAACATTTGTTTGATGTAAATTATTCGGAAAGCATGGAGAAAACAGTTAGTTTCTGCTGAGATTTGAACTCAGGATTTCCTGTTTACGAGAAAGGCGCTTTAACCACTAAGCCACAGCACCAACGTTAATAGTAAGAAATGCATAAATTATTCATTGTTGATGATGAAAATGTGTTTCCTGCTATAAATTCTTCTTTATATGTATTGTAATCTTAAACAGGAAAACATACTCAATCACTACGCAAGTATTAATATGTTTTAATAAACAGGTACTCTTATAAAACCCAATTTCATTTCTTAAATTCTTTACAATTTTTTTTCATGAAGGTAATAATATTACTCCAATCTAGGTAGACATTTCATCGACGTCTTTCTCATAGATATGTATTTTTTTCATTTTGCAATAACATTATTCATTCTATAATCTTGAAAATACTTGGGTTTTTATAAGGTTAAAGATGATCTGTTCAACAGTAAGATGAATCAGACTTTTATATTTTAATTGTATCGGAATAAGACCTAATGAAAATGATTTGTTATATAACAATGAGAAAAGCAAGGCACTGCTGAGAGTTGAACTCAGGATCTCCTGTTTACTAGACAGGCACTTTAACCAGCTAAGCCACAGCACCCACTTGATTCTTACATTTGAAACACTTTTCTTTATGGTTTTCAAGAGAATATTGCTTTTTCACTTTCATATTCTTTCCTAAGTTCACACACTTCTCTACTCAAACACTTAAGATGAATGAAGACTCTTCACTTATTCAAAAACACCTCTCTAATTTGAAGTTTACCCTATTCATATCATTTTAAAATATACCTTGCTGAAGAATGGATTAGTTGAATTCAACAATAGGGTGATCATTCACCTGTATCTTGTTCTTTGTCATTTTCTTTTCCCTATTTCAGTCAATGCATTCCTACAAAAATCTTCTCAATACCAAGCATTTTATTTAATTTTTAAGATAACTTATTCTAAAGTTCATAGAACCAGATGTTTATTCTTAAATTGTATTCAACATTTGTTTGATGAAAATTATTCGGAAAGCATGGAGAAAACAGTTATGTGCTGTTGAGATTTGAACTCAGGATTTCCTGTTTACGAGACAGGCGCTTTAACCACTAAGCCACAGCACCAACGTTAATAGTAAGAAATGCATACATAATTTATTGTTGATGATGAAAATGTGTTTCCTGCTATAAATTCTTCTTTATATGTATTCTAATCTTAAACACGAAAACATACTCAATCTCTACGCAAGTATTAATATGTTTTAATAAACAGGTACTCTTATAAAACTCAATTTCATTTCTTGAATTCTTTAAAAAAAAATCATGAAGGTATTAATATTGCTCAAATCTAGGTAGAAATTTCATCTACGTCTTTCTCATAGATATGTATTTTTTTCATTTGGCAATAACAGTATTCATTCTATAATCTTGAAAATACTTGTGTTTTTATAAGGTTTAAGATGATCTGTTCAACAGTAAGATGAATCAGACTTTTATATTTTAATTGTATCGGAATAAGACCTAATGAAAATGATTTGTTATATAACAATGAGAAAAGCAAGGCACTGCTGTGAGTTGAACTCAGGATCTCCTGTTTACTAGACAGGCGCTTTAACCAGCTAAGCCACAGCACCCACTTGATTCTTAAATTTGAAACACTTTTCTTTATGGTGTTCAAGCGAATATTGCTTTTTCACTTTCATATTCTTTTCTAAGTTCACACACTTCTCTACTCAAACACTTAAGATGAATGAAGACTCTTCACTTATTCAAAAACACCTCTCTAATTTGAAGTTTACCCTATTCATATCATTTTAAAATATACCTTGCTGAAGAATGGATTAGTTGAATTCAACAATAGAGTGATCATTCACCTCTATCTTGTTCTTTGTGATTTTCTTTTCCCTATTTCAATCAATGCATTCCTACAAAAATCTTCACAATACCAAGTATTTTATTTAATTTTTAAGATAACTTATTCTAAAGTTCATAGAACCAGATGTTTATACTTGAATTGTATTCCTCACTTGTTTGATGAAAATTATTCGGAAAGCATGAAGAAAACAGTTAAATGCTGCTAAGATTTGAACTCAGGATTTCCTGTTTAGAAGATAGGAGCTTTAACCACTAAGCCACAGCACCAACGGTAATATTAAAAAATGCATAAATAATTTATTGTTGATGATAAAAATGTGTTTTCTGCTATAAATTCTTCTTTATATGTATTGTAATCTTAAACACGAAAAGATACTCAATCACTACGCAAGGATTCATATATTTTAATAAACAGGTACTCTTATAAAATCCAATTTCATTTCTTGAATTCTTTACAATTTTTTTTCATGAAGGTAATAATATTGCTCCAATCTTGGTAGGCATTTCATCTACGTCTTTCTCATAGATATGTATTTTTTTCATTTTGCAATAACAGTATTCATTCTATAATCTTGAAAATACCTGGGTTTTTATAAGGTTAAAGGTGATCTGTTCAACAGTAAGATGAATCAGACTTTTATATTTTAATTGTATCGGAATAAGGCCTAATGAAAATGATTTGTTATATAACAATGAGAAAATGCAAGGCACTGCTGAGAGATGAACTCAGGATCTCCTGTTTACTAGACAGGCGCTTTAACCAGCTAAGCCACAGCACCCACTTGATTCTTAAATTTGAAACACTTTTCTTTATGGTGTTCAAGAGAATATTGATTTTTCACTTTCATATTCTTTTCTAAGTTCACACACTTCTCTACTCAAACACTTAAGATGAATGAAGACTCTTCACTTATTCAAAAACACCTCTCTAATTTGAAGTTTACCCTATTCATATCATTTCAAAATATACCTTGCTGAAGAATGGATTAGTTGAATTCAACAATAGAGTGAACATTCACCTCTATCTTGTTCTTTGTCATTTTCTTATCCCTATTTCAATCAATGCATTCCTACAAAAATCTTCACAATACCAAATATTTTATTTAATTTTTAAGATAACTTATTCTAAAGTTCATAGAACCAGATGTTTATACTTAAATTGTATTCAACATTTGTTTGATGAAAATTATTCAGAAAGCATGGAGAAAACAGTTAGGTGCTGCTGAGATTTGAACTCAGGATTTCCTCTTTACGAGACAGGCGCTTTAACCACTAAGCCACAGCACCAACGTTAATAGTAAGAAATGCATACATAATTTATTGTTGATGATGAAAATGTGTTTCCTGCTATAAATTCTTCTTTATATGTATTGTAATCTTAAACACGAAAACATACTCAATCACTACGCAAGTATTAATATGTTTTAATAAACAGGTACTCTTATGAAACTCAATTTCATTTCTTGAATTCTTTAAAAAAAAAAATCATGAAGGTATTAATATTGCTCAAATCCAGGTAGAAATTTCATCTACGTCTTTCTCATATATATGTATTTTTTTTATTTGGCAATAACAGTATTCATTCTATAATCTTGAAAATACTTGTGTTTTTATAAGGTTTAAGATGATCTGTTCAACAGTAAGATGAATCAGACTTTTATATTTTAATTGTATCGGAATAAGACCTAATGAAAATGATTTGTTATATAACAATGAGAAAAGCAAGGCACTGCTGAGAGTTGAACTCAGGATCTCCTGTTTACTAGACAGGCACTTTAACCAGCTAAGCCACAGCACCCACTTGATTATTAAATTTGAAACACTTTTCTTTATGGTGTTCAAGAGAATATTGCTTTTTCACTTTCATATTCTTTTCTAAGTTCACACACTTCTCTACTCAAACACTTAAGATGAATGAAGACTCTTAACTTATTCAAAAACACCTCTAATTTGAAGTTTACCCTATTCATATCATTTTAAAATATACCTTGCTGAAGAATGGATTAGTTGAATTCAACAATAGAGTGATCATTCACCTCTATCTTGTTCTTTGTCATTTTCTTTTCCCTATTTCAATCAATGCATTCCTACAAAAATCTTCACAATACTAAGTATTTTATTTAATTTTTAAGATAACTTATTCTAAAGTTCATAGAACCAGATGTTTATACTTAAATTGTATTCAACACTTGTTTGATGAAAATTATTCGGAAAGCATGAAGAAAACAGTTAAATGCTGCTGAGATTTGAACTCAGGATTTCCTGTTTACGAGATAGGAGCTTTAACCACTAAGCCACAGCACCAACGGTAATAGTAAAAAATGCATAAATAATTTATTGTTGATGATGAAAATGTGTTTTCTGCTATAAATTCTTCTTTATATGTATTGTAATCTTAAACACGAAAAGATACTCAATCACTACGCAAGGATTCATATGTTTTAATAAACAGGTACTCTTATAAAACCCAATTTCATTTCTTGAATTCTTTACAAATTTTTTTCATGAACGTAATGATATTGCTCCAATCTTGGTAGACATTTCATCTACGTCTTTCTCATAGATATATATTTTTTTCATTTTGCAATAACAGTATTCATTCTATAATCTTGAAAATACTTGGGTTTTTATAAGGTTAAAGATGATCTGTTCAACAGTAAGATGAATCAGACTTTTATATTTAAATTGTATCGGAATAAGACCTAATGAAAATCATTTGTTATATAACAATGAGTAAATGCAAGGCACTGCTGAGAGATGAACTCAGGATCTCCTGTTTACTAGACAGGCGCTTTAACCAGCTAAGCCACAGCACCCACTTGATTCTTAAATTTGAAACACTTTTCTTTTTGGTGTTCAAGAGAATATTGCTTTTTCACTTTCATATTCTTTTCTAAGTTCACACACTTCTCTACTCAAACACTTAAGATGAATGAAGACTCTTCACTTATTCAAAAACACCTCTCTAATTTGAAGTTTACCCTATTCATATCATTTTAAAATATCCCTTGCTGAAGAATGGATTAGTTGAATTCAACAATAGAGTGATCATTCACCTCTATCTTGTTCTTTGTCATTTTCTTTTCCCTATTTCAGTCAATGCATTCCTACAAAAATCTTCACAATACAAAGCATTTTATTTAATATTTAAGATAACTTATTCTAAAGTTCATAGATCCAGATGTTTATTCTTAAATTGTATTCAACATTTGTTTGATGAAAATTATTCGGAAAGCATGGAGAAAACAGTTAGGTTCTGCTGAGATTTGAACTCAGGATTTCCTGTTTACGAGAAAGGCGCTTTAACCACTAAGCCACAGCACCAACGTTAATAGTAAGAAATGCATAAATTATTCATTGTTGATGATGAAAATGTGTTTCCTGCTATAAATTCTTCTTTATATGTATTGTAATCTTAAACAGGAAAACATACTCAATCACTACGCAAGTATTAATATGTTTTAATAAACAGGTACTCTTATAAAACCCAATTTCATTTCTTGAATTCTTTACAATTTTTTTTCATAAAGGTAATAATATTACTCCAATCTAGGTAGACATTTCACCGACGTCTTTCTCATACATATGTATTTTTTTCATTTTGCAATAACATTATTCATTCTATAATCTTGAAAATACTTGGGTTTTTATAAGGTTAAAGATGATCTGTTCAACAGTAAGATGAATCAGACTTTTATATTTTAATTGTATCGGAATAAGACCTAATGAAAATGATTTGTTATATATTACAATGAGAAAAGCAAGGCGCTGCTGAGATTTGAACTCAGGATCTCCTGTTTACTAGACAGGCGCTTTAACCAGCTAAGCCACAGCACCCACTTGATTCTTAAATTTGAAACACTTTTCTTTATGGTGTTCAAGAGAATATTGCTTTTTCACTTTCATATTCTTTTCTAAGTTCACACACTTCTCTACTCAAACACTTAAGATGAATGAAGACTCTTCACTTATTCAAAAACACCTCTCTAATTTGAAGCTTACCCTATTCATATCATTTTAAAATATACCTTGCTGAAGAATGGATTAGTTGAATTCAACAATAGAGTGATCATTCACCTGTATCTTGTTCTTTGTCATTTTCTTTTCCCTATTTCAGTCAATGCATTCCTACAAAAATCTTCTCAATACCAAGCATTTTATTTAATTTTTAAGATAACTTATTCTAAAGTTCATAGAACCAGATGTTTATTCTTAAATTGTATTCAACATTTGTTTGATGAAAATTATTCGGAAAGCATGGAGAAAACAGTTAGGTGCTGTTGAGATTTGAACTCTGGATTTCCTGTTTACGAGACAGGCGCTTTAACCACTAAGCCACAGCACCAACGTTAATAGTAAGAAATGCATACATAATTTATTGTTGATGATGAAAATGTGTTTCCTGCTATAAATTCTTCTTTATATGTATTGTAATCTTAAACACGAAAACATACTCAATCACTACGCAAGTATTAATATGTTTTAATAAACAGGTACTCTTATAAAACCCAATTTCATTTCTTGAATTCTTTACAATTTTTTTTCATAAAGGTAATAATATTACTCCAATCTAGGTAGACATTTCATCTACGTCTTTCTCATAGATATGTATTTTTTTTATTTGGCAATAACAGTATTCATTCTATAATCTTGAAAATACTTGTGTTTTTATAAGGTTTAAGATGATCTGTTCAACAGTAAGATGAATCAGACTTTTATATTTTAATTGTATCGGAATAAGACCTAATGAAAATGATTTGTTATATAACAATGAGAAAAGCAAGGCACTGCTGAGAGTTGAACTCAGGATCTCCTGTTTACTAGACAGGCGCTTTAACCAGCTAAGCCACAGCACCCACTTGATTATTAAATTTGAAACACTTTTCTTTATGGTGTTCAAGAGAATATTGCTTTTTCACTTTCATATTCTTTTCTAAGTTCACACACTTCTCTACTCAAACACTTAAGATGAATGAAGACTCTTCACTTATTCAAAAACACCTCTCTAATTTGAAGTTTATCCTATTCATATCATTTTAAAATATACCTTGCTGAAGAATGGATTAGTTGAATTCAACAATAGAGTGATCATTCACCTCTATCTTGTTCTTTGTCATTTTCTTTTCCCTATTTCAATCAATGCATTCCTACAAAAATCTTCACAATACTAAGTATTTTATTTAATTTTTAAGATAACTTATTCTAAAGTTCATAGAACCAGATGTTTATACTTAAATTGTATTCAACACTTGTTTGATGAAAATTATTCGTAAAGCATGAAGAAAACAGTTAAATGCTGCAGAGATTTGAACTCAGGATTTCCTGTTTATGAGATAGGAGCTTTAACCACTAAGCCACAGCACCAACGGTAACAGTAAAAAATGCATAAATTATTTATTGTTGATGATGAAAATGTGTTTTCTGCTATAAATTCTTCTTTATATGTATTGTAATCTTAAACACGAAAAGATACTCAATCACTACGCAAGGATTCATATGTTTTAATAAACAGGTACTCTTATAAAACCCAATTTCATTTCTTGAATTCTTTACAATTTTTTTTCATGAGCGTAATGATATTGCTCCAATCTTGGTAGACATTTCATCTACGTCTTTCTCATAGATATGTATTTTTTTCATTTTGCAATAACAGTATTCATTCTATAATCTTGAAAATACTTGGGTTTTTATAAGGTTAAAGATGATCTGTTCAACAGTAAGATGAATCAGACTTTTATATTTAAATTGTATCGGAATAAGACCTAATGAAAATGATTTGTTATATAACAATGAGAAAATGCAAGGCACTGCTGAGAGATGAACTCAGGATCTCCTGTTTACTAGACAGGCACTTTAACCAGCTAAGCCACAGCACCCACTTGATTCTTAAATTTGAAACACTTTTCTTTTTGGTGTTCAAGAGAATATTGCTTTTTCACTTTCATATTCTTTTCTAAGTTCACACACTTCTCTACTCAAACACTTAAGATGAATGAAGACTCTTCACTTATTCAAAAACACCTCTCTAATTTGAAGTTTACCCTATTCATATCATTTTAAAATATCCCTTGCTGAAGAATGGATTAGTTGAATTCAACAATAGAGTGATCATTCACCTCTATCTTGTTCTTTGTCATTTTCTTTTCCCTATTTCAGTCAATGCATTCCTACAAAAATCTTCACAATACAAAGCATTTTATTTAATGTTTAAGATAACTTATTCTAAAGTTCTTAGATCCAGATGTTTATTCTTAAATTGTATTCAACATTTGTTTGATGAAAATTATTCGGAAAGCATGGAGAAAACAGTTAGGTTCTGCTGAGATTTGAACTCAGGATTTCCTGTTTACTAGAAAGGCGCTTTAACCACTAAGCCACAGCACCAACGTTAATACTAAGAAATGCATAAATTATTCATTGTTGATGATGAAAATGTGTTTCCTGTTATAAATTCTTCTTTATATGTATTGTAATCTTAAACAGGAAAACATACTCAATCACTACGCAAGTATTAATATGTTTTAATAAACAGGTACTCTTATAAAACCCAATTTCATTTCTTGAATTCTTTACAATTTTTTTTCATGAAGGTAATAATATTGCTCCAATCTAGGTAGACATTTCATCTACGTCTTTCTCATAGATATGTATTTTTTTCATTTTGCAATAACAGTATTCATTCTATAATCTTGAAAATACTTGTGTTTTTATAAGGTTTAAGATGATCTGTTCAACAGTAAGATGAATCAGACTTTTATATTTTAATTGTATCGGAATAAGACCTAATGAAAATGATTTGTTATATAACAATGAGAAAAGCAAGGCACTGCTGAGAGTTGAACTCAGGATCTCCTGTTTACTAGACAGGCGCTTTAACCAGCTAAGCCACAGCACCCACTTGATTATTAAATTTGAAACACTTTTCTTTATGGTGTTCAAGAGAATATTGCTTTTTCACTTTCATATTCTTTTCTAAGTTCACACACTTCTCTACTCAAACACTTAAGATGAATGAAGACTCTTCACTTATTCAAAAACACCTCTCTAATTTGAAGTTTATCCTATTCATATCATTTTAAAATATACCTTGCTGAAGAATGGATTAGTTGAATTCAACAATAGAGTGATCATTCACCTCTATCTTGTTCTTTGTCATTTTCTTTTCCCTATTTCAATCAATGCATTCCTACAAAAATCTTCACAATACTAAGTATTTTATTTAATTTTTAAGATAACTTATTCTAAAGTTCATAGAACCAGATGTTTATACTTAAATTGTATTCAACACTTGTTTGATGAAAATTATTCGGAAAGCATGGAGAAAACAGTTAAATGCTGCTGAGAATTGAACTCAGGATTTCCTGTTTACGAGATAGGAGCTTTAACCACTAAGCCACAGCACCAACAGTAATAGTAAAAAATGCATAAAGAATTTATTGTTAATGATGAAAATTTGTTTTCTGCTATAAATTCTTCTTTATATGTATTGTAATCTTAAACACGAAAGATACTCAATCACTACGCAAGGATTAATATGTTTTAATAAACAGGTACTCTTATAAAACCCAATTCCATTTCTTGAATTCTTTACAATTTTTTTTCATGAAGGTAATAATATTGCTCCAATCTAGGTAGACATTTCATCTACGTCTTTCTCATAGATATGTATTTTTTTCATTTTGCAATAACAGTATTCATTCTATAATCTTGAATATACTTGGGTTTTTATAAGGTTAAAGATGATCTGTTCAACAGTAAGATGAATCAGACTTTTATATTTTAATTGTATCGGAATAAGACCTAATGAAAATGATTTGTTATATAACAATGAGAAAAGCAAGGCACTGCTCAGAGTTGAACTCAGGATCTCCTGTTTACTAGACAGGCGCTTTAACCAGCTAAGCCACAGCACCCACTTGATTCTTTATTTTGAAACACCTTTCTTTATGGTGTTCAAGAGAATATTGCTTTTTCACTTTCATATTCTTTTCTAAGTTCACACACTTCTCTACTCAAACACTTAAGATGAATGAAGACTCTTCACTTATTCAAAAACACCTCTCTAATTTGAAGTTTACCCTATTCATATCATTTTAAAATATCCCTTGCTGAAGAATGGATTAGTTGAATTCAACAATAGAGTGATCATTCACCTCTATCTTGTTCTTTGTCATTTTATTTTCACTATTTCAGTCAATGCATTCCTACAAAAATCTTCACAATACCAAGCATTTTATTTAATGTTTAAGATAACTTATTCTAAAGTTCATAGATCCAGATGTTTATTCTTAAATTGTATTCAACATTTGTTTGATGTAAATTATTCGGAAAGCATGGAGAAAACAGTTAGTTTCTGCTGAGATTTGAACTCAGGATTTCCTGTTTACGAGAAAGGCGCTTTAACCACTAAGCCACAGCACCAACGTTAATAATAAGAAATGCATAAATTATTCATTGTTGATGATGAAAATGTGTTTCCTGCTATAAATTCTTCTTTATATGTATTGTAATCTTAAACAGGAAAACATACTCAATCACTACGCAAGTATTAATATGTTTTAATAAACAGGTACTCTTATAAAACCCAATTTCATTTCTTGAATTCTTTACAATTTTTTTTCATGAAGGTAATAATATTACTCCAATCTAGGTAGACATTTCATCGACGTCTTTCTCATAGATATGTATTTTTTTCATTTTGCAATAACATTATTCATTCTATAATCTTGAAAATACTTGGGTTTTTATAAGGTTAAAGATGATCTGTTCAACAGTAAGATGAATTAGACTTTTATATTTTAATTGTATCGGAATAAGACCTAATGAAAATGATTTGTTATATAACAATGAGAAAAGCAAGGCACTGCTGAGAGATGAACTCAGGATCTCCTGTTTACTAGACAGGTGCTTTAACCAGCTAAGCCACAGCACCCACTTGATTCTTACATTTGAAACACTTTTCTTTATGGTTTTCAAGAGAATATTGCTTTTTCACTTTCATATTCTTTCCTAAGTTCACACACTTCTCTACTCAAACACTTAAGATGAATGAAGACTCTTCACTTATTCAAAAACACCTCTCTAATTTGAAGTTTACCCTATTCATATCATTTTAAAATATACCTTGCTGAAGAATGGATTAGTTGAATTCAACAATAGGGTGATCATTCACCTGTATCTTGTTCTTTGTCATTTTCTTTTCCCTATTTCAGTCAATGCATTCCTACAAAAATCTTCTCAATACCAAGCATTTTATTTAATTTTTAAGATAACTTATTCTAAAGTTCATAGAACCAGATGTTTATTCTTAAATTGTATTCAACATTTGTTTGATGAAAATTATTCGGAAAGCATGGAGAAAACAGTTATGTGCTGTTGAGATTTGAACTCAGGATTTCCTGTTTACGAGACAGGCGCTTTAACCACTAAGCCACAGCACCAACGTTAATAGTAAGAAATGCATACATAATTTATTGTTGATGATGAAAATGTGTTTCCTGCTATAAATTCTTCTTTATATGTATTCTAATCTTAAACACGAAAACATACTCAATCTCTACGCAAGTATTAATATGTTTTAATAAACAGGTACTCTTATAAAACTCAATTTCATTTCTTGAATTCTTTAAAAAAAAATCATGAAGGTATTAATATTGCTCAAATCTAGGTAGAAATTTCATCTACGTCTTTCTCATAGATATGTATTTTTTTCATTTGGCAATAACAGTATTCATTCTATAATCTTGAAAATACTTGTGTTTTTATAAGGTTTAAGATGATCTGTTCAACAGTAAGATGAATCAGACTTTTATATTTTAATTGTATCGGAATAAGACCTAATGAAAATGATTTGTTATATAACAATGAGAAAAGCAAGGCACTGCTGTGAGTTGAACTCAGGATCTCCTGTTTACTAGACAGGCGCTTTAACCAGCTAAGCCACAGCACCCACTTGATTCTTAAATTTGAAACACTTTTCTTTATGGTGTTCAAGCGAATATTGCTTTTTCACTTTCATATTCTTTTCTAAGTTCACACACTTCTCTACTCAAACACTTAAGATGAATGAAGACTCTTCACTTATTCAAAAACACCTCTCTAATTTGAAGTTTACCCTATTCATATCATTTTAAAATATACCTTGCTGAAGAATGGATTAGTTGAATTCAACAATAGAGTGATCATTCACCTCTATCTTGTTCTTTGTGATTTTCTTTTCCCTATTTCAATCAATGCATTCCTACAAAAATCTTCACAATACCAAGTATTTTATTTAATTTTTAAGATAACTTATTCTAAAGTTCATAGAACCAGATGTTTATACTTGAATTGTATTCCTCACTTGTTTGATGAAAATTATTCGGAAAGCATGAAGAAAACAGTTAAATGCTGCTAAGATTTGAACTCAGGATTTCCTGTTTAGAAGATAGGAGCTTTAACCACTAAGCCACAGCACCAACGGTAATATTAAAAAATGCATAAATAATTTATTGTTGATGATAAAAATGTGTTTTCTGCTATAAATTCTTCTTTATATGTATTGTAATCTTAAACACGAAAAGATACTCAATCACTACGCAAGGATTCATATATTTTAATAAACAGGTACTCTTATAAAATCCAATTTCATTTCTTGAATTCTTTACAATTTTTTTTCATGAAGGTAATAATATTGCTCCAATCTTGGTAGGCATTTCATCTACGTCTTTCTCATAGATATGTATTTTTTTCATTTTGCAATAACAGTATTCATTCTATAATCTTGAAAATACCTGGGTTTTTATAAGGTTAAAGGTGATCTGTTCAACAGTAAGATGAATCAGACTTTTATATTTTAATTGTATCGGAATAAGGCCTAATGAAAATGATTTGTTATATAACAATGAGAAAATGCAAGGCACTGCTGAGAGATGAACTCAGGATCTCCTGTTTACTAGACAGGCGCTTTAACCAGCTAAGCCACAGCACCCACTTGATTCTTAAATTTGAAACACTTTTCTTTATGGTGTTCAAGAGAATATTGATTTTTCACTTTCATATTCTTTTCTAAGTTCACACACTTCTCTACTCAAACACTTAAGATGAATGAAGACTCTTCACTTATTCAAAAACACCTCTCTAATTTGAAGTTTACCCTATTCATATCATTTCAAAATATACCTTGCTGAAGAATGGATTAGTTGAATTCAACAATAGAGTGAACATTCACCTCTATCTTGTTCTTTGTCATTTTCTTATCCCTATTTCAATCAATGCATTCCTACAAAAATCTTCACAATACCAAATATTTTATTTAATTTTTAAGATAACTTATTCTAAAGTTCATAGAACCAGATGTTTATACTTAAATTGTATTCAACATTTGTTTGATGAAAATTATTCAGAAAGCATGGAGAAAACAGTTAGGTGCTGCTGAGATTTGAACTCAGGATTTCCTCTTTACGAGACAGGCGCTTTAACCACTAAGCCACAGCACCAACGTTAATAGTAAGAAATGCATACATAATTTATTGTTGATGATGAAAATGTGTTTCCTGCTATAAATTCTTCTTTATATGTATTGTAATCTTAAACACGAAAACATACTCAATCACTACGCAAGTATTAATATGTTTTAATAAACAGGTACTCTTATGAAACTCAATTTCATTTCTTGAATTCTTTAAAAAAAAAAATCATGAAGGTATTAATATTGCTCAAATCCAGGTAGAAATTTCATCTACGTCTTTCTCATATATATGTATTTTTTTTATTTGGCAATAACAGTATTCATTCTATAATCTTGAAAATACTTGTGTTTTTATAAGGTTTAAGATGATCTGTTCAACAGTAAGATGAATCAGACTTTTATATTTTAATTGTATCGGAATAAGACCTAATGAAAATGATTTGTTATATAACAATGAGAAAAGCAAGGCACTGCTGAGAGTTGAACTCAGGATCTCCTGTTTACTAGACAGGCACTTTAACCAGCTAAGCCACAGCACCCACTTGATTATTAAATTTGAAACACTTTTCTTTATGGTGTTCAAGAGAATATTGCTTTTTCACTTTCATATTCTTTTCTAAGTTCACACACTTCTCTACTCAAACACTTAAGATGAATGAAGACTCTTAACTTATTCAAAAACACCTCTAATTTGAAGTTTACCCTATTCATATCATTTTAAAATATACCTTGCTGAAGAATGGATTAGTTGAATTCAACAATAGAGTGATCATTCACCTCTATCTTGTTCTTTGTCATTTTCTTTTCCCTATTTCAATCAATGCATTCCTACAAAAATCTTCACAATACTAAGTATTTTATTTAATTTTTAAGATAACTTATTCTAAAGTTCATAGAACCAGATGTTTATACTTAAATTGTATTCAACACTTGTTTGATGAAAATTATTCGGAAAGCATGAAGAAAACAGTTAAATGCTGCTGAGATTTGAACTCAGGATTTCCTGTTTACGAGATAGGAGCTTTAACCACTAAGCCACAGCACCAACGGTAATAGTAAAAAATGCATAAATAATTTATTGTTGATGATGAAAATGTGTTTTCTGCTATAAATTCTTCTTTATATGTATTGTAATCTTAAACACGAAAAGATACTCAATCACTACGCAAGGATTCATATGTTTTAATAAACAGGTACTCTTATAAAACCCAATTTCATTTCTTGAATTCTTTACAAATTTTTTTCATGAACGTAATGATATTGCTCCAATCTTGGTAGACATTTCATCTACGTCTTTCTCATAGATATATATTTTTTTCATTTTGCAATAACAGTATTCATTCTATAATCTTGAAAATACTTGGGTTTTTATAAGGTTAAAGATGATCTGTTCAACAGTAAGATGAATCAGACTTTTATATTTAAATTGTATCGGAATAAGACCTAATGAAAATCATTTGTTATATAACAATGAGTAAATGCAAGGCACTGCTGAGAGATGAACTCAGGATCTCCTGTTTACTAGACAGGCGCTTTAACCAGCTAAGCCACAGCACCCACTTGATTCTTAAATTTGAAACACTTTTCTTTTTGGTGTTCAAGAGAATATTGCTTTTTCACTTTCATATTCTTTTCTAAGTTCACACACTTCTCTACTCAAACACTTAAGATGAATGAAGACTCTTCACTTATTCAAAAACACCTCTCTAATTTGAAGTTTACCCTATTCATATCATTTTAAAATATCCCTTGCTGAAGAATGGATTAGTTGAATTCAACAATAGAGTGATCATTCACCTCTATCTTGTTCTTTGTCATTTTCTTTTCCCTATTTCAGTCAATGCATTCCTACAAAAATCTTCACAATACAAAGCATTTTATTTAATATTTAAGATAACTTATTCTAAAGTTCATAGATCCAGATGTTTATTCTTAAATTGTATTCAACATTTGTTTGATGAAAATTATTCGGAAAGCATGGAGAAAACAGTTAGGTTCTGCTGAGATTTGAACTCAGGATTTCCTGTTTACGAGAAAGGCGCTTTAACCACTAAGCCACAGCACCAACGTTAATAGTAAGAAATGCATAAATTATTCATTGTTGATGATGAAAATGTGTTTCCTGCTATAAATTCTTCTTTATATGTATTGTAATCTTAAACAGGAAAACATACTCAATCACTACGCAAGTATTAATATGTTTTAATAAACAGGTACTCTTATAAAACCCAATTTCATTTCTTGAATTCTTTACAATTTTTTTTCATAAAGGTAATAATATTACTCCAATCTAGGTAGACATTTCACCGACGTCTTTCTCATACATATGTATTTTTTTCATTTTGCAATAACATTATTCATTCTATAATCTTGAAAATACTTGGGTTTTTATAAGGTTAAAGATGATCTGTTCAACAGTAAGATGAATCAGACTTTTATATTTTAATTGTATCGGAATAAGACCTAATGAAAATGATTTGTTATATATTACAATGAGAAAAGCAAGGCGCTGCTGAGATTTGAACTCAGGATCTCCTGTTTACTAGACAGGCGCTTTAACCAGCTAAGCCACAGCACCCACTTGATTCTTAAATTTGAAACACTTTTCTTTATGGTGTTCAAGAGAATATTGCTTTTTCACTTTCATATTCTTTTCTAAGTTCACACACTTCTCTACTCAAACACTTAAGATGAATGAAGACTCTTCACTTATTCAAAAACACCTCTCTAATTTGAAGCTTACCCTATTCATATCATTTTAAAATATACCTTGCTGAAGAATGGATTAGTTGAATTCAACAATAGAGTGATCATTCACCTGTATCTTGTTCTTTGTCATTTTCTTTTCCCTATTTCAGTCAATGCATTCCTACAAAAATCTTCTCAATACCAAGCATTTTATTTAATTTTTAAGATAACTTATTCTAAAGTTCATAGAACCAGATGTTTATTCTTAAATTGTATTCAACATTTGTTTGATGAAAATTATTCGGAAAGCATGGAGAAAACAGTTAGGTGCTGTTGAGATTTGAACTCTGGATTTCCTGTTTACGAGACAGGCGCTTTAACCACTAAGCCACAGCACCAACGTTAATAGTAAGAAATGCATACATAATTTATTGTTGATGATGAAAATGTGTTTCCTGCTATAAATTCTTCTTTATATGTATTGTAATCTTAAACACGAAAACATACTCAATCACTACGCAAGTATTAATATGTTTTAATAAACAGGTACTCTTATAAAACCCAATTTCATTTCTTGAATTCTTTACAATTTTTTTTCATAAAGGTAATAATATTACTCCAATCTAGGTAGACATTTCATCTACGTCTTTCTCATAGATATGTATTTTTTTTATTTGGCAATAACAGTATTCATTCTATAATCTTGAAAATACTTGTGTTTTTATAAGGTTTAAGATGATCTGTTCAACAGTAAGATGAATCAGACTTTTATATTTTAATTGTATCGGAATAAGACCTAATGAAAATGATTTGTTATATAACAATGAGAAAAGCAAGGCACTGCTGAGAGTTGAACTCAGGATCTCCTGTTTACTAGACAGGCGCTTTAACCAGCTAAGCCACAGCACCCACTTGATTATTAAATTTGAAACACTTTTCTTTATGGTGTTCAAGAGAATATTGCTTTTTCACTTTCATATTCTTTTCTAAGTTCACACACTTCTCTACTCAAACACTTAAGATGAATGAAGACTCTTCACTTATTCAAAAACACCTCTCTAATTTGAAGTTTATCCTATTCATATCATTTTAAAATATACCTTGCTGAAGAATGGATTAGTTGAATTCAACAATAGAGTGATCATTCACCTCTATCTTGTTCTTTGTCATTTTCTTTTCCCTATTTCAATCAATGCATTCCTACAAAAATCTTCACAATACTAAGTATTTTATTTAATTTTTAAGATAACTTATTCTAAAGTTCATAGAACCAGATGTTTATACTTAAATTGTATTCAACACTTGTTTGATGAAAATTATTCGTAAAGCATGAAGAAAACAGTTAAATGCTGCAGAGATTTGAACTCAGGATTTCCTGTTTATGAGATAGGAGCTTTAACCACTAAGCCACAGCACCAACGGTAACAGTAAAAAATGCATAAATTATTTATTGTTGATGATGAAAATGTGTTTTCTGCTATAAATTCTTCTTTATATGTATTGTAATCTTAAACACGAAAAGATACTCAATCACTACGCAAGGATTCATATGTTTTAATAAACAGGTACTCTTATAAAACCCAATTTCATTTCTTGAATTCTTTACAATTTTTTTTCATGAGCGTAATGATATTGCTCCAATCTTGGTAGACATTTCATCTACGTCTTTCTCATAGATATGTATTTTTTTCATTTTGCAATAACAGTATTCATTCTATAATCTTGAAAATACTTGGGTTTTTATAAGGTTAAAGATGATCTGTTCAACAGTAAGATGAATCAGACTTTTATATTTAAATTGTATCGGAATAAGACCTAATGAAAATGATTTGTTATATAACAATGAGAAAATGCAAGGCACTGCTGAGAGATGAACTCAGGATCTCCTGTTTACTAGACAGGCACTTTAACCAGCTAAGCCACAGCACCCACTTGATTCTTAAATTTGAAACACTTTTCTTTTTGGTGTTCAAGAGAATATTGCTTTTTCACTTTCATATTCTTTTCTAAGTTCACACACTTCTCTACTCAAACACTTAAGATGAATGAAGACTCTTCACTTATTCAAAAACACCTCTCTAATTTGAAGTTTACCCTATTCATATCATTTTAAAATATCCCTTGCTGAAGAATGGATTAGTTGAATTCAACAATAGAGTGATCATTCACCTCTATCTTGTTCTTTGTCATTTTCTTTTCCCTATTTCAGTCAATGCATTCCTACAAAAATCTTCACAATACAAAGCATTTTATTTAATGTTTAAGATAACTTATTCTAAAGTTCTTAGATCCAGATGTTTATTCTTAAATTGTATTCAACATTTGTTTGATGAAAATTATTCGGAAAGCATGGAGAAAACAGTTAGGTTCTGCTGAGATTTGAACTCAGGATTTCCTGTTTACTAGAAAGGCGCTTTAACCACTAAGCCACAGCACCAACGTTAATACTAAGAAATGCATAAATTATTCATTGTTGATGATGAAAATGTGTTTCCTGTTATAAATTCTTCTTTATATGTATTGTAATCTTAAACAGGAAAACATACTCAATCACTACGCAAGTATTAATATGTTTTAATAAACAGGTACTCTTATAAAACCCAATTTCATTTCTTGAATTCTTTACAATTTTTTTTCATGAAGGTAATAATATTGCTCCAATCTAGGTAGACATTTCATCTACGTCTTTCTCATAGATATGTATTTTTTTCATTTTGCAATAACAGTATTCATTCTATAATCTTGAAAATACTTGTGTTTTTATAAGGTTTAAGATGATCTGTTCAACAGTAAGATGAATCAGACTTTTATATTTTAATTGTATCGGAATAAGACCTAATGAAAATGATTTGTTATATAACAATGAGAAAAGCAAGGCACTGCTGAGAGTTGAACTCAGGATCTCCTGTTTACTAGACAGGCGCTTTAACCAGCTAAGCCACAGCACCCACTTGATTATTAAATTTGAAACACTTTTCTTTATGGTGTTCAAGAGAATATTGCTTTTTCACTTTCATATTCTTTTCTAAGTTCACACACTTCTCTACTCAAACACTTAAGATGAATGAAGACTCTTCACTTATTCAAAAACACCTCTCTAATTTGAAGTTTATCCTATTCATATCATTTTAAAATATACCTTGCTGAAGAATGGATTAGTTGAATTCAACAATAGAGTGATCATTCACCTCTATCTTGTTCTTTGTCATTTTCTTTTCCCTATTTCAATCAATGCATTCCTACAAAAATCTTCACAATACTAAGTATTTTATTTAATTTTTAAGATAACTTATTCTAAAGTTCATAGAACCAGATGTTTATACTTAAATTGTATTCAACACTTGTTTGATGAAAATTATTCGTAAAGCATGAAGAAAACAGTTAAATGCTGCAGAGATTTGAACTCAGGATTTCCTGTTTATGAGATAGGAGCTTTAACCACTAAGCCACAGCACCAACGGTAACAGTAAAAAATGCATAAATTATTTATTGTTGATGATGAAAATGTGTTTTCTGCTATAAATTCTTCTTTATATGTATTGTAATCTTAAACACGAAAAGATACTCAATCACTACGCAAGGATTCATATGTTTTAATAAACAGGTACTCTTATAAAACCCAATTTCATTTCTTGAATTCTTTACAATTTTTTTTCATGAGCGTAATGATATTGCTCCAATCTTGGTAGACATTTCATCTACGTCTTTCTCATAGATATGTATTTTTTTCATTTTGCAATAACAGTATTCATTCTATAATCTTGAAAATACTTGGGTTTTTATAAGGTTAAAGATGATCTGTTCAACAGTAAGATGAATCAGACTTTTATATTTAAATTGTATCGGAATAAGACCTAATGAAAATGATTTGTTATATAACAATGAGAAAATGCAAGGCACTGCTGAGAGATGAACTCAGGATCTCCTGTTTACTAGACAGGCACTTTAACCAGCTAAGCCACAGCACCCACTTGATTCTTAAATTTGAAACACTTTTCTTTTTGGTGTTCAAGAGAATATTGCTTTTTCACTTTCATATTCTTTTCTAAGTTCACACACTTCTCTACTCAAACACTTAAGATGAATGAAGACTCTTCACTTATTCAAAAACACCTCTCTAATTTGAAGTTTACCCTATTCATATCATTTTAAAATATCCCTTGCTGAAGAATGGATTAGTTGAATTCAACAATAGAGTGATCATTCACCTCTATCTTGTTCTTTGTCATTTTCTTTTCCCTATTTCAGTCAATGCATTCCTACAAAAATCTTCACAATACAAAGCATTTTATTTAATGTTTAAGATAACTTATTCTAAAGTTCTTAGATCCAGATGTTTATTCTTAAATTGTATTCAACATTTGTTTGATGAAAATTATTCGGAAAGCATGGAGAAAACAGTTAGGTTCTGCTGAGATTTGAACTCAGGATTTCCTGTTTACTAGAAAGGCGCTTTAACCACTAAGCCACAGCACCAACGTTAATACTAAGAAATGCATAAATTATTCATTGTTGATGATGAAAATGTGTTTCCTGTTATAAATTCTTCTTTATATGTATTGTAATCTTAAACAGGAAAACATACTCAATCACTACGCAAGTATTAATATGTTTTAATAAACAGGTACTCTTATAAAACCCAATTTCATTTCTTGAATTCTTTACAATTTTTTTTCATGAAGGTAATAATATTGCTCCAATCTAGGTAGACATTTCATCTACGTCTTTCTCATAGATATGTATTTTTTTCATTTTGCAATAACAGTATTCATTCTATAATCTTGAAAATACTTGTGTTTTTATAAGGTTTAAGATGATCTGTTCAACAGTAAGATGAATCAGACTTTTATATTTTAATTGTATCGGAATAAGACCTAATGAAAATGATTTGTTATATAACAATGAGAAAAGCAAGGCACTGCTGAGAGTTGAACTCAGGATCTCCTGTTTACTAGACAGGCGCTTTAACCAGCTAAGCAACAGCACCCACTTGATTCTTAAATTTGAAACACTTTTCTTTATGGTGTTCAAGAGAATATTGCTTTTTCACTTTCATATTCTTTTCTAAGTTCACACACTTCTCTACTCATAAACTTAAGATGAATGAAGACTCTTCACTTATTCAAAAACACCTCTCTAATTTGAAGTTTACCCTATTCATATCATTTTAAAATATACCTTGCTGAAGAATGGATTAGTTGAATTCAACAATAGAGTGATCATTCACCTCTATCTTGTTCTTTGTCATTTTCTTTTCCCTATTTCAATCAATGCATTCCTACAAAAATCTTCACAATACCAAGTATTTTATTTAATTTTTAGGATAACTTATTGTAAAGTTCATAGAACCAGATGTTTATACTTGAATTGTATTCATCACTTGTTTGATGAAAATTATTCGGAAAGCATGAAGAAAACAGTTAAATGCTGCTGAGATTTGAACTCAGGATTTCCTGTTTACGAGATAGGAGCTTTTACCACTAAGCCACAGCACCAACGGTAATATTAAAAAATGCATAAATAATTTATTGTTGATGATGAAAATGTGTTTTCTGCTATAAATTCTTCTTTATATGTATTGTAATCTTAAACACGAAAAGATACTCAATCACTACGCAAGGATTCATATATTTTAATAAACAGGTACTCTTATAAAACCCAATTTAATTTCTTGAATTCTTTACAATTTTTTTTCATGAAGGTAATAATATTGCTCCAATCTTGGTAGGCATTTCATCTACGTCTTTCTCATAGATATGTACTTTTTTTCATTTTGCAATAACAGTATTCATTCTATAATCTTGAAAATACCTAGGTTTTTAGAAGGTTAAAGGTGATCTGTTCAACAGTAAGATGAATCAGACTTTTATATTTTAATTGTATCGGAATAAGACCTAATGAAAATGATTTGTTATATAACAATGAGAAAATGCAAGGCACTGCTGAGAGATGAACTCAGGATCTCCTGTTTACTAGACAGGCGCTTTAACCAGCTAAGCCACAGCACCCACTTGATTCTTAAATTTGAAACACTTTTCTTTATGGTGTTCAAGAGAATATTGCTTTTTCACTTTCATATTCTTTTCTAAGTTCACACACTTCTTTACTCAAACACTTAAGATGAATGAAGACTCTTCACTTATTCAAAAACACCTCTCTAATTTGAAGTTTACCCTATTCATATCATTTTAAAATATACCTTGCTGAAGAATGGATTAGTTGAATTCAACAATAGAGTGATCATTCACCTCTATCTTGTTCTTTGTCATTTTCTTTTCCCTATTTCAGTCAATGCATTCCTACAAAAATCTTCACAATACCAAGCATTTTATTTAATTTTTAAGATAACTTATTCTAAAGTTCATAGAACCAGATGTTCATTCTTAAATTGTATTCAACATTTGTTTGATGAAAATTATTCGGAAAGCATGGAGAAAACATTTAGGTGCTGCTGAGATTTGAACTCAGGATTTCCTGTTTACGAGACAGGCGCTTTAACCACTAAGCCACAGCACCAACGTTAATAGTAAGAAATGCATACATAATTTATTGTTGATGATGAAAATGTGTTTCCTGCTATAAATTCTTCTTTATATGTATTGTAATCTTAAACACGAAAACATACTCAGTCACTATGCAAGTATTAATATGTTTTGATAAACAGGTACTCTTATAAAACTCAATTTCATTTCTTGAATTCTTTAAAAAAAATCATGAAGGTATTAATATTGCTCAAATCTAGGTAGAAATTTCATCTACGTCTTTCTCATAGATATGTATTTTTTTCATTTTGCAATAACAGTATTCATTCTATAATCTTGAAAATACTTGTGTTTTTATAAGGTTTAAGATGATCTGTTCAACAGTAAGATGAATCAGAGTTTTATATTTTAATTGTATCGGAATAAGACCTAATGAAAATGATTTGTTATATAACAATGAGAAAAGCAAGGCACTGCTTAGAGTTGAACTCAGGATCTCCTGTTTACTAGACAGGCGCTTTAACCAGCTAAGCCACAGCACCCACTTGATTCTTAAATTTGAAACACTTTTCTTTATGGTGTTCAAGAGAATATTGCTTTTTCACTTTCATATTCTTTTCTAAGTTCACACACTTCTCTACTCAAACACTTAAGATGAATGAAGACTCTTCACTTATTCAAAAACACCTCTCTAATTTGAAGTTTACCCTATTCATATCATTTTAAAATATCCCTTGCTGAAGAATGGATTAGTTGAATTCAACAATAGAGTGATCATTCACCTCTATCTTGTTCTTTGTCATTTTATTTTCACTATTTCAGTCAATGCATTCCTACAAAAATCTTCACAATACCAAGCATTTTATTTAATGTTTAAGATAACTTATTCTAAAGTTCATAGATCCAGATGTTTATTCTTAAATTGTATTCAACATTTGTTTGATGTAAATTATTCGGAAAGCATGGAGAAAACAGTTAGGTTCTGCTGAGATTTGAACTCAGGATTTCCTGTTTACGAGAAAGGCACTTTAACCACTAAGCCACAGCACCAACGGTAATAGTAAGAAATGAATAAATTATTCATTGTTGATGATGAAAATGTGTTTCCTGCTATAAATTCTTCTTTATATGTATTGTAATCTTAAACAGGAAAACATACTCAATCACTACGCAAGTATTAATATGTTTTAATAAACAGGTACTCTTATAAAACCCAATTTCATTTCTTGAATTCTTTACAATTTTTTTTCATGAAGGTAATAATATTACTCCAATCTAGGTAGACATTTCATCGACGTCTTTCTCATAGATATGTATTTTTTTCATTTTGCAATAACATTATTCATTCTATAATCTTGAAAATACTTGGGTTTTTATAAGGTTAAAGATGATCTGTTCAACAGTAAGATGAATTAGACTTTTATATTTTAATTGTATCGGAATAAGACCTAATGAAAATGATTTGTTATATATTACAATGAGAAAAGCAAGGCGCTGCTGAGATTTGAACTCAGGATCTCCTGTTTACTAGACAGGCACTTTAACAAGCTAAGCCACAGCACCCACTTGATTCTTAAATTTGAAACACTTTTCTTTATGGTGTTCAAGAGAATATTGCTTTTTCACTTTCATATTCTTTTCTAAGTTCACACACTTCTCTACTCAAACACTTTTTTTCAGTTCAAGAAGTCTTTATTCGATTAATTCATCATAAAAGACATAGATACAAGGTAACACAATAACATATATAAAAACAGTATTAAATCGTTGGTATCGAATGGCTTCTTGCAAAAGTATACAAAATTTAAAAGATTCAAATACAAATTACCACAGTAGTGCAGAATAAAACAATCTCGGCTAATTTAGGTTAATAAACCTACTTCTAATAATCCAGGCCCAGCCCAAAAACTTTGCTACCCCCACCACAATAATCGGATCCAAATTAGTTTTTAACAGTCTCAGGGCCTCAGCAGACGAGCGTGTACCTAGTTGGCTACAGACAGGTTTTAGCCACTTAGATCTGGGGGCTGAGTATTGGGGACACACAAACAACATATGAGATAGACTTTCCCCTGACCCTTGACAGTTTGCGCAAAACCCCTGACTAGCTTTTCCCCACTTGGTGGTGAAGTCCCCAATAGGGAGTGTGCCACATCTGAATTGGAAAAAGAGTTTCCGATCCAGGGGTTTGGTAATGATCTCCCAGTAGTTTTCTAACCTGGGAAGATCTTTGTGCACCAAAAATAAACCTGAAAGACTACTTGGGCTTGATTTTATAAAGGTATTGTGCATCACCCAGGCCCAATAGCACTCTTTGAGCTCATTTTTAGATGGAAAAGAGGCTGTCTCAGGTGACAACCACAGCTCAGAGAGGCCCAAAGATAGGAGAGTAGCCTTAAGATCTCTAAACCATCCTATTTTTAGTGCTCCCGGAGAGTTTTTTAACTCAAGGCAGGCTTCAGCATAGTGGTGTAGGACAGGGGTTGTCCACAGACGCCTCCAGAAGGAAATCGGTCGAAATCGTGCACAATCGACCACCGAATGGCACCCAAGGTCGTATAGTAGGGGAATTAAAGGTGTCGATTGTGGCAGACCAGTTGCCATCCTTAGAAATTTATTTTGAGAATGTTTCAGGGAGTCCAGGTTGCTACCTCCCCATAGCTCAGCACCATATAGCACTGCTGACAAAACCTTCCCACCATAGATCTTCATCAGCGGGGACATGGGTTTAGTAAAGGAGCTTTTATGTTCTTTAATCAATGCTCCCCCCAGCTGTTGATGTTTCAGGGTCAGGAGCTCGATCTGATGGGACCAATTGAGTGTGTCGCTAAATGAAACACCCAAATAAGTAAAATACTTGGTCTGCTCAAGGGGGGTATTCCCCATTAATACCCTAGCCTTGACCTGCTTGTGACCCCTCATGACCATAAATTTGGTCTTTGCAACGTTCACCTCTAGCTCATGCTCGCTGCAGAAACTCTCAAACCTCGACAGAGCAAGCTGTAATCCCTGCCTGGTTCTTGAAATCAAGAGAGTGTCGTCAGCGAACATGAGCAGAGGGATCTTCATGCCAGCCAAGCTTGGCGCATCTGTGGGGCAGCCCTCAAAATACTTGGTGACTCTGTTTATATATAAAGAGAACAGAGTTGGAGCCAAAACGCATCCCTGTCTGACCCCTTTCAGCACAGGAAACTTTTTGGTCACCTCACCAGGTTTTCCCCACCGTACATAGGCATAAGTCTCTGCATGAAGGTTGACAATGATACGAACTAAAGAGGGAGGCATACCCATTTCCAAAAGACTGTTCCAAAGCCCAACCCTTGGTACAAGATCAAACGCAGACCTAAGGTCTACGAAGGCCGCGTAGAGGTTACCTTTGCCAAGGGTGACCGTCTTCCAATGTAGAAGCATAAACCGAAAGGCCTGATCCAGAGTACTAACATGTGGTCTAAACCCTGCTTGGAGAGGAGTGAGTATATTGAATTCCTCAATCCAGGCCTGAACCCGGGAAAGGACAAGACGTGACACTATTTTTTGGACCGCGTCAATAAGGCTGATCGGCCGGTAGTTGGAAGGAACCGACCGATCACCCTTCTTGAAAATGGGCAAAATCTCAGCACCCGCCCATGAGACAGGCACCTTTGCTCCACTGGCCAGCGTGTTTGCCAGGAACAGTAGGTAGGGCACCCATAGGTCTTGGTCCTGTTGGAACAAATCCGCCGGGATACAATCCGGACCGGGAGCTTTGCCCCTAGGGATGGAATTCAAAACGTTTTCAACCTCTTTGGCTGAAAACACAAGGGTGTCAAAGGACAGCGGCCACCCAATAGGACTTTCCCAATCACTAAGGCACCTGAACTGATCCTCAAAATGGGACACCCATTTTTCTTGGTCGACAAAGGCTGGGCTCGGACGATCGTCCAAGGACTTACCCCATTTGAGGAGGTGCCAGAAATGCGTGAGATTTCTAGAACCGCAAGCCTCAACTAGAAGGGCCCAGCGTTCTTGATCCCAGGTCGCTTTGGCCCGCCTCTTGGCTATATTGTAGGCCTTCCTGGAAGATTTAATAAGAGCTGTGTCTCTAGATTTTAGAGCTTTGAACAGGTTTTGATGGGATGTACCACACTCATCATTGAACCAGTTCGCTGGCTTCCTCGGTTTCCCAATGCCCTTTTTAGCAACTATTTTAATAAATAGGGACTTAAGAGATGTGAACAGGCTGGCATGAATATCTAAGATTTTAGTAGATATTTGATTTGGGTCATCACATAGCTCAAATAATTTTAGGGAGTCAGAGACCAGAGATCTTATTTTGGTGCGAGCATCCACATCAACAGCAACCTTTGGCCACCGTACCCTCCTCAAGTCATTAGTTAATACCACGGCCTCTTGAACAGCGTTAGCGAGATGCACAGAGGGCTTGGAAAAACTAAAATCCTTGAGTTCCGCAAGGAGAGGTTCGTGGTCACTTTCAGGCCGAGGGCTGATTTCCATATCCAAAACTAAGGACCACAGAGTTACATCAACTAAGATATAGTCAATGCGACTACTAGATCTTCCATTAAAGAATGTTGGGTTGCCCAATCTGTCTGATCTGGTACGGCCGTTTAGGGCACGCAGTCCCCAATTCAGGCATAGGCCTTTAATAAAAGTGGCACTTTGAGACCATTTAGTGATCGGGGGAAGCTCCAATTGTGGAATACCCCAGGTCGAGTCCTCGTCCACCGATAACAACCCGTCATCCACACTTAGTGGTTCAAAGCAGGTGTTGAAATCACCCGTAACCACCATATGACCCTTTTGACGAGCTGAACCAAGGAATTCATCTAAAAGTAGTAGAGTAGATGAAACACGACCACCCTGAGTACCTCTTGCATACACATTAAACAGCAATATAACCAGTCCGCTATTAAGCTTCAGGCTAACAATGAGAATGTCAGGACAGTCTATGTGGATTTCTTTGGCAGAGACTCCTGCTAATTGGCGCACCCAAACAGTGAGACCCCCCATGGCCCTGCCTCTATGCCCTCTAACTGCAGGTTTGTTAAAGCTCAGATAACCTGGGAAGTATACTGGATGAGTTGACCAAGTCTCCTGAAAGGACCAGACATCACCTTGGCTGATGAAGTCTGCCCAATCAGGAATACAAATACAGGAATCCATACCCGCAACATTCCAGCAACCCAATAAAGTACCCTTGGGACGTGCCTGTACACCCGGAGCTGTAACAACTGCGGGGGGGGATCTACAGGGATGTTGAGAACCAACCATAGCAGCAACAACATCCACCGGAACCCCGTCATTAGGCGTCCTACAGACCCCGTCCCGAGGTGCCTGTGCTGGGAGTGGGCCAGTAGCAGAAACCACACAGGAGGGCAGAATTTCCTGAGACGGGGAGGTGGTATCCCGCCCAGTTGATGGAGCATGGACACCTTCTTCGCAACCAACAGCAGGAACTTTAACACATACAGTCTTACATTGAGGGGAGCATGAAAACAATCCTACCGAAGATATAAGCTGGGCATCTGTTCTGTACCCCCTAGTTTGTCAATCATTCGTTGACAGCCCAGAGAGTGGCTCATAAAGATTTCTCAGCGGGATATTCCACATATCCTTGGGATGGGGGGGCCTATTGGGATTAAAAAGAGCTGGAAATAGGCTGGGAGGCTGCAGAGCCTGTCTAAAAGCTAATGTGGGGGGGAACAAGGGATGCGGAGGATTATTGATAAAAGGCAATCCCATTGGTACAGCAGGGCCTGACTGCTGGATGTATGGCTTAGCCCAGCCCGGTGTTTGGGGGGGGCAGTTGTAGGTGGATTCAATGTAAGAGCGATACAAAGCTTCAGGGTTAAAGTGGGGAACATGAAAACTTGACGAAAAGTTGGACCATTTGGGTAGATTTTTGGCTTTGCTACCTCCACCAAGTTGACTTTTGTGTGGGTTAGTCAGGGTTTCAGGGTAAAAATATCCTAGGTTCCTTGTGGAAATCCCACCCTCGTTGTTCCCCACATACCAGTCAGAGAGATGAGATACAACCCTATGGTCTCTAAAGTTAATAATAATAATATCCCCTTCAATATCCTTGGGACGCACCCCAACCCACTTACATCTTCTAACCGTTACAATATCCCCGTTAAGGTTCGGAGGGAGGGGTCTATTTGTTTTTAACCAGAAAATGACTTTGTTCTTTAGACTTTCGTCATTTTCCCTGTCCCCTTCCTGTAAAGGTGGCACACCTGCCATAACAATAACAAAGTTTAAGGAATCAGGTGGCAGGTCGACAAACCTTTTCGAGGGTAGGGATTTCTTCTGTTTGCTATTTATGTCGGCAAGTTTGCCCATCCCATTCTTTTTTGCTGTTACTACCCTCTTTGGTAATGGTTTGGTAGTTGCTACACTGGGGGTAGCAGCCACAGGAGGTTGAGATAATGTAGAATTTGGAACCACTAACGTAGCTTTGCTAGATATGGAGACAGTTTTAGTTGAGTTGGAGGTAAGTGTTTTAGTGGAAGTGGACGTAGACTGACCAGTGGCCTTGGATGGTACACCTGCAGTATGGAATAGGCTAGCAGGGGTACTGGGGGGATTATTGATCTTAGCCATGCCTGAGGAATGGGATGATTCAAAGGACGCCACCAGGCGGTCCAATTTGTCCCCCATAACCCTTACACGTTCCAACAAGGGAAGCATGTAAGATTTAATGAGTTTCCCCAAGATGTCAACAGTCGCTTCATCCACCCCAATGGGCACTGACGCAGAAGGTATTGCAACAGGGGCAGTAGGCGAATATTGCTTTTTCACTTTCATATTCTTTTCTAAGTTCACACACTTCTCTACTCAAACACTTAAGATGAATGAAGACTCTTCACTTATTCAAAAACACCTCTCTAATTTGAAGCTTACCCTATTCATATCATTTTAAAATATACCTTGCTGAAGAATGGATTAGTTGAATTCAACAATAGAGTGATCATTCACCTGTATCTTTTTCTTTGTCATTTTCTTTTCCCTATTTCAGTCAATGCATTCCTACAAAAATCTTCTCAATACCAAGCATTTTATTTAATTTTTAAGATAACTTATTCTAAAGTTCATAGAACCAGATGTTTATTCTTAAATTGTATTCAACATTTGTTTGATGAAAATTATTCGGAAAGCATGGAGAAAACAGTTAGGTGCTGTTGAGATTTGAACTCAGGATTTCCTGTTTACGAGACAGGCGCTTTAACCACTAAGCCACAGCACCAACGTTAATAGTAAGAAATGCATACATAATTTATTGTTGATGATGAAAATGTGTTTCCTGCTATAAATTCTTCTTTATATGTATTCTAATCTTAAACACGAAAACATACTTAATCTCTACGCAAGTATTAATATGTTTTAATAAACAGGTACTCTTATAAAACTCAATTTCATTTCTTGAATTCTTTAAAAAAAAATCATGAAGGTATTAATATTGCTCAAATCTAGGTAGAAATTTCATCTACGTCTTTCTCATAGATATGTATTTTTTTCATTTGGCAATAACAGTATTCATTCTATAATCTTGAAAATACTTGTGTTTTTATAAGGTTTAAGATGATCTGTTCAACAGTAAGATGAATCAGACTTTTATATTTTAATTGTATCAGAATAAGACCTAATGAAAATGATTTGTTATATAACAATGAGAAAAACAAGGCACTGCTGTGAGTTGAACTCAGGATCTCCTGTTTACTAGACAGGCGCTTTAACCAGCTAAGCCACAGCACCCACTTGATTCTTAAATTTGAAACACTTTTCTTTATGGTGTTCAAGCGAATATTGCTTTTTCACTTTCATATTCTTTTCTAAGTTCACACACTTCTCTACTCAAACACTTAAGATGAATGAAGACTCTTCACTTATTCAAAAACACCTCTCTAATTTGAAGTTTACCCTATTCATATCATTTTAAAATATACCTTGCTGAAGAATGGATTAGTTGAATTCAACAATAGAGTGATCATTCACCTCTATCTTGTTCTTTGTCATTTTCTTTTCCCTATTTCAATCAATGCATTCCTACAAAAATCTTCACAATACCAAGTATTTTATTTAATTTTTAAGATAACTTATTCTAAAGTTCATAGAACCAGATGTTTATACTTGAATTGTATTCATCACTTGTTTGATGAAAATTATTCGGAAAGCATGAAGAAAACAGTTAAATGCTGCTAAGATTTGAACTCAGGATTTCCTGTTTACGAGATAGGAGCTTTAACCACTAAGCCACAGCACCAACAGCAATAGTAAAAAATGCATAAAGAATTTATTGTTAATGATGAAAATGTGTTTTCTGCTATAAATTCTTCTTTATATGTATTGTAATCTTAAACACGAAAAGATACTCAATCACTACGCAAGGATTAATATGTTTTAATAAACAGGTACTCCTATAAAACCCAATTTCATTTCTTGAATTCATTACAATTTTTTTTCATGAAGGTAATAATATTGCTCCAATCTAGGTAGACATTTCATCTATGTCTTTCTCATAGATATGTATTTTTTTCATTTGGCAATAACAGTATTCATTCTATAATCTTGAAAATACTTGTGTTTTTATAAGGTTTAAGATGATCTGTTCAACAGTAAGATGAATCAGACTTTTATATTTTAATTGTATCGGAATAAGACCTAATTAAAATGATTTGTTATATAACAATGAGAAAAGCAAGGCACTGCTGTGAGTTGAACTCAGGATCTCCTGTTTACTAGACAGGCGCTTTAACCAGTTAAGCCACAGCACCCACTTGATTCTTAATTTTGAAACACTTTTCTTTATGGTGTTCAAGCGAATATTGCTTTTTCACTTTCATATTCTTTTCTAAGTTCACACACTTCTCTACTCAAACACTTAAGATGAATGAAGACTCTTCACTTATTCAAAAACACCTCTCTAATTTGAAGTTTACCCTATTCATATCATTTTAAAATATACCTTGCTGAAGAATGGATTAGTTGAATTCAACAATAGAGTGATCATTCACCTCTATCTTGTTCTTTGTCATTTTCTTTTCCCTATTTCAATCAATGCATTCCTACAAAAATCTTCACAATACCAAGTATTTTATTTAATTTTTAAGATAACTTATTCTAAAGTTCATAGAACCAGATGTTTATACTTGACTTGTATTCATCACTTGTTTGATGAAAATTATTCGGAAAGCATGAAGAAAACAGGTAAATGCTGCTAAGATTTGAACTCAGGATTTCCTGTTTACGAGATAGGAGCTTTAACCACTAAGCCACAGCACCAACAGCAATAGTAAAAAATGCATAAAGAATTTATTGTTAATGATGAAAATGTGTTTTCTGCTATAAATTCTTCTTTATATGTATTGTAATCTTAAACACGAAAAGATACTCAATCACTACGCAAGGATTAATATGTTTTAATAAACAGGTACTCCTATAAAACCCAATTTCATTTCTTGAATTCATTACAATTTTTTTTCATGAAGGTAATAATATTGCTCCAATCTAGGTAGACATTTCATCTACGTCTTTCTCATAGATATGTATTTTTTTCATTTGGCAATAACAGTATTCATTCTATAATCTTGAAAATACTTGTGTTTTTATAAGGTTTAAGATGATCTGTTCAACAGTAAGATGAATCAGACTTTTATATTTTAATTGTATCGGAATAAGACCTAATGAAAATGATTTGTTATATAACAATGAGAAAAGCAAGGCACTGCTGTGAGTTGAACTCAGGATCTCCTGTTTACTAGACAGTCGCTTTAACCAGCTAAGCCACAGCACCCACTTGATTCTTAAATTTGAAACACTTTTCTTTATGGTGTTCAAGCGAATATTGCTTTTTCACTTTCATATTCTTTTCTAAGTTCACACACTTCTCTACTCAAACACTTAAGATGAATGAAGACTCTTCACTTATTCAAAAACACCTCTCTAATTTGAAGTTTACCCTATTCATATCATTTTAAAATATACCTTGCTGAAGAATGGATTAGTTGAATTCAACAATAGAGTGATCATTCACCTCTATCTTGTTCTTTGTCATTTTCTTTTCCCTATTTCAATCAATGCATTCCTACAAAAATCTTCACAATACCAAGTATTTTATTTAATTTTTAAGATAACTTATTCTAAAGTTCATAGAACCAGATGTTTATACTTGAATTGTATTCATCACTTGTTTGATGAAAATTATTCGGAAAGCATGAAGAAAACAGTTAAATGCTGCTAAGATTTGAACTCAGGATTTCCTGTTTACGAGATAGGAGCTTTAACCACTAAGCCACAGCACCAACAGCAATAGTAAAAAATGCATAAAGAATTTATTGTTAATGATGAAAATGTGTTTTCTGCTATAAATTCTTCTTTATATGTATTGTAATCTTAAACACGAAAAGATACTCAATCACTACGCAAGGATTAATATGTTTTAATAAACAGGTACTCCTATAAAACCCAATTTCATTTCTTGAATTCATTACAATTTTTTTTCATGAAGGTAATAATATTGCTCCAATCTAGGTAGACATTTCATCTACGTCTTTCTCATAGATATGTATTTTTTTCATTTTGCAATAACAGTATTCATTCTATAATCTTGAAAATACTTGGGTTTTTATAAGGTTAAAGATGATCTGTTCAACAGTAAGATGAATCAGACTTTTATATTTTAATCGTATCGGAATAAGACCTAATGAAAATGATTTGTTATATAACAATGAGAAAAGCAAGGCACTGCTGAGAGTTGAACTCAGGATCTCCTGTAGACAGGCGCTTTAACCAGCTAAGCCACAGCACCCACTTGATTCTTTATTTTGAAACACTTTTCTTTATGGTGTTCAAGAGAATATTGCTTTTTCACTTTCATATTCTTTTCTAAGTTCACACACTTCTCTACTCAAACACTTAAGATGAATGAAGACTCTTCACTTATTCAAAAACACCTCTCTAATTTGAAGTTTACCCTATTCATATCATTTTAAAATATACCTTGCTGAAGAATGGATTAGTTGAATTCAACAATAGAGTGATCATTCACCTCTATCTTGTTCTTTGTCATTTTCTTTTCCCTATTTCAGTCAATGCATTCCTACAAAAATCTTCACAATACCAAGCATTTTATTTAATGTTTAAGATACCTTATTCTAAAGTTCATAGAACCAGATGTTTATTCTTAAATTGTATTCAACATTTGTTTGATGTAAATTATTCGGAAAGCATAGAGAAAACAGTTGGGTTCTGCTGAGATTTGAACTCAGGATTTCCTGTTTACGAGACAGGCGCTTTAACCACTAAGCCACAGCACCAACGTTAACAGTAAGAAATGCATAAATTAATCATTGTTGATGATGAAAATGTGTTTCCTGCTATAAATTCTTCTTTATATGTATTGTAATCTTAAACAGGAAAACATACTCAATCACTACACAAGTATTAATATGTTTTAATAAACAGGTACTCTTATAAAACCCAATTTCATTTCTTGAATTCTTTACAATTTTTTTTCATGAATGTAATAATATTGCTCCAATCTAGGTAGACATTTCATCTACGTCTCTCTCATAGATATGTATTTTTTTCATTTTGCAATAACATTATTCATTCTATAATCTTGAAAATACTTGGGTTTTTATAAGGTTAAAGATGATCTGTTCAACAGTAAGATGAATCAGACTTTTATATTTTAATTGTATCGGAATAAGACCTAATGAAAATGATTTGTTATATATTACAATGAGAAAAGCAAGGCGCTGCTGAGATTTGAACTCAGGATCTCCTATTTACTAGACAGGCGCTTTAACCAGCTAAGCCACAGCACCCACTTGATTCTTAAATTTGAAACACTTTTCTTT
The DNA here is from genome assembly GCF_964263255.1 of Lissotriton vulgaris. Lineage (NCBI taxonomy): Eukaryota > Metazoa > Chordata > Amphibia > Caudata > Salamandridae > Lissotriton > Lissotriton vulgaris. Next base: position 444,696,174 of record NC_141700.1, read on the forward strand.
ATGGTGTTCAAGAGAATATTGCTTTTTCACTTTCATATTCTTTTCTAAGTTCACACACTTCTCTACTCAAACACTTAAGATGAATGAAGACTCTTCACTTATTCAAAAACACCTCTCTAATTTGAAGCTTACCCTATTCATATCATTTTAAAATATACCTTGCTGAAGAATGGATTAGTTGAATTCAACAATAGAGTGATCATTCACCTGTATCTTGTTCTTTGTCATTTTCTTTTCCCTATTTCAGTCAATGCATTCCTACAAAAATCTTCTCAATACCAAGCATTTTATTTAATTTTTAAGATAACTTATTCTAAAGTTCATAGAACCAGATGTTTATTCTTAAATTGTATTCAACATTTGTTTGATGAAAATTATTCGGAAAGCATGGAGAAAACAGTTAGGTGCTGTTGAGATTTGAACTCAGTATTTCCTGTTTATGAGACAGGCGCTTTAACCACTAAGCCACAGCACCAACGTTAATAGTAAGAAATGCATACATAATTTATTGTTGATGATGAAAATGTGTTTCCTGCTATAAATTCTTCTTTATATGTATTGTAATCTTAAACACGAAAACATACTCAATCACTACGCAAGTATTAATATGTTTTAATAAACAGGTACTCTTATAAAACCCAATTTCATTTCTTGAATTCTTTACAATTTTTTTTCATAAAGGTAATAATATTACTCCAATCTAGGTAGACATTTCATCTACGTCTTTCTCATAGATATGTATTTTTTTTATTTGGCAATAACAGTATTCATTCTATAATCTTGAAAATACTTGTGTTTTTATAAGGTTTAAGATGATCTGTTCAACAGTAAGATGAATCAGACTTTTATATTTTAATTGTATCGGAATAAGACCTAATGAAAATGATTTGTTATATAACAATGAGAAAAGCAAGGCACTGCTGAGAGTTGAACTCAGGATCTCCTGTTTACTAGACAGGCGCTTTAACCAGCTAAGCCACAGCACCCACTTGATTATTAAATTTGAAACACTTTTCTTTATGGTGTTCAAGAGAATATTGCTTTTTCACTTTCATATTCTTTTCTAAGTTCACACACTTCTCTACTCAAACACTTAAGATGAATGAAGACTCTTCACTTATTCAAAAACACCTCTCTAATTTGAAGTTTATCCTATTCATATCATTTTAAAATATAGCTTGCTGAAGAATGGATTAGTTGAATTCAACAATAGAGTGATCATTCACCTCTATCTTGTTCTTTGTCATTTTCTTTTCCCTATTTCAATCAATGCATTCCTACAAAAATCTTCACAATACTAAGTATTTTATTTAATTTTTAAGATAACTTATTCTAAAGTTCATAGAACCAGATGTTTATACTTAAATTGTATTCAACACTTGTTTGATGAAAATTATTCGTAAAGCATGAAGAAAACAGTTAAATGCTGCTGAGATTTGAACTCAGGATTTCCTGTTTACGAGATAGGAGCTTTAACCACTAAGCCACAGCACCAACGGTAATAGTAAAAAATGCATAAATAATTTATTGTTGATGATGAAAATGTGTTTTCTGCTATAAATTCTTCTTTATATGTATTGTAATCTTAAACACGAAAAGATACTCAATCACTACGCAAGGATTCATATGTTTTAATAAACAGGTACTCTTATAAAACCCAATTTCATTTCTTGAATTCTTTACAATTTTTTTTCATGAGCGTAATGATATTGCTCCAATCTTGGTAGACATTTCATCTACGTCTTTCTCATAGATATGTATTTTTTCATTTTGCAATAACAGTATTCATTCTATAATCTTGAAAATACTTGGGTTTTTATAAGGTTAAAGATGATCTGTTCAACAGTAAGATGAATCAGACTTTTATATTTAAATTGTATCGGAATAAGACCTAATGAAAATGATTTGTTATATAACAATGAGAAAATGCAAGGCACTGCTGAGAGATGAACTCAGGATCTCCTGTTTACTAGACAGGCACTTTAACCAGCTAAGCCACAGCACCCACTTGATTCTTAAATTTGAAACACTTTTCTTTTTGGTGTTCAAGAGAATATTGCTTTTTCACTTTCATATTCTTTTCTAAGTTCACACACTTCTCTACTCAAACACTTAAGATGAATGAAGACTCTTCACTTATTCAAAAACACCTCTCTAATTTGAAGTTTACCCTATTCATATCATTTTAAAATATCCCTTGCTGAAGAATGGATTAGTTGAATTCAACAATAGAGTGATCATTCACCTCTATCTTGTTCTTTGTCATTTTCTTTTCCCTATTTCAGTCAATGCATTCCTACAAAAATCTTCACAATACAAAGCATTTTATTTAATGTTTAAGATAACTTATTCTAAAGTTCATAGATCCAGATGTTTATTCTTAAATTGTATTCAACATTTGTTTGATGAAAATTATTCGGAAAGCATGGAGAAAACAGTTAGGTTCTGCTGAGATTTGAACTCAGGATTTCCTGTTTACGAGAAAGGCGCTTTAACCACTAAGCCACAGCACCAACGTTAATAGATAGAAATGCATAAATTATTCATTGTTGATGATGAAAATGTGTTTCCTGCTATAAATTCTTCTTTATATGTATTGTAATCTTAAACAGGAAAACATACTCAATCACTACGCAAGTATTAATATGTTTTAATAAACAGGTACTCTTATAAAACCCAATTTCATTTCTTGAATTCTTTACAATTTTTTTTCATGAAGGTAATAATATTACTCCAATCTAGGTAGACATTTCATCGACGTCTTTCTCATACATATGTATTTTTTTCATTTTGCAATAACATTATTCATTCTATAATCTTGAAAATACTTGGGTTTTTATAAGGTTAAAGATGATCTGTTCAACAGTAAGATGAATCAGACTTTTATATTTTAATTGTATCGGAATAAGACCTAATGAAAATGATTTGTTATATATTACAATGAGAAAAGCAAGGCGCTGCTGAGATTTGAACTCAGGATCTCCTGTTTACTAGACAGGCGCTTTAACCAGCTAAGCCACAGCACCCACTTGATTCTTAAATTTGAAACACTTTTCTTTATGGTGTTCAAGAGAATATTGCTTTTTCACTTTCATATTCTTTTCTAAGTTCACACACTTCTCTACTCAAACACTTAAGATGAATGAAGACTCTTCACTTATTCAAAAACACCTCTCTAATTTGAAGCTTACCCTATTCATATCATTTTAAAATATACCTTGCTGAAGAATGGATTAGTTGAATTCAACAATAGAGTGATCATGGAAAGGGGCGACCACTCGGTCCCCCCGAACGTATGGCAGAGTGCCACGATCCCCCCGGGAAGCCATCTTGGGCGGGAGGCGAGTCTCGGCTGGTATGCCCGAAGCGGCGTAGCCGGGGCGCGCCTTTTCCCGCCCTAGAGTGGGCTGGCCTAGACACTGACGCGGCTGGCCACGCCCTCGGGGCAGGCAGGGGCGGGTTTACGCCCGCCCTGAAGACGGATAAAAGGGGACGCAAGACCAGAAGGCATCCCCTTGTTCCTGTGCTCTGAAGCTGCACCTCCTCGCTGCACGTGAGCTCGAGACGGAACGAAGAGCCAATTTTGAGCGTTGTAATCTTTCTTTTGTCTTACAGATACTCTGTCGGAGAAATGCCCAAGAAAGGCGGGAAGAGAATGACGACTGAACAGATGGTTCGGGTCCTCATGAAGGAGATGGCCGAGCTGAAGAAGCGGGTGGCGGAGAGAGACGGGGAAGGGGGGCCGGAACGTCCGTCGGCTGGAGCAGCTCCAGGAGGGAGAGCCAAGAGGCCAAGGAGGGGACCGGCTGGGGGAGACGTCCCGGTTCCCTGTACCCCGCTCGAAGCGCCAACCCCAGTACCGGCGGAGGGGAACCCGATTCCCATGGTGGTCACCCCGGTGTCCAATGAAGATATGCCGCCCGAGCTGGCAGCACAACTTGCAGCGTGGTTGGGCGAAAGTAGTGAGGGCGCCACGGCTGCCGAGGCGCAGGCGCTGATGAAGCAATTGCGCGAGAAACGGGATGCAGCCAAGGTGTCCGCGCCGGTTGCAGTAGTTGACAAGCCACAAGGGACGATTGTGACCGCAGAGGCAGCGTCCGGTGCAGGTAAGCGGCCATTGCCGATTGCGAGGGATGAGTCAGCACCCTCTCGTAGAGAAAGGTTGGGTCAACATGTGCCTTTGGCAATTAAGGAGAAGATTTGGGCGGGGGAATATGTGAACATCTTCTCGTTGCTTGTTGATCATTATGAGGTGGAGCATGTTAAGGGTCAGAAAGACCTCATGCATCCGAGTGTTTGGCGCGCAAAAATGGCCGCCTTTAAAGTGAATGAAAATATTGGCAATTGGGGCAATGCATGGGGAATCTTTACGTCGATCTTGGGGGAACGTAGGCCCGAGTTGCTTTCCGAGTTGCCGACCTATCAGTCGCGAATCATGGGGTACTCGACATCATACCAGGGTAACCATTGGTTCTGCTACGATAATCTTTTTAGAAAGGCTAAAGAGCATAATAAAAGCTTAACCTGGGATTGTTATGATTCTTTGACATGGGATAAAATGAAGGAGACAGGTATGTTGAAAATGCCATTGGTAGGAAGTAATGTTGGCGAATCCTCCCGCCAATATGGGGGGACGCCCTTTCGTTCAAGTACGGGTACCGACGATTACTCGAGACCTGCCGGCAATACAGGAAAAAGGGGGTTATGCTTTAATTTCAACAGAGGTAAATGTACTAGGCCCCAGGGATCGTGTAAATTTAAACATGAATGTAGTGGGTGCGGGTCGCCCCATCCTGAGTCCACGTGCAGAGCCAAAACGGGTGATCACGGGGGGAGAGGAGGCGCCAAACAGGTCTAACATAGTCCGAGGGGCGCCTTTACCTACCCCGATTGATACCTTGGCGATGATTCCCTGGCTCAGTGAATACCCGGATCGTACTTCTGCTGGGGTGCTGCGGAACGGATTTTCGTACGGTTTCCGCATCCCGGTAGGGGACTTTCAGGGTGTGGAGAAGTGTAAAAATCAACTTTCGGTCCTGCAGCATACGACCGTGGTACAGGATAAGATCCGGAAAGAGGTTACTCAAGGTCGGGTCGCCGGCCCGTTTAGTGTACCCCCGGTGCAGGATTTTGTTTGTTCTCCTTTAGGGGTGGTCCCCAAGAAGGACCCGGGTGAGTTCCGATTGATTCACAATTTATCAGCTCCACGTGGTTTTTCTGTAAACGATGCAATAGATCCGGAAGTATGTTCGGTGCGGTACGCATCCTTCGATGAGGCCGTAGCCATTTTGAATCGCCTGGGGCCCGGGGCGCTGATGGCGAAGTCAGATATCGAGTCAGCGTTCCGATTGCTCCCGGTACACCCAGACGACCAGCGTCTCCTGGGTTTCATGTTTCAGGGTTATTATTACATGGATAGGTGTATGCCGATGGGGTGCTCTATATCTTGTGCCTATTTCGAGAAATTCAGTAGTTTTCTACAATGGGTCTTCACAAAGAAGACGGGTTTCCAACATGTAATGCATTACCTTGATGATTTTCTGTTCCTTGGAGCAGCCGGGGATCTTGAATGTGGCCGGGCCTTGGCCGAATTTTGTATGTTAATGAAGCAGTTTGGTGTGCCATTGGCACCAGGTAAGACGGTGGGTCCTGCGACTTGCCTCGAGTTTCTGGGGATCGAGTTAGACTCCAGTGAGGGTTGTTTTCGTTTGCCAGCTGACAAAGTGTTGAAGTTCAGGGCAGCCCTGCGAGTGTGTATAAATGGATCTAAAGTTACGCTGCATCAATTACAGCAGTTGGTGGGACAGTTGAATTTTGCCCTGAGGGTTATACCAATGGCCCGCCCCTTCTCCCGTTCAATTGCCCAAGCTATGGTCGGCCTAAAGGAGGGCCATCATCGCACGAGACTATCGGCTGAGGTCCGCCAGGACATGCGCATTTGGTTAGCATTCCTGGCGGACTTTAATGGTCGAGTCGTCTGGAACAAACCAGCCGTGTCCTCGGAAGAGCTGGGGCTATGGACAGATTCAGCAGGTAGCATAGGTTTTGGTGCCATCTTCGGCACAAAATGGTCGGCACAAAGGTGGCCGACATGGTGGCATGACAATGGTCTGACAAGTAATATTGCTTTCCTTGAACTTTTCCCCATTTTGGTGGCCCTGAGAACCTGGCCCGAAGGGTTCAAAGATCACTCTGTGATATTTTGGTCTGACAATATGACCGTGGTCGAGTGCATCAATAGCCAGGCTGCACGATGTAAACTGATTTTAAGACTGCTCAAAGAAATTGTTTTACTGTGTATGCAACTGAATGTGCTATTCAGAGCAAAACATGTCCCGGGGGTAATGAATCAGGCGGCTGATGCACTGTCTCGTTTTCATATGCAGGCTTTCTCGGGATTCCTTCCCACAGCGGACCCAGAGCCGGCACCCTTTCCCGAAGCTCTCTGGTCTCTCGGTGCCCCGAACTTCGTCACCTCGTGGGAGAGAGTCTAGCACCAAGGACGAGGAAGGCATATGAAGGGGCGTTTCGGTCCTATTTAGCCTTTTTGGGGACCGATAGAGAGGGGCTTTGGGGCCACGAGGAATGGGTAGTGAATTTTCTGATGTCCTTACGTAGGGCTGGGAAATCGGTGGCTACGGCCCAGAGGCATCGTGCTGCCATTTCCTTTGTTGCCAGGGCTCATGGTATCCAGGACCCGACAGCGTCTTTCGTGGTACAGAAAGCGCTGCGTGGGTGGCAACGCCTTGAGGGTCGCAGAGTAGATGAGAGGCGCCCGATAGGTTTGGATAGGTTGGCCCAGTTGTTGGCCACACTCCCTTCCACATGTTCATCTCAGTTTGAGACAGTGTTGTTCCGAGCCGCTTTTACGCTGGCATTTCATGGGGCGATGCGGGTAAGCGAACTAGTGGCAAGGAACAAACAGGATGTAACAGGGGGTTTGTGCCAGGAACACGTTCAGATCAGAGGAGAGACAATGACTGTCTCCTTTGTCAGGTCCAAGACCGATCAAGGTGGGATGGGTGACTGCATAATCATACGCAGGATTCCCGGGTCCTCCATGTGTCCGGTAAAGTGTTTAGAAGGCTACCTAGCACGAAGGGTGGCATCATGGGGGGGGACCTTGTTGAGACACGCGGACGCCACCCCACTGACGAAATTTCAGTTTCAGCGGGTGCTTGCGATGTCAATTGCCGCTGCGGGCTTGAACCCGGGCGAGTTTGGGACCCATTCCTTTCGGATAGGGGCTGCTACAGAAGCTACAGCTAGGGGTCTTAATGTTGAACAAGTGAAACGAGTGGGGCGTTGGTCCTCCAATTGTTATAAGAGGTATGTGCGGTTGCACATGTTGTGAAGCTGTAATGATGTACTCACGCCTCTTGTTTTTGTTTGATTTTCAGTTGCGCAAGCCTACGAGGCGGGGCGGACTATGCAGTCGACCCAACACCGGGCCAGCGGTCAGACATCACCGGCTGTGAAAAAGGAGGTGTGGGTCGTGGGCCACTCATACGTGAGGCGTGCCGCGGACGTATTCAAAGCAGGTGACATGATTCACGTAGCTGGGGAATACGGGTACAGGGTGTCCTTCTACGGAAGAGGCGGTCTCTGTATTGACCAGTTTCAAACATTTTTCGAGGGTTTGTTAGGGCGGACGAGGTCACCGCCGTCTATAGTCATAGTACATCTAGGGGGCAATGATTTAGTCACCACCGGTAGACGACTTCTCCTGGAGGCAATGCTTTTCACTGTAAGTTGGTTGGCGAGGAGAGTTCCGGGGTGCATAATTGCGTGGTCCCATATGATCCCACGAAAGGTGTGGCGAGGGGCTATTTCTATTCCTGCTTTGAATCATTCTGTTAGAAAGCTTAATAACAAAGTGAGTAGGGTGTTCCGTTCCAGGACATTGCATTCTATTTCGCATGGCTGTATTAATGATGACAGTATGTATTTGGGGGATGGTGTGCATTTGTCTCGGGTGGGGAATGAGTTACTCATAGGAGACTTCTTAGCATGGTTAAAAACGTTAAAACATGACCTTTAGGTAGGAGCTTTGTGGGGGGTCCGGATAGCCGGTCAACTATCCGGCCTGTGGCGGTAAGGTCATGATCGGTGAGCACTAATTGGAAGATCCCTATGAGTGGGCGTCACCCAACACGGATGGGAGCGCTCGGGAGAGGTGGCCATTGGCCCCTCAACGGGGAGGCGGTCCCTTCTAAGGATGGGTCGCCGAAAGAAAAGGAAAGGCGGTCAAGGCCCCTTCCTGTGTAGGAGGGGTTACAGCCCCCTCCTGGGGAATTTCCCGGGGCCAGTGACGTCTGCGACGGCAGATGTGGTAAGTTGTGCGGGGTTTGGGGGGAGGTCTACGCTACCTTCTAGATACCTCACACGAGTCCTCGAACGACCTTTAAATGGCGTCGAGTTTATTGGTGCCCCCGTCAAGTCAAGGGAAATTGGTAGTTGCACTTGAGGTACGCCTCAGTCCTGTCGCCCCTCCCAAGTGGGGGGGGTATTTCTGGTTAGGGATCTTGACACCGGTTACGACCTTGCCGTTGGCCCTTAAACGTTAGGATGTACAATTTCAAAATTTCAAGTCAATGTTTTGTAGGATGTTAGTTCGGCTAGGAGAACCTCTGTATTAGAGAATCTGTTAAGGTTAGCCAAACATCGCAATGTGGTAATGAAATTGTACATTAATATGAAACTGTTGATTTAATGTTTTAATTTTGTTTTAATAAATACGGCCGGGAGGGTCACTCCCTCCCTCTTCCAAAAACTTCAAGAGCTGTTTCCGGTTTCCCTCCTTTGGGGATTGTGTTGAGAGGGGGTGACGGGTATCTCAGCCATATGGAAAGGGGCGACCACTCGGTCCCCCCGAACGTATGGCAGAGTGCCACGATCCCCCCGGGAAGCCATCTTGGGCGGGAGGCGAGTCTCGGCTGGTATGCCCAAAGCGGCGTAGCCGGGGCGCGCCTTTTCCCGCCCTAGAGTGGGCTGGCCTAGACACTGACGCGGCTGGCCACGCCCTCGGGGCAGGCAGGGGCGGGTTTACGCCCGCCCTGAAGACGGATAAAAGGGGACGCAAGACCAGAAGGCATCCTCTTGTTCCTGTGCTCTGAAGCTGCACCTCCTCGCTGCACGTGAGCTCGAGACGGAACAAAGAGCCAATTTTGACCCACCCACCAGCCCCTGAAGACAGCCAGTTGTTTTGAATAAAGATTGATGGTTAATGCTAATTTCATTTACAGGTTGTGGTATTATCGTGTTGATTTTGGTGTGTAATAAAGAAATGGTCTAATTTTTGTATGTTTTGTGATTAAAAGAAATCCGGCTTTAGTGTTCACTTATAAGCATGCTTTTAATACGGCATAGTAGCCAATGTATTCTTAGTCCGGTAGGTTAGTTAGCATTGTCGTATTTATTTTGGTCGGGCGGTAAGGTCATGATCGGTGAGCACTAATTGGAAGATCCCTATGAGTGGACGTCACCCAACACGGATGGGAGCGCTCGGGAGAGGTGGCCATTGGCCCCTCAACGGGGAGGCGGTCCCTTCTAAGGATGGGTCGCCGAAAGAAAAGGAAAGGCGGTCAAGGCCCCTTCCTGTGTAGGAGGGGTTACAGCCCCCTCCTGGGGAATTTCCCGGGGCCAGTGACGTCTGCGACGGCAGATGTGGTAAGTTGTGCGGGGTTTGGGGGGAGGTCTACGCTACCTTCTAGATACCTCACACGAGTCCTCGAACGACCTTTAAATGGCGTCGAGTTTATTGGTGCCCCCGTCAAGTCAAGGGAAATTGGTAGTTGCACTTGAGGTACGCCTCAGTCCTGTCGCCCCTCCCAAGTGGGGGGGGTATTTCTGGTTAGGGATCTTGACACCGGTTACGACCTTGCCGTTGGCCCTTAAACGTTAGGATGTACAATTTCAAAATTTCAAGTCAATGTTTTGTAGGATGTTAGTTCGGCTAGGAGAACCTCTGTATTAGAGAATCTGTTAAGGTTAGCCAAACATCGCAATGTGGTAATGAAATTGTACATTAATATGAAACTGTTGATTTAATGTTTTAATTTTGTTTTAATAAATACGGCCGGGAGGGTCACTCCCTCCCTCTTCCAAAAACTTCAAGAGCTGTTTCCGGTTTCCCTCCTTTGGGGATTGTGTTGAGAGGGGGTGACGGGTATCTCAGCCATATTCACCTGTATCTTGTTCTTTGTCATTTTCTTTTCCCTATTTCAGTCAATGCATTCCTACAAAAATCTTCTCAATACCAAGCATTTTATTTAATTTTTAAGATAACTTATTCTAAAGTTCATAGAACCAGATGTTTATTCTTAAATTGTATTCAACATTTGTTTGATGAAAATTATTCGGAAAGCATGGAGAAAACAGTTAGGTGCTGTTGAGATTTGAACTCAGGATTTCCTGTTTACGAGACAGGCGCTTTAACCACTAAGCCACAGCACCAACGTTAATAGTAAGAAATGCATACATAATTTATTATTGATGATGAAAATGTGTTTCCTGCTATAAATTCTTCTTTATATGTATTGTAATCTTAAACACGAAAACATACTCAATCACTACGCAAGTATTAATATGTTTTAATAAACAGGTACTCTTATAAAACTCAATTTCATTTCTTGAATTCTTTAAAAAAAAAAATCATGAAGGTTTTAATATTGCTCAAATCTAGGTAGAAATTTCATCTACGTCTTTCTCATAGATATGTATTTTTTTATTTGGCAATAACAGTATTCATTCTATATTCCTGAAAATACTTGTGTTTTTATAAGGTTTAAGATGATCTGTTCAACAGTAAGATGAATCAGACTTTTATATTTTAATTGTATCGGAATAAGACCTAATGAAAATGATTTGTTATATAACAATGAGAAAAGCAAGGCACTGCTGAGAGTTGAACTCAGGATCTCCTGTTTACTAGACAGGCGCTTTAACCAGCTAAGCCACAGCACCCACTTGATTATTAAATTTGAAACACTTTTCTTTATGGTGTTCAAGAGAATATTGCTTTTTCACTTTCATATTCTTTTCTAAGTTCACACACTTCTCTACTCAAACACTTAAGATGAATGAAGACTCTTCACTTATTCAAAAACACCTCTCTAATTTGAAGTTTACCCTATTCATATCATTTTAAAATATACCTTGCTGAAGAATGGATTAGTTGAATTCAACAATAGAGTGATCATTCACCTCTATCTTGTTCTTTGTCATTTTCTTTTCCCTATTTCAATCAATGCATTCCTACAAAAATCTTCACAATACCAAGTATTTTATTTAATTTTTAAGATAACTTATTCTAAAGTTCATAGAACCAATTGTTTATACTTAAATTGTATTCAACACTTGTTTGATGAAAGTTATTCGGAAAGCATGAAGAAAACAGTTAAATGCTGCTGAGATTTGAACTCAGGATTTCCTGTTTACGAGATAGGAGCTTTAACCACTAAGCCACTGCACCAACGGTAATAGTAAAAAATGCATAAATAATTTATTGTTGATGATGAAAATGTGTTTTCTGCTATAAATTCTTCTTTATATGTATTGTAATCTTAAACACAAAAAGATACTCAATCACTACGCAAGGATTCATATGTTTTAATAAACAGGTACTCTTATAAAACCCAATTTCATTTCTTGAATTCTTTACAATTTTTTTTCATGAACGTAATGATATTGCTCCAATCTTGGTAGACATTTCATCTACGTCTTTCTCATAGATATGTACTTTTTTTCATTTTGCAATAACAGTATTCATTCTATAATCTTGAAAATACCTGGGTTTTTATAAGGTTAAAGGTGATCTGTTTAACAGTAAGATGAATCAGACTTTTATATTTTAATTGTATCGGAATAAGACCTAATGAAAATGATTTGTTATATAACAATGAGAAAAGCAAGGCACTGCTGAGAGATGAACTCAGGATCTCCTGTTTACTAGACAGGCGCTTTAATCAGCTAAGCCACAGCACCCACTTGATTCTTAAAGTTGAAACACTTTTCTTTATGGTGTTCAAGAGAATATTGCTTTTTCACTTTCATATTCTTTTCTAAGTTCACACACTTCTCTACTCAAACACTTAAGATGAATGACGACTCTTCACTTATTCAAAAACACCTCTCTAATTTGAAGTTTACCCTATTCATATCATTTTAAAATATACCTTGCTGAAGAATGGATTAGTTGAATTCAACAATAGAGTGATCATTCTCCTCTATCTTGTACTTTGTCATTTTCTTTTCCCTATTTCAGTCAATGCATTCCTACAAAAACGTTCACAATACCAAGCATTGTATTTAATGTTTAAGATAACTTATTCTAAAGTTCATAGAACCAGATCTTTATTCTTAAATTGTATTCAACATTTGTTTGATGTAAATTATTCGGAAAGCATGGAGAAAATGGTTAGGTGCTGCTGAGATTTGAACTCAGGATTTCCTGTTTACGAGATAGGAGCTTTAACCACTAAGCCACAGCACCAACGGTAATAGTAAAAAATGCATAAATAATTTATTGTTGATGATGAAAATGTGTTTTCTGCTATAAATTCTTCTTTATATGTATTGTAATCTTAAACACGAAAATATACTCAATCACTACGCAAGGATTCATATATTTTAATAAACAGGTACTCTTATAAAACCCAATTTCATTTCTTGAATTCTTTACAATTTCTTTTCATGAAGTTATTAATATTGCTCAAATCTAGGTAGAAATTTCATCTACGTCTTTCTCATAGATATGTATTTTTTTCATTTTGCAATAACAGTATTCATTCTATAATCTTGAAAATACTTGGGTTTTTATAAGGTTTGAGATGATCTGTTCAACAGTAAGATGAATCAGACTTTTATATTTTAATGGTATCGGAATAAGACCTAATATAAATGATTTGTTATATAACAATGGGAAAAGCAAGGCACTGCTGAGAGTTGAACTCAGGATCTCCTGTTTACTAGACAGGCACTTTAACCAGCTAAGCCACAGCACCCACTTGATTCTTAAATTTGAAACACTTTTCTTTATGGTGTTCAAGAGAATATTGCTTTTTCACTTTCATATTCTTTTCTAAGTTCACACACTTCTCTACTCAAACACTTAAGATGAATGAAGACTCTTCACTTATTCAAAAACACCTCTCTAATTTGAAGTTTACCCTATTCTTATCATTTTAAAATATACCTTGCTGAAGAATGGATTAGTTGAATTCAACAATAGAGTGATCATTCACCTCTATCTTGTTCTTTGTCATTTTCTTTTCCCTATTTCAGTCAATGCATTCCTACAAAAATCTTCACAATACCAAGCATTTTATTTAATTTTTAAGATAACTTATTCTAAAGTTCATAGAACCAGATGTTTATAGTTAAATTGTATTCAACACTTGTTTGATGAAAATTATTCGGAAAGCATGGAGAAAACAGTTAAATGCTGCTGAGAATTGAACTCAGGATTTCCTGTTTACGAGACAGGAGCTTTAACCACTAAGCCACAGCACCAACAGTAATAGTAAAAAATGCATAAAGAATTTATTGTTAATGATGAAAATGTGTTTTCTGCTATAAATTCTTCTTTACATGTATTGTAATCTTAAACACGAAAAGATACTCAATCACTACGCAAGGATTAATATGTTTTAATAAACAGGTACTCCTATAAAACCCAATTTCATTTCTTGAATTCATTACAATTTTTTTTCATGAAGGTAATAATATTGCTCCAATCTAGGTAGACATTTCATCTACGTCTTTCTCATAGATATGTATTTTTTTCATTTTGCAATAACAGTATTCATTCTATAATCTTGAAAATACTTGGGTTTTTATAAGGTTAAAGATGATCTGTTCAACAGTAAGATGAATCAGACTTTTATATTTTAATTGTATCGGAATAAGACCTAATGAAAATGATTTGTTATATAACAATGAGAAAAGCAAGGCACTGCTGAGAGTTGAACTCAGGATCTCCTGTAGACAGGCGCTTTAACCAGCTAAGCCACAGCACCCACTTGATTCTTTATTTTGAAACACTTTTCTTTATGGTGTTCAAGAGAATATTGCTTTTTCACTTTCATATTCTTTTCTAAGTTCACACACTTCTCTACTCAAACACTTAAGATGAATGAAGACTCTTCACTTATTCAAAAACACCTCTCTAATTTGAAGTTTACCCTATTCATATCATTTTAAAATATACCTTCCTGAAGAATGGATTAGTTGAATTCAACAATAGAGCGATCATTCACCTCTATCTTGTTCTTTGTCATTTTCTTTTCCCTATTTCAATCAATGCATTCCTATAAAAATCTTCACAATACCAAGTATTTTATTTAATTTTTAAGATAACTTATTCTAAAGTTCATAGAACCAGATGTTTATACTTAAATTGTATTCAACACTTGTTTGATGAAAATTATTCGGAAAGCATGAAGAAAACAGTTAAATCCTGCTGAGATTTGAACTCAGGATTTCCTGTTTACGAGATAGGAGCTTTAACCACTAAGCCACAGCACCAACGGTAATAGTAAAAAATACATAAATAATTTATTGTTGATGATGAAAATGTGTTTTCTGCTATAAATTCTTCTTTATATGTATTGTAATCTTAAACACGAAAAGATACTCAATCACTACGCAAGGATTCATATGTTTTAATAAACAGGTACTCTTATAAAACCCAATTTCATTTCTTGAATTATTTACAATTTTTTTTCATCAACGTAATGATATTGCTCCAATCTTGGTAGACATTTCATCTACGTCTTTCTCATAGATATGTACTTTTTTTCATTTTGCAATAACAGTATTCATTCTATAATCTTGAAAATACCTGGGTTTTTATAAGGTTAAAGGTGATCTGTTTAACAGTAAGATGAATCAGACTTTTATATTTTAATTGTATCGGAATAAGACCTAATGAAAATGATTTGTTATATAACAATGAGAAAAGCAAGGCACTGCTGAGAGATGAACTCAGGATCTCCTGTTTACTAGACAGGCGCTTTAACCAGCTAAGCCACAGCACCCACTTGATTCTTTATTTTGAAACACTTTTCTTTATGGTGTTCAAGAGAATATTGCTTTTTCACTTTCATAGTCTTTTCTAAGTTCACACACTTCTCTACTCAAACACTTAAGATGAATGAAGACTCTTCACTTATTCAAAAACACCTCTCTAATTTGAAGTTTACCCTATTCATATCATTTTAAAATATACCTTGCTGAAGAATGGATTAGTTGAATTCAACAATAGAGTGATCATTCTCCTCTATCTTGTTCTTTGTCATTTTCTTTTCCCTATTTCAGTCAATGCATTCCTACAAAAATGTTCACAATACCAAGCATTGTATTTAATGTTTAAGATAACTTATTCTAAAGTTCATAGAACCAGATGTTTATTCTTAAATTGTATTCAACATTTGTTTGATGTAAATTATTCGGAAAGCATGGAGAAAATGGTTAGGTGCTGCTGAGATTTGAACTCAGGATTTCCTGTTTACGAGATAGGAGCTTTAACCACTAAGCCACAGCACCAATGGTAATAGTAAAAAATGCATAAATAATTTATTGTTGATGATGAAAATGTGTTTTCTGCTATAAATTCTCCTTTATATGTATTGTAATCTTAAACACGAAAATATACTCAATCACTACGCAAGGATTCATATATTTTAATAAACAGGTACTCTTATAAAACCCAATTTCATTTCTTGAATTCTTTACAATTTCTTTTCATGAAGTTATTAATATTGCTCAAATCTAGGTAGAAATTTCATGTACGTCTTTCTCATAGATATGTATTTTTTTCATTTTGCAATAACAGTATTCATTCTATAATCTTGAAAATACTTGGGTTTTAATAAGGTTTAAGATGATCTGTTCAACAGTAAGATGAATCAGACTTTTATATTTTAATTGTATCGGAATAAGACCTAATGAAAATGATTAGTTATATAACAATGAGAAAAGCAAGGCGCTGCTGAGAGTTGAACTCAGGATCTCCTTTTTACTAAACAGGCGCTTTAACCAGCTAAGCCACAGCACCCACTTGATTCTTAATTTTGAAACACTTTTCTTTATGCTGTTCAAGAGAATATTGCTTTTTCACTTTCATAGTCTTTTCTAAGTTCACACACTTCTCTACTCATAAACTTAAGATGAATGAAGACTCTTCACTTATTCAAAAACACCTCTCTAATTTGAAGTTTACCCTATTCATATCATTTTAAAATATACCTTGCTGAAGAATGGATTAGTTGAATTCAACAATAGAGTGATCATTCACCTGTATCTTGTTCTTTGTGATTTTCTTTTCCCTATTTCAATCAATGCATTCCTACAAAAATCTTCACAATACCAAGTGTTTTATTTAATTTTTAGGATAACATTCTAAAGTTCATAGAACCAGATGTTTATACTTAAATTGTATTCAACACTTGTTTGATGAAAATTACTCGGAAAGCATGGAGAAAACAGTTAAATGATGCTGAGATTTGAACTCAGGATTTCCTGTTTACGAGAAAGGCGCTTTAACCACTAAGCCACAGCACCAACGTTAATAGTAAGAAATGCATAAATTATTCATTGTTGATGATGAAAATGTGTTTCCTGCTATAAATTCTTCTTTATATGTATTGTAATCTTAAACAGGAAAACATACTCAATCACTACGCAAGTATTAATATGTTTTAATAAACAGGTACTCTTATAAAACCCAATTTCATTTCTTGAATTCTTTACAATTTTTTTTCATAAAGGTAATAATATTACTCCAATCTAGGTAGACATTTCATCGACGTCTTTCTCATACATATGTATTTTTTTCATTTTGCAATAACATTATTCATTCTATAATCTTGAAAATACTTGGGTTTTTATAAGGTTAAAGATGATCTGTTCAACAGTAAGATGAATCAGACTTTTATATTTTAATTGTATCGGAATAAGACCTAATGAAAATGATTTGTTATATATTACAATGAGAAAAGCAAGGCGCTGCTGAGATTTGAACTCAGGATCTCCTGTTTACTAGACAGGCGCTTTAACCAGCTAAGCCACAGCACCCACTTGATTCTTAAATTTGAAACACTTTTCTTTATGGTGTTCAAGAGAATATTGCTTTTTCACTTTCATATTCTTTTCTAAGTTCACACACTTCTCTACTCAAACACTTAAGATGAATGAAGACTCTTCACTTATTCAAAAACACCTCTCTAATTTGAAGCTTACCCTATTCATATCATTTTAAAAAATACCTTGCTGAAGAATGGATTAGTTGAATTCAACAATAGAGTGATCATTCACCTGTATCTTGTTCTTTGTCATTTTCTTTTCCCTATTTCAGTCAATGCATTCCCACAAAAATCTTCTCAATACCAAGCATTTTATTTAATTTTTAAGATAACTTATTCTAAAGTTCATAGAACCAGATGTTTATTCTTAAATTGTATTCAACATTTGTTTGATGAAAATTATTCGGAAAGCATGGAGAAAACAGTTAGGTGCTGTTGAGATTTGAACTCAGGATTTCCTGTTTACGAGACAGGCGCTTTAACCACTAAGCCACAGCACCAACGTTAATAGTAAGAAATGCATACATAATTTATTGTTGATGATGAAAATGTGTTTCCTGCTATAAATTCTTCTTTATATGTATTGTAATCTTAAACACGAAAACATACTCAATCACTACGCAAGTATTAATATGTTTTAATAAACAGGTACTCTTATAAAACTCAATTTCATTTCTTGAATTCTTTAAAAAAAAAATCATGAAGGTATTAATATTGCTCAAATCTAGGTAGAAATTTCATCTACGTCTTTCTCATAGATATGTATTTTTTTATTTGGCAATAACAGTATTCATTCTATAATCTTGAAAATACTTGTGTTTTTATAAGGTTTAAGATGATCTGTTCAACAGTAAGATGAATCAGACTTTTATATTTTAATTGTATCGGAATAAGACCTAATGAAAATGATTTGTTATATAACAATGAGAAAAGCAAGGCACTGCTGAGAGTTGAACTCAGGATCTCCTGTTTACTAGACAGGCGCTTTAACCAGCTAAGCCACAGCACACACTTGATTATTAAATTTGAAACACTTTTCTTTATGGTGTTCAAGAGAATATTGCTTTTTCACTTTCATATTCTTTTCTAAGTTCACAAACTTCTCTACTCAAACACTTAAGATGAATGAAGACTCTTCACTTATTCAAAAACACCTCTCTAATTTGAAGTTTACCCTATTCATATCATTTTAAAATATACCTTGCTGAAGAATGGATTAGTTGAATTCAACAATAGAGTGATCATTCACCTCTATCTTGTTCTTTGTCATTTTCTTTTCCCTATTTCAATCAATGCATTCCTACAAAAATCTTCACAATACCAAGTATTTTATTTAATTTTTAAGATAACTTATTCTAAAGTTCATAGAACCAGATGCTTATACTTAAATTGTATTCAACACTTGTTTGATGAAAATTATTCGGAAAGCATGAAGAAAACAGTTAAATGCTGCTGAGATTTGAACTCAGGATTTCCTGTTTACGAGATAGGAGCTTTAACCACTAAGCCACAGCACCAACGGTAATAGTAAAAAATGCATAAATAATTTATTGTTGATGATGAAAATGTGTTTTCTGCTATAAATTCTTCTTTATATGTATTGTAATCTTAAACACAAAAAGATACTCAATCACTACGCAAGGATTCATATGTTTTAATAAACAGGTACTCTTATAAAACCCAATTTCATTTCTTGAATTCTTTACAATTTTTTTTCATGAACGTAATGATATTGCTCCAATCTTGGTAGACATTTCATCTACGTCTTTCTCATAGATATGTACTTTTTTTCATTTTGCAATAACAGTATTCATTCTATAATCTTGAAAATACCTGGGTTTTTATAAGGTTAAAGGTGATCTGTTCAACAGTAAGATGAATCAGACTTTTATATTTTAATTGTATCGGAATAAGACCTAATGAAAATGATTTGTTATATAACAATGAGAAAAGCAAGGCACTGCTGAGAGATGAACTCAGGATCTCCTGTTTACTAGACAGGCGCTTTAATCAGCTAAGCCACAGCACCCACTTGATTCTTAAAGTTGAAACACTTTTCTTTATGGTGTTCAAGAGAATATTGCTTTTTCACTTTCATATTCTTTTCTAAGTTCACACACTTCTCTACTCAAACACTTAAGATGAATGACGACTCTTCACTTATTCAAAAACACCTCTCTAATTTGAAGTTTACCCTATTCATATCATTTTAAAATATACCTTGCTGAAGAAGGGATTAGTTGAATTCAACAATAGAGTGATCATTCTCCTCTATCTTGTTCTTTGTCATTTTCTTTTCCCTATTTCAGTCAATGCATTCCTACAAAAACGTTCACAATACCAAGCATTGTATTTAATGTTTAAGATAACTTATTCTAAAGTTCATAGAACCAGATGCTTATACTTAAATTGTATTCAACACTTGTTTGATGAAAATTATTCGGAAAGCATGAAGAAAACAGTTAAATGCTGCTGAGATTTGAACTCAGGATTTCCTGTTTACGAGATAGGAGCTTTAACCACTAAGCCACAGCACCAACGGTAATAGTAAAAAATGCATAAATAATTTATTGTTGATGATGAAAATGTGTTTTCTGCTATAAATTCTTCTTTATATGTATTGTAATCTTAAACACAAAAAGATACTCAATCACTACGCAAGGATTCATATGTTTTAATAAACAGGTACTCTTATAAAACCCAATTTCATTTCTTGAATTCTTTACAATTTTTTTTCATGAACGTAATGATATTGCTCCAATCTTGGTAGACATTTCATCTACGTCTTTCTCATAGATATGTACTTTTTTTCATTTTGCAATAACAGTATTCATTCTATAATCTTGAAAATACCTGGGTTTTTATAAGGTTAAAGGTGATCTGTTCAACAGTAAGATGAATCAGACTTTTATATTTTAATTGTATCGGAATAAGACCTAATGAAAATGATTTGTTATATAACAATGAGAAAAGCAAGGCACTGCTGAGAGATGAACTCAGGATCTCCTGTTTACTAGACAGGCGCTTTAATCAGCTAAGCCACAGCACCCACTTGATTCTTAAAGTTGAAACACTTTTCTTTATGGTGTTCAAGAGAATATTGCTTTTTCACTTTCATATTCTTTTCTAAGTTCACACACTTCTCTACTCAAACACTTAAGATGAATGACGACTCTTCACTTATTCAAAAACACCTCTCTAATTTGAAGTTTACCCTATTCATATCATTTTAAAATATACCTTGCTGAAGAAGGGATTAGTTGAATTCAACAATAGAGTGATCATTCTCCTCTATCTTGTTCTTTGTCATTTTCTTTTCCCTATTTCAGTCAATGCATTCCTACAAAAACGTTCACAATACCAAGCATTGTATTTAATGTTTAAGATAACTTATTCTAAAGTTCATAGAACCAGATGTTTATTCTTAAATTGTATTCAACATTTGTTTGATGTAAATTATTCGGAAAGCATGGAGAAAACGGTTAGGTGCTGCTGAGATTTGAACTCAGGATTTCCTGTTTACGAGATAGGAGCTTTAACCACTTAGCCACAGCACCAACGGTAATAGTAAAAAATGCATAAATAATTTATTGTTGATGATGAAAATGTGTTTTCTGCTATAAATTCTTCTTTATATGTATTGTAATCTTAAACACGAAAATATACTCAATCACTACGCAAGGATTCATATATTTTAATAAACAGGTACTCTTATAAAACCCAATTTCATTTCTTGAATTCTTTACAATTTCTTTTCATGAAGTTATTAATATTGCTCAAATCTAGGTAGAAATTTCATCTACGTCTTTCTCATAGATATGTATTTTTTTCATTTTGCAATAACAGTATTCATTCTATAATCTTGAAAATACTTGGGTTTTTATAAGGTTTGAGATGATCTGTTCAACAGTAAGATGAATCAGACTTTTATATTTTAATGGTATCGGAATAAGACTAAGCATGAGCGAATTTTGCGGATCTCGCGTTCGCGAATTTTGCGGATTTGCGGATTCGCAATCCGCAAAATCCGCGAATTCCCGCGAATTTGCGGATTTTTTTTTTTGTGTTCGCCCGTGTTTCTGCCAGTTCGCGAGGGTTTTGTACACTTTCGCAAATTGCGAACTTACCTGTCGGGTCGCAAGTTTCGCGAACTGGTTGTTTCTACGTGTCCAGCCTGTTTGGGACACTCTTCTTCATCACTGCCATTCTCTGTCACCACTGCCACTCTCTGACTACTCATGCCACCCTCTGGCCCACCCATGCCACCCTCTGTTTCATCACCACACCCTCTGGTTGTCCAGTGTACATTATTTTCGGCAAAGCAAAGCACACCTTCCCTGCCTCAAGTGACCTGAATTAATTTGGGGCTGATTAATGTGTCACAGAATATTTTTTTAGCTGGCACCTGCTTCCTTAGTGCGCCCTGATTAGTGATCTTTTGCACTTGCTAAGTGCTTTCATTGTTGCAAAATTAGTTACAACACCTGCCCTGCCCCAACTGACAATAATGAATTAGGGGCTGATTAATGGATTTTAACTTCCAGCCTGGCTCCTGCTTGTCTCCCTTAGCTGTAATTCAGGACCTTTGTGGCATATGTGTAACTATTCTGAGGTTCAGAGCAGGGTCACATAATAGTTTCAACTGGCAACTGAACTCTGGAGGGGCCCCTCAGGAAGCACTACAGGAAATGGCTACTAATGATGAGCCTGAACTTTTGAACCTGGTAATTAGTTACTTTCAGTTTTGCTAAGATCGTATTTCTGCAATTTTGCACTTATTCGCGGGGCGCGAACTCACGCGAACAGTGCGAGCAGTGCGAGCAAAATCCGCTGCTCGCGGATTTGCGGATTTTGCGGGAAATTCGCAAATCTCGCGGATTGCGGATTTCCCGAAAATCCGCAAAATCCGCGAGCGGAACGGATTTTCCGCCCATGCCTAAATAAGACCTAATAAAAATGATTTGTTATATAACAATGAGAAAAGCAAGGCACTGCTGAGAGTTGAACTCAGGATCTCCTGTTTACTAGACAGGCGCTTTAACCAGCTAAGCCACAGCACCCACTTGATTCTTAAATTTGAAACACTTTTCTTTATGGTGTTCAAGAGAATATTGCTTTTTCACTTTCATATTCTTTTCTAAGTTCACACACTTCTCTACTCAAACACTTAAGATGAATGAAGACTCTTCACTTTTTCAAAAACACCTCTCTAATTTGAAGTTTACCCTATTCATATCATTTTAAAATATACCTTGCTGAAGAATGGATTAGTTGAATTCAACAATAGAGCGATCATTCACCTCTATCTTGTAATTTGTCATTTTCTTTTCCCTATTTCAATCAATGCATTCCTACAAAAATCTTCACAATACCAAGTATTTTATTTAATTTTTAAGATAACTTATTCTAAAGTTCATAGAACCAGATGTTTATACTTAAATTGTATTCAACACTTGTTTGATGAAAATTATTCGGAAAGCATGAAGAAAACAGTTAAATCCTGCTGAGATTTGAACTCAGGATTTCCTGTTTACGAGATAGGAACTTTAACCACTAAGCCACAGCACCAACGGTAATAGTAAAAAATACATAAATAATTTATTGTTGATGATGAAAATGTGTTTTCTGCTATAAATTCTTCTTTATATGTATTGTAATCTTAAACACGAAAAGATACTCAATCACTACGCAAGGATTCATATGTTTTAATAAACAGGTACTCTTATAAAACCCAATTTCATTTCTTGAATTCTTTACAATTTTTTTTCATGAACGTAATGATATTGCTCCAATCTTGGTAGACATTTCATCTACGTCTTTCTCATAGATATGTACTTTTTTTCATTTTGCAATAACAGTATTCATTCTATAATCTTGAAAATACCTGGGTTTTTATAAGGTTAAAGGTGATCTGTTCAACAGTAAGATGAATCAGACTTTTATATTTTAATTGTATCGGAATAAGACCTAATGAAAATGATTTGTTATATAACAATGAGAAAAGCAAGGCACTGCTGAGAGATGAACTCAGGATCTCCTGTTTACTAGACAGGCGCTTTAACCAGCTAAGCCACAGCACCCACTTGACCCTTAAAGTTGAAACAATTTTCTTTATGGTGTTCAAGAGAATATTGCTTTTTCACTTTCATATTCTTTTCTAAGTTCACACACTTCTCTACTCAAACACTTAAGATGAATGAAGACTCTTCACTTATTCAAAAACACCTCTCTAATTTGAAGTTTACCCTATTCATATCATTTTAAAATATACCTTGCTGAAGAATGGATTAGTTGAATTCAACAATAGAGTGATCATTCTCCTCTATCTTGTTCTTTGTCATTTTCTTTTCCCTATTTCAGTCAATGCATTCCTACAAAAATGTTCACAATACCAAGCATTGTATTTAATGTTTAAGATAACTTATTCTAAAGTTCATAGAACCAGATGTTTATTCTTAAATTGTATTCAACATTTGTTTGATGTAAATTATTCGGAAAGCATGGAGAAAATGGTTAGGTGCTGCTGAGATTTGAACTCAGGATTTCCTGTTTACGAGATAGGAGCTTTAACCACTAAGCCACAGCACCAATGGTAATAGTAAAAAATGCATAAATAATTTATTGTTGATGATGAAAATGTGTTTTCTGCTATAAATTCTTCTTTATATGTATTGTAATCTTAAACACGAAAAGATACTCAATCACTATGCAAGGATTAATATGTTTTAATAAACAGGTACTCTTATAAAACCCAATTTAATTTCTTGAATTCTTTACAATTTTTTTTCATGAAGGTAATAATATTGCTCCAATCTAGGTAGACATTTCATCTACGTCTTTCTCATAGATATGTATTTTTTTCATTTTGCAATAACAGTATTCATTCTATAATCTTGAAAATACTTGGGTTTTTATAAGGTTAAAGATGATCTGTTCAACAGTAAGATGAATCAGACTTTTATATTTTAATTGTATCGGAATAAGACCTAATGAAAATGATTTTTTATATAACAATGAGAAAAGCAAGGCACTGCTGAGAGTTGAACTCAGGATCTCCTGTTTACTAGACAGGCGCTTTAACCAGCTAAGCCACAGCACCCACGTGACTCTTAAACTTGAAACACTTTTCTTTATGGTGTTCAAGAGAATATTGCTTTTTCACTTTCATATTCTTTTCTAAGTTCACACACTTCTCTACTCAAACACTTAAGATGAATGAAGACTCTTCACTTATTCAAAAACACCTCTCTAATTTGAAGTTTACCCTATTCATATCATTTTAAAATATACCTTGCTGAAGAATGGATTAGTTGAATTCCACAATAGAGTGATCATTCACCTCTATCTTGTTCTTTGTCATTTTCTTTTCCCTATTTCAGTCAATGCATTCCTACAAAAATCTTCACAATACCAAGCATTTTATTTAATTTTTAAGATAACCTATTCTAAAGTTCATAGAACCAGATGTTTAAACTTAAATTGTATTCAATACTTGTTTGATGAAAATTATTCGGAAAGCATGGAGAAAACAGTTAAATACTGCTGAGAATTGAACTCTGGATTTCCTGTTTACGAGACAGGAGCTTTAACCCCTAAGCCACAGCACCAACAGTAATAGTAAAAAATGCATAAAGAATTTATTGTTGATGATGAAAATGTGTTTTCTGCTATACATTCTTCTTTATATGTATTGTAATCTTAAACACGAAAAGATACTCAATCACTACGCAAGGATTAATATGTTTTAATAAACAGGTACTCTTATAAAACCCAATTTCATTTTTTGAATTTTTAAAAAAAAAAATTCATGAAGGTAATAATATTGCTCAAATCTAGGTAGACATTTCATCTACGTCTTTCTCATAGATATATATTTTTTTCATTTTGCAATAACAGTATTCATTCTATAATCTTGAAAATACTTGGGTTTTTATAAGGATAAAGATGATCTGTTCAACAGTAAGATGAATCAGACTTTTATATTTTAATTGTATCGGAATAAGACCTAATGAAAATGATTTGTTATATAACAATGAGAAAAGCAAGGCACGGCTGAGAGTTGAACTCAGGATCTCCTGTTTACTAGACAGGCGCTTTAACCAGCTAAGCCACAGCACCAACATTAATAATAAGAAAGGCATAAATAATTCATTGTTGATGATGAAAATGTGTTTCCTGCTATAAGTTCTTCTTTATATGTATTGTAATCTTAAACACGAAAACATACTCAATCACTACGCAAGTATTAATATGTTTTAATAAACAGGTACTCTTATAAAACCCAATTTCATTTCTTGAATTCTTTAAAAAAAAATCATGAAGGTATTAATATTGCTCAAATCTAGGTAGAAATTTCATCTACGTCTTTCTCATAGATATGTATTTTTTTCATTTGGCAATAACAGTATTCATTCTATAATCTTGAAAATAGTTGTGTTTTTATAAGGTTTAAGATGATCTGTTCAACAGTAAGATGAATCAGACTTTTATATTTTAATTGTATCGGAATAAGACCTAATGAAAATGATTTGATATATCACAATGAGAAAAGCAAGGCGCTGCTGAAATTTGAACTCAGGATCTCCTTTTTACTAAACAGGTGCTATAACCAGCTAAGCCACAGCACCCACTTGATTCTTTATTTTGAAACACTTTTCTTTATGGTGTTCAAGAGAATATTGCTTTTTCACTTTCATATTCTTTTCTAAGTTCACACACTTCTCTACTCAAACACTTAAGATGAATGAAGACTCTTCACTTATTCAAAAACACCTCTCTAATTTGAAGTTTACCCTATTCATATCATTTTAAAATATACCTTGCTGAAGAATGGATTAGTTGAATTGAACAATAGAGTGATCATTCACCTCTATCTTGTTCTTTGTCATTTTCTTTTCCCTATTTCAGTCAATGCATTCCTACAAAAATCTTCACAATACCAAGCATTTTATTTAATTTTTAAGATAACTTATTCTAAAGTTCATAGAACCAGATGTTTATTCTTAAATTGTATTCAACACTTGTTTGATGTAAATTATTCAGAAACCATGGAGAAAACAGTTAGCTGATGCTGAGATTCTAACTCGTGATTTCCTGTTTATGAGACATGCGCTTTAACCACTAAGCCACAGCACCAACGTTAATAGTAAAAAATGCATAAATAATTCATTGTTGATGATGAAAATGTGTTTTCTGCTATAAATTCTTCTTTATATGTATTGTAATCTTAAACACGAAAAGATACTCAATCACTACGCAAGGATTAATATGTTTTAATAAACAGGAACTCTTATAAAACCCAATTTCATTTCTTGAATTCTTTACAATTTTTTTCATGAAGGTATTAATATTGCTCAAATCTAGGTAGAAATTTCATCTACGTCTTTCTCATAGATATATATGTTTTTCATTTTGCAATAACAGTATTCATTCTATAATCTTGAAAATACTTGGGTTTTTATAAGGTTTAAAATAATCTTTTCAACAGTAAGATGAATCAGACTTTTATATGTTAATTGAATTGGAATAAAACCTAATGAAAATGATTTGTTATATAACAATGGGAAAAGCATGGCACTGCTGAGAGTTGAACTCAGGATCTCATGTTTACTAGACAGGCGCTTTAACCAGCTAAGCCACAGCACCCACTTGATTCTTAATTTTTGAAAGACTTTTCTTTATGGTGTTCAAGAGAATATTGCTTTTTCACTTTCATATTCTTTTCTAAGTTCACACACTTCTCTACTCAAACACTTAAGATGAATGAAGACTCTTCACTTTTTCAAAAACACCTCTCTAATTTGAAGTTTACCCTATTCATATCATTTTAAAATATGCCTTGCTGAAGAATGGATTAGTTGAATTCAACAATAGAGTGATCTTTCACCTCTATCTTGTTCTTTGTCATTTTCTTTTTCCTATTTCAGTCAATGCATTCCTACAAAAATCTTCACAATACCAAGCATTTTATTTAATTTTTAAGATAACTTTTTCTAAAGTTCATAGAACCAGATGTTTATTCTTAAATTGTATTCAACACTTGTTTGATGAAAATTATTCGGAAAGCATGGAGAAAACCGTTAGGTGCTGCTGAAATTTGATCTCAGGATTTCCTGTTTACGAGACAGGCACTTTAACCACTAAGCCACAGCACCAACGTTAATAGTGAAAAATGCATAAATAATTTATTGTTGATGATGAAAATGTGTTTCTGCTATAAATTCTTCTTTATATGTATTGTAATCCTAAACACGAAAAGATACTCAATCACTACGCAAGGATTAATATGTTTTAATAAACAGGTACTCTTATAAAACCCAATTTCATTTCTTGAATTCTTTACAATTTTTTTTCATGAAGGTATTAATATTGCTCAAATCTAGGTAGAAATTTCATCTACGTCTTTCTCATAGATATGTATTTTTTTATTTTGCAATAACAGTATTCATTCTATAATCCTGAAAATACTTGGGTTTTTATAAGGTTTAAGATGATCTGTTCAACAGTAAGATGAATCAGACTTTTATATTTTAATTGTATCGGAATAAGACCTAATGAAAATGATTTGTTATATAACAATGAGAAAAGCAAGGCGCTGCTGAGAGTTGAACTCAGGATCTCCTTTTTACTAAACAGGCGCTTTAACCAGCTAAGCCACAGCACCCACTTGATTCTTGATTTTGAAACACTTTTCTTTATGGTGTTCAAGAGAATATTGCTTTTTCACTTTCATATTCTATTCTAAGTTCACACACTTCTCTACTCATGAACTTAAGATGAATGAAGACTCTTCACTTATCCAAAAACACCTCTCTAATTTGAAGTTTACCCTATTCATATCATTTTAAAATATACCTTGCTGAAGAATGGATTAGTTGAATTCAACAATAGAGTGATCATTCACCTCTATCTTGTTCTTTGTCATTTTCTTTTTCCTATTTCAATCAATGCATTCCTACAAAAATCTTCACAATACCAAGTATTTTATTTAATTTTTAAGATAACTTATTCTAAAGTTCATAGAACCAGTTGTTTATACTTAAATTGTATTCAACACTTGTTTGATGAAAATTATTCGGAAAGCATGAAGAAAACAGTTAAATGCTGCTGAGATTTGAACTCAGGATTTCCTGTTTACGAGATAGGAGCTTTAACCACTAAGCCACAGCACCAACGGTAACAGTAAAAAATGCATAAATAATTTATTGTTGATGATGAAAATGTGTTTTCTGCTATAAATTCTTCTTTATATGTATTGTAATCTTAAACACGAAAAGATACTCAATCACTACGCAAGGATTCATATGTTTTAATAAACAGGTACTCTTATAAAACCCACTTTCATTTCTTGAATTCTTTACAATTTTTTTTCATGAAGGTAATAATATTGCTCCAATCTAGGTAGACATTTCATCTACGTCTTTCTCATAGATATGTATTTTTTTCATTTTGCAATAACAGTATTCATTCTATAATCTTGAAAATACTTGGGTTTTTATAAGGTTAAAGATGATCTGTTCAACAGTAAGATGAATCAGACTTTTATATTTTAATTGTATCGGAATAAGACCTAATGAAAATGATTTGTTATATAACAATGAGAAAAGCAAGGCACTGCTGAGAGTTGAACTCAGGATCTCTTGTTAACTAGACAGGCGCTTTAACTAGCTAAGCCACAGCACCCACTTGATTCTTAAAATTGAAACACTTTTCTTTATGGTGTTCAAAAGAATATTGCTTTTTCACTTTCATATTCTTTTCTAAGTTCACACACTTCTCTACTCAAACACTTAAGATGAATGAAGACTCTTCACTTATTCAAAAACACCTCTCTAATTTGAAGTTTACCCTATTCATATCATTTTAAAATATACCTTGCTGAAGAATGGATTAGTTGAATTCAACAATAGAGTGATCATTCACCTCTATCTTGTTCTTTGTCATTTTCTTTTCCCTATTTCAGTCAATGCATTCCTAGAAAAATCTTCACAATACCAAGCATTTTATTTAATTTTTAAGATAACTTATTCTAAAGTTCATAGAACCAGATGTTTATACTTAAATTGTATTCAACACTTGTTTGATGAAAATGATTCGGAAAGCATGGAGAAAACAGTTAAATGCTGCTGAGATTTGAACTCAGGAATTCCTGTTTACGAGACAGGAGCTTTAACCACTAAGCCACAGCACCAACGGTAATAGTAAAAAATGCATGAAGAATTTATTGTTGATGATGAAAATGTGTTTTCTGCTATACATTCTTCTTTATATGTATTGTAAACTTAAACACGAAAAGATACTCAATCACTACGCAAGGATTCATATGTTTTAATAAACAGGTACTCTTATAAAACCCACTTTCATTTCTTGAATTCTTTACAATTTTTTTTCATGAAGGTAATAATATTGCTCCAAACTAGGTAGACATTTCATCTACGTCTTTCTCATAGATATGTATTTTTTTCATTTTGCAATAACAGTATTCATTCTATAATCTTGAAAATACTTGGGTTTTTATAAGGTTAAAGATGATCTGTTCAACAGTAAGATGAATCAGACTTTTATATTTTAATTGTATCGGAATAAGACCGAATGAAAATGATTTGTTATATAACAATGAGAAAAGCAAGGCACTGCTGAGAGTTGAACTCAGGATCTCTTGTTTACTAGACAGGCGCTTTAACCAGCTAAGCCACAGCACCCACTTGATTCTTAAGATTGAAACACTTTTCTTTATGGTGTTCAAGAGAATATTGCTTTTTCACTTTCATATTCTTTTCTAAGTTCACACACTTCTCTACTCAAACACTTAAGATGAATGAAGACTCTTCACTTATTCAAAAACACCTCTCTAATTTGAAGTTTACCCTATTCATATCATTTTAAAATATACCTTGCTGAAGAATGGATTAGTTGAATTCAACAATAGAGTGATCATTCACCTCTATCTTGTTCTTTGTCATTTTCTTTTCCCTATTTCAGTCAATGCATTCCTAAGAAATGCATAAATAATTCATTGTTGATGATGAAAATGTGTTTCCTGCTATAAACTCTTCTTTATATGTATTGTAATCTTAAACACGAAAACATACTCAATCACTACGCAAGTATTAATATCTTTTAATAAACAGGTACTCTTATAAAACCCAATTTCATTTCTTGAATTCTTTAAAAAAAAAATCATGAAGGTATTAATATTGCTCAAATCTAGGTAGAAATTTCATCTACGTCTTTCTCATAGATATGTATTTTTTTCATTTGGCAATAACAGTATTCATTCTATAATCTTGAAAATAGTTGTGTTTTTATAAGGTTTAAGATGATCTGTTCAACAGTAAGATGAATCAGACTTTTATATTTTAATTGTATCGGAATAAGACCTAAGGAAAATGATTTGTTATATAACAATGAGAAAAGCAAGGCGCTGCTGAGATTTGAACTCAGGATCTCCTTTTTACTAAACAGGTGCTATAACCAGCTAAGCCACAGCACCCACTTGATTCTTTAGTTTGAAACACTTTTCTTTATGGTGTTCAAGGGAATATTGCTTTTTCACTTTCATATTCTTTTCTAAGTTCACACACTTCTCTACTCAAACACTTAAGATGAATGAAGACTCTTCACTTATTCAAAAACACCTCTCTAATTTGAAGTTTACCCTATTCATATCATTTTAAAATATACCTTGCTGAAGAATGGATTAGTTGAATTCAACAATAGAGTGATCATTCACCTCTATCTTGTTCTTTGTCATTTTCTTTTCCCTATTTCAGTCAATGCATTCCTACAAAAATCTTCACAATACCAAGCATTTTATTTAATTTTTAAGATAAATTATTCTAAAGTTCATAGAACCAGATGTTTATACTTAAATTGTATTCAACACTTGTTTGATGAAAATTATTCAGAAAGCATGGAGAAAACAGTTAAATGCTGCTGAGATTTGAACTCAGGATTTCCTGTTTACAAGACAGGCGCTTTAACCACTAAGCCACAGCACCAAAGTTAATAGTAAGAAATGCATAAATAATTCATTGTTGCTGATGAAAATGTGTTTCCTGCTATAAATTCTTTATATGTATTGTAATCTTAAACACGAAAACATACTCAATCACTACGAAAGTATTATTATGTTTTAACAAACAGGTACTCTTATAAAACCCAATTTCATTTCTTGAATTCTTTATAATTTTTTTTCATGAAGGTAATAATATTGCTCCAATCTAGGTAGACATTTCATCTACGTCTTTCTCATAGATATGTATTTTTTTAATTTGGCAATAACACTATTCATTCTATAATCTTGAAAATACTTGGGTTTTTATAAGGTTAAAGATGATCTGTTCAACAGTAAGATGAATCAGACTTTTATATTTTAATTGTATCGGAATAAGACCTAATGAAAATGATTTGTTATATAACAATGAGAAAAGCAAGGCGCTGCTGAGATTTGAACTCAGGATCTCCTGTTTACTAGACAGGCGCTTTAACCAGCTAAGCCACAGGACCCACTTGATTCTTAAATTTGAAACACTTTTCTTTATGGTGTTCAAGAGAATATTGCTTTTTCACTTTTATATTCTTTTCTAAGTTCACACACTTCTCTACTCAAACACTTAAGATGAATGAAGACTCTTCACTTATTCAAAAACACCTCTCTAATTTGAAGTTTACCCTATTCATATCATTTTAAAATATACCTTGCTGAAGAATGGATTAGTTGAATTCAACAATAGAGTGATCATTCACCTCTATCTTGTTCTTTGTCATTTTCTTTTCCCTATTTCAGTCAATGCATTCCTACAAAAATCTTCACAATACCAAGCATTTTATTTAATTTTTAAGATAAATTATTCTAAAGTTCATAGAACCAGATGTTTATACTTAAATTGTATTCAACACTTGTTTGATGAAAATTATTCAGAAAGCATGGAGAAAACAGTTAAATTCTGCTGAGATTTGAACTCAGGATTTCCTGTTTACGAGACAGGCGCTTTAACCACTAAGCCACAGCACCAAAGTTAATAGTAAGAAATGCATAAATAATTCAATGTTGCTGATGAAAATGTGTTTCCTGCTATAAATTCTTCTTTATATGTATTGTAATCTTAAACACGAAAACATACTCAATCACTACGAAAGTATTATTATGTTTTAATAAACAGGTACTCTTATAAAACCCAATTTCATTTCTTGAATTCTTTACAATTTTTTTTCATGAAGGTAATAATATTGCTCCAATCTAGGTAGACATTTCATCTACGTCTTTCTCATAGATATGTATTTTTTTAATTTGGCAATAACAGTATTCATTCTATAATCTTGAAAATACTTGGGTTTTTATAAGGTTAAAGATGATCTGTTCAACAGTAAGATGAATCAGACTTTTATATTTTAATTGTATCGGAATAAGACCTAATGAAAATGATTTGTTATATAACAATGAGAAAAGCAAGGCACTGCTGAGAGTTGAACTCAGGATCTCCTGTAGACAGGCGCTTTAACCAGCTAAGCCACAGCACCCACTTGATTCTTTATTTTGAAACACTTTTCTTTATGGTGTTCAAGAGAATATTGCTTTTTCACTTTCATTTTCTTTTCTAAGTTCACACACTTCTCTACTCAAACACTTAAGATGAATGAAGACTCTTCACTTATTCAAAAACACCTCTCTAATTTGAAGTTTACCCTATTCATATCATTTTAAAATATACCTTGCTGAAGAATGGATTAGTTGAATTCCACAATAGAGTGTCATTCACCTCTATCTTGTTCTTTGTCATTTTCTTTTCCCTATTTCAGTCAATGCATTCCTACAAAAATCTTCACAATACCAAGCATTTTATTTAATTTTTAAGATAACTTATTCTAAAGTTCATAGAACGAGATGTTTATACTTAAATTGTATTCAACACTTGTTTGATGAAAATTATTCGGAAAGCATGGAGAAAACAGTTAAATGCTGCTGAGAATTGAACTCAGGATTTCCTGTTTACCAGACAGGAGCTTTAACCCCTAAGCCACAGCACCAACAGTAATAGTAAGAAATGCATAAAGAATTTATTGTTGATGATGAAAATGTGTTTTCTGCTATAAATTCTTCTTTATATGTATTGTAATCTTAAACACGAAAAGATACTCAATCACTACGCAAGGATTAATATGTTTTAATAAACAGGTACTCTTATAAAACCCAATTTCATTTCTTGAATTTTTTACAATTTTTTTTCATGAATGTAATAATATTGCTCCAATCTAGGTAGACATTTCATCTACGTCTTTCTCATAGATATGTATTTTTTTCATTTTGCAATAACAGTATTCATTCTATAATCTTGAAAATAGTTGGGTTTTTATAAGGATAAAGATGATCTGTTCAACAGTAAGATGAATCAGACTTTTATATTTTAATTGTATCGGAATAAGACCTAATGAAAATGATTTGTTATATAACAATGAGAAAAGCAAGGCACTGCTGAGAGTTGAACTCAGGATCTCCTGTTTACTAGACAGGCGCTTTAACCAGCTAAGCCACAGCACCCACTTGATTCTTAAGTTTGAAATACTTTTCTTTATGGTGTTCAAGAGAATATTGCTTTTTCACTTTCATATTCTTTTGTAAGTTCACACACTTCTCTACTCATAAACTTAAGATGAATGAAGACTCTTCACTTATTCAAAAACACCTCTCTAATTTGAAGTTTACCCTATTCATATCATTTTAAAATATACCTTGCTGAAGAATGGATTAGTTGAATTCAACAATAGAGTGATCATTCACCTCTATCTTTTTCTTTGTCATTTTCTTTTCCCTATTTCAATCAATGCATTCCGACAAAAATCTTCACAATACCAAGTATTTTATTTAATTTTTAAGATAACTTATTCTAAAGTTCATAGAACCAGATGTTTATACTTAAATTGTATTCAACACTTGTTTGATGAAAAATATTCGGAAAGCATGGAGAATACAGTTAAATGCTGCTGAGATTTGAACTCAGGATTTCCTGTTTATGAGACAGTAGCTTCAACCACTAAGCCACAGCACCAACTGTAATAGTAAAAAATGCATAAATAATTTATTGTTGATGATGAAAATGTGTTTTCTGCTATAAATTCTTCTTTATATGTATTGTAATCTTAAACACGAAAAGATACTCAATCACTACGCAAGGATTAATATGTTTTAATAAACAGGTACTCTTATAAAACCCAATTTCATTTCTTGAATTCTTTACAACTTTTTTTTCATGAAGGTAA
This sequence comes from Lissotriton vulgaris, assembly GCF_964263255.1. Lineage (NCBI taxonomy): Eukaryota > Metazoa > Chordata > Amphibia > Caudata > Salamandridae > Lissotriton > Lissotriton vulgaris. The sequence goes on from NC_141700.1 coordinate 444,730,517, forward strand.
TAATATTGCTCCGATCTAGGTAGACATTTCATCTACGTCTTTCTCATAGATAAGTATTTTTTTTCATTTTGCAATAACAGTATTCATTCTATAATCTTGAAAATACTTGGGTTTTTATAAGGTTAAAGATGATCTGTTCAACAGTAAGATGAATCAGACTTTTATATTTTAATTGTATCGGAATAAGACCTAATGAAAATGATTTGTTATATAACAATGAGAAAAGCAAGGCACTGCTGAGAGTTGAACTCAGGATCTCCTGTTTACTAGACAGGCGCTTTAACCAGCTAAGCCACAGCACCCACTTGATTCTTAAGTTTGAATACTTTTCTTTATGGTGTTCAAGAGAATATTACTTTTTCACTTTCATATTCTTTTCTAAGTTCACACACTTCTCTACTCAAACATTTAAGATGAATGAAGACTCTTCACTTATTCAAAAACCCCTCTCTAATTTGAAGTTTACCCTATTCATATCATTTTAAAATATACCTTGCTGAAGAATGGATTAGTTGAATTCAACAATAGAGTGATCACTCACCTCTATCTTGTTCTTTGTCATTTTCTTTTCCCTATTTCAGTCAATGCCTTCCTACAAAAATCTTCACAATACCAAGCATTTTATTTAATTTTTAAGATAACTTATTCTAAAGTTCATAGAACCAGATGTTTATTCTTAAATTGTATTCAACATTTGTTTGATGAAAATTATTCGGAAAGCATGAGAAAACAGTTGGGTGCTGCTGAGATTTGAACTCAGGATTTCCTGTTTACGAAACAGGCGCTTTAACCACTAAGCCACAGCACCAACGTTAATAGTAAGAATTGCATAAATAATTTATTGTTGATGATGAAAATGTGTTTCCTGCTATAAATTCTTCTTTATATGTATTGTAATCTTAAACACGAAGATACTCAATCACTACGCAAGTATTAATATGTTTTAATAAACAGGTACTCCTATTGAAGGACTGGGTTAATTTAAGACCCAGCGGTGCCAGGGATAACACCTGAAACCTTCGTGGGTAACCTGTTCCGGCGTACAAATGACAGAGACACGGGACACTTCCTTCGGCGTCAAAGATTCGAGGTTTATTTACTGCAGGGAACACAGAAGTCACAGGAAGTACAACACGTGTAGGTTCGAGGAGACTGCTTCAACTTGTATCTGTGGATCGCTCCTTTTATTCAGTTTTCTCTCATAGGTTAACATGGTACACAAAGGATTACAACTTGGTTCCCATCGTAAAGACCATAAGGGGTCGCTTTCATGTATTCAGGGCCCGGAACATAAGTACAGTAACATTTGGTAGTTCCCAACTGTAAAAGCACATCTTCTCACCATTTGTACATTCCAATCAGCAGTAAACAGATCGAGGATAAGGCAAAAAACAGGTGCAGAGGAAGACAGGAACAAAGAGGGTGTAAAAGGGGATGTACCAGGAAACACGAGTTGCAGGAATCAAAAGGACGTGCCTAATGAGATGCACAACTGAGACAATAGTCCGGCACGGCAAGATGAGCCTCGAGCGGGGCCAGCTGCCTTGCAGTGTCATCCCCCTCATCATAAAGACACTTTCAAAGGAAATGTGTCTTCCGCAGGAGTTTGGGAATCCCAGGGTCGCGAAGCGGACAGCGTCCGTTCGCTGGCTACTTGAGGGCAAGAAACAAAATGGATGCCGTATCTAAGATGGAACCCGTGGGTTCAGATGAAGAAACCCACAAAACAAACGAAAGGTTTAGGCTACCACAGCGAAAACGCGTACACCCACTAAACTCGTCATTTGCGGTTCATAGATACCAGACTCGGCCATATTCGTGCGAGTTGAAAACACCACTTACGATCGTCACGGAACCTCAGACGCTCCTTTTGCCCTCATGTAGGCAAGCACTGGTCGGAATCATAATCGATCTCGATATTCATCAGACCATCCAGATGCTGCTGCAACATAATTCTATCCATCAATGCTTCCTTGGTAACAGGCGGCCGTCTTATACACGTTGTAGCACAGAGGCCACATAAGGCAGGACCACACTGCACACAAAGACAGCACGTGAACAGGAATGCTACAACAACCCCGATAATCATCAAAATCGTCCAACCCCAAGTCGACATTAGGCCCCAAAACCATCCTAGTAGCGTCCAATCCCCTACGTCCACGTGTATGGACTCAGAGATCTTATGCAACTTCGAGATGGCTTGATAGACAGTCGGAGCGTTGTCTGGAATGAAAATACAACAGCTCGAATGGATCACCTTACATACTCCACCTCGATCTGCTAAGACAACGTCTAAAACCATACGGTTTTGTAACGTCATAAGCCTATCCGCCTGGAGCTCTGCTGTAATGTTACCAAGGGCACAGGCAGTGATATTAGCAGTCGATTCCACCACTCGAGTCAACTGTCTCAGGTTCCTACTATTGACCATAGGTCCCCAAAACGAAAAGAAACCCTTGAAAAAGTCTCCTGCCTCTTGACCGGCAGTGTCCTCTTCGCAAATCACGCCCCTCACAACTCTGGTCTTATGATAATCTGCGGCAAACGTAAAAGTTGGAGGCAGCAAGTTTGCAATATAACAGGTGCCCGCAAAGTCAAGGGGCAACCATGTATATGCACGGTCATAACAGACAAAGTATGTACCCTTGGCAGTCAGGAGAACAGGGGAAGAGAGCATTGGTAAAACATACGTCTCGGAGCAAGTACTCTCTCCAAGGTGAGCTCTCGGGCTTCGGCCACGACCTTTTAGACAGAAATTACCAAGGTGGGGTATGATCCATATTGGAGACGAGCTTTTAAGCTGTCTTTCACCTACGAGCGCATTATACTCAACCTCACTCAGATCCCTATAGGTTCGCACCTCTTCATCTGGGATAAGCGACGGCTCATAGATATCCCTATCTAAGTCAGCAATTGCTATTGCCAAAGGCTTATGGTACGGACCGGGACCAAAGTGGGGAGAACGTGGCTCTCGATTGGGGTAAGAATCTAGTGCGCTTCGAAACATTGTTTGGAATGCTCGAGCTGAACCCTGGGAACTGTAAGGTAGGACCAAGTACGGAATTCCTTTATCGGTGGTATGTGGCATTAACCCACACACCCAACAATTGGTAGTGTTTACAACCAACTGATGCTGATGAAGGAGCTGAACGAAGGAATTGTTCATGAACTCCGCACGTCTAGCCTGCTCGTGTTGTGGTAAGATGTGGAAGGAATGAGGAGAAACAGTGGAGATAGGTTTAGGTTCAGAAGAAGGGGTAGGTGAGGCAGTAGGCAAGAACGACTGTATCATGTATTACACCCCACCCACCAATAATGAGGAAACAGTTAAGAATAGAAGGAACACCTGAAACATGAAGCATTTTGTACGAGCAATTTGCTGCAGCTTGAATCTTTGGGCCTGAGCTTTTTCCAAATCCAACAGCTTTGAGGAAGCCATCCTCTAAAACCGTCCGCAGCGTTTTTGACGCACTTCGTTCTGTGTAGCAGTAGTCAATCCCCAGGAGTTCCCAGGAACCGACGGTCTTTGACCTAGTGTCAAGACCTACTAACCAGAAGGAAGTACCCGTGCGGCCCTACGGCCCACCCGGATGCAAGGTATTTTTAATTTACAATATGTACAAAATCTCCTAGCTGTGAAAGCAAACCGTATATATGGAAAAAGGCTCAAATTTACAAAATTACAATTTATACGAGTGTGTTCAGACTGAATGGTAGCAATGGGGTAACGTGGATGTCAAAGGAGAAAGCAGAGCTTTTATTAGTCTTTGATATTGGATCGCAGAAAATATCGGCTTTTCCCAGGACATGTCTGTTCGTCAAACAGTTGGTCCGATGATGAAACAGAGTTCTGTTGATCAGTCAATTGTTCAGATCCTGAGTTTTGTGATGACAAATGTTCAACAATGTCGTTCTGCTGCACTGAGGTCTCTCCGACAGGCTGAGCGTCGCTAAAAGGAACGAAAGTCTGCACAGCTTCTGTTTCGGACGAGGCAATGCCCTTCCTCACCCACGAGTCTGCTGGTAAAGGTATAGGTACCTTTTTAGTATGGGTGGCATGCACCCAATTTTTGCGTCCTTCCTAACGAACAGCAGTCCTCGTGGCAAGGAGCACTTGGTAGGGTCCAGTAAAACGAGGCTCAAGGTTGCGTTTTCTGGCAAAGTTTCGCGTCACCACCCAGTCTCCGGGCTGGAGCTGGTGGCCTGGACCCTCCGTCTGCGTCCGCAGTGCTTCAAAGACCTGTTGGTGAATTAACCTCAGTTTAGCAGTCAGATCATGAAGATAATCGATCAACATTGGATATTCAAGATCAGAGAACACACTCGGTCTAGGGACCCCCAAACATTGGCAGGGCGGCCAAACACAATCTCGTAGGGGCTAAGCCCTTCTCGGGAGTGTACAGTCGCCCTTGTTGACAATAGAGCTAAGGGTAAAGCGTCAGGCCACGAGAGACCAGTCGTAGCCTGAAACTTCGCTAACTTTAATTTAAGGGTGCCATTATAACCTTCAACCAAACCTGCTGACTGGGGATGATTGGCGCTGTGGAATTTCTGTGTAATTCCAAGGCCCTTACACACACTCTTCATCACACTCCCCACAAACTCACTTCCGTTATCAGACCATACAATCCGTGGCATTCCATACCGAGGAAAGTATTCCTTCAGTAGGATTTTTGCAATGGACAAAGCAGTGTTATCTTTGAGAGGGTAGGCTTCGATCCATCGGGAGAATGCGCAAACCACAACTAAAACGTACTTCAGGTTATTGCATCGCTCCATGTGGATGAAGTCTAGCTGAATCACCTCAAAGGGACATGAAGGGGGAGCAAAATGGCCAGGAGGTGTAGGGGTTCCCTTACCAGGATTTTACATCATACATATCATACAATTCTTAACCAATCTCTCAGCACACTTAGTAATACCATCATTCTTCCATACAGGGGACAACAACTTGCAGATACCTTTCACACTAATATGTGCCAAGCCGTGTGCCATCGTCACAACAGCTAGCACATATGCATCCGGCAACATCCATCTCTTAGTCTCCGACAAATCAATCCAACAGCCATTCGCATCCAACTTTCCCGTACTCTCTTTCCACTTCGTCTTTTCAGATTCAGTGGCCTCGTTCTGAATCGCTTTCACACTCTCGATAGTGTCCTCACACATACCAGTCTCTGTAGGCCACCTAACCAAACTCGTCACATACATTCTAGTACTAAGATTCCGGGCAGTCTCCTTAGCAATCTCATCCGCAAACGCATTACCACGACCAACATCATCCGTCACCTTACGGTGCACACTACATTTAATAATCGCCACCTGCTTGGGCAATGTAAGCGCGTCCAAAAGATCATTCACGAGCTGTCCGTGCTGAATCTTCGTACCATGCGATGTCATGAACCCTCTCTCTCTCCACAAACGTCCAAAGCTATGGGCCACGCCAAATGTGTATTGGCTGTCCGTAAACACATTCACCCGTTTCCCTTTTGACAACACACATGCTCTAGTCAAAGCAATCAGCTCTGCCGCCTGAGCAGAATTCTGATTCAATCTCGCACTTTCCACAACAGTACTCAATGTCACCACAGCATACGCAGTCGTTACATCGCCATTCGGCAACTTAAAACACGACCCATCCACATACAAGGTCCCATCGGGATCTTCCAATGGAGTATTTTTCAGGTCTGCACGACCTTTTGTTTCCTCCTCGGTTCGTAAGTAGCAGTCATGAGGTGCTACTTCGTCTGATTTCATACTGATTGGAAACAAAGTCGCCGGGTTCAGGACGTTGCAACGTTTTATTTGAATGTGACTTGCCAAAAGCGTCAACTCATAACCAGACAATCTTGCACTTGTCAGGTGTTGAGTTTTCGTACGATTCAAGAGAGTGTCAACTGCATGCGGAACCATCACCGTAAGCATATTATCCATGACCAATCCTGCAGATTGTCGGATGGACACCGCAGCTGCCGCTGTTGCTCTCAGACAACTCGGCAATGCTCTAGCTACCGGGTCCAAGGTCGAGGAAAAATATGCACATGGACGTTGCTTACCGCCGAATTGTTGCGTCAAAACACTCAACGCACAACCTTCCCTCTCGTGAACGTATAGTGTAAACGGCTTACTGTAGTCAGGGGTACCTAACACAGGAGCCGAACACAACGCATCACGCAATTCAGAAAAACTTTTCTGACATTCTTCCGTCCATGGTAAAGGAGTTGGAACATCCTTACACGTAAGAGCCACCAATGGTTTTGCTAGCAATGAAAAATTTGGAATCCATTGCCTGCAGTATGACGTGATACCTAAAAAGGCACGTACATCTCTCTGAGTTGTTGGCACAGTTATTCGAGCAATCGCTGCAATTCTCTCTGGGGTCAACCTTCTTCCCTCCTTTGACAATAAGTGACCTAGATAGGTTACTTCTTGACAACAATATTGCAGTTTAGAAGGTGACACCTTATGATGTAAGTCACAGAGATGTTGCAACAATGACACCGTAGCAATTTTGCAAATGTCCTGAGTATCTGCAGCCACCAATAAGTCATCGACATATTGGATCAAGGTCGCACCGGCCAGCAACACAAACGCATCTAGTTGGCCCTTCATAGCTTGGCTATATATCGACGGGCTCTCACAGTAGCCCTGAGGAGCGCATTTGAACCTATAGCTGCGGCCACCGAGAGAGAAACTGAAAAGGTCCCTACTCTCCTCAGCAATCAGGATGCTAAAGAAAGCATTCTTCAGATCGATCACCGAGAACCAAGATGCAGAGGCTGGAATCAGAGTCAGTAGAGCCGTGATGTCAGGCACCACAGGGAACTGAGGAATCACAATTTTATTCACCTCCCGTAAATCGATAACAAAACGATAAACAGGTGGTTTTGATGGATCAGTGCGCTTCAAGATGGGCAGTACAGGGCTATTGCACACGTTTCCCCGAGTCTCCTCGATAACATCTTTCTCGATCAAATCGTAAATGATCGCTAACAGCGCTCGCTCACCATCAAGGGAGATACGATACTGGGGAATACGTGGCAATCGCACATTCGATTTCAAGTGAACAACATAAGGGGAGATGTCAAGCAGGCCCACGTCATTGGGGCCCGTTGCCCACAAAGATGCAGGAAGAGAACTCAATTCCGGTGGAAGCTTATCGATGGATAAGTACATAGGAGAGACAACTCTCTCACCCAACGTAAGCTTCACTCCCGCAGGAGAACAATACAGAGTCGCATACAGACGTTTTAGCAAATCCAGGCCCAAAAGATTTTCACCATAACCAGTAGTCAAAATCAAAGGAGCTTTCAGCTCACGTGGCGCAATTGTAAGGGGCAACGGACGAGAAACCGGATTGCTAACAGGGGCGCCAGAGAATCCAACGGAAACATTTGTTAAGCCAGACAAAGGTGCGCCAGGGAGTTTCGAATGCATGATGGAACTTTTCGCTGCACCAGTGTCCAACAGAAAAGTCTCAACTACGCCCGAGGTGGCAACTGCGACGTAAGGCCCTCTCTGATCAACCGGAACTGATACTACTCCCTCTCCTTGTCTATGGCTGTCCTAGTAATTACCGTCGTCAGCATCCTGATCGACGTAATAATCCTCCACATTGTACTGCGCAGATCTTCCTTGCGACGATCCGCGCTGATCAAAACAATTATTAGAGTCAGAAGAATTGTTAGAACGATCATTTTGAGCACCACGACCTCTACCACGTGATGCCTGTTGAGGACCACCACGACCTCCTCTAGATGAATTACCATTGTTTCGATCAAGCAAAACTGGACAATCGAATTTCAAATGACCCTCTCCCCTACAATAGGCACACTGATTGTACCCTAACGAAGATCTCTGTGAAGAGGAGTCATTTCGCGATTGCGACCTATTCGACTGAGACTGCGATCTATTCCGTTGTTGCGAATCATTCTGATTCGAACGTGGAGGATACGCTTGCTGCAACAACACTTTAGTTTTGAGTTCTTTTGTCTTTTTATCTGCTCGATCATTTTCTTCTTTCTCTCTATTCTCATAATATTGGGCCGTGGCCAATATTTGAGCAGAAGTGGAAACAGCCCACGCACTTTCTGAATTTTGTAATTTGCTGCTTAGGTCCGGCAACAAATTTGAGACAAACTTGTCCACAAACAATCGCTGACCTCCCTCGGTACCCATATCTTGACCACTATGATCAATGAATGCCTCCTCAAATCTTGTAAAGAAATCAGAGACACTCTCATCCTTCTTTTGTTTGCAAGCGGACAGTTTGTCCCAATTTACCTTCATAGCTGGCATAAGCGTCTTCATAAGAGTAATAATTCTCTGGGGCAAAGCCGTAATTAGCTGTTCAGGCTTGGCCCCACCAACTTGTCGGGTATCCGCCGCTGTAAGAGCAGCCCAATCACCTCCTAATTATGCTACATGATTTTCCTGACGAATTTTCGCCCAAACCGGTTGCGGAACTACGTTACCAAACAACATATCAATGTCAGCCAGATTCATTATCGTAGCATCCACTAGCTGCGACAATTCTTTATAGTACCCTGCAGGATTTTTGCGAGGGTCAGGCAAAGATTGCTTTACCTGCAAAACCTCCGATCGTTTCCATGGGAGGTGTATCCACACTCTCTGGAAATGCGGCAGGATCGGCGGTGCAGCACCAGGGTTACCTGGCATCCACACTGGTGGAACTTCGCGCATAGGATACTGACCAGGCGCTGCAAGCGGTCCCTCAATGTCTTCTAAAAACAATGCCCTAGGCATTATAGAAGGATGAAAAGACAACAACTGCTCGACAGCACGCCGAACATTGCTACCCACCATTATTCCGCTCGCAAACTGGAGCTGGAGATTAGTGAGAGCAGTCATTACATCATCAGATGCATCAGCCTATATTTGGTCACGTAGAACCTTGCATATTTCTTCAAACACGAACCTCTGTGTCGGTTCGTTAAATTGACAAAACGTATCAAGCACCACACGTGGAGGATTTCTAAGGGGGTATTTCATCCAACCCATCGCCATGTTATACAGCGAGTCACGTTCCCTACCACCGGGAAGCTGACTTCGTCTTTGAGGACCGTCCGAACCAGCGGACTCAAGAATATGTCCAAGAGAATTAAAGAAGTTAGCAGCAACAGAAGGGGTACGACGTCGAACAGACAACAACTGCTCGACAGCACGCCGAACATTGCTACCCACCATTATTCCGCTCGCAAACTGGAGCTGGAGATTAGTGAGAGCAGTCATTACATCATCAGATGCATCAGCCTATATTTGGTCACGTAGAACCTTGCACATTTCTTCAAACACGAACCTCTGTGTCGGTTCGTTAAATTGACAAAACGTATCAAGCACCACACGTGGAGGATTTCTAAGGGGGTATTTCATCCAACCCATCGCCATGTTATACAGCGAGTCACGTTCCCTACCACCGGGAAGCTGACTTCGTCTTTGAGGACCGTCCGAACCAGCGGACTCAAGAATAGGTCCAAGAGAATTAAAGAAGTTAGCAGCAACAGAAGGGGTACGACGTCGAACAGATGGAGAAGAAGAGTAACTCAACGGGGTGAGGTTCCGTGACGATTTGAACCCGTGTTTTCAATATTGTCGGAAATACATAATATTGGTATCAGCGAACCGCAAATGATCCATTTAGCATATCCTGGTGTTTTCGCTACGCTACGAGCAAGAGTACTCCTGTAACAAACACATTTCTGATCTACCCATGGCATCCATCTTAGATCATGGCAGCCATTTTGTGTTTCTTGCCCTCACATACGCAATAACCTTTGATCACTTCACTTCATTTCGATTAAGGACACGTAGCCTTAGCCGGTGATTCACCTCTTTAGTGACACGTGCACCTTGGAACAGAACACGCTGTAGCTGCATGACTCGACAAAGGCTGCCTCCTCTGCCCGAGGCCAGTCCTGCTATACTGGTTCTTGTGGTCGTTGGCCTGATCACGATTAGGCGGCCGAAGCCGGTAGCCTTGCCCATTTACAACCCACAAACATCCCTTATCCTGCTTTTCTATCTTCTGCACCTGGCTCTGCTCCTTTCCTTCTGGGCCTTTATTAGGGGGAGGTAACGAAATTTACGATGAGGCGGTCCGGGTCTTGAATGAAAAGTTGACATGAGATTATGATGGAAAAGTGGGAACCCCTCGTTCGTAATGTTTTGACATCAGATAGTGTCGAAGATTCCTGTGCAACGCCAAATATTTATTGTTTAGGACACAAAGGTTTGGGAATGTACTAACATGTGAAGAATTTGCCTGAAGCCCAATTTTTAGTATATAAGGAGCAACCCTCTTTGTACAAATCGAACAGGCTCCTAGACACTGCCCATGCGTAGTTTCTGTGACTTCTGTGTCCCTGCAGTAATAAACCTTTGGTCTTTGATGCCACCATCGAGAAGCCCGTGTTTCTGTTTATTTGTGCACCAAGACAGGTGGAACTCCGGGGTCTTCGGGTGTTGTTCCCTGACACCTCTGGACGGAACCAAAAAGTCCAGAACTCCAATTGGCGCCCAACGTGGGCGACGTCATTCGGTACCGGTCCAAAAGCCTGAAGAGTTCGAGAAGCTTCGTGTGAAGATTCCTGAGGGAGGCGCCCCACTTCATCGATCCCGGCATATCACAAAAGTGGCCCGACGTTCTCTTCCACGAGGGTTCCCGTTCAGGACGGCTGCAGTGGGCCGTTGCCTTGACCGTCGCCCTGTCTTGGACCCGAGGTGCAGTCCTTAGTACGGCGAAACGTGACGGGTTTCTCCTTGGTGACGTCTTCAGTGCCTCGGTTAAGTATTTAGTGGTTGCTAGCTGGTTATCTCGTGAGGGTTGTTAAAATCCTTTTTGGTTCTTGGTTTGGTTTGGTTTCGTAAGATTATCACTGGTTGTTCTGGTTACGATAATCTATTTGGTTTGGTTTGGGTATCGATACGATACATTTGTTCTCTTTTGGTAGGCCTAAGTTCTTGGTTCGAGTGCACATTCTTGTTTGTGTTGTTTGTTCTGTGTTCCGGATTACAAAATGGTAAGTCGGAAAAATTGTATGTTGTCGTGTTTTGGTTGCAACAGCGATTCACGATTGGAGGACTCATGTCTGGTTCCTCCGATTGGGACTCCTTTATATGATCTTTACTGTAAGCATGGTGTGGGTCCTATATCTTATAATGAGGTATGGGTCCGATACACTGAAAAGGACGGTGTCCTTAGTTGGCCACTGCATGGTAGTTTTGAACCCGAAATCCTTGACAATTTAGAAGTGAAACTGTTTAAGAAGAAAGCCCGGCCGGCAATGTTTGATTCTTTCTGTTACTGGCGAAAAGAATCTAAACAGAGAGAGATTAAAAGGTTGAAGAAAGAACAGAAAGAGCAAGAGTTAACTTTAGAACAAGCGGCTAAGCAGCTGCAAGATAACGAGTCTGAGAAGGCAATGGAGATAGCCACTAGAGAGTGTAACTTAACGATAGATAAATGCTATCCTGCCTTGCCATCGAGTACGACTAAGATAGTAGAAGATCCCGAAAACGATCCTCTGTTGTCTTACTTGTTACGGTCACCACCACCGTATGCACAAGGTGCTACGGCTCCACCTGTACCAAATGTTCAATTGCCGGTTGCTGGACAACCTGGTATTCCTGTTCCTGCCCCTCAGAATCAAGCTCCTGTACCTCCTGTGGTCAATGTGAATGTTCCTACGGCACCTCCTCTTCCTGGGTTGCCGACTTCTCTACCTATACCTGTATCGCTTACACCTACTGTTCCACAAGCTATCTTCCTCGATACTCCTACTGTCCCGCTATCTGTTCCAACTGCTACTGTGTTCTCTGCATCTGCCAGTATGTTGACTCCGCTTTCTGTTCGTCGAAGAATCACTGATTCTGTCTCTAACATTCTGTCTCCTTTCTATAAATCTTTAATTAAGACTCCTACTTCTGACTCTGTACAAAGACGTAGTTAGCTCCCAAGTACTGAGGAACGGGGAATATTAGATTCCACGGCTCTCAGATGGATTTAGAAAAGTAGGAAATATAGTACAAGAGATGTACTAGATACATTTATGCAGTGGAATGAACCAACGCAACGATATGTCTTTGACGAGATGTGCTCTCTTTTACGTGAGGAACTAGAAGAAGATGACTCTGAATTGAATTTAGAAGACTTAATTAAGGTTCAGAAAGAGTTTGCTGCAGGAATGATAGTAGGTCATAATATAAAAGAAGCGATGGAACTGATTTTAAGTTATAGGAATGATCCATCACTTCGTTCACCGAGAGATTTAGAGAAAAGTAATACAAAGCTGAATCGCCAATATCCAATGAGGGAGGTTCCTCCAATTTGGCGCGACGCTGTACAAGCTGATGTTGCCAATGGTATTGTAGCTGCTCCAGCGCAATTCCAAAGAGTGTGGATACACATTCCGTGGAAGCGAGCCGAAGTGTTAGCAGTGAAACAGGCCTTGCCAGACCCGCGTAAGAATCCTGCTGGATACTATAAGGAATTAGTGCAAACAGTTGAGGCCTGTGTAATGAATCTGGCGGACATTGACATGTTATTTGGGAATGTAGTTCCGCAACCAATTTGGGCTAAAATTCGTAAAGAGAATCATCCAGTTGCCCTAGGTGGTGATTGGGCAGCTATCATTGCAGCGGATGGTCAGCAAATAGGTGGTTCCAAACCCGAACCTCTAATTGCCGATCTTCCAGGTAGGATAATCGACTTAATGAAGACTCTGATGCCCGCATTGCGTGTTAATTGGGACAAGTTGTCCGCATGCAGGCAAAAGAAAGACGAAAGTGTCTCCGACTTTTTCACGAGGTTCGAAGAGACTTTTGTAGATCATAGTGGTCAGGATATGAGCACAGAAGGAGGACAGAGACTGTTTGTCGATAAATTCGTACATAATTTGTTACCTGAGCTATGCAATAAATTAAAAGATTCCGAGAGTGCGTGGGCTGTATCTACAACTGCGCAAATACTTGCAACTGCACAGTATTATGAAAATAGGGATAAAGAAGAGAAAGAGAAATCAGATAAAAAGACAAAAGACTTAAAGACTAAAGTTCTTTTGCAGCAGGCATATCCACCTCGTATGAATCAGACTAATACACAGCAAGGTTCGTATCAAAGGACAGATTATAGTTCACCTAGACCACAATACCAGTGAAATCAGTGTGCGTATTGTAAGAAAGAAGGTCATTATAAAAATGAGTGTCCAGTCTTGGCGCAAAATAACGCAGCAGCAGCTCAGAGAGGTCGTGGAGGTTTTGTGCAGAATTCTAGAGGTCGAGGACGAGGTGCTATGCCTCCACAGACGAATGATCGCCCTTCCAATCACTTTGATCAACGAAATGGACAGTCGGCCCAACAAAATAGATCTCAACAATATCATGTTGAAGACTATTGTGAAAATGATGAGGAATTTCAGCAAAATGGGTACTAGGACAGCCATGGACAGAGAGAGGGAGTAGTATCAGTTCCAGTGGATCAGAGTGGGCCTTATGTCGCAGTAGCAACATCAGGTGTAGTCGAACCGTTTCTGTTGGATACTGGTGCCGCAAAAAGTTCTATCATACATGCGAAACTCCCTGGCGCACCTTTGTCCGGCTTAACAAATGTTTCTGTAGGTTTTTCAGGCGCCCCTGTTTACAACCCGGTATCTGGTCCCTTGTCTATTTCTGTTGGACCGTGTCAATTGAAAGCACCCCTGATTTTGACGACAGGTTGTAATGAAAATCTGCTTGGTTTAGACTTGTTAAAACGACTATATGCGACATTGTACTGTTCTCCGGAAGGAGTACAGCTTACGTTGGGTAAAAGAATCACCTCTCCGATGTACTTGTCTATGGATGCACTCCTGCCAGAGCTGCGTTCACTCCCTGATACTCTTTGGGCGACTGGTCCTAACGATGTAGGCCTTTTAGAAATACCACCATATGTAGTCACTTTGAAAGCAAATGTAAAATTTCCACGAATTCCTCAATATAAGATCTCTAATGAAGGTGAACGTGCACTTTTACTGATTGTGCAAGATTTGATTAAGAAAGGGGTGGTTGAAGAAACTAGAGGAAATGTCTGTAACAGTCCTGTATTACCGATTTTGAAACGAACTGATCCTACAAAGCCTCCAGTATATAGGTTTGTCATTGATCTCAGAGAAGTTAATAAGATTGTGGTCCCGCAGTTTCCTGTGGTTCCAGATATTACTGCCTTGTTAACATTGATTCCTGCTACAGCCACATGGTTTTCAGTCATTGACTTGAAAAATGCCTTTTTCAGCATTCCAATAGCCGAGGAAAGCAGAGATATTTTCGGCTTCTGTCTAGGAGGTCGAAGCTTCATATTTAAACGCGCTCCACAAGGCTATTGTGAGAGCCCATCCATTTACAGTCAGGCATTAAAAAGTCAGTTAGATTCCTTTGTACTTCCTCCAGGTTCTGCTCTAGTACAGTATGTAGATGATCTTCTAGTGGCTGCCGATGACAAGGAAACTTGCAAAGCAGCTACAATTTCGTTATTGCATCATTTGTCCAATTTGAATCATAAGGTGTCACCTTCGAAAATGCAATATTGCTGCCAAGAAGTGACCTAATTAGGTCATCTCTTGTCAAAGGAGGGAAGGAAGTTGACCCCAGAAAGAATAAAAGCAATTACGCAGATGAGTGTTCCTCGCACACAGAGAGAAGTGCGTGCCTTTTTAGGTATTACCTCTTACTGTAGGCAGTGGATCCCAAATTTTTCTCTTTTAGCAAAACCGTTGGTAGCTTTGACTGGGAAAAATGTTCTGAGTCCGGTGCCATGGTCTGCTGAATGTCAGGAGAGTTTTTCTGAGTTACGAAATGCACTTTGTTCAGCTCCTGTATTGGGCACACCCGATTACAGCAAGCCATTCACGCTCTATGTTCACGAGAGAGAAGGTTGCGCGTTGAGTGTTCTGACACAGAAATTTGGTGATAAACAACGCCCTTGTGCGTATTTTTCATCAACATTAGATCCGGTAGCTAGAGTGTTACCTAGTTGTTTGAGAGCTACAGCGGCAGCTGCGGCTTCCATTCGACAATCTGCTGGTTTGGTGATGAACAACATGCTAGTGGTTATGGTTCCTCATGCTGTGGATACACTCATGAACAGAACCAAGACACAACACCTTACCAGTGCGAGATTATCTGGCTACGAGCTGACATTGCTAGCGAGTCATATTCAGATCAAAAGATGCAATGTATTGAATCCAGCAACACTGTTGCCGGCTAATCAAGAGTCGAGTGATTCCGAACCTCATGATTGTTGTTTCAGAACCGAGGAAGAGACAAAAGGACGAATTGATTTGAAAGACACTCCATTGTCAGATCCCGATGGCACGTTGTATGTTGATGGGTCATGCTTTAAATTGGAGAATGGTGATGTGACTGCTGCTTATGCAGTAACGACTTTGAGTACGATTGTGGAGACTGCAAGAGTGAGTCAGAATTCTGCCCAAGCTGCAGAGTTAATCGCTCTAACAAGAGCGTGTGTTTTAGCTAAGGGAAAGAGAGTGAATGTGTTCACAGATAGTCAGTACGCGTTTGGCGTGGCCCATAATTTTGGCCGTTTGTGGAAAGAAAGAGGTTTCATTACGTCCCATGGGACTAAGATTCAACATGGTCAGTTAGTTAACGACTTGTTGGAATCTCTAACCTTGCCGACCGAAGTTGCGATTGTGAAATGCAGTGCGCATAAAGCAATCACGGATGATGTTGGTCGTGGGAATGCTTTTGCTGATGAGACTGCTAAACAGACAGCTAGGAATATGATGAGTAGAATGTATGTTGCAACATCGGCAAGATGGATCTCCGAGTCTGGAATGTGTGAGGATACAATGGAAAGTGTGAAAGAGATTCAGAAAGAGGCAACTGAGGAGGAAAAACGTGCATGGAAAGAAAGTACGGGCAAGTTGGATTCGAGTGGGTGTTGGATTGACTTGTCGGAACAACAGCGTTGGATGTTGCCTGATGCGTATGTGCTTGCAGTGGTGACAATGGCGCATGGAGTAGCGCACATAAGTTCTAAAGGAATCTGTAAAATGTTGGCCCCGGTCTGGAAGAATGATGGGATTAGTAAATGTGCAGAGAGAGTGGTGAAAAATTGTATGGTATGCCTGATGCATAATCCTGGCAAGGGAACTCCTACTCCTGCTGGTCATTTCGCTCCACCCTCTTGCCCCTTTGAAGTGATTCAGTTAGACTTCATTCACATGGATCGGTGCAATAACTTAAAATACGTCCTGGTGGTAGTCTGTGCATTTTCCAGATGGATCGAAGCATATCCACTAAAGGACAATACTGCCCTATCAACTGCCAAAATTCTTCTCAAAGAATATTTCCCTAGGTTTGGAATGCCACAGATTGTATGGTCAGATAACGGAAGTGAGTTTATAGGGAAAGTTATGCAGAGTGTGTGTGCCGGTTTGGGTATTAAACAAAAAGTTCACAGTGCAAACCATCCCCAGTCCGCTGGTTTAGTTGAGGGTTACAATGGCACCCTCAAACTAAAACTTGCTAAAATACAGGCATCCACAGGTTTATCCTGGCCAGACGCACTACCCTTGGCTTTGTTATCGACGAGAGCGACTGTGCATTCTAGAGTAGGGCTTAGTCCATACGAAATTGTCTTCGGCCGTCCTGCTAATGTTTGGGGAGTGCCTAGGCCGAAAGAATTTTGTTCTTTGGAATATCCAATGTTGATTGATTACCTTTACGACTTGACTGCTAAATTGAGTCTTATTCACCAACAGGTTTTCGATGCATTGCCAAAGCCTCCGGAGAGTCCAGGTCATCAGCTGAAACCCGGCGACCACGTTGTGGTACGAAATTTTACGAGGACAAAGAACCTTCAGCCCAAGTTTGTCGGCCCCTTCCAGGTGCTGCTTGCAACAAGAACTGCCGTTCGTGTGGCTGGACGCAAGCACTGGATACATGCAACTCATGTCAAACGTGTACCTTTGCCACTTCCTTACGACAACTGGGTGAAGAAGGGAATTGGTGCCTCTGAATTCGAGCAAACACCCAAGTTTATCCCTTTCAGCGATGCCGAATTGATAACTGACTCTCCTCCTGATACTACTTCTTTGACTCCTGAACACTTGCCCTCTGCATCAGAAGAAACTTTGCCATCTGCGAACTTGAACATTGCAAACTCTATTGACAACACACTGTTTCCTGATCAAACGGTTCCTGCAAAACTAAGATACAACTTACGATCTCGTAATATGGACAAATAAAGCAGGAAACTGCCTATTGTGATATTTGAAATTTTGAACTTTTGCCTTCAGCCAGGAAGTTTGCTATTGTTTTATTGTTTTTAAAATTGCCTTGCCGTCTGGGTAGCCGTAGGGTCGTGGCTGTGTACCTAGTTGAATCTGCGGGGGTCAGACACAAGGTCGATCTTTCTGTTGGTTCTGGGAACTCCCAGGGCTGATAGAGGCATTTTCATCTACGTACACATCATCAGTGGTCGCGAGCGGATTGTAGAAGATGGAGCTTCCTGCGCTGCAACGAGAAAATGTGATTTATGTTAGCAGAAACAGACTTTACAGAATCCTTCATAGTAAATGTTTTCTGATGCAATGTGCTATTACATTTTTAATTATTTTGATAACGTTGGTGGGTGGAATCGTTTTTGGTATAAATGTAATCTTTGTGCCAGTCACTACAGTACCTCCCCTTGATCCTGCTTCCTCTACTGTTTCTTCCATACACTCTTTTCACTCGTTTCCTGAACATGAGCAAGCCCGACGCTCAGAATTCATTAATAACACTTTTGTACAGCTCTTGCTTGCTGTTAACACTACAGACTGCTGGGTGTGTGGCTTGATACCCCACACTATGGATAAAGGCATTCCCTACGTGGTTTTGCCTTTTAGCTATAATGGATCATTTCAGGCCTTTCAAACCATCTTTGCTTATGCCCTTGAAACCTATCCTCCGCGTCCACCACGTTCCACTAGATATAACTCTGCCAACAAAGCTTTAGTCCAGGGAATTATTGACATGATCAAGGACGTCAATAATACTCCATCTTACCCTAGAGACGAATTACGAGTATATTTGAGTTGGAATTCTTCAGAGTATCGCCTTAGTTTGGGAGAAAGCAAACGGAAAAGCTCCACTCCAATCTGGGTCGTACCTCACCGAGGTCAGGTCTGTTTGCAAGGTAATGGGAGAAATCCGGGAGCTCAGCTAGGGAGGAGTGAGTGCGTAGAGACTTACGTGTTTCCGTCTAACTCTTCCCCTGCTTTTCTTACTGCTAGGGGTACCTACTTCATCTGTCAAGACAGAGCGTATACATGGTTGCCTGCTGACTTTTCAGGGTCATGTTATATTGCTCGACTGTTGCCTCCAACATACACTGCTTCTTCTGACTACCACAAAACCAGAGTAGCAAGAGGTGTTTTCAGCAAGGAAGACACCGCTGGTCAGGAAGCTGGAGACTTCTTCAAAGGCTTCCTTCCGTTCTGGGGGCCTATGGCCAATAGTAGAAACATACGTCAGCTAACACGGGTAGTTGAATCTACTATTACCGAAACTGCTGGTGCCCTTAGCAATTTGACAGCTGAGCTTCAGGCGGATAGACTCATGACGTTGCAGAACCGTATGGTTCTAGACGTAATACTTGCAGATCGAGGTGGGGTATGCAGAATGATCCAATCGAGCTGCTGTGTCTTTATTCCCAATAATGCTCCAACCGTCTATGAGGCGATCTCTAAGCTACACAAGATTTCCGACTCTATACACGTAGACAAGGGAAACTGGTCCTTCATGGAGTGGTTTTGGACTCTGATATCAGCGTGGGGATGGAAGGTTCTGATGGTCATTGGTGTCATCTTAGTATTCCTATTCTCATGCTGCCTGATTATCCAGTGTGGTCCTGCTCTGTGTAGTCTTTGTGCTGCAACCTGTTTTAGGAAACCACCTGCGTTTGGAGAAAAGGCACGAGAAAGGATGATGATACAACAACATGTCACTGACCTGATGAGCATAGAATTAGACTCTGACATAGACTGAGTCATTGCCTATGTAAGGGCAAAAGGAGGGTCTGAGGTTCCGTGACGATTTGAACCCGTGTTTTCAATATTGTCGGAAATACATAATATTGGTATCAGCGAACCGCAAATGATCCATTTAGCATATCCTGGTGTTTTCGCTACGCTACGAGCAAGAGTACTCCTGTAACAAACACATTTCTGATCTACCCATGGCATCCATCTTAGATCATGGCAGCCATTTTGTGTTTCTTGCCCTCACATACGCAATAACCTTTGATCACTTCACTTCATTTCGATTAAGGACACGTAGCCTTAGCCGGTGATTCACCTCTTTAGTGACACGTGCACCTTGGAACAGAACACGCTGTAGCTGCATGACTCGACAAAGGCTGCCTCCTCTGCCCGAGGCCAGTCCTGCTATACTGGTTCTTGTGGTCGTTGGCCTGATCACGATTAGGCGGCCGAAGCCGGTAGCCTTGCCCATTTACAACCCACAAACATCCCTTATCCTGCTTTTCTATCTTCTGCACCTGGCTCTGCTCCTTTCCTTCTGGGCCTTTATTAGGGGGAGGTAACAAAATTTACGATGAGGCGGTCCGGGTCTTGAATGAAAAGTTGACATGAGATTATGATGGAAAAGTGGGAAACCCTCGTTCGTAATGTTTTGACATCAGATAGTGTCGAAGATTCCTGTGCAACGCCAAATATTTATTGTTTAGGACACAAAGGTTTGGGAATGTACTAACATGTGAAGAATTTGCCTGAAGCCCAATTTTTAGTATATAAGGAGCAACTCTCTTTGTACAAATCGAACAGGCTCCTAGACACTGCCCATGCGTAGTTTCTGTGACTTCTGTGTCCCTGCAGTAATATACCTTTGGTCTTTGACGCCACCATCGAGAAGCCCGTGTTTCTGTTTATTTGTGCAGCAAGACAGGTGGAACTCCGGGGTCTTCGGGTGTTGTTCCCTGACACCTCTGGACGGAACCAAAAAGTCCAGAACTCCAGGGGTAATAAGAGAAGTGTCAGAAACAGAAGAAACAGCAGGAGTAACCAGAACAGTAGGAGCAGCGGGAACAGGAGTATGGGGAAGTACAAGCGGAGGAGCAGTAGGGACGGAAGCAGGTAGAGGAGCAGGAACGGGTTGAAGAACGGGGACAGGTTGTGGAACAGGAGCAGGAGCAGGTGGAGGAACAGGAGCAGGGGGAACCACAGGAACTACAGTACCCTGTGCGTACGGAGGTGGTGACTTCAAGAGATAGGACAACAAGGGGTCCTCTACTACTTCCTCCTTCTTATCCGTACCCGTCGGTAAAACGGGGTAACACTTATCTATAGTCATACGCTGCAATCTATCGAAAACTTCCTTTTCCTTTTCCTACTTATCTCGCTGGAACTGCTCTGCGTTTCTTACCGTTGTAACAATACCTTCTCTTTTATTACGCTTAAGCTGCTTGATTTCTCTCTGCTTGGCTTCTTTACGCCACAACCGAAAGGAATCAAACATGGCCGGCCTTGCTTTTCTTTGGAACAATTTAGCTTCTAGATTATCTAAAATTGGGGTCTCAAAACTACCATGAGGTGGCCAACTAAGGACACCGTCTTTTTTAGTATAACGAACCCAACACTCATTGACGGTGATTGGACCCAAACCATGGAGGCTATACAACTCATGAGTTGGAGTTCCAACCGGAGGTATCGGACACGAGTCCTCCAGTCGGGAATCCGTACCACAACCCTTAAAGCAACTGAACAAAGTACTACAGCCAGGCATCGTGCACACTAACCGAGTTTCACAAACGTCAAGGGTTACGGGATTACACTATATCCCAGCAATGAGCAAAAACCCTCGGTTTTTGGCGACTGCAGACGTCAAATATCACAACAAAGAACAAAATACTAAGAACCACAAATACAATGGAACCATGCAACAACTAAGCACCCACAACAAAGGACTCTGGGAGCGACCCACAAATACTTAACTCAAAGATCGATGGCATCACCAGGAAGGCCCGTCTATCGTCTCGCTGTAGCAAGGTCTACGCCAGGCGCCAAAACAGGTCTACAGTCAGGGCAGCAGTCCGTCGCAGCCATCAGGAGTCGGGAATCTTCGCGGGAAAAGTCGTCGGGCCACTTGTTTCGACAACAGGATCGATGAAGCGGGGTGCACCTTCCCTCGGAGATTT
Source organism: Lissotriton vulgaris (assembly GCF_964263255.1). Classification (NCBI taxonomy): domain Eukaryota; kingdom Metazoa; phylum Chordata; class Amphibia; order Caudata; family Salamandridae; genus Lissotriton; species Lissotriton vulgaris. Next base: position 444,751,731 of record NC_141700.1, read on the forward strand.
CACACGAAGTTCCACACGATCGTCGGGCTTTGGACCGGTACCACTGATGCAGCCCTACGTTGGGCGCCAACTGAAGGACTGGGTTAATTTAAGACCCAGCGGTGCCAGGGATAACACCTGAAACCTTCGTGGGTAACCTGTTCCGGCGTACAAATGACAGAGACACGGGACACTTCCTTGGGCGTCAAAGATTCGAGGTTTATTTACTGCAGGGAACACAGAAGTCACAGGAAGTACAACACGTGTAGGTTCGAGGAGACTGCTTCAACTTGTATCTGTGGATCGCTCCTTTAATACAGTTTTCTCTCATAGGTTAACATGGTACAGAAAGGATTACAACTTGGTTCCCATCGTAAAGACCATAAGGGGTCGCTTTCATGTATTCAGGGCCCGGAACATAAGTACAGTAACATTTGGTAGTTCCCAACTGTAAAAGCACATCTTCTCACCATTGGTACATTCCAATCAGCAGTAAACAGATCGAGGATAAGGCGAAAAACAGGTGCAGAGGAAGACAGGAACGAAGAGGGTGTAAAAGGGGAGGTACCAGGAAACACGAGTTGCAGGAATCAAAAGGACGTGCCTAATGAGATGCACAACTGAGACAATAGTCCGGCACGGCAAGATGAGCCTCGAGCGGGGCCAGCTGCCTTGCAGTGTCATCCCCCTCATCATAAAGACACTTTCAAAGGAAATGTGTCTTCCGCAGGAGTTTGGGAATCCCAGGGTCGCGAAGCGGACAGCGTCTGTTCGCTGGCTACTTGAGGGCAAGAAGCAAAATGGATGCCGTATCTAAGATGGAACCCGTGGGTTCAGATGAAGAAACCCACGAAACAAACGAACGGTTTAGGCTAGCACAGCGAAAACGCGTACACCCACTAAACTCGTCATTTGCGGTTCATAGATACCAGACTCGGCCATATTCGTGCGAGTCGAAAACACCACTTACGATCGTCACGGAACCTCACTATAAAACCCAATTTCATTTATTGAATTCTTTAAAAAAAAAATTATGAAGGTATTAATATTGCTCAAATCTAGGTAGAAATTTCATCTACGTCTTTCTCATCGATATGTATTTTTTTCATTTTGCAATAACAGTATTCATTCTATAATCTTGAAAATACTTCTGTTTTTATAAGGTTTAAGATGATCTGTTCAACAGTAAGATGAATCAGACTTTTATATTTTAATTGTATCGGAATAAGACCTAATGAAAATGATTTGAACTCAGGATCTCCTTTTTACTAAACAGGTGCTTTAACCAGCTAAGCCACAGGACCCACTTGATTCTTTATTTTGAAACACTTTTCTTTATGGTGTTCAAGAGAATATTGCTTTTTCACTTTCATATTCTTTTCTAAGTTCACACACTTCTCTACTCAAACACTTAAGATGAATGAAGACTCTTCACTCATTCAAAAACACCTCTCTAATTTGAAGTTTACCCTATTCATATCATTTTAAAATATACCTTGCTGAAGAATGGATTAGTTGAATTCAACAATAGAGTGATCATTCACCTCTATCTTGTTCTTTGTCATTTTCTTTTCCCTATTTCAGTCAATGCATTCCTACAAAAATCTTCACAATACCAAGCATTTTATTTAATTTTTAAGATAACTTATTCTAAAGTTCATAGAACCAGATGTTTATTCTTAAATTGTATTCAACACTTGTTTGATGAAAATTATTCGGAAAGCAAGGAGAAAACAGTTGGGTGCTGCTGATATTTGAACTCATGATTACCTGTTTACGAGACAGACGCTTTAACCATTAAGCCACAGCACCAACGTTAATAGTACAAAATGCATAAATAATTCATTGTTGATGATGAAAATGTGTTTTCTGCTATAAATTCTTCTTTATCTGTATTGTAATCTTAAACACGAAAAAAGATACTCAATCACTACGCAAGTATTATTATGTTTTAATAAACAGGTACTCTTATAAAACCCAATTTCATTTCTTGAATTCTTTACAACTTTTTTTTCATGAAGGTAATAATATTGCTCCAATCTAGGTAGACATTTCATCTACGTCTTTCTCATAGATATGTATTTTTTTTATTTTGCAATAACAGTATTCATTCTATAATCTTGAAAATACTTGGGTTTTAATAAGGTTTAAGATGATCTGTTCAACAGTAAGATGAATCAGACTTTTATATTTTAATTGTATCGGAATAAGACCTAATGAAAATGATTTGTTATATAACAATGAGAAATGCAAGGCGCCGCTGAGAGTTGAACTCAGGATCTCCTTTTTACTAAACAGGCGCTTTAACCAGCTAAGCCACAGCACCCAATTGATTCTTAATTTTGAAACACTTTCCTTTATGGTGTTCAAGAGAATATTCCTTTTTCACTTTCATATTCTTTTCTAAGTTCACACACTTCTCTACTCATGAACTTAAGATGAATGAAGACTCTTCACTTATTCAAAAACACCTCTCTAATTTGAAGTTTACCCTATTCATATCATTTTAAAATATACCTTGCTGAAGAATGGATTAGTTGAATTCAACAATAGAGTGATCATTCACCTCTATCTTGTTCTTTGTCATTTTCTTTTCCCTATTTCAATCAATGCATTCCTACAAAAATCTTCACAATACCAAGTATTTTATTTAATTTTTAAGATAAATTATTCTAAAGTTCATAGAACCAGATGTTTATACTTGAATTGTATTCATCACTTGTTTGATGAAAATTTTTCGGAAAGCATGAAGAAAACAGTTAAATGCTGCTGAGATTTGAACTCAGGATTTCCTGTTTACGAGATAGGAGCTTTAACCACTAAGCCACAGCACCAACGGTAACAGTAAAAAATGCATAAATAATTTATTGTTGATGATGAAAATGTGTTTTCTGCTATAAATTCTTCTTTATATGTATTGTAATCTTAAACACGAAAAGATACTCAATCACTACGCAAGGATTCATATGTTTTAATAAACAGGTACTCTTATAAAACCCAATTTCATTTCTTGAATTCTTTACAATTTTTTTTCATGAAGGTAATAATATTGCTCCAATCTAGGTAGACATTTCATCTACGTCTTTCTCATAGATATGTATTTTTTTCATTTTGCAATAACAGTATTCATTCTATAATCTTGAAAATACTTGGGTTTTTATAAGGTTAAAGATGATCTGTTCAACAGTAAGATGAATCAGACTTTTATATTTTAATTGTATCGGAATCAGACCTAATGAAAATGATTTGTTATATAACAATGAGAAAAGCAAGGCACTGCTGAGAGTTGACCTCAGGATCTCCTGTTTAATAGACAGGCGCTTTAACCAGCTAAGCCACAGCACCCACTTGATTCTTAAAGTTGAAACACTTTTCTTTATGGTGTTCCAGAGAATATTGCTTTTTCACTTTCATATTCTTTTCTAAGTTCACACACTTCTCTACTCAAACACTTAAGATGAATGAAGACTCTTCACTTATTCAAAAACACCTCTCTAATTTGAAGTTTACCCTATTCATATCATTTTAAAATATACCTTGCTGAAGAATGGATTAGTTGAATTCAACAATAGAGTGAACATTCACCTCTATCTTGTTCTTTGTCATTTTCTTATCCCTATTTCAGTCAATGCATTCCTACAAAAATCCTCACAATACCAAGCATTTTATTTAATTTTTAAGATAACTTATTCTAAAGTTCATAGAACCAGATGTTTATACTTAAATTGTATTCAACACTTGTTTGATGAAAATTATTAGGAAAGCATGGAGAAAACAGTTAAATGCTGCTGAGAATTGAACTCAGGATTTCCTGTTTACGAGACAGGAGCTTTAACCACTAAGCCACAGCACCAACAGTAATAGTAAAAAATGCATAAAGAATTTATTGTTGATGATGAAAATGTGTTTTCTGCTATAAATTCTTCTTAATATGTATTGTAATCTTAAACACGAAAAGATACTCAATCACTACGCAAGGATTAATATGTTTTAATAAACAGGTACTCTTATAAAACCCAATTTCATTTCTTGAATTCTTTACAACTTTTTTTTCATGAAGGTAATAATATTGCTCAGATCTAGGTAGACATTTCATCTACTTCTTTCTCATAGATGAGTATTTTTTTTCATTTTGCAATAACAGTATTTATTCTATAATCTTGAAATACTTGGGTTTTTATAAGGTTAAAGATGATCTGTTCAACAGTAAGATGAATCAGACTTTTATATTTTAATTGTATCGGAATAAGACCTAATGAAAATGATTTGTTATATAACAATGAGAAAAGCAAGGCACTGCTGAGAGTTTAACTCAGGATCTCCTGTTTACTAGACAGGTGCTTTAACCAGCTAAGCCACAGCACCCACTTGATTCTTAAGTTTGAAACACTTTTCTTTATGGTGTTCAAGAGAATATTGCTTTTTCACTTTCATATTCTTTTCTAAGTTCACACACTTCTCTACTCATGAACTTAAGATGAATGAAGACTCTTCACTTATTCAAAAACACCTCTCTAATTTGAGGTTTACCCTATTCATATCATTTTAAAATATACCTTGCTGAAGAATGGATTAGTTGAATTCAACAATAGAGTGATCATTCACCTCTATCTTGTTCTTTGTCATTTTCCTTTCCCTATTTCAATCAATGCATTCCTACAAAAATCTTCACAATACCAAGTATTTTATTTAATTTTTAAGATAACTTATTCTAAAGTTCATAGAACCAGATGTTTATACTTAAATTGTATTCAACACTTGTTTGATGAAAATTATTCGGAAAGCATGAAGAAAACAGTGAAATGCTGCTGAGAATTGAACTCAAGATTTCCTGTTTACGAGATAGGAGCTTTAACCACTAAGCCACAGCACCAACGGTAATAGTCAAAAATTCATAAATAATTTATTGTTGATGAAAATGTGTTTTCTGCTATAAATTCTTCTTTATATGTATTGTAATCTTAAACACGAAAAGATACTCAATCACTACGCAAGGATTCATATGTTTTAATAAACAGGTACTCTTATAAAACCCAATTTCATTTCTTGAATTCTTTACAATTTTTTTTCATGAACGTAATGATATTGCTCCAATCTTGGTAGACATTTCATCTACGTCTTTCTCATAGATATGTACTTTTTTTTCATTTTGCAATAACAGTATTCATTCTATAATCTTGAAAATACCTGGGTTTTTATAAGGTTAAAGGTGATCTGTTCAACAGTAAGATGAATCAGACTTTTATATTTTAATTGTATCCGAATAAGACCTAATGAAAATGATTTGTTATATAACAATGAGAAAAGCAAGGCACTGCTGAGAGATGAACTCAGGATCTCCTGTTTACTAGACAGGCGCTTTAACCAGCTAAGCCACAGCACCCACTTGATTCTTAAATTTGAAACACTTTTCTTTATGGTGTTCAAGAGAATATTGCTTTTTCACTTTCATATTCTTTTCTAAGTTCACACACTTCTCTACTCAAACACTTAAGATGAATGAAGACTCTTCACTTATTCAAAAACACCTCTCTAATTTGAAGTTTACCCTATTCATATCATTTTAAAATATACCTTGCCGAAGAATGGATTAGTTGAATTCAACAATAGAGTGATCATTCACCTCTATCTTGTTCTTTGTCATTTTCTTTTCCCTATTTCAGTCAATGCATTCCTACAAAAATGTTCACAATACCAAGCATTGTATTTAATGTTTAAGATAACTTATTCTAAAGTTCATAGAACCAGATGTTTATTCTTAAATTGTATTCAACATTTGTTTGATGTAAATTATTCGGAAAGCATGGAGAAAACGGTTAGGTGCTGCTGAGATTTGAACTCAGGATTTCCTGTTTACGAGATAGGAGCTTTAACCACTAAGTCACAGCACCAACGGTAATAGTAAAAATGCATAAATAATTTATTGTTGATGATGAAAATGTGTTTTCTGCTATAAATTCTTCTTTATATGTATTGTAATCTTAAACACGAAAATATACTCAATCACTACGCAAGGATTCATATATTTTAATAAACAGGTACTCTTATAAAACCCAATTTCATTTCTTGAATTCTTTACAATTTCTTTTCATGAAGTTATTAATATTGCTCAAATCTAGGTAGAAATTTCATCTACGTCTTTCTCATAGATATGTATTTTTTTCATTTTGCAATAACAGTATTCATTCTATAATCTTGAAAATACTTGGGTTTTTATAAGGTTTAAGATGATCTGTTCAACAGTAAAATGAATCAGATTTTTATATTTTAATTGTATCGGAATAAGACCTAATGAAAATGATTTGTTATATAACAATGAGAAAAGCAAGGCGCTGCTGAGAGTTGAACTCAGGATCTCCTTTTTACTAAACATGCGCTTTAACCAGCTAAGCCACAGCACCCACTTGATTCTTAATTTTGAAACACTTTTCTTTATGCTGTTCAAGAGAATATTGCTTTTTCACTTTCATAGTCTTTTCTAAGTTCACACACTTCTCTACTCATAAACTTAAGATGAATGAAGACTCTTCACTTATTCAAAAACACCTCTCTAATTTGAAGTTTACCCTATTCATATCATTTTAAAATATACCTTGCTGAAGAATGGATTAGTTGAATTCAACAATAGAGTGATCATTCACCTGTATCTTGTTCTTTGTCATTTTCTTTTCCCTATTTCAATCAATGCATTCCTACAAAAATCTTCACAATACCAAGTGTTTTATTTAATTTTTAGGATAACATTCTAAAGTTCATAGAACCAGATGTTTATAATTAAATTGTATTCAACACTTGTTTGATGAAAATTACTCGGAAAGCATGGAGAAAACAGTTAAATGCTGCTGAGATTTGAACTCAGGATTTCCTGTTTACGAGACAGGAGCTTTAACCACTAAGCCACAGCACCAACCTTAATAGTAAAAAATGCATAAATAATTTATTGTTGATGATGAAAATGTGTTTTCTGCTATAAATTCTTCTTTATATGTATTGTAATCTTAAACACGAAAAGATACTCAATCACTACGCAAGGATTAATATGTTTTAATAAACAGGTACTCTTATAAAACCCAATTTAATTTCTTGAATTCTTTACAATTTTTTTCATGAAGGTAATAATATTGCTCCAATCTAGGTAGACATTTCATCTACGTCTTTCTCATAGATATGTATTTTTTTCATTTTGCAATAACAGTATTCATTCTATAATCTTGAAAATACTTGGGTTTTTATAAGGTTAAAGATGATCTGTTCAACAGTAAGATGAATCAGACTTTTATATTTTAATTGTATCGGAATAAGACCTAATGAAAATGATTTGTTATATAACAATGAGAAAAGCAAGGCACTGCTGAGAGTTGAACTCAGGATCTCCTGTAGACAGGCGCTTTAACCAGCTAAGCCACAGCACCCACTTGATTCTTTATTTTGAAACACTTTTCTTTATGGTGTTCAAGAGAATATTGCTTTTTCACTTTCATTTTCTTTTCTAAGTTCACACACTTCCCTACTCAAACACTTAAGATGAATGAAGACTCTTCACTTATTCAAAAACACCTCTCTAATTTGAAGTTTACCCTATTCATATCATTTTAAAATATACCTTGCTGAAGAATGGATTAGTTGAATTCAACAATAGAGTGATCATTCACCTCTATCTTGTTCTTTGTCATTTTCTTTTCCCTATTTCAGTCAATTCATTCCTACAAAAATCTTCACAATACCAAGCATTTTATTTAATGTTTAAGATAACTTATTCTAAAGTTCATAGAACCAGATGTTTATACTTAAATTGTATTCAACACTTGTTTGATGAAAATTATTCGGAAAGCATGGAGAAAACAGTTAAATGCTGCTGAGATTTGAATTCAGGATTTCCTGTTTAGGAGACAAGAGCTTTAACCGCTAAGCCACAGCACCAACGGTAATAGTAAAAAATGCATAAAGAATGTATTGTTGATGATGAAAATGTGTTTTCTGCTATAAATTCTTCTTTATATGTATTGTAATCTTAAACACGAAAAGATACTCAATCACTACGCAAGGATTCATATGTTTTAATAAACAGGTACTCTTATAAAACCCAATTTCATTTCTTGAATTCTTTACAATTTTTTTCATGAAGGTAATAATATTGCTCCAATCTAGGTAGACATTTCATCTACGTCATTCTCATAGATATGTATTTTTTTCATTTTGCAATAACAGTATTCATTCTATAATCTTGAAAATACTTGGGTTTTTATAAGGTTTAAGATGATCTGTTCAACAGTAAAATGAATCAGATTTTTATATTTTAATTGTATCGGAATAAGACCTAATGAAAATGATTTGTTATATAACAATGAGAAAAGCAAGGCGCTGCTGAGAGTTGAACTCAGGATCTCCTTTTTACTAAACAGGCGCTTTAACCAGCTAAGCCACAGCACCCACTTGATTCTTAAATTTGAAACACTTTTCTTTATGCTGTTCAAGAGAATATTGCTTTTTCACTTTCATATTCTTTTCTAAGTTCACACACTTCTCTACTCATGAACTTAAGATGAATGAAGACTCTTCACTTATTCAAAAACACCTCTCTAATTTGAGGTGTACCCTATTCATATCATTTTAAAATATACCTTGCTGAAGAATGGATTAGTTGAATTCAACAATAGAGTGATCATTCACCTCTGTCTTGTTCTTTGTCATTTTCTATTCCCTATTTCAATCAATGCATTCCTACAAAAATCTTCACAATACCAAGTATTTTATTTAATTTTTAAGATAACATTCTAAAGTTCATAGAACCAGATGTTTATACTTAAATTGTATTCAACACTTGTTTGATGAAAATTACTCGGAAAGCATGGAGAAAACAGTTAAATGCTGCTGAGATTTGAACTCAGGATTTCCTGTTTACGAGACAGGAGCTTTAACCACTAAGCCACAGCACCAACTGTAATAGTAAAAAATGCATAAATAATTTATTGTTGATGATGAAAATCTGTTTTCTGCTATAAATTCTTCTTTATATGTATTGTAATCTTAAACACGAAAAGATACTCAATCACTACGCAAGGATTAATATGTTTTAATAAACAGGTACTCTTATAAAACCCAATTTAATTTCTTGAATTCTTTACAATATTTTTTCATGAAGGTAATAATATTGCTCCAATCTAGGTAGACATTTCATCTACGTCTTTCTCATAGATATGTATTTTTTTCATTTTGCAATAACAGTATTCATTCTATAATCTTGAAAATACTTGGGTTTTTATAAGGTTAAAGATGATCTGTTCAACAGTAAGATGAATCAAACTTTTATATTTTAATTGTATCGGAATAAGACCTAATGAAAATGATTTTTTGTATAACAATGAGAAAAGCAAGGCACTGCTGAGAGTTGAACTCAGGATGTCCTGTTTACTAGACAGGCGCTTTAACCAGCTAAGCCACAGCACCCACATGATTCTTAAACTTGAAACACTTTTCTTTATGGTGTTCAAGAGAATATTGCTTTTTCACTTTCATATTCTTTTCTAAGTTCACACACTTCTCTACTCATAAACTTAAGATGAATGAAGACTCTTCACTTATTCAAAAACACCTCTCTAATTTGAAGTTTACCCTATTCATATAATTTTAAAATATACCTTGCTAAAGAATGGATTAGTTGAATTCAACAATAGAGTGATCATTCACCTCTATCTTGTTCTTTGTCATTTTCTTTTCCCTATTTCAATCAATGCATTCCTACAAAAATATTCACAATACCAAGTATTTTATTTAATTTTTAAGATAACTTATTCTAAAGTTCATAGAACCAGATGTTTATACTTAAATTGTATTCAACACTTGTTTGATGAAAAAAATTCGGAAAGCATGGAGAAAACAGTTAAATGCTGCTGAGATTTGAACTCAGGATTTCCTGTTTACGAGACAGGAGCTTTAACCACTAAGCCACAGCACCAACGGTAATAGTAAAAAATGCATAAAAAATTTATTGTTGATGATGAAAATGTGTTTTCTGCTATAAATTCTTCTTTATATATATTGTAATCTTAAACACGAAAAGATACTCAATCACTACGCAAGGATTAATATGTTTTAATAAACAGGTACTCTTATAAAACCCAATTTCATTTCTTGAATTCTTTAAAAAAAAAATCATGAAGGTATTAATATTGCTCAAATCTAGGTAGAAATTTCATCTATGTCTTTCTCATAGATTTGTATTTTTTTCATTTTGCAATAACAGTATTCATTCTATAATCTTGAACATACTTCTGTTTTTATAAGGTTTAAGATGATCTGTTCAACAGTAAGATGAATCAGACTTTTATATTTTAATTGTATCGGAATAAGACCTAATGAAAATGATTTGTTATATAACAATGAGAAAAGCAAGGCGCTGCTGAGATTTGAACTCAGGATCTCCTTTTTACTAAACAGGTGCTTTAACCAGCTAAGCCACAGCACCCACTTCATTTTTTATTTTGAAACACTTTTCTTTATGGTGTTCAAGAGAATATTGCTTTTTCACTTTCATATTCTTTTCTAAGTTCACACACTTTTCTACTCAAACACTTAAGATGAATGACGACTCTTCATTTATTCAAAAACACCTCTCTAATTTGAAGTTTACCCTATTCATATCATTTTAAAATATACCTTGCTGAAGAATAGATTAGTTGAATTCCACCATAGAGTGATCATTCACCTCTATCTTGTTCTTTGTCATTTTCTTTTCCCTATTTCAGTCAATGCATTCCTACAAAAATCTTCACAATACCAAGCATTTTATTTATTTTTAAGATAACTTATTCTAAAGTTCATAGAACCAGATGTTTATTCTTAAATTGTATTCAACACTTGTTTGATGAAAATTATTCGGAAAGCATGGAGAAAACAGTTAGGTGCTGCTGAGATTTGAACTCAGGATTTCCTGTTTACGAGACAGGCGCTGTAACCACTAAGCCACAGCACCAACGTTAATATGAGAAATGCATAAATAATTCATTGTTGATGATGAAAATGTGTTTCCTGCTATAAATTCTTCTTTATATGTATTGTAATCTTAAACACGAAAACATACTCAATCACTACGCAAGTATTAATATGTTTTATTAAACAGGTACTCTTATAAAACCCAATTTCATTTCTTGAATTCTTTACAACTTTTTTTTCATGAAGGTAATAATATTGCTCCAATCTAGGTAGACATTTCATCTACGTCTTTCTCATAGATAAGTATTTTTTTCGTTTTGCAATAACAGTATTCATTCTATAATCTTGAAAATACTTGGGTTTTTATAAGGTTAAAGATGATCTGTTCAACAGTAAGATGAATCAGACTTTTATATTTTAATTGTATCGGAATAAGACCTAATGAAAATGATTTGTTATATAACAATGAGAAAAGCAAGGCACTGCTGAGAGTTGAACTCAGGATCTCCGGTTTACTAGACAGGCGCTTTAACCAGCTTAGCCACAGCACCCACTTGATTCAGAAGTTTGAAACACTTTTCTTTATGGTGTTCAAGAGAATATTGCTTTTTCACTTTCATATTCTTTTCTAAGTTCACACACTTCTCTACTCAAACATTTAAGATGAATGAAGACTCTTCACTTATTCAAAAACACCCCTCTAATTTGAAGTTTACCCTATTCATATCATTTTAAAATATACCTTGCTGAAGAATGGATTAGTTAAATTCAACAATAGAGTGATCACTCACCTCTATCTTGTTCTTTGTCATTTTCTTTTCCCTATTTCAGTCAATGCCTTCCTACAAAAATCTTCACAATACCAAGCATTTTATTTAATTTTTAAGATACATTATTCTAAAGTTCATAGAACCAGATGTTTATTCTTAAATTGTATTCAACATTTGTTTGATGAAAATAATTTGGAAAGCATGGAGAAAACAGTTAGGTGCTGCTGAGATTTGAACTCAGGATTTTCTGTTTACGAGACAGGCGCTTTAACCACAAAGCCACAGCACCAACGTTAATAGTAAGAAATGCATAAATAATTTATTGTTGATGATGAAAATGTGTTTCCTGCTATAAATTCTTCTTTATATGTATTGTAATCTTAAACACGAAAAGATACTCAATCACTACGCAAGTATTAATATGTTTTAATAAACAGGTACTCTTATAAAACCCAATTTCATTTCTTGAATTCTTTAAATAAAAATCATGAAGGTATTAATATTGCTCAAATCTAGGTAGAAATTTCATCTACGTCTTTCTCATAGATATGTATTTTTTTCATTTTGCAATAACAGTATTCATTCTATAATCTTGAAAATACTTGGGTTTTTATAAGGTTTAAGATGATCTGTTCAACAGTAAGATGAATCAGACTTTTATATTTTAATTGTATCCGAATAAGACCTAATGAAAATGATTTGTTATATAACAATAAGAAAAGCAAGGCGCTGCTGAGAGTTTAACTCAGGATCTCCTTTTTACTAAACAGGCGCTTTAACCAGCTAAGCCACCGCACTCACTTGAATCTTAATTTTGAAACACTTTTCTTTATGCTGTTCAAGAGAATATTGCTTTTTCACTTTCATAGTCTTTTCTAAGTTCACACACTTCTCTACTCATAAACTTAAGATGAATGAAGACTCTTCACTTATTCAAAAACACCTCTCTAATTTGAAGTTTACCCTATTCATATAATTTTAAAATATACCTTGCTGAAGAATGGATTAGTTGAATTCAACAATAGAGTGAACGTTCACCTCTATCTTGTTCTTTGTCATTTTCTTTTCCCTATTTCAATCAATGCATTCCTACAAAAATCTTCACAATACCAAGTATTTTATTTAATTTTTAGGATAACATTCTAAAGTTCATAGAACCAGATGTTTATACTTAAATTGTATTCAACACTTGTTTGATGAAAATTACTCGGAAAGCATGGAGAAAACAGTTAAATGCTGCTGAGATTTGAACTCAGGATTTCCTGTTTACGAGACAGGAGCTTTAACCACTAAGCCACAGCACCAACGGCAATAGTAAAAAATGCATAAAGAATTTATTGTTGATGATGAAAATGTGTTTTCTGCTATAAATTCTTCTTTATATGTATTGTAATCTTAAACACGAAAAGATACTCAATCACTACGCAAGGATTGATATGTTTTAATAAACAGGTACTCTTATAAAACCCAATTTCATTTCTTGAATTCTTTACAATTTTGTTTCATGAAGGTATTAATATTGCTCAAATCTAGGTAGAAATTTCATCTACGTCTTTCTCATAGATATGTATTTTTTTCATTTTGCAATAACAGTATTCATTCTATAATCTTGAAAATACTTGGGTTTTTATAAGGTTTAAGATGATCTGTTCAACAGTAATATGAATCAGACTTTTATATTTTAATTGTATCGGAATAAGACCTAATGAAAATGATTTGTTATATAACAATGAGAAAAGCAGGGCGCTGCTGAGAGTTGAACTCAGGATCTCCTTTTTACTAAACTGGCGCTTTAACCGGCTAAGCCACAGCACCCACTTGATTCTTAATTTTGAAACACTTTTCTTTATGGTGTTCAAGAGAATATTGCTTTTCCACTTTCATATTCTTTTCTAAGTTCACACACTTCTCTACTCAAACACTTTAGATGAATGAAGACTCTTCACTTATTCAAAAAGACTTCTCTAATTTGAAGTTTACCCTATTCATATCATTTTAAAATATATCTTGCTGACGAATGGATTAGTTGAATTCAACAATAGAGTGATCATTCACCTCTATCTTGTTCTTTGTCATTTTCTTTTCCCTATTTCAGTCAATGCATTCCTACAAAAATCTTAATACCAAGCATTTAATTTAATTTTTAAGATAACTTATTCTAAAGTTCATAGAACCAGATGTTTATTCTAAAATTGTATTCAACACTACGTCTTTCTCATAGATATGTAGTTTTTTTATTTTGCAATAACAGTATTCATTCTATATTCTTGAAAATACTTGGGTTTTTATAAGGTTTAAGATGATCTTTTCAACAGTAAGACAAGGAACATCATCGCTACTTAGCGCCTCACGCTTATCTCGCTGAACAGCGTTTTTAAAATCTTCTTTTGTGTATTTGCTATTTCTTTTTGCTGACTGCATTGGTTTTTTAAAATTGCGCCTTACCTGCATTCTAATTGGCATCCACCGCTGCTCGAGCAGGTCCGGTTCTCGGGGTGGGCTCATTTTGCAGCAGACATCTTGGAGTGGGGTAGGAGTTTGGGCACCATCTTTTAGCGAGCACTCTAGTGCGCTGTAGCATAGGTGGGACGCCTACTTAAGGCGAGCTGCTTCAGGGTTCGGCCTGACAAGGAATATCATCGCTACTTAGCGCCTCGCGCTTATCTCGCTAAACAGCGTTTTTAAAATCTTCTTTTGTGTATTTGCTATTTCTTTTTTGCTGACTGCAATGGTTTTTTAAAATTGCCCCTTACCTGCATTCTAATTGGCATCCACCGCTGCTCGAGCGGGTCCGGTTCTCGGGGTGGGCTCATTTTGCAGCAGACATCTTGGAGTGGGGTAGGAGTTTGGGCGCCATCTTTTAGCGAGCGCTCTAGTGCGCTGTAGCATAGGTGGGACACCTACTTAAAGTTCCCTGCCTAGCGCAGCGGTATCGCCCTCGCTTAGCCTGAGTCGTGCCAGAGTCCTGCCCGTCTGCGCCCGTCCGCGTACGGTCGTGTTGGTCGGGGTGGGACTCTGTCCATCGCTTGATGTTGCACGATGCTTCGTTACACCAGGGAAGCTCTTGTGTCCATCGGCCGGTGTTTGCCATCATGCGATACTGCTCGTGTACATCCTTTTTGTGGTCCACATCAGTGTGCATGCGGTAGGTGGATGCTTGAAGCCCCCGCCTTATTGGGCGATGCCGGAGCTAAGTTAGCTACTGGCAGCACACTTCCCTCGCATCTCATTACCATCTGGAACCTAAATGTGAGGTCGTTGGCTAAACACCACCAGGACATAGCTGACCTCTTGGGACAGGAACTCCCTGATATTATCTGTCTGACAGAGACTTGGCTCCAGGACTCTGACACAGCTCTTCTCAATCTGGCCTTTCCTTCTGGGTATTCGATCTACATGCTCAATCGCCCCTCGAGGGGTGGAGGAATTGCGCTTGCCATCAAATCCTGCTACCCTTGCGATTGGAGAGGGCAAAGGATCGCGGGCTGTGAAAGTGCCCTGTTTAAGGTTTCTGTTACACCTTGCTTTACTTTTTCAGGCCTGCTAATTTACCGCCCACCTGGCAGTGATGTGGCATTTAGGGAGGCTCTCCCTGATGCTGTAAGCTCACTGGCAGTGGGGTGTGACAACTTTTCTATCTTAGGGGACTTGAATCTCCATTTTGACACCTTGGCTTTACCCTCAGTGGGAGGTATTGTGACTGATCTTGAGGCCCTTCAACTGCTCCAACTGGTCTCGGACCCCACCCATGTTGGTGGTCATATTCTGGACCCCTTCTTCTCGAATTTAGCTGAGGTAAAAGTGGCCTCCCCTCTTCTTATGTCTTGGACATATCACTCGTTGGTGACTATCAAATGCCCACTACCATAGCCTCCGTTTAAACCCTCGACGCAAGTCTTGCCCAGACGGCGTTGGAGTAAATTAAAACTGGAAGACTTCCACCGTCTTCTCTCCGAGGACCCATTGGGCCCTGCGGAGAATGTGGAATCTGGTTACGACCATTTCTGCGAATGGTTAACCAGAGCCCTTGATTTCCTGATTCCAATGACTGCGAGTAGGTGTGGACCGCGAGACCCTAGTCCCTGGTATAATGGTACACAGCGTGCGTTGAAAAGCTCTTGCAGACGTGCGGAGAGAGACTGGCGGAAAACGTATGACAACAGCAAAAAATCCTTTTATATGGCTACCGTTAAGTCTTATCACCGAGCGGTCTGCAGAGCCCGGGCTGCAGTCTATGCCCTGGAATTCCGCAACAGTCCTAATCCATCCAAAACCATTTTTAAAGCTCTCAAGGATCTTGATGCTAAAAAGCCCTCCGCCGACGTCATTGGTTCCAACACTCAATGTGAAACGCTGGCGGCCTTCTTTTTGGAGAAGGTCCATTTCATCTATAGAGCTTTTCCCACGGCTGCACCTACCGGTGTCGGGCTGCATAATCCCCCCAGACAGGTGGTGTAAGATTCTCTCCCCTGTCTCACACCGGAGATTTTTAAGACTCTAGCTCTTCGGGTTAAGTCGGGGTCTCCGGCTGACCCGCTCAAGCCAGCAATTTTTAGAGACTTGACACCCTCTAACCCAGTCTGGGATCTGATCAACATCTCGCTCTCGTCTGGCCTAGTACCTTTGAAATAGAAGCAGGCAGTAGTAATGCCCATTTTGAAGAAGCCATCTCCCGACCCTAGTAAACCAGAGAATTATAGGCCGATCTCGCTTCTCCCGTGGCCAGCCAAAGTCGCCGAGGTGCATGTTAACACCGCCCTCTCTGACCATCTCTCGCGCACTAACGTTCTGGATGATACACAGAACAGCTTTCGAGCTGGCCACAGCATGGAGACAGCACTCCTGTTTATGGCTGAGCATCTGCGGGCGGTGCTCGACGCGGGTCAAACGGCGGCGCTTGTTTTATTAGACCTGAGTGCCGCCTTCGACACCGTCTCGCATGGGATCCTCCTGCAGCGCCTTGAGGAGGCAGGCGTGACCGGCACTGCACTGCAGTGGTTCCGATCATTTCTGGTGGATCGTTCTTTCTGTGTGGCTGCCCCGCCCCACCAGTCCAAATTCCATCCTCTGATGCTTGGGGTCCCGCAGGGGTCCTCGCTGAGTCCCACGTTGTTCAATCTATACGTGAGGCCGCTGGCTGAGGTTGTAAAGCACTGCGGTATGACCATGGTGTCATACGCGGATGATACTCAGCTAGCGGTCACAATCAGCGGGGATTCCGGGGTGGAAGCCCCAAGATTCCGAGATGGACTGCGGGCGGTGGCCAGCTGGATGACGTCCAACTGTCTCCAACTGAATGCCAAAAAGACAGAGATTATGGTCTTTGGCAAACAGACGGAACTTTGGGGCGACACCTGGTGGCCCCCCGAGTTGGGCCCCACCCCTACTCCGGCCTCGGAGATTAAAAATCTGGGGGGATGGTTGGACCCTACTCTTAGTTTTGTTGGCCATACTAAAAGAACTGCGGCCTGCTGCTTCGGCATTCTGCGCAATTTGAGACCTGCACTCAAATTCTTTGACGCTGCGACCCGTCAACTTGTGGTTCAGGCGACGGTGTTGTCTCGGCTGGATTATGCCAGCTCCCTTTTTATAGGGTTAAATCAGGCCGAGCTCACCCGCCTCCAGCGAGTGCAAAATGCAGCCGCCAGAGCAGTAGTAGGCCTTCCTAGGGCTTGTTCTGTCTCTCACACCCTGCGTGCTCTCCATTGGCTACCCATCAGGCAGAGGATTTATTTTAAAGTGTTGTGTATGTCTTTTAAGATCTTAAAGGGTCCCTCTGCTCAGATACTTCACAATCTTCTGTGTTTCTACATTCCTGGGCGCTCTCTTCGCTCTTCGGACCGCGAATTAGCTGCAGTTCCTCGTTTCAAACGCAGCCGAGCTGGAGGACGCTCCTTTCGGGGTCGGGCGGCTGTGTTATGGAATGCCCTTCCATTTGAAATCCGGACCCTTGCCGACCTGCTTTCTTTCCGTAGAGTGGTCAAGACTCTTTTGTTCCCGTAGTGTTCCTTCTTAAACGCTTATTTCTTTCAGTTATGTTGTGTGGCCTCCTTGTCAGGCGCCGGGACGCTCCTTCGCTGGAGCAGCTGCGTGCATTATAAATGCCATTAACATAACATAACAAGATGAATCAGACTTTTATATTTTAATTGTATCGGAATAAGACCTAATGAAAATGATTTGTTTTGTAACAATTAGAAAAGCAAGGCGCTGCTGAGAGTTGAACTTAGGATCTCCTGTTTACTAGACAGGCGCTTTAACCAGCTAACCGACAGCACCCACTTGATTCTTAATTTTGAAACACTTTTCTTTATGGTGTTCAAGAGAATATTGCTTTTTCACGTTCATATTCTTTTCTAAGTTCACACACTTCTCTACTCAAACACTTTAGATGAATGAAGACTCTTCACTTATACAAAAATACTTCTCTAATTTGAAGTTTACCCTATTCATATCGTTTTAAAATATACCTTGCTGACGAATGGATTAGTTGAATTCAACAATAGAGTGATCATTCACCTCTATCTTGTTCTTTGTCATTTTCTTTTCCCTATTTCAGTCAATGCATTCCTACAAAAATCTACACAATACCAAGCATTTTATTTAATTTTTAAGATAACTTATTCTAAAGTTCATAGAACCAGATGTTTATTCTTAAATTGTATTCAACACTTGTTTGATGAAAATTATTCGGAAAGCTTGGAGAAAACAGTTAGGTGCTGCTGAGATTTGAACTCAGGATTTCCTGTTTATGAGACAAGCACTTTAACCACTAAGCCACAGCACCAACGTTAATAGTAAAAATTGCATAAATAATTTATTGTTGATGATGAAAATGTGTTTCCTGCTATAAATTCTTCTTTATATGTATTGTAATCTTAAACACGAAAAGATACTCAATCACTACGCAAGTATTAATATGTTTTAATAAACAGGTACTCTTATAAAACCCAATTTCATTTCTTGAATTCTTTACAATTTTGTTTCATGAAGGTATTAATATTGCTCAAATCTAGGTGGAAATTTAATCTACGTCTTTCTCATAGATATGTATTTTTTTCATTTTACAATAACAGTATTCATTCTATAATCTTGAAAATACGTGGGTTTTTATAAGGTTTAAGATGAGCTGTTCAACAGTAATATGAATCAGACTTTTATATTTTAATTGTATCGGAATAAGACCTAATGAAAATGATTTGTTATATAACAATGAGAAAAGCAGGGTGCTGCTGAGAGTTGAACTCAGGATCTCCTTTTTACTAAACTGGCGCTTTAACCAGCTAAGCCACAGCACCCACCTGATTCCTAATTTTGAAACACTTTTCTTTATGGTGTTCAAGAGAATATTGCTTTTCCACTTTCATATTCTTTTCTAAGTTCACACACTTCTCTACTCAAACACTTTAGATGAATGAAGACTCTTCACTTATTCAAAAATACTTCTCTAATTTGAAGTTTACCCTATTCATATCATTTTAAAATATACCTTGCTGACGAATGGATTAGTTGAATTCAACAATAGAGTGATCATTCACCTCTATCTTGTTCTTTGTCATTTTCTTTTCCCTATTTCAGTCAATGCATTCCTACAAAAATCTTAACAATACCAAGCATTTAATTTAATTTTTAAGATAACTTATTCTAAAGTTCATAGAACCAGATGTTTAGTCTAAAATTGTATTCAACACTTGTTTGATGAAAATTATTCGGAAAGCATGGAGAAAACAGTTGAGTGCTGCTGGTATTTGAACTCAGGATTTCCTGTTTACCATACAGGCGCTTTAACCACTAAGCCACAGCACCAACGTTAATAGTAAAAAATTCATAAATCATTTATTGTTGATGATGAAAATGTGTTTCTGCCATAAATTCTTCTTTATATGTATTGTAATCTTAAACACAAAAAGATACTCAATCACTACGCAAGGATTAATATGTTTTAAAAACAGGTACTCTTATAAAACCCAATTTCATTTCTTGAATTTTTTACAATTTTTTTTCATGAAGGTATTAATATTGCTCAAATCTAGGTAGAAATGTCATCTACGTCTTTCTCATAGATATGTATTTTTTTCATTTTGCAATAACAGTATTCATTCTATAATCTTGGAAATACTTGGGTTTTTATAAGGTTTAAGATGATCTGTTCAACAGTAAGATGAATCAGATTTTTATATTTTAATTGTATCGGAATAAGACCTAATAAAAATGATTTGTTATATAACAATGAGAAAAGCAAGGCGCTGCTGAGAGTTGAACTCAGGATCTCCTTTTGACTAAACAGGCGCTTTAACCAGCTAAGCCACAGCACTCACTTGATTTTTAATTTTGAAACACTTTTCTTTATGGTGTTCAAGAGAATATTGCTTTTTCACTTTCATATTCTTTTCTAAGTTCACACACTTCTCTACTCAAACACTTAAGATGAATGAAGACTCTTCACTGATTCAAAAACACCTCTCTAATTTGAAGTTTACCCTATTCATATCATTTTAAAATATATCTTGCTGAAGAATGGATTAGTTGAATTCCACAATAGAGTGATCATTCACCTCTATCTTGTTCTTTGTCATTTTCTTTTCCCTATTTCAGTCAATGCATTCCTACAAAAATCTTCACAATACCAAGCATTTAATTTAATTTTTAAGATAACTTATTCTAAAGTTCATAGAACCAAATGTTTATTCTTAAATTGTATTCAACACTTGTTTGATGTAAATTATTCGGAAAGCATGGAGAAAACAGTTAGGCGATGCTGAGATTCGAACTCAGGATTTCCTGTTTTTGAGACAGGAGCTTTAACCACTAAGCCACAGCACCAACATTAATAGTAAGAAATGCATAAATAATTCATTGTTGATGATGAAAATGTGTTTTCTGCTATAAATTCTTCTTTATATGTATTGTAATCTTAAACACGAAAAGATACTCAATCACTACGCAAGGATTAATATGTTTTAATAAACAGGTACTCTTATAAAACCCAATTTCATTTCTTGAATTCTTTAAAAAAAAATCATGAAGGTATTAATATTGGTCAAATCTAGGTAGAAATGTCATCTACGTCTTTCTCATAGATATGTATTTTTTTAATTTGGCAATAACAGTATTCATTCTATAATCTTGAAAATACTTGGGTTTTTATAAGGTTAAAGATGATCTGTTCAACAGTAAGATGAATCAGACTTTTATATTTTAATTGTATCGGAATAAGACCTAATGAAAATGATTTGTTATATAACAATGAGAAAAGCAAGGCGCTGCTGAGATTTGAACTCAGGATCTCCGGTTTACTAGACAGGCGCTTTAACCAGCTAAGCCACAGGACCCACTTGATTCTTAAATTTGAAACACTTTTCTTTATGGTGTTCAAGAGAATATTGCTTTTTCACTTTCATATTCTTTTCTAAGTTCACACACTTCTCTACTCAAACACTTAAGATGAATGAAGACTCTTCACTTATTCAAAAATACCTCTCTAATTTGAAGTTTACCCTATTCATATCATTTTAAAATATACCTTGCTGAATAATGGATTAGTCGAATTCCACAATAGAGTGATCATTCACCTCTATCTTGTTCTTTGTCATTTTCTTTTCCTTATTTCAGTCAATGCGTTCCTACAAAAATCTTCACAATACCAAGCATTTTATTTAATTTTTAAGATAACTTATTCTAAAGTTCATAGAACCAGATGTTTATACTTAAATTGTATTCAACACTTGTTTGATGAAAATTATTCGGAAAGCATGGAGAAAATAGTTAAATGCTGCTGAGAATTGAACTCAGGATTTCTTGTTTATGAGACAGGAGCTTTAACCACTAAGCCACAGCACCAACAGTAATTGCAAAAAATGCATAAAGAATTTATTGTTGATGATGAAAATGTGTTTTCTGCTATAAATTCTTCTTTATATGTATTGTAATCTTAAACACGAAAACATACTCAATCACTACGCAAGTATTATTATGTTTTAATAAACAGGTACTCTCATAAAACCCAATTTCATTTCTTGAATTCTTTACAATTTTTTTTCATGAAGGTAATAATATTGCTCCAATCTAGGTAAACATTTCATCTACGTCTTTCTCATAGATATGTATTTTTTTAATTTGGCAATAACAGTATTCATTCTATAATCTTGAAAATACTTGGGTTTTTATAATGTTAAAGATGATCTGTTAAACAGTAAGATGAATCAGACTTTTATATTTTAATTGTATCGGAATAAGACCTAATGAAAATGATTTGTTATATAACAATGAGAAAAGCAAGGCCCTGCTGAGATTTGAACTCAGGATCTCCTGTTTACTAGACAGGCGCTTTAACCAGCTAAGCCACAGGACCCACTTGATTCTTAAATTTGAAACACTTTTCTTTATGGTGTTCAAGAGAATATTGCTTTTTCACTTTCTTATTCTTTTCTAAGTTCACACACTTCTCTACTCAAACACTTAGGATGAATGAAGACTCTTCACTTATTCAAAAACACCTCTCGAATTTGAAGTTTACCCTATTCATATCATTTTAAAATATACCTTGCTGAAGAATGGATTAGTTGAATTCCGCAATAGAGTGATCATTCACCTCTAGCTTGTTCTTTGTCATTTTCTTTTCCCTATTTCAGTCAATGCATTCCTACAAAAATCTTCACAATACCAAGCATTTAATTTAATTTTTAAGATAACTTATTCTAAAGTTCATAGAACCAGATGTTTATTCTTAAATTGTATTCAACACTTGTTTGATGTAAATTATTCGGAAAGCATGGAGAAAACAGTTAGGTGATGCTGAGATTCTAACTCACGATTTCCTGTTTATGAGACAGGCGCTTTAACCACTAAGCCACAGCACCAACCTTAATAGTAAAAAATGCATAAATAATTCATTGTTGATGATGAAAATGTGTTTTCTACTATAAATTCTACTTTATATGTATTGTAATCTTAAACACGAAAAGATACTCAATCACTACGCAAGGATTAATATGTTTTAATAAACAGGTACTCTTATAAAACCCAATTTCATTTCTTGAATTCTTTAAAAAAAAAAATCATGAAGGTAATAATATTGCTCAAATCTAGGTAGAAATTTCATCTACGTCTTTCTCATAGATATATATTTTTTTCATTTTGCAATAACAGTATTCATTCTATAATCTTGAAAATACTTGGGTTTTTATAAGGTTTAAAATGATCTTTTCAACAGTAAGATGAATCAGACTTTTATATGTTAATTGAATCGGAATAAAACCTGATGAAAATGATTTGTTATATAACAATGAGAAAAGCAAGGCACTGCTGAGAGTTGAACTCAGGATCTCCTGTTTACTAGACAGGCGCTTTAACCAGCTAAGCCACAGCACCCACTTGATTCTTAATTTTGAAAGACTTTTCTTTATGGTGTTCAAGAGAATATTGCTTTTTCACTTTCATATTCTTTTCTAAGTTCACACACTTCTCTACTCATGAACTTAAGATGAATGAAGACTCTTCACTTTTTCAAAAACACCTCTCTAATTTGAAGTTTACCCTATTCATATCATTTTAAAATATACCTTGCTGAAGAATGGATTAGTTGAATTCAACAATAGAGTGATGATTCACCTCTATCTTGTTCTTTGTCATTTTCTTTTTCCTATTTCAGTCAATGCATTCCTACAAAAATCTTCACAATACCAAGCATTTTATTTAATTTTTAAGATAACTTATTCTAAAGTTCATAGAACCAGATGTTTATTCTTAAATTGTATTCAATACTTGTTTGATGAAAATATTCGGAAAGCATGGAGAAAACCGTTAGGTGCTGCTGGAATTTGAACTCAGAATTTCCTGTTTACGAGACAGGCACTTTAACCACTAAGCCACAGCACCAACGTTAATCGTAAAAAATGCATAAATAATTTATTGTTGATGATGAAAATGTGGTTCTGCTATAAATTCTTCTTTATATGTATTGTAATCTTAAACACGAAAAGATACTCAATCACTACGCAAGGATTAATATGTTTTAATAAACAGGTACTCTTATAAAACCCAATTTCATTTCTTGAATTCTTTACAATTTTTTATTCATGAAGGTATTAATATTGCTCAAATCTAGGTAGAAATTTCATCTACGTCTTTCTCATAGATATGTATTTTTTTATTTTGCAATAACAGTATTCATTCTATAATCTTGAAAATACTTGGGTTTTTATAAGGTTTAAGATGATCTGTTCAACAGTAAGATGAATCAGACTTTTATATTTTAATTGTATCGGAATAAGACCTAATGAAAATGATTTGTTATATAACAATGAGAAAAGCAAGGCGCTGCTGAGAGTTGAACTCAGGATCTCCTTTTTACTAAACAGGCGGTTTAACCAGCTAAGCCACAGCACCCTCTTGATTCTTAATTTTGAAACACTTTTCTTTATGGTGTTCAAGAGAATATTGCTTTTTCACTTTCATATTCTTTTCTAAGTTCACACACTTCTCTACTCATGAACTTAAGATGAATGAAGACTCTTCACTTATTCAAAAACACCTCTCTAATTTGAAGTTTACCCTATTCATATCATTTTAAAATTTACCTTGCTGAAGAATGGATTAGTTGAATTCAACAATAGAGTGATCATTCACCTCTATCTTGTTCTTTGTCATTTTCTTTTCCCTATTTCAATCAATGCATTCCTACAAAAATCTTCACAATACCAAGTATTTTATTTAATTTTTAAGATAACTTATTCTAAAGTTCATAGAACCAGTTGTTTATACTTAAATTGTATTCAACACTTGTTTGATGAAAATTATTCGGAAAGCATGAAGAAAACAGTTAAATGCTGCAGAGATTTGAACTCAGGATTTCCAGTTTACGAGATAGGAGCTTTAACCACTAAGCCACAGCACCAACGGTAACAGTAAAAAATGCATAAATAATTTATTGTTGATGATGAAAATGTGTTTTCTGCTATAAATTCTTCTTTATATGTATTGTAATCTTAAACACGAAAAGATACTCAATCACTACGCAAGGATTCATTTGTTTTAATAAACAGGTACTCTTATAAAACCCAATTTAATTTCTTGAATTCTTTACAATTTTTTTTCATCAAGGTAATAATATTGCTCCAATCTAGGTAGACATTTCATCTACGTCTTTCTCATAGATATATATTTTTTTCATTTTGCAATAACAGTATTCATTCTATAATCTTGAAAATACTTGGGTTTTTATAAGCTTAAAGATGATCTGTTCAACAGTAAGATGAATCAGACTTTTATATTTTAATTGTGTCGGAATAAGACCTAATGAAAATGATTTGTCATATAACAATGAGAAAAGCAAGGCACTGCTGAGAGTTGAACTCAGGATCTCCTGTGTACTAGACAGGCACTTTAACCAGATAAGCCACAGCACCCACTTGATTCTTAAAATTGAAATACTTTTCTTTATGTTGTTCAAGAGAATATTGCTTTTTCACTTTCATATTCTTTTCTAAGTTCACACACTTCTCTACTCAAACACTTATGAATGAAGACTCTTCACTTATTCAAAAACACCTCTCTAATTTGAAGTTTACCCTATTCATATCATTTTAAAATATACCTTGCTGAAGAATGGATTAGTTGAATTCAACAATAGAGTGATCATTCAGCTCTATCTTGTTCTTTGTCATTTTCTTTTCCCTATTTCAGTCAATGCATTCCTACAAAAATCTTCACAATACCAAGTATTTTATTTAATTTTTAAGATAACTTATTCTAAAGTTCATAGAACCAGATGTTTATACTTAAATTGTATTCAACACTTGTTTGATGAAAAATATTCGGAAAGCATGGAGAAAACAGTTAAATGCTGCTGAGATTTGAACTCAGGATTTCCTGTTTACGAGACAGGAGCTTCAACCACTAAGCCACAGCACCAACGGTAATAGTAAAAAATGCATAAATAATTTATTGTTGATGATGAAAATGTGTTTTCTGCTATAAATTCTTCTTTATATGTATTGTAATCTTAAACACGAAAAGATACTCAATCACTACGCAAGGATTAATATGTTTTAATAAACAGGTACTCTTATAAAACTCAATTTCATTTCTTGAATTCTTTACAACTTTTTTTTCATGAAGGTAATAATATTGCTCCGATCTAGGTAGACATTTCATCTACGTCTTTCTCATAGATAAGTATTTTTTTTTTCATTTTGCAATAACAGTATTCATTCTATAATCTTGAAAATACTTGGGTTTTTATAAGGTTAAAGATGATCTGTTCAACAGTAAGATGAATCAGACTTTTATATTTTAATTGTATCGGAATAAGACCTAATAAAAATGATTTGTTATATAACAATGAGAAAAGCAAGGCACTGCTGAGAGTTGAACTCAGGATCTCCTGTTTACTAGACAGGCACTTTAACCAGCTAAGCCACAGCACCCACTTGATTCTTAAATTTGAAACACTTTTCTTTATGATGTTCAAGAGAATATTGCTTTTTCACTTTCATATTCTTTTCTAAGTTCACACACTTCTCTACTCAAACACTTAAGATGAATGAAGACTCTTCACTTATTCAAAAACACCTCTCTAATTTGAAGTTTACCCTATTCATATCATTTTAAAATATACCTTGCTGAAGAATGGATTAGTTGAATTCAACAATAGAGTGATCATTCACCTCTATCTTGTTCTTTGTCATTTTCTTTTCCCTATTTCAGTCAATGCATTCCTACAAAAATCTTCACAATACCAAGCATTTTATTTAATTTTTAAGATAACTTATTCTAAAGTTCATAGAACCAGATGTTTATACTTAGATTGTATTCAACACTTGTTTGATGAAAATTATTCGGAAAGCATGGAGAAAACAGTTAAATGCTGCTGAGAATTGAACTTAGGATTTCCTGTTTACGAGACAGGAGCTTTAACCACTAAGCCACAGCACCAACAGTAATAGTAAAAAATGCATAAAGAATTTATTGTTAATGATGAAAATGTGTTTTCTGCTATAAATTCTTCTTTATATGTATTGTAATCTTAAACACGAAAAGATACTCAATCACTACGCAAGGATTCATATGTTTTAATAAAGAGGTACTCTTATAAAACCCAATTTCATTTCTTGAATTCTTTACAAATTTTTTTCATGAAGGTAATAATATTGCTCCAATCTAGGTAGACATTTCATCTACGTCTTTCTCATAGATATGTACTTTTTTTCATTTTGCAATAACAGTATTCATTCTATAATCTTGAAAATACCTGGGTTTTTATAAGGTTAAAGATGATCTGCTCAACACTAAGATG
Organism: Lissotriton vulgaris; assembly: GCF_964263255.1. NCBI lineage: Eukaryota > Metazoa > Chordata > Amphibia > Caudata > Salamandridae > Lissotriton > Lissotriton vulgaris. The sequence continues at coordinate 444,778,707 of NC_141700.1, forward strand.
AATCAGACTTTTATATTTTATTTGTATCGGAATAAGACCTAATGAAAATGATTTGTTATATAACAATGAGAAAAGCAAGGCACTGCTGAGAGTTGAACTCAGGATCTCCTGTTTACTAGACAGGCGCTTTAACCATCTAAGCCACAGCACCCACTTGATTCTTAAGTTTGAAACACTTTTCTTTATGGTGTTCAAGAGAATATTGCTTTTTCACTTTCATATTCTTTTCTAAGTTCACACACTTCTCTACTCAAACATTTAAGATGAATGAAGACTCTTCACTTATTCAAAAACACCTCTCTAATTTGAAGTTTACCCTATTCATATCATTTTAAAATATACCTTGCTGAAGAATGGATTAGTTGAATTCAACAATAGAGTGATCACTCACCTCTATCTTGTTCTTTGTCATTTTCTTTTCCCTATTTCAGTCAATGCATTCCTACAAAAATCTTCACAACACCAAGCATTTTATTAAATTTTTAAGATAACTTATTCTAAGGTTCATAGAACCAGATGTTTATTCTTAAATTGTATTCAACATTTGTTTGATGAAAATTATTCGGAAAGCATGGAGAAAACATTTGGTGCTGCTGAGATTTGAACTCAGGATTTCCTGTTTACGAGACAGGCGCTTTAACCACTAAGCCACAGCACCAACGTTAATAGTACAAAATGCATAAATAATTCATTGTTGATGATGAAAATGTGTTTTCTGCTATAAATTCTTCTTTATATGTATTGTAATCTTAAACACGAAAAGATACTCAATCACTACGCAAGGATTGATATGTTTTAATAAACAGGTACTCTTATAAAACCCAATTTCATTTCTTGAATTCTTTACAATTTTTTTTCATGAAGGTAATAATATTGCTCCAATCTAGGTAGACATTTCATCTACGTCTTTCTCATAGATATGTATTTTTTTCATTTTGCAATAACAGTATTCATTCTATAATCTTGAAAATACTTGGGTTTTTATAAGGTTAAAGATGATCTGTTCAACAGTAAGATGAATCAGACTTTTATATTTTAATTGTATCGGAATAAGACCTAATGAAAATGATTTGTTATATAACAATGAAAAAAGCAAGGCACTGCTGAGAGTTGAACTCAGGATCTCCTGTTTACTAGACAGGCGCTATAACCAGCTAAGCCACAGCAACCAATTGATTCTTAATTTTGAAACACTTTTCTTTATGATGTTCAAGAGAATATTGCTTTTTCACTTTCATATTCTTTTCTAAGTTCACACACTTCTCTACTCATGAACTTAAGATGAATGAAGACTCTTCACTTATTCAAAAACACCTCTCTAATTTGAAGTTTACCCTATTCATATCATTTTAAAATATACCTTGCTGAAGAATGGATTAGTTGAATAGAACAATAGAGTGATCATTCACCTCTATCTTGTTCTTTGTCATTTTCTTTTCCCTATTTCAGTCAATGCATTCCTACAAAAATCTTCACAATACAAAGCATTTTATTTAATTTTTAAGATAACTTATTCTAAAGTTCATAGAACCAGATGTTTATTCTTAAATTGTATTCAACATTTGTTTGATGTAAATTATTCGGAAAGCATGGAGAAAACAGTTAGGTGCTGCTGAGATTTGAACTCAGGATTTCCTGTTTACGAGAGAGGCGCTTTAACCACTAAGCCACAGCACCAACGTTAATAGTAAGAAATGCATAAATAATTCATTGTTGATGATGAAAATGTGTTTCCTGCTATAAATTCTTCTTTATATGTATTGTAATCTTAAACACGAAAACATACTCAATCACTACGCAAGTATTAATATGTTTTAATAAACAGGTACTCTTATAAAACCCAATTTCATTTCTTGAATTCTTTACAATTTATTTCATGAAGGTAATAATATTGCTCCAATCTAGGTAGACATTTCATCTACGTCTTTCTCATAGATATGTATTTTTGTCATTTTGCAATAACAGTATTCATTCTATAATCTTGAAAATACTTGGGTTTTTATGATGTTAAAGATGATCTGTTCAACAGTAATATGAATCAGACTTTTATATTTTAATTGTATCGGAATAAGACCTAATGAAAATGATTTGGTATATAACAATGAGAAAAGCAAGGCGCTGCTGAGATTTGAACTCTGGATCTCCTGTTTACTAGACTGGCACTTTAACCAGCTAAGCCACAGCACCCACTTGATTCTTAAATTTGAAACACTTTTCTTTATGGTGTTCAAGAGAATATTGCTTTTTCACTTTCATATTCTTTTCTAAGTTCACACACTTCTCTACTCAAACACTTAAGATGAATGAAGACTCTTCACTTATTCAAAAACACCTCTCTAATTTGAAGTTTACCCTATTCATATCATTTTAAAATATACCTTGCTGAAGAATGGATTAGTTGAATTCAACAATAGAGTGATCATTCACCTCTATCTTGTTCTTTGTCATTATCTTTTCCCTATTTCATTCAATGCATTCCTACAAAAATCTTCACAATACCAAGCATTTTATTTAATTTTTAAGATAACTTATTCTAAAGTTCATAGAACCAGATGTTTATACTTAAATTGTATTCAACACTTGTTTGATGAAAATTATTCGGAAATCATGGAGAAAACAATTAGGTGCTGCTGAGATTTGAACTCAGGATTTCCTGTTTACGAGACAGGCGCTTTAACCACTAAGCCACAGCACCAACGGTAATAGTAAGAAATGCATACATAATTTATTGTTGATGATGAAAATGTGTTTCCTGCTATAAATTCTTCTTTATATGTATTGTAATCTTAAACACGAAAACATACTCAATCACTACGCAAGTATTAATATGTTTAATAAACAGGTACTCTTATAAAACCCAATTTCATTTCTTGAATTCTTTACAATTTTTTTCATGAAGGTAATAATATTGCTCAAATCTAGGTAGAAATTTCATCTACGTCTTTCTCATAGATATGTATTTTTTTCATTTGGCAATAACAGTATTCATTCTATAATCTTGAAAATACTTGGGTTTTTATAAGGTTAAAGATGATCTGTTCAACAGTAAGATGAATCAGACTTTTATATTTTAATTGTATCGGAATAAGACCTAATGAAAATGATTTGTTATATAACAATGCGAAAAGCAAGGCACTGCTGAGAGTTGAACTCAGGATCTCCTGTTTACTAGACAGGCGCTTTAACCAGCTAAGCCACAGCACCCACTTGATTCTTAAATTTGAAACACTTTTCTTTATGGTGTTCAAGAGAATATTGCTTTTTCACTTTCATATTCTTTTCTAAGTTCACACACTTCTCTACTCAAACACTTAAGATGAATGAAGACTCTTCACTCATTCAAAAACACCTCTCTAATTTGAAGTTTACCCTATTCATATCATTTTAAAATATACCTTGCTGAAGAATGGATTAATTGAATTCAACAATAGAGTGATCATTCACCTCTATCTTGTTCTTTGTCATTTTCTTTTCCCTATTTCAATCAATGCATTCCTACAAAAATCTTCACAATACCAAGTATTTTATTTAATTTTTAAGATAACTTATTCTAAAGTTCATAGAGCCAGATGTTTATACTTAAATTGTATTCAACACTTGTTTGATAAAAATTATTCGGAAAGCATGAAGAAAACAGTTAAATGCTGCTGAGATTTGAACTCAGGATTTCCTGTTTACGAGATAGGAGTTTTAACCACTAAGCCACAGCACCAACGGTAATAGTAAAAAATGCATAAATAATTTATTGTTGATGATGAAAATGTGTTTTCTGCTATAAATTCTTCTTTACATGTATTGTAATCTTAAACACGAAAAGATACTCTATCACTTTGCAAAGATTCATATGTTTTAATAAACAGGTACTCTTATAAAACCCAATTTCATTTCTTGAATTCTTTACAATTTTTTTTCATGAAGGTAATAATATTGCTCCAATCTAGGTAGACATTTCATCTACGTCTTTCTCATAGATATGTATTTTTTTCATTTTGCAATAACAGTATTCATTCTATAATCTTGAAAATACTTGGGTTTTTATAAGGTTAAAGATGATCTGTTCAACAGTAAGATGAATCAGACTTTTATATTTTAATTGTATCGGAATAAGACCTAATGAAAATGATTTGTTATATAACAATGAGAAAAGCAAGGCACTGCTGAGAGTTGAACTCAGGATCTCCTGTTTACTAGACAGGTGCTTTAACCAGCTAAGCCAAAGCACCTACTTGATTCTTAAATTTGAAACACTTTTCTTTATGGTGTTCAAGAGAATATTGCTTTTTCACTTTCATATTCTTTTCTAAGTTCCTACACTTCTCTACTCAAACACTTAAGATGAATGAAGACTCTTCACTTATTCAAAAACACCTCTCTAATTTGAAGTTTACCCTATTCATATCATTTTAAAATATACCTTACTGAAGAATGGATTAGTTGAATTCAACAATAGAGTGATCATTTACCTCTATCTTGTTCTTTGTCATTTTCTTTTCCCTATTTCAGTCAATGCATTCCTACAAACATCTTCACAATACCAAGCATTTTATTTAATTTTTAAGATAACTTATTCTAAACTTCATAGAACCAGATGTTTATTCTTAAATTGTATTCAACATTTGTTTGATGTAAATTATTCGGAAAGCATGGAGAAAACATTTAGGTGCTGCTGAGATTTGAACTCAGGATTTCCTGTTTACGAGACAGGCGCTTTAACCACTAAGCCACAGCACCAACGTTAATAGTAAGAAATGCATAAATAATTCATTGTTGATGATGAAAATGTGTTTCCTGCTATAAATTCTTCTTTATATGTATTGTAATCTTAAACACGAAAACATACTCAATCACTACGCAAGTATTAATATGTTTTAATAAACAGGTACTCTTATAAAACCCAATTTCATTTCTTCAATTCTTTACAATTTATTTCATGAAGGTAATAATATTGCTCCAATCTTGGTAGACATTTCATCTACGTCTTTCTTATAGATATGTATTTTTGTCATTTTGCAATAACAGTATTCATTCTATAATCTTGAAAATACTTGGGTTTTTATGATGGTAAAGATGATCTGTTCAACAGTAAGATGAATCAGACTTTTATATTTTAATTGTATCGGAATAAGACCTAATGAAAATGATTTGTTATATAACAATGAGAAAAGCAAGGCGCTGCTGAGATTTGAACTCATGATCTCCTGTTTACTAGACTGGCGCTTTAACCAGCTAAGCCACAGCACCCACTTGATTCTTAAATTTGAAACACTGTTCTTTATGGTGTTCAAGAGAATATTGCTTTTTCACTTTCATATTCTTTTCTAAATTCACACACTTCTCTACTCAAACACTTAAGATGAATGAAGACTCTTCACTTATTCAAAAACACCTCTCTAATTTGAAGTTTACCCTATTCATATCATTTTAAAATATACCTTGCTGAAGAATGGATTAGTTGAATTCAACAATAGAGTGATCATTCACCTCTATCTTGTTCTTTGTCATTATCTTTTCCCTATTTCAGTCAATGCATTCCTACAAAAATCTTCACAATACCAAGCATTTTATTTAATTTTTAAGATAACTTATTCTAAAGTTCATAGAACCAGATGTTTATACTTAAATTGTATTCAACACATGTTTGATGAAAATTATTCGGAAAGCATGGAGAAAACAGTTAGGTGCTGCTGAGATTTGAACTCAGGATTTCCTGTTTACGAGACAGGCGCTTTAACCACTAAGCCACAGCACCAACGGTAATAGTAAGAAATGCATAAATAATTCATTGTTGATGATGAAAATGTGTTTCCTGCTATAAATTCTTCTTTATATGTATTGTAATCTTAAACACGAAAACATACTCAATCACTACGCAAGTATTAATATGTTTTAATAAACAGGTACTCTTATAAAACTCAATTTCATTTCTTGAATTCTTTAAAAAAAAAATCATGAAGGTAATAATATTGCTCAAATCTAGGTAGAAATTTCATCTACGTCTTTCTCATAGATATGTATTTTTTTCATTTGGCAATAACAGTATTCATTCTATAATCTTGAAAATACTTGTGTTTTTATAAGGTTTAAGATGATCTGTTCAACAGTAAGATGAATCAGACTTTTATATTTTAATTGTATCGGAATAAGACCTAATGAAAATGATTTGTTATATAACAATGCGAAAAGCAAGGCACTGCTGAGAGTTGAACTCAGGATCTCCTGTTTACTAGACAGGCGCTTTAACCAGCTAAGCCACAGCATCCACTTGATTCTTAAATTTGAAACACTTTTCTTTATGGTGTTCAAGAGAATATTGCTTTTTCACTTTCATATTCTTTTCTAAGTTCACACACTTCTCTACTCAAACACTTAAGATGAATGACGACTCTTCACTTATTCAAAAACACCTCTCTAATTTGAAGTTTACCCTATTCATATCATTTTAAAATATACCTTGCTGAAGAATGGATTAATTGAATTCAACAATAGAGTGATCATTCACCTCTATCTTGTTCTTTGTCATTTTCTTTTCCCTATTTCAATCAATGCATTCCTACAAAAATCTTCACAATACCAAGTATTTTATTTAATTTTTAAGATAACTTATTCTAAAGTTCATAGAACCAGATGTTTATACTTAAATTGTATTCAACACTTGTTTGATGAAAATTATTCGGAAAGCATGAAGAAAACAGTTAAATGCTGCTGAGATTTGAACTCAGCATTTCCTGTTTACGAGATAGGAGCTTTAACCACTAAGCCACAGCACCAACGGTAATAGTAAAAAATGCATAAATAATTTATTGTTGATGATGAAAATGTGTTTCTGCTATAAATTCTTCTTTATATGTATTGTAATCTTAAACACGAAAAGATACTCAATCACTACGCAAAGATTCATATGTTTTAATGGAAAGGGGCGACCACTCGGTCCCCCCGAACGTATGGTGGAGTACCCCGATCCCCCCGGGAGGCCATCTTGGGCGGGAGGCGAGTCTCGGCTGGTATGCCCGAAGCGGCGTAGCCGGGGCGCGCCTTTTCCCGCCCTGGAGTGGGTTGTCCTAGACGCTGACGCCGCCGGCCACGCCCCCGGAGGCAGGCAGAGGCGGGTTTACGCCCGCCCGAAGACGGATAAAAGGAGCAACAAGCCAAGAAAGCATCCTCTTGTTCCTGTGCTCTGAAGCTGCACCTCCCCGCTGCACGTGAGCTCGAGACGGAACGAAGAGCCAATTTTGAGCGTTGTAATTTTGTTCTTGTTTTACAGATATCTTCGTTGGAGAATGCCGGGCAAGAAGGTCGGAAAGCGGGTCGGTACCGATCAAATGCTCCGCATGCTCGTGAAGGAGGTAGCCGAGTTGAAGAAACAGATGGCGGTAAAGAACGGGGAGGGAGGCCCGAAGCGAATCGTCGGACCAGCATTGCCGGGAGTTGTCCCTAGCGGGAGAGGCAAGAGGTCCAAGAGGGGGGCACCTGGGGGGGAGGCCCCGGTTCCCGATACACCGATAGAGGAGCCAATCCCGGTTCCGAAGGAGGGGCATCCGATCCCCGTGGTAGTCACCCCCGTGAACGGGGAAGATATGCCTCCCGAGTTGGCTGCACAACTGGCAGCGTGGTTGGGAAAAGATAGTGAGGGCACCACGGCGGACGACGCCAGGGCAGTAATGAGACAATTGCGGGAATCTAGAGAGGCTGCGAAGGCACCATCTTCTGTTCCCCCACAGGTTCCGGTGGCTGAGATTGCAGCAGGCGCGAGTTCGGCAGCAAGTACAGCACCTAGTTCAGGTAAGCAGCTACTGCCGATTGCGGGGGAGGGGTCTGTACCCTCACGAAGGGAGAAAGTGGCCCAGCATGTTCCACTCGAAATTAAGGAAAAGATTTGGGCTGATAAGTATGTGAACATGTTTTCTTTGCTTACTGATCATTACGAGATCGAGCATGTGAAGGGCCAAAAAGAGCTTATGCATCCGAGTATTTGGCGCGCAAAAATGGCCGCCTTTAAGGTCAACGAGAACATAGGTACTTGGGGCAGAGCGTTTGGCATTTTCACCTCCATTATGGGTGAGCGAAGGCCTGAGTTGTTGACGGAATTACCTATTTATCAGACACGTATCATGGAATATTCTCTAGCGTACGAGGGCAATCAGTGGTTTTGTTATGACAATATTTTTAGGAAGGCTAAGGAGCACGACCCAGCCTTAACTTGGGATTGTTATGACTCCATTTCTTGGCAAAAAATGGAGAATTCAGGCATGTTAAAGGTACCATTGTCGGGGGGTGTCGGGGGTGAGTCTTCCCGCCAAACCTCTGGGACACCCTTTCGGACGGGTGCAGGTAACGAGCATCACTCGAAGTCGAGTGGCAACGCAGGTAAAAAGGGGATTTGTTGGAATTTTAACAGGGGAAAATGTACAAGGCCTCAGGGGGCATGCAAGTTTAGACACGAATGTGGGGGGTGTGGACAGTCCTCTCATCCCGAGACCATGTGCAGAGCCAAAACGGGTGATAACGGTGGTAGGGGAAGCGCCAAACAGGTCTGAAATAGTCCGAGGGGCGCCTTTACCTACCCCGGTTGATACCATGGCAATGATTCCTTGGCTCAATGAATACCCGGATCATGTCTCCGCTGGGGTGTTGCGAGACGGGTTTTCGTATGGTTTCCGCATTCCGGTGGGGGATTTTCAGGGTAAAACAAGTTGTAAGAACCAACAGTCGGTCCTGAAGCATACGGCGGTGGTACAGATAAAGATTGGGAAAGAGGTGACTCGAGTGCGGGTTGCCGGTCCATTCGAGTTACCACGGGTTGCTAACTTTGTTTGTTCCCCCTTAGGGGTGGTCCCCAAGAAGGACCCGGGTGAGTTTAGGCTAATACATAATTTGTCAGCCCCACAAGGTCTTTCCGTGAATGATGCGATAGACCCGGAAGTGTGTTTGGTGCGGTACGCATCTTTCGATGAGGCCGTCGCCATGTTGAATCGCCTGGGGCCCGGAGCGCTGATGGCCAAATCGGACATCGAGTCAGCGTTCCGGTTGCTCCCGGTACACCCAGACAATCAGCGTCTCCTTGGTTTCATGTTTCAGGGTCGCTATTACATGGATAAATGTATGCCAATGGGTTAATCCATATCTTGTGCTTATTTTGAAAAGTTCAGTTGTTTTTTGCAATGGGTATTCACAAGAAAGACGGGTTTTCAGCATGTGATGCATTATCTCGATGACTTTCTGTTCCTGGGGGCAGCCGGGGATCCGGAATGTGGACAGGCTTTAAAAGAGTTTTGTGTCTTAATGAATCACTTTGGCGTGCCATTGGCACCAGGTAAGACTGTGGGTCCCTCGACTTCACTCGAGTTTCTGGGGATCGAGCTCGACTCGGAGGAAGGTTGTTTTCGGTTGCCCAAAGAGAAGGTGTTGAAATTCAGGGCATCCCTTGAAACATGTATTCGAGAGACTAAGGTAAACCTGCATCAATTGCAACAAACGGTGGGCCAGTTGAATTTTGCCCTTAGAGTAATCCCAATGGCCCGCCCCTTTTCCCGCTCGATTGCACAAGCCATGGTCGGCCTTAAGGAGGGACATCACCGCACGAGGCTCTCGGCAGAGATTCGCCAGGACATGCGCATTTGGTTGGCATTCCTGGCAGATTTCAATGGTCGAGTTGTCTGGAACAAGCCGGCGGTGTCCTCCGAGGAGCTGGGGCTGTGGACAGATTCGGCGGGGAGTGTAGGTTTTGGCGCCATATTCGGTACGCAATGGTCGGCTCAGAAATGGCCGTCATGGTGGCACGAGTGCGGGCTGACAAGTAACATTGCTTTCCTCGAGCTCTTCCCCATTTTGGTGGCCCTGAAAACATGGCCTGAGGGGTTCCGAGATCACTCTGTGGTGTTCTGGTCTGATAACATGACCGTGGTTGTGTGTATCAATAGTCAGGCAGCACGTTGTAAATGGATTCTAAGACTGCTTAAAGAAATTGTATTGTTGTGTATGCAGTTGAATGTGCTCTTTAGGGCGCGACATGTCCCAGGGGTGCTGAACCAAGCGGCTGATGCGCTTTCTCGTTTCCGTATGCAGGCCTTCTGGGGTTTTCTGCCCACAGCGGACCCGGTGGCGGCACCCTTTCCCGAAGCTCTCTGGTCTCTCGGTGCCCCGAACTACAAAACCTCGTGGGAGAGAGTTTAGCACCCAGGACAAGGAAGGCATATGAAGGGGCGTTTTGTTCCTATTGGTCCTTTTTGGGTTCTGCTAGGGGGGAGCTTTGGGGCCAGGAAGAGTTTGTCGTAACATTTTCGCTGTCCTTACATCAGGCAGGCAAATCAGTAGCTACGGACCAGAGGCATCGGGCCGCCATTTCCTTTATGGCGAAGGCTCATGGGATCCAGGACCCGACAGCGTCTTTCGTGGTGCAGAAAGCGCTACGTGGGTGGCAACGCCTTGAGGGTCGCAGAGTAGATGAGAGACACCCGATAGGTCTGGATAGGTTGGCCCTGTTATTTTCCGTACTCCCTGCGACGTGTTCATCCCAGTATGAAACAGTGTTATTCCGAGCCGCTTTTGCGTTAGCATTCCATGGGGCTATGCGGGTAAGCGAACTGGTGGCAAAGAACAAGCAGGATACGGTGGGGGGACTGTGCCGAGAGCACATTCAGGTTAAGATGGAGAGGATGACTGTCTCGTTTGTCAGGTCCAAGGCCGATCAGGGTGCGATTGGGGACTGCATAGTCATACATAGGATTCCCGGATCTCCCATGTGCCCTGTTGTTTGCGTAGAGGAATATTTAGCGCAGAGGGTGGCATCATGGGGGGGGACCTTGTTGAGACACTCTGACGCCACCCCACTGACGAGGTTTCAGTTCCAGCGGGTGCTTTCAATGTCAATTTCGGCCGCGGGTTTGAACCCCGGCGAGTTTGGGACCCATTCCTTTTGGATAGGGGCTGCTACTGAAGCTACAGCCAGGGGTCTGAGTGTGGAAAAAGTGAAACGTTTGGGGCGTTGGTCCTCGAATTGTTACAAGAGGTATGTGCGGTTGCACATGTTGTGAAGCGGTAATCATGTTCTCACGCTTCTTGTTTTTGTTTGGTTTACAGTTTCGCAAGCTTACGAGGCGGGGCGGACTGAGCAGTCGACCCGACACCTGGGAACCACCGGTCAGACATCACCGGCTGCGGAAAAAGTGGTGTGGATCGTGGGCCACTCATACGTGAGGCGTGCCGCGGACGTATTCGAAGCAGGTGACATGATTCACATGGCTGGGGAATACGGGTACGGGTACAGGGTGACCTTCTATGGAAGGGGCGGGCTCTGTATTGACCAGTTTCAATCCTTTTTCGAGGGTCACCGCCGTCTATAATCATAGTCCATCTTGGGGGTAATGATTTGGTGACCACTGGTAGACGACTGCTTCTCGAGGCAATGCTTTCCACTGTAAGTTGGTTGGCGAGAAGAGTTCCAGGGTGCACAATTGCATGGTCCCATATGATTCCACGAAAAGTGTGGCGGGGGGCGATTTCGGTTTCTGCTCTGAATCACTCAGTGAAGAAAGTAAATAACAAGTTGGGCAGATTGTTTCGTTCAAGGGCACTGCATTCTATTCCGCATGGTTGTATCAAGGGGGACAGTATGTATTTGGGAGATGGGGTCCATTTGTCCCGGGTGGGGAATGAGTTACTCATAGGAGACCTCATAGATTGGCTAAAGAGTTTGAAACATGACCTTTAGGCAGGAGTTGTGGGGGGTCCGGATAGCCGGTCAACTATCCGGCCTGTGGCGGTAAGGTCATGATCGGTGAGCAGTAATTGGAAGATCCCTATGGGGGGGCGTCACCCATTACGGATGGGAGCGCCCGGGGGAGGTGGCCATTGGCCCCTCAACGGGGAGGCGGTCCCTTCTAAGGATGGGCCGCCGAAAGAAAAGGAAAGGCGGTCAAGGCCCCTTCCTTGATAGGAGGGGCTACGGGCCCCTCCTGGGGAATTTCCCGGGGCCAGGACACCTGCGACGGCAGATGTGGTAAGTTGTGTGGGGTGGGGAGGGGGTTTACGCTACCTTCTAGACACCTCACACGAGTCCTCGGACGACCTTTAAATGGCGTCGAGTTCATTGGGGCCCCCGTCAAGTCAAGGGAAATTGGTAGATGCATTTGAGGTACAGCCTCTGTGCGGTCGCCCCTCCCAAGTGGGGGGGGGGTAATTCTGGTTTAGGGATCTGACACCGGTTACGACCTTGCCGTTGGCCCTTAACGTTAGGATGTACAATTTCAAGTTAAATGTTTTGTAGGATGTTAGTTCGGCTAGGAGAACCTTTGTATTAGAAATATGTTAAGGTTAGCCAAACATCGTAATGTGGAAATGAAATTGTACATAATATGAAACTGTTATTTTAATGTTTTGATTTTGTTTCATATTTTAATAAATACGGCCGGGAGGGTCACTCCCTCCCGCCTTCCAAAAGTTCAGAACCGTTTCTGTTTCCCATCCTTGGGGATTGCGTCGAGATGGGGTGGCGAGTATCTCAGCCATATAAACAGGTACTCTTATAAAACCCAATTTCATTTCTTGAATTCTTTACAATTTTTTTTCATGAAGGTAATAATATTGCTCCAATCTAGGTAGACATTTCATCTACGTCTTTCTCATAGATATGTACTTTTTTTCATTTTGCAATAACAGTATTCATTCTATAATCTTGAAAATACCTGGGTTTTTATAAGGTTAAAGATGATCTGTTCAACAGTAAGATGAATCAGACTTTTATATTTTAATTGTATCGGAATAAGACCTAATGAAAATGATTTGTTATATAACAATGAGAAAAGCAAGGCACTGCTGAGAGTTGAACTCAGGATCTCCTGTTCACTAGACAGGCGCTTTAACCAGCTAAGCCAAAGCACCCACTTGATTCTTAAATTTGAAACACTTTTCTTTATGGTGTTCAAGAGAATATTGCTTTTTCACTTTCATATTCTTTTCTAAGTTCATACACTTCTCTACTCAAACACTTAAGATGAATGAAGACTCTTCACTTATTCAAAAACACCTCTCTAATTTGAAGTTTACCCTATTCATATCATTTTAAAATATACCTTGCTGAAGAATGGATTAGTTGAATTCCACAATAGAGTGATCATTCACCTCTATCTTGTTCTTTGTCATTTTCTTTTCCCTATTTCAGTCAATGAATTCCTACAAAAATCTTCACAATACCAAGCATTTTATTTAATTTTTAAGATAACTTTATTCTAAAGTTCATAGAACCAGATGTTTATTCTTAAATTGTATTCAACATTTGTTTCATGAAAATTATTCGGAAAGCATGGAGAAAACAGTTAGGTGTTGTTGAGATTTGAACTCAGGATTTACTGTTTACAAGACAGGTGCTTTAACCACTAAGCCACAGCACCAACGTTATTAGTAAGAAATGCATACATAATTTATTGTTGATGATGAAAATGTGTTTCCTGCTATAAATTCTTCTTTATATGTATTGTAATCTTAAACACGAAAACATACTCAATCACTACGCAAGTATTAATATGTTTTAATAAACAGGTACTTTTATAAAACTCAATTTCATTTCTTGAATTCTTTAAAAAAAAAATCATGAAGGTATTAATATTGCTCAAATCTAGGTAGAAATTTCATCTACGTCTTTCTTATAGATATGTATTTTTTCATTTGGCAATAACAGTATTCATTCTATAATCTTGAAAATACTTGTGTTTTTATAAGGTTTAAGATGATCTGTTCAACAGCAAGATGAATCAAACTTTTATATTTTAATTGTATCGGAATAAGAGCTAATGAAAATGATTTGTTATATAACAATGAGAAAAGCAAGGCACTGCTGAGAGTTGAACTCAGGATCTCCTGTTTACTAGACAGGCGCTTTAACCAGCTAAGCCACATCACCCACTTGGTTCTTAATTTTGAAACACTTTTCTTTATGGTGTTCAAGAGAATATTGCTTTTTCACTTTCATATTCTTTTCTAAGTTCACACACTTCTCTACTCAAACACTTAAGATGAATGAAGACTCTTCACTTATTCAAAAACACCTCTCTAATTTGAAGCTTACCCTATTCATATCATTTTAAAATATACCTTGCTGAAGAATGGATTAGTTGAATTCAACAATAGAGTGATCATTCACCTGTATCTTGTTCTTTGTCATTTTCTTTTCCCTATTTCAGTCAATGCATTCCTACAAAAATCTTCTCAATACCAAGCATTTTATTTAATTTTTAAGATAACTTATTCTAAAGTTCATAGAACCAGATGTTTATTCTTAAATTGTATTCAACATTTGTTTGATGAAAATTATTCGGAAAGCATGGAGAAAACATTTAGGTGCTGTTGAGATTTGAACTCAGGATTTCCTGTTTACGAGACAGGCACTTTAACCACTAAGCCACAGCACCTACGTTAATAGTAAGAAATGCATACATAATTTATTGTTGATCATGAAAATGTGTTTCCTGCTATAAATTCTTTCTTATATGTATTGTAATCTTAAATACAAAAGGTACTCAATCACTACGCAAGTATTAATATGTTTTAATAAACAGGTACTCTTATAAAACCCAATTTCATTTCTTGAATTCTTTAAAAAAAAATCATGAAGGTATTAATATTGCTCAAACCTAGGTAGAAATGTCATCTACGTTTTTCTCATAGATATGTATTTTTTTCATTTTGCAATAACAGTATTCATTCTATAATCCTGAAAATACTTGGGTTTTTATAACGTTTAAGATGATCTGTTCAACAGAAATATGAATCAGACTTTTATATTTTATTTTGTATCGGAATAAGACCTAATGAAAATGATTTGTTATATAACAATGAGAAAAGCAAGGCGCTGCTGAAAGTTGAACTCCGGATCTCCTTTTTACTAAACAGGCGCTTTAACCGGCTAAGCCACAGCACCCACTTGATTCTAAATTTTGAAACACTTATCTTTATGGTGTTCAGGAGAATATTGCTTTTCCACTTTCATATTCTTTTCTAAGTTCACACACTTCTCTACTCAAACACTTTAGATGAATGAAGACTCTTCACTTATTCAAAAATACTTCTCAAATTTGAAGTTTACCCTATTCTTATCATTTTAAAATATACCTTGCGGACAAATGGATTAGTTGAATTCAACAATAGAGTGATCATTCACCTCTATCTTGTTCTTTGTCATTTTCTTTACCCTATTTCAGTCAATGCATTCCTACAAAAATCTTCACAATACCAAGCATTTAATTTAATTTTTAAGATAACTTATTGTAAAGTTCATAGAACCAGATGTTTATTCTTAAATTGTATTCAACATTTGTTTGATGAAAATTATTCGGAAAGCATGGAGAAAACAGTTAGGTGCTGTTGAGATTTGAACTCAGGATTTCCTGTTTACGAGACAGGCGCTTTAACCAGTAAGCCACAGCACCAACGTTAATAGTAAGAAATGCATACATAATTTATTGTTGATGATGAAAATGTGTTTCCTGCTATAAATTCTTCTTTATATGTATTGTAATCTGAAACACGAAAACATACTCAATCACTACGCAAGTATTAATATGTTTTAATAAACAGGTACTCTTATAAAACTCAATTTCATTTCTTGAATTCTTTAAAAAAAAAATCACGAAGGTATTAATATTGCTCAAATCTAGGTAGAAATTTCATCTACGTCTTTCTCATAGATATGTACTTTTTTCATTTGGCAATAACAGTATTCATTCTATAATCTTGAAAATACTTGTGTTTTTAAAAGGTTTAAGATGATCTGTTCAACAGTAAGATGAATCAGACTTTTATATTTTAATTGTATCGGAATAAGACCTAATGAAAATGATTTGTTATATAACAATGAGAAAAGCAAGGCACTGCTGAGAGTTGAACTCAGGATCTCCTGTTTACTGGACAGGCGCTTTAACCAGCTAAGCCACAGCACCCACTTGGTTTTAAATTTTGAAACACTTTTCTTTATGGTGTTCAAGAGAATATTGCTTTTTCACTTTCATATTATTTTCTAAGTTCACACACTTCTCTAATCAAACACTTAAGATGAATGAAGACTCTTCACTTATTCAAAAACACCTCTCTAATTTGAAGCTTACCCTATTCATATCATTTTAAAATACACCTTGCTGAAGAATGGATTAGTTGAATTCAACAATAGAGTGATCATTCACCTGTATCTTGTTCTTTGTCATTTTCTTTTCCCTATTTCAGTCAATGCATTCCTACAAAAATCTTCTCAATACCAAGCATTTTATTTAATTTTTAAGATAACTTATTCTAAAGTTCATAGAACCAGATGTTTATTCTTAAATTGTATTCAACATTTGTTTGATGAAAATTATTCGGAAAGCATGGAGAAAACAGTTAGGTGCTGTTGAGATTAGAACTGAGGATTTCCTGTTTACAAGACAGGCGCTTTAACCACTAAGCCACAGCACCAACGTTAATAGTAAGAAATGCATACATAATTTATTGTTGATCATGAAAATGTGTTTCCTGCTATAAATTCTTCTTTATATGTATTGTAATCTTAAACACAAAAACATACTCAATCACTACGCAAGTATTAATATGTTTTAATAAACAGGTACTCTTATAAAACTAAATTTCATTTCTTGAATTCTTTAAAAAAAAAATCATGAAGGTATTAATATTGCTCAAATCTAGGTAGAAATTTCATCTACGTCTTTCTCATAGATATGTATTTTTTTCATTTGGCAATAACAGTATTCATTCTATAATCTTGAATATACTTGTGTTTTTATAAGGTTTAAGATGATCTGTTCAACAGTAAGATGAATCAGACTTTTATATTTCAATTGTATCGGAATAAGACCTAATGAAAATGATTTGTTATATAACAATGAGAAAAGCAAGGCACTGCTGAGAGTTGAACTCATGATCTCCTGTTTACTAGACAGGCGCTTTAACCAGCTAAGCCACAGCACCCACTTAATTCTTAAATTTGAAACACTTTTCTTTATGGTGTTCAAGAGAATATTGCTTTTTCACTTTCATATTCTTTTCTAAGTTCACACACTTCTCTACTCAAACACTTAAGATAAATGAAGACTCTTCACTTATTCAAAAACACCTCTCTAATTTGAAGTTTACCCTATTCATATCATTTTAAAATATACCTTGCTGAAGAATGGATTAGTTGAATTCAACAATAGAGTGATCATTCACCTCTATCTTGTTCTTTGTCATTTTCTTTTCCCTATTTCAGTCAATGCATTCCTACAAAAATCTTCACAATACCAAGCATTTTATTTAATTTTTAAGATAACTTATTCTAAAGTTCATAGAACCAGATGTTTATACTTAAATTGTATTCAACACTTGTTTGATGAAAATTATTCGGAAAGCATGGAGAAAACAGTTAAATGCTGCGGAGAATTGAACTCAGGATTTCCTGTTTACGAGACAGGAGCTTTAACCACTAAGCCACAGCACCAACAGTAATCGTAATAAATGCATAAAGAATTTATTGTTGATGATGAAAATGTGTTTTCTGCCATAAATTCTTCTTTATATGTATTGTAATCTTAAACACGAAAGGATACTCAATCACTACGCAATGATTAATATTTTTTAATAAACAGGTACTCTTATAAAACCCAATTTCATTTCTTGAATTCTTTACAATTTTTTTTTCATGAAGGTAATATTATTGCTCCAATCTAGGTAGACATTTCATCTACGTCTTTCTCATAGATATGTATTTTTTTCATTTTGAAATAACAGTATTCATTCTATAATCTTGAAAATACTTGGGTTTTTATAAGGTTAAAGATAATCTGTTCAACAGTAAGATGAATCAGACTTTTATATTTTAATTGTATCGGAATAAGACCTAATGAAAATGATTTGTTACATAACAATGAGAAAAGCAAGGCACAGCTGAGAGTTGACCTCAGGATCTCCTAATTACTAGACAGGCGTTTTAACCAGCTAAGCCACAGCACCCACTTGATTCTTAATTTTGAAAACTTTTTCTTTATGGTGTTCAAGAGAATATTGCTTTTTCACTTTCATATTCTTTTCTAAGTTCAAACACTTCTCTACTCATAAACTTAAGATGAATGAAGACTCTTCACTTATTCAAAAAAACCTCTCTAATTTGAAGTTTACCCTATTCATATCATTTTAAAATATACCTTGCTGAAGAATGGATTAGTTGAATTCAACAATAGAGTGATCATTCACCTCTATCCTGTTCTTTGTCATTTTCTTTTCCCTATTTCAATCAATGCATTCCTACAAAAATCTTCACAATACCAAGTATTTTATTTAATTTTTAAGATAACTTATTCTAAAGTTCATAGAACCAGATGTTTATACTTAAATTGTATTCAACATTTGTTTGATGAAAATTATTCGGAAAGCATGAAGAAAACAGTTAAATGCTGCTGAGATTTGAACTCAGGATTTCCTGTTTACGAGATAGGAGCTTTAACCACTAAGCCACAGCACCAACAGTAATAGTAAAAAATGCATTAATTATTTATTGTTGATGATGAAAATGTGTTTTCTGCTATAAATTCTTCTTTATATGTATTGTAATCTTAAACACGAAAAGATACTCAATCACTACGCAAGGATTCATATGTTTCAATAAACAGGTACTCTTATAAAACCCAATTTCATTTCTTGAATTCTTTACAATTTTTTTTCATGAAGGTAATAATATTGCTCCAATCTTGGTAGACATTTCATCTACGTCTTTCTCATAGATATGTACTTTTTTTCATTTGCAATAACAGTATTCATTCTATAATCTTGAAAATGCCTGGGTTTTTATAAGGTTAAAGGTGATCTGTTCAACAGTAAGATGAATCAGACTTTTATATTTTAATTGTATCAGAATAAGACCTAATGAAAATGATTTGTTATATAACAATGAGAAAAGCAAGGCACTGCTGAGAGTTGAACTCAGGATCTCCTGTTTACTAGACAGGCGCTTTAACCAGCTAAGCCACAGCACCCACTTGATTCTTAAATTTGAAACACTTTTCTTTATGGTGTTCAAGAGAATATTGCTTTTTCACTTTCATATTCTTTTCTAAGTTCACACACTTCTCTACTCAAACACTTAAGATGAATGAAGACTCTTCACTTATTCAAAAACACCTCTCTAATTTGAAGCTTACCCTATTTATATCATTTTAAAATATACCTTGCTGAAGAATGGATTCGTTGAATTCAACAATAGAGTGATCATTCACCTGTATCTTGTTCTTTGTCATTTTCTTTTCCCTATTTCAGTCAATGCATTCCTACAAAAATCTTCTCAATACCAAGCATTTTATTTAATTTTTAAGATAACTTATTCTAAAGTTCATAGAACCAGATTTTTATTCTTAAATTGTATTCAACATTTGTTTGATGAAAATTATTCGGAAAGCATGGAGAAAACAGTTAGGTGCTGTTGAGATTTGAACTCAGGATTTCCTGTTTACGAGACAGGCGCTTTAACCACTAAGCCACAGCACCAACGTTAATAGTAAGAAATGCATACATAATTTATTGTTGATCATGAAAATGTGTTTCCTGTTATAAATTCTTCTTTATATGTATTGTAATCTTAAACACGAAAACATACTCAATCACTACGCAAGTATTAATATGTTTTAATAAACAGGTACTCTTATAAAACTCAATTTCATTTCTTGAATTCTTTAAAAAAAAAAATCATGAAGGTATTAATATTGCTCAAATCTAGGTAGAAATTTCATCTACGTCTTTCTCATAGATAGGTTTTTTTTTTCATTTGGCAATAACAGTATTAATTCTATAATCTTGAAAATACTTGTGTTTTTATAAGTTTTAAGATGATCTGTTAAACAGTAAGATGAATCAGACTTTTATATTTTAATTGTATCGGAATAAGACCTAATGAAAATGATTTGTTATATAACAATGAGAAAAGCAAGGCACTGCTGAGAGTTGAACTCAGGATCTCCTGTTTACTAGACAGGCGCTTTAACCAGCTAAGCCACAGCACCCACTTGATTCTTACATTTGAAACACTTTTCTTTATGGTGTTCAAGAGAATATTGCTTTTTCACTTTCATATTCTTTTCTAAGTTCACACACTTCTCTACTCAAACACTTAAGATGAATGAAGACACTTCACTTATTCAAAAACACCTCTCTAATTTGAAGTTTACCCTATTCATATCATTTTAAAATATACCTTGCTGAAGAATGGATTAGTTGAATTCAACAATAGAGTGATCATTCACCTCTATCTTGTTCTTTGTCATTTTCTTTTCCCTATTTCAGTCAATGCATTCCTACAAAAATCTTCACAATACCAAGCATTTTATTTAATTTTTAAGAAAACTTATTCTCAAGTTCATAGAACCAGATGTTTATACTTAAATTGTATTCAACACTTGTTTGATGAAAATTATTCGGAAAGCATGGGGAAAAAAGTTAGGTGCAGCTGAGTTTTGAACTCCGGATTTCCTGTTTACGAGACAGGCACTTTAACCACTAAGCCACAGCACCAACTTCAATAGTAAGAAATGCATAAATAATTCATTGTTGATCATGAAAATGTGTTTCCTGCTATGAATTCTTCTTTATATTTATTGTAATCTTAAATACAAAAGGTACTCAATCACTACGCAAGTATTAATATGTTTTAATAAACAGGTACTCTTATAAAACCCAATTTCATTTCTTGAATTCTTTAAAAAAAAATCATGAAGGTATTAATATTGCTCAAACCTAGGTAGAAATTTCATCTACGTTTTTCTCATAGATATGTATTTTTTTCATTTTGCAATAACAGTATTCATTCTATAATCCTGAAAATACTTGGGTTTTTATAACGTTTAAGATGATCTGTTCAACAGAAATATGAATCAGACTTTTATATTTTATTTTGTATCAGAATAAGACCTAATGAAAATGATTTGTTATGTAACAATGAGAAAAGCAAGGCGCTGCTGAAAGTTGAACTCCGGATCTCCTTTTTACTAAACAGGCGCTTTAACCGGCTAAGCCACAGCACCCACTTGATTCTAAATTTTGAAACACTTATCTTTATGGTGTTCAGGAGAATATTGCTTTTCCACTTTCATATTCTTTTCTAAGTTCACACACTTCTCTACTCAAACACTTTAGATGAATGAAGACTCTTCACTTATTCAAAAATACTTCTCAAATTTGAAATTTACCCTATTCATATCATTTTAAAATATACCTTGCGGACAAATGGATTAGTTGAATTCAACAATGGAGTGATCATTCACCTCTATCTTGTTCTTTGTCATTTTCTTTTCCCTATTTGAGTCAATGCATTCCTACAAAAATCTTCACAATACCAAGCATTTTATTTAATTTTTAAGATAACTTATTCTAAAGTTCATAGAACCAGATGTTTATACTTAAATTGTATTCAACACTTGTTTGATGAAAATTATTCGGAAAGCATGGAGAAAACAGTTAAATGCTGCGGAGAATTGAACTCAGGATTTCCTGTTTACGAGACAGGAGCTTTAACCACTAAGCCACAGCACCAACAGTAATCGTAATAAATGCATAAAGAATTTATTGTTGATGATGAAAATGTGTTTTCTGCCATAAATTCTTCTTTATATGTATTGTAATCTTAAACACGAAAAGATACTCAATCACTACGCAATGATTAATATTTTTTAATAAACAGGTACTCTTATAATACCCAATTTCATTTCTTGAATTCTTTACAATTTTTTTTTCATGAAGGTAATATTATTGCTCCAATCTAGGTAGACATTTCATCTACGTCTTTCTCATAGATATGTATTTTTTTCATTTTGAAATAACAGTATTCATTCTATAATCTTGAAAATACTTGGGTTTTTATAAGGTTAAAGATAATATGTTCAACAGTAAGATGAATCAGACTTTTATATTTTAATTGTATCGGAATAAGACCTAATGAAAATGATTTGTTATATAACAATGAGAAAAGCAAGGCACAGCTGAGAGTTGAACTCAGGATCTCCTAATTACTAGACAGGCGTTTTAACCAGCTAAGCCACAGCACCCACTTGATTCTTAATTTTGGAAACTTTTTCTTTATGGTGTTCAAGAGAATATTGCTTTTTCCCTTTCATATTCTTTTCTAAGTTCAAACACTTCTCTACTCATAAACTTAAGATGAATGAAGACTCTTCACTTATTCAAAAACACCTCTCTAATTTGAAGTTTACCCTATTCATATCATTTTAAAATATACCTTGCTGAAGAATGGATTAGTTGAATTCAACAATAGAGTGATCATTCACCTCTATCCTGTTCTTTGTCATTTTCTTTTCCCTATTTCAATCAATGCATTCCTACAAAAATCTTCACAATACCAAGTATTTTATTTAATTTTTAAGATAACTTATTCTAAAGTTCATAGAACCAGATGTTTATACTTAAATTGTATTCAACACTTGTTTGATGAAAATTATTCGGAAAGCATGAAGAAAACAGTTAAATGCTGCTGAGATTTGAACTCAGGATTTCCTGTTTACGAGATAGGAGCTTTAACCACTAAGCCACAGCACCAACAGTAATAGTAAAAAATGCATTAATTATTTATTGTTGATGATGAAAATGTTTTTTCTGCTATAAATTCTTCTTTATATGTATTGTAATCTTAAACACGAAAAGATACTCAATCACTACGCAAGGATTCATATGTTTCAATAAACAGGTACTCTTATAAAACCCAATTTCATTTCTTGAATTCTTTACAATTTTTTTTCATGAAGGTAATAATATTGCTCCAATCTTGGTAGACATTTCATCTACGTCTTTCTCATAGATATGTACTTTTTTTCATTTGCAATAACAGTATTCATTCTATAATCTTGAAAATACCTGGGTTTTTATAAGGTTAAAGGTGATCTGTTCAACAGTAAGATGAATCAGACTTTTATATTTTAATTGTATCAGAATAAGACCTAATGAAAATGATTTGTTATATAACAATGAGAAAAGCAAGGCACTGCTGAGAGTTGAACTCAGGATCTCCTGTTTACTAGACAGGCGCTTTAACCAGCTAAGCCACAGCACCCACTTGATTCTTAAATTTGAAACACTTTTCTTTATGGTGTTCAAGAGAATATTGCTTTTTCACTTTCATATTCTTATCTAAGTTCACACACTTCTCTACTCAAACACTTAAGATGAATGAAGACTCTTCACTTATTCAAAAACACCTCTCTAATTTGAAGCTTACCCTATTCATATCATTTTAAAATATACCTTGCTGAAGAATGGATTCGTTGAATTCAACAATAGAGTGATCATTCACCTGTATCTTGTTCTTTGTCATTTTCTTTTCCCTATTTCAGTCAATGCATTCCTACAAAAATCTTCTCAATACCAAGCATTTTATTTAATTTTTAAGATAACTTATTCTAAAGTTCATAGAACCAGATTTTTATTCTTAAATTGTATTCAACATTTGTTTGATGAAAATTATTCGGAAAGCATGGAGAAAACAGTTAGGTGCTGTTGAGATTTGAACTCAGGATTTCCTGTTTACGAGACAGGCGCTTTAACCACTAAGCCACAGCACCAACGTCAATAGTAAGAAATGCATAAATAATTCATTGTTGATCATGATAATGTGTTTCCTGCTATGAATTCTTCTTTATATTTATTGTAATCTTAAATACAAAAGGTACTCAATCACTACGCAAGTATTAATATGTTTTAATAAACAGGTACTCTTATAAAACCCAATTTCATTTCTTGAATTCTTTAAAAAAAAATCATGAAGGTATTAATATTGCTCAAACCTAGGTAGAAATTTCATCTACGTTTTTCTCATAGATATGTATTTTTTTCATTTTGCAATACCAGTATTCATTCTATAATCCTGAAAATACTTGGGTTTTTATAACGTTTAAGATGATCTGTTCAACAGAAATATGAATCAGACTTTTATATTTTATTTTGTATCAGAATAAGACCTAATGAAAATGATTTGTTATGTAACAATGAGAAAAGCAAGGCGCTGCTGAAAGTTGAACTCCGGATCTCCTTTTTACTAAACAGGCGCTTTAACCGGCTAAGCCACAGCACCCACTTGATTCTAAATTTTGAAACACTTATCTTTATGGTGTTCAGGAGAATATTGCTTTTCCACTTTCATATTCTTTTCTAAGTTCACACACTTCTCTACTCAAACACTTTAGATGAATGAAGACTCTTCACTTATTCAAAAATACTTCTCAAATTTGAAGTTTACCCTATTCATATCATTTTAAAATATACCTTGCGGACAAATGGATTAGTTGAATTCAACAATGGAGTGATCATTCACCTCTATCTTGTTCTTTGTCATTTTCTTTTCCCTATTTCAGTCAATGCATTCCTACAAAAATCTTCACAATACCAAGCATTTAATTTAATTTTTAAGATAACTTATTCTAAAGTTCATAGAACCAGATGTTTATTCTTAAATTGTATTCAACACTTGTTTGATGAAAATTATTCGGAAAGCATGGAGAAAACAGTTAGGTGCTGCCGGGTTTTGAACTCAGGATTTCCTGTTTAAGAGACAGTCGCTTTAACCACTAAGCCACAGCACCAACGTTAATAGTAAAAAATGCACAAATAATTTATTGTTCATGATGAAAATGGGTTTCTGCTATAAATTCTTCTTTACATGTATTGTAATCTTAAGCACGAAAAGATACTCAATCACTACGCAAGGATTAATATGTTTTAATAAACAGGTACTCTTATAAAACCCAATTTCATTTCTTGAATTCTTTACAATTTTTTTTCATGAAGGTATTAATATTGCTCAAATCTAGGTACAAATTTCATCTACGTCTTTCTCATAGATATGTATTTTTTTCATTTTGCAATAACAGTATTCATTCTATAATCTTGAAAATACTTGGATTTATATAAGGTTAAAGATGATCTGTTCAACAGTAAGATGAATCAGACTTTTATATTTTAATTGTATCAGAATAAGACCTAATGAAAATGATTTGTTATATAACAATGAGAAAAGCAAGGCACTGCTGAGAGTTGAACTCAGGATCTCCTGTTTACTAGACAGGCGCTTTAACCAGCTAAGCCACAGCACCCACTTGATTCTTGAATTTGAAACACTTTTCTTTATGGTGTTCAAGAGAATATTGCTTTTTCACTTTCATATTCTTATCTAAGTTCACACACTTCTCTACTCAAACACTTAAGATGAATGAAGACTCTTCACTTATTCAAAAACACCTCTCTAATTTGAAGCTTACCCTATTCATATCATTTTAAAATATACCTTGCTGAAGAATGGATTCGTTGAATTCAACAATAGAGTGATCATTCACCTGTATCTTGTTCTTTGTCATTTTCTTTTCCCTATTTCAGTCAATGCATTCCTACAAAAATCTTCTCAATACCAAGCATTTTATTTAATTTTTAAGATAACTTATTCTAAAGTTCATAGAACCAGATTTTTATTCTTAAATTGTATTCAACATTTGTTTGATGAAAATTATTCGGAAAGCATGGAGAAAACAGTTAGGTGCTGTTGAGATTTGAACTCAGGATTTCCTGTTTACGAGACAGGCGCTTTAACCACTAAGCCACAGCACCAACGTCAATAGTAAGAAATGCATAAATAATTCATTGTTGATCATGATAATGTGTTTCCTGCTATGAATTCTTCTTTATATTTATTGTAATCTTAAATACAAAAGGTACTCAATCACTACGCAAGTATTAATATGTTTTAATAAACAGGTACTCTTATAAAACCCAATTTCATTTCTTGAATTCTTTAAAAAAAAATCATGAAGGTATTAATATTGCTCAAACCTAGGTAGAAATTTCATCTACGTTTTTCTCATAGATATGTATTTTTTTCATTTTGCAATACCAGTATTCATTCTATAATCCTGAAAATACTTGGGTTTTTATAACGTTTAAGATGATCTGTTCAACAGAAATATGAATCAGACTTTTATATTTTATTTTGTATCGGAATAAGACCTAATGAAATTGATTTGTTATATAACAATGAGAAAAGCAAGACACTGCTGCGAGTTGAACTCAGGATTGCCTGTTTACTAGACAGGCGCTTTAACCAGCTAAGCCACAGCACCCACTTGATTCTTAAATTTGAAAGACTTTTCTTTATGGTGTTCAAGAGAATATTTCTTTTTCACTTTCATATTCTTTTCTAAGTTCACACACTTCTCTACTCATAAACTTAAGATGAATGAAGACTCTTCACTTATTCAAAAACACCTCTCTAATTTGAAGTTTACCCTATTCATATCATTTTAATATATACCTTGCTGAAGAATGGATTAGTTGAATTCAACAATAGAGTGATCATTCACCTCTATCTTGTTCTTTGTCATTTTCTTTTCCCTATTTCAGTGAATGCATTCCTACAAAAATCTTCACAATACCAAGAATTTTATAGAATTTTTAAGATAACTTATTCTAAAGTTCATAGAACCAGATGTTTATACTTAAATTGTATTCAACACTTGTTTGATGAAAATTATTCGGAAAGCATGGGGAAAAAAGTTAGGTGCAGCTGAGTTTTGAACTCCGGATTTCCTGTTTACGAGACAGGCGCTTTAACCACTAAGCCACAGCACCAACGTCAATAGTAAGAAATGCATAAATAATTCATTGTTGATCATGAAAATGTGTTTCCTGCTATGAATTCTTCTTTATATTTATTGTAATCTTAAATACAAAAGGTACTCAATCACTACGCAAGTATTAATATGTTTTAATAAACAGGTACTCTTATAAAACCCAATTTCATTTCTTGAATTCTTTAAAAAAAAATCATGAAGGTATTAATATTGCTCAAACCTAGGTAGAAATTTCATCTACGTTTTTCTCATAGATATGTATTTTTTTCATTTTGCAATAACAGTATTCATTCTATAATCCTGAAAATACTTGGGTTTTTATAACGTTTAAGATGATCTGTTCAACAGAAATATGAATCAGACTTTTATATTTTATTTTGTATCAGAATAAGACCTAATGAAAATGATTTGTTATATAACAATGAGAAAAGCAAGGCGCTGCTGAAAGTTGAACTCCGGATCTCCTTTTTACTAAACAGGCGCTTTAACCGGCTAAGCCACAGCACCCACTTGATTCTAAATTTTGAAACACTTATCTTTATGGTGTTCAGGAGAATATTGCTTTTCCACTTTCATATTCTTTTCTAAGTTCACACACTTCTCTACTCAAACACTTTAGATGAATGAAGACTCTTCACTTATTCAAAAATACTTCTCAAATTTGAAGTTTACCCTATTCATATCATTTTAAAATATACCTTGCGGACAAATGGATTAGTTGAATTCAACAATGGAGTGATCATTCACCTCTATCTTGTTCTTTGTCATTTTCTTTTCCCTATTTCAGTCAATGCATTCCTACAAAAATCTTCACAATACCAAGCATTTAATTTAATTTTTAAGATAACTTATTCTAAAGTTCATAGAACCAGATGTTTATTCTTAAATTGTATTCAACACTTGTTTGATGAAAATTATTCGGAAAGCATGGAGAAAACAGTTAGGTGCTGCCGGGTTTTGAACTCAGGATTTCCTGTTTAAGAGACAGTCGCTTTAACCACTAAGCCACAGCACCAACGTTAATAGTAAAAAATGCACAAATAATTTATTGTTCATGATGAAAATGGGTTTCTGCTATAAATTCTTCTTTATATGTATTGTAATCTTAAGCACGAAAAGATACTCAATCACTACGCAAGGATTAATATGTTTTAATAAACAGGTACTCTTATAAAACCCAATTTCATTTCTTGAATTCTTTACAATTTTTTTTCATGAAGGTATTAATATTGCTCAAATCTAGGTACAAATTTTATCTACGTCTTTCTCATAGATATGTATTTTTTTCATTTTGCAATAACAGTATTCATTCTATAATCTTGAAAATACTTGGATTTTTATAAGGTTAAAGATGAGCTGTTCAACAGTAAGATGAATCAGACTTTTATATTTTAATTGTATCGGAATAAGACCTAATGAAAATGATTTGTTATATAACAATGAGAAAAGCAAGACACTGCTGCGAGTTGAACTCAGGATTGCCTGTTTACTAGACAGGCGCTTTAACCAGCTAAGCCACAGCACCCACTTGATTCTTAAATTTGAAAGACTTTTCTTTATGGTGTTCAATAGAATATTTCTTTTTCACTTTCATATTCTTTTCTAAGTTCACACACTTCTCTACTCATAAACTTAAGATGAATGAAGACTCTTCACTTATTCAAAAACACCTCTCTAATTTGAAGTTTACCCTATTCATATCATTTTAAAATATACCTTGCTGAAGAATGGATTAGTTGAATTCAACAATAGAGTGATCATTCACCTCTATCTTGTTCTTTGTCATTTTCTTTTCCCTATTTCAGTGAATGCATTCCTACAAAAATCTTCACAATACCAAGAATTTTATAGAATTTTTAAGATAACTTATTCTAAAGTTCATAGAACCAGATGTTTATACTTAAATTGTATTCAACACTTGTTTGATGAAAATTATTCGGAAAGCATGAAGAAAACAGTTAAATGCTGCTGAGATTTGAACTCAGGATTTCCTGTTTACGAGATAGGAGCTTTAACCACTAAGCCACAGCACCAACGGTAATAGTAAAAAATGCATAAATAATTTATTGTTGATGATGAAAATGTGTTTTCTGCTTTAAATTCTTCTTTATATGTATTGTAATGTTAAACACGAAAAGATACTCAATCACTACGCAATGATTAATATTTTTTAATAAACAGGTACTCTTATTAAACCCAATTTCATTTCTTGAATTCTTTACAATTTTTTTTCATGAAGGTAATAATATTGCTCCAATCTTGGTAGACATTTCATCTACGTCTTTCTCATAGATATGTATTTTTTTCATTTTGCAATAACAGTATTCATTCTATAATCCTGAAAATACTTGGGTTTTTATAAGGTTAAAGATGATCTGTTCAACAGTAAGATGAATCAGACTTTTATATTTTAATTGTATCGGAATAAGACCTAATGAAAATGATTTGTTATATAACAATGAGAAAAGCAAGGCACTGCTGAGAGTTGAACTCAGGATCTCCTGTTTACTAGACAGGCGCTTTAACCAGCTAAGCCACAGCACCCACTTGATTCTTAGATTTGAAACACTTTTCTTTATGGTGTTCAAGAGAATATTGCTTTTTCACTTTCATATTCTTTTCTAAGTTCACACACTTCTCTACTCAAACACTTAAGATGAATGACGACTCTTCACTTATTCAAAAACACCTCTCTAATTTGAAGTTTACCCTATTGATATCATTTTAAAATATACCTTGCTGAAAAATGGATTAGTTGAATTCTTATGACCGGGATGCCTGTCACCCCCTCCCAACACAATCCCCAAGGATGGGAAGACGGACGCAGTTCTGAACTTTTGGAAGGCGGGAGGCAGTTACCCTCCCGGCCGTATTTATTAAAAATATGAAACAAAATTAAACATTAAAATAAAAGTTTCATATCATGTACAATTTTCATTTATTACATTTCGATGAAGACATGTTCATTGGCTAACCTTAACAAATCTCTAGTACAAAGGTTTTCCTAGCCGAGTCTAACATCCTGCAAATGTATACTTTCTAAATTAAAATTGTACATCCTAGCATTACGGGCCAACGGCAAGGTCGCAACCGGTGTCAGATCCCTACTAACAAAACTCTCGCCCTCACGGTGTGAGTGGCGGCTGCGCAGAGGACTGTACCCTCTGTGCCAACTCCAATTTCCCTTGTCTTGTTGGGGGCCCCCTATTTTAACTCAACGCCATCTTAAAGGTCGTCCGAGGACCCGTGTGAGGTATCTGTAAGAAGGCAGCGTGGACTCCCCCTCCCACCCCACACTGTCTATCACATCCGCCGTCGCGGATATCCGGGCCCCGGGAAATTCGTAGGAGGGGCATATAGCCGCCTCCTCCCCTGGAAGGGGCCTATGGCCGTCTTCCCCTAGGCGACCCATACTTAGTGGGTGCCGCCTCCCCGTGGGAGGGGCCAATGGCCGCCTCCCCCCGGGCGCTCCCATCCATAGTGGGTGGCACCCCCTCTAGGGACCTTGAAATTACTGCTCACCGATCATGACCTTACCGCCACAGGCCGGATAGTTGACCGGCTATCCGGCCCCCCCACAAACTCCTCCTAAAGGTCATGCTTTCTCAAACCCCTTAGCCATGCTATGAAGTCTCCTATGAGTAAGACATTCCCCTCCCGGGACAAATGGATCCCATCATCGAGATACATGTGATCCCCCGAATACATCCATGCGGAATACTGTGCAACTGCGCCGAGCGAAACAACCTACCAAGTGTGTTGTTGACTTTTTTCACTGAATGGTTCAGTGCTGACACCGAGAGGCCCCCCCGCCACACCTTCCTGGGAATCATGTGGGACCATGCTATCGTGCACCCCGGAATCCTTCTCGCCAGCCAGGTAACAGTCGATAAAACTCGCTTGAGTAGTACTCGCCGACCGAGTGTCACCATGTCATTGCCCCCCAGGTGTACTATGATTACAGATGGCGGTGACCTCTGCCGCCCTAAGAGTTCCTCGACAAAAGATTCAAACTGGTCAATACAGAGCCCGCCCCTTCCGTGGAAGGTCACTCTGTACCCGTATTCCCTAGCTGCGTGAGTCACGTCACCTGCTTTGAATACGTCCCCGGCCCGCCTCACGTATGAGTGGCCCACGACCCACACCACTCTCTCCTCAGCCGGTGATCTCTGACCGCTGGTCCCCTGGTGCCGGGTCGACTGCAAATTCCGCCCCGCATAACATGCTCGCGAAACTGTAAATCAAACAGAAGACAAGAAGCGTGAGTGCATGTAACTTGACTTCACAACATGTGCAATCGCACATACCTTTTAAAACAATTCGAGGACCATCGTCCCAGTTGTTTCACCTCTTCAACATTCTGACCCCTGGCTGTAGCCTCAGTAGCAGCCCCTATCCTAAAGGAATGGGTCCCAAAATCGCCCGGGTCCAAGCCCGCCGCTGCGATTGCCATTGTCAGCACCCTCTGAAACTGAAACCTCGTCAGTGGGGTAGCATCAATGTGTCTCAGCAGGCTTCCCCCCCATGTATCCGCCCTTCGCACCAAATATTCCTCCACGCACTTCACCGGGCACATGGGGGACCCTCACATGCGCTGAACAACAATACTGTCTCCCATAGCCCTCTGGTCAGTCTTGGACTTGGCTATTGTGACTACCATTGAATCACCCCTAATCAGGATGTGATCCCGACACAGACCTCCCTCCACATCTTTGTTATTCTTTGCGACCAGTTCGCTCACCCGCATAGCTCCATGGAACGCTAATGCGAAAGTGGCCCGGAACAGAACTGCTTCAAAATGGGAGGAACATGTCGTGGGAAGTATCGACATAAGCAGGGACAACCTTTCTTACCCAATCGGGCGCCTCTCGTCTACTGTACGACCTTCCAGGCGTTGCCAATCACGAAGGGCTTTCTTTACCAAAAAGGACGATGTCGGGTCCTTAATACCATGCGCCTGCGCCATGAATGAAATGGCGGCCCGGTGCCTATTGGCCGTTGCTACTGATCGGCCTTCCCTGTGTAATGCTACCAGAAACTTTAGGAAGCAATCCTCCTGACCCCATTTGTCCTCCCCTGCCGGACCCAAAAATGCACAATAGGAACGAAACGCTCCTTCGTATGCCTTCCTTGTCCTGGGGGCTAAGCTTGCTGTCACGAGGTCTTGTAATCCGGGGCACCGAGTAGCCAGAGTGCTTCGGGAAATGGTGCCGCCGCTAGGTCCGCGGAAGGTAGATAACCCCTGAAAGCCTGCATGTGTGAACGAGAGAGTGCATCAGCAGCCTGATTCAGAACACCCGGCACATGTTTCGCCCTGTATTGCACGTTTAGTCTCATGCAAAGTAGTACAATTTCCTTCAGTAATCTCAATATCCACTTGCAGCGTGCTGCCTGATTATTTATACATTCAACAACAGTCATATTGTCGGACCAAAACACCACAGAGTGATCTCTGAACTCATCCGGCCATGCCATCAGAGCCACAAAAATGGGGAATAACTCGAGGAACCCAATGTTACCTGTGAGACCGCTGGTGTGCCACCACGTCGGCCATGCTTGCGCCGACCATCGATTACCAAAGATTGCGCCAAATCCCACGCTCCCCGCCGAGTCGGTCCACAAACCCAGCTCATCTGAAGACGCTGGCGGCTTGTTCCACACCACTCGACCGTTGAAATCCACCAGGAATGCCAACCATATGCGCATCTCTGCAGACAGTCTCGTGCGGTGGTGTCCTTCCTTGAGACCAACCATAGCTTGTGCGATAGAGCGGGAAAAGGGGCGGGCCATTGGTATCACTCTTAGGGCAAAGTTAAGCTGACCCACTGCTTGTTGTAACTGATGGAGGCTAACTTTCTCCTTGCTAAGGCACAGTTCCAGGGAAGCCCTGAATTTCACTACTTTCCCTACTGGCAAACGGAAACATCCCTCCACAGAATCGAGCTCAATTCCCAGAAACTCGAGTGAAGTAGATGGTCCAACCGTCTTACCTGGTGCCAATGGCACTCCGAATCCGTTCATGAGGGTGCAAAATCCCTGTAACGCCTGCGCACATTTTGTGCCACCGGCTGCCCCCAAGAACAAAAAATCATCCAAGTAATGCATAACATGGCTATGGCCAGTGGCCTCGGTGAATGCCCATTCTAAAAAACAACTGAATTTCTCAAAATAAGCACAAGAGATGGAGCAGCCCATGGGCATACATCTATCCATGTAGTAACGTCCCTGGAACACAAAGCCTAACAGACGCTGATTCCGTGTGTGTACCGGGAGCAACCGGAACGCCGACTCGATATCTGACTTCGCCATCAGCGCTCCGGGCCCCAGGCGATTCAACCTGGTGACGGCATCATCAAAGGATGCGTACTGCACCAAACAAACTCCCGGGTCAATCGCATCGTTCACCGAGAGACCCCTTGGAGCTGACAAGTTATGGATCAGTCTAAATTCCCCCGGGTCCTTCTTGGGAACCACTCCTAACGGGGAACAGATGAAATTAGTTACTGGCGGGTGCCTATATGGGCCAGCAACCCGGCCAAGGGCAACTTCTTTTGCAATCTTCCTCTCCACCACCGCTGGATTATGCTGAGCCGACAGTTGGTTTCTACAAAGTGGTTCCCCACGAAAATCCCCCGCCGGGATGCGGAAACCATATAAGAAGCCATTCCTCAACACCCCAGCGGAGACATGATCAGGGTATTCATTTAGCCAGGGGATCATTGCCATGATATCAACGGGGGTAGGTAGCGGTACACAATGGTCACCCTCAGTCTTGCTTGGCCCCTCCTCTACCCCGTCCCACTATTCCTGGATCTGCACGAGCTCTCGGGGTGCGAGGAATTCCCGCAACCTGCACATGCATGTCTGAACTTACACGTCCCTTGTGGCCTGGTGCAATTGCCCCTGTTAAAATTCCAACAGACCCCTC
Source organism: Lissotriton vulgaris (assembly GCF_964263255.1). Classification (NCBI taxonomy): domain Eukaryota; kingdom Metazoa; phylum Chordata; class Amphibia; order Caudata; family Salamandridae; genus Lissotriton; species Lissotriton vulgaris. The sequence continues at coordinate 444,812,259 of NC_141700.1, forward strand.
TCTTACCCCCATTCCCACCAGTCCTTGCTTGGTGGTCGCCACCGGGGCCCGCTCGAAAGGGCACCGCGGGCTGTTGGTGGGAAGGCCCCGACCCATTTCCGCCTAGCGAGGACGACTTCGTCGCGCCCGGCAGGAGCTGCTTCTGCCAAGAAATCGAGTCGAGACAATCCCACGTCAGAGATGAATCGTACTCCTTGGCCTTACGGAACTTCATATCGTAACCCATCCACTCATTGCCCTCATACGTTTCATAAAAATCCATTATTCGTGCCTGATAACAGGATAATTCAGGCAAAACCTCGGGCTTACGTTCCCCAATAATTGCAGTAAACATCGCAAAGGCCTTGGCCCAATTTGTGATTGTCTCATCAACCCTGAATCCCACCATTTTTGCTCGCCATACACTCGGGTGCCACAAATCCTTCTGCATCTTAGCATACTCCATCTCGCGATGGTCAGTCAGCAGAGAAAACATATTCACATACTTATCAGCCCATATCAATTCTTTCGTGGCCAACGGAATATGTTGGACCACCCTCTCCCTCCTTGAGGGCAAAGACCCCTCCCCCGCCATTGGCAATGCCTGCTTACCCGGCTCAATTGTCGTTCCCGCTGTTTTTCCGACACCAGCTGCCGGACCTTCCAAGGTCACCTGTGGGGGGACAAGAGGGAGATTCGCCTTTGCGGCATCTCGCGACTGCCGCAACTGCTGCATTAGTAACTTGGCCTCTTCGGCCGTGTCCTCAGGTGCCGTAGCACACCCTGTTTTCCTGCCGAGCCATGCGGCCAACTGGGCGGCTAATTCTGGAGGCATGTCCTCCTCGTTGGCGGGCGTAACAACAACCGGAATCGATTGACCCGCGTCCGGGATTGGTACCGGGGCCTCGACTGGGATGACCGGGCTTGCCGGGGGTACCTCGGGAACCGGGACCTCGTCCCCTGCCGCCCTATTCCTGACCCGTTTACCCCTACCCACGGGGACAACTCCCGGCAATGCCGGGCCTATTACCTTCTTCGGTTTACCCGTATTGTTCATCGCAGCCATCTGCTTCTTCATGCCTGCCATATCTCTTATCAGCATGTGAAGCATCTGGTCAGTCCCGGACTTCTTTCCTGCCTTCTTGCCAGGCATTGTTATCGAATATTCGATCCAAGTTGATCAACACGGTCCTGGATCCTTAGCCTCGAAGTCGCTGAAAGAGAAACACAAGAATTACAAGTTCTCAAAATTGCTCCTTGTTCCGTCGAGGGCTCACGTGCAACGAGTGGGTGCAGCTTCCAAGCACAGGAACAAGAGGGTGCTTCTTTGGATTCCCGCTCTCTTTATTCCTCTTCGGGAGGGCGTGAACCCTCTGCTGGTACGCCTACTGGGCGTGGCCATCGGTGTAGGTTTCTAGGACAACCCCTCTTGGGCGGGAAAAAGGCGCGCCCCCGCTATGCTGCTTCGGGCATACCAGCCGTGACACGCCCCCTGCCCAAAATGGCTTACCGGGAGGATCCGGGCCCCCAACCATACGTTCAGGGGGACCGAGTGGTCGCACCTTTCCAATAATAGAGTGATCATTCACCTCTATCTTGTTCTTTGTCATTTTCTTTTCCCTATTTCAGTCAATGCATTCCTACAAAAATGTTCACAATACTAAGCATTTTATTTAATTTTTAAGATAAGTTATTCTTAAGTTCATAGAACCAGATGTTTATACTTAAGTTGTATTCAACACTTGTTTGATAAAAATTATTCGGAAAGCATGGAGAAAAGAGTTAAATGCTGCTGAGATTTGAACTCAGGATTTCCTGTTTATGAGACAAGAGCTTTAACCACTAAGCCACAGCACCAACGTTAATAGTTAGAAATGCATAAATAATTCATTGTTGATGATGAAAATGTGTTTCCTGCTATAAATTCTTCTTTATATGTATTGTAATCTTAAACACGAAAACATACTCAATCACTACGCAAGTATTAATATGTTTTAATAAACAGGTACTCTTATAAAACCCAATTTCATTTCTTGAATTCTTTACAATTTTTTTTCATGAAGGTAATAATATTGCTCCAATCTAGGTAGACATTTCATCTACGTCTTTCTCATAGATATGTATTTTTTTCATTTTGCATTAACAGTATTCATTCTATAATCTTGAAAATACTTGGGTTTTTATAAGGTTAAAGATGATCTGTTCAACAGTAAGATGAATCAGACTTTTATATTTTAATTGTATCGGAATAAGACCTAATGAAAATGATTTGTTATATAATAATGAGAAAAGCAAGGCGCTGCTGAGAGTTGTACTCAGGATCTCCTTTTTACTAAACAGGTGCTTTAACCAGCTAAGCCACAGCACCCACTTGATTCTTAATTTTGAAACACTTTTCTTTATGGTGTTCAAGAGAATATTGCTTTTTCACTTTCATATTCTTTTCTAAGTTCACACACTTCTCTACTCATAAACTTAAGATGAATGAAGACTCTTCACTTATTCAAAAACACCTCTCTAATTTGAAGTTTACCCTATTCATATCATTTTAAAATATACCTTGCTGAAGAATGGATTAGTTGTATTCAACAATAGAGTGATCATTCACCTCTATCTTGTTCTTTGTCATTTTCTTTTCCCTATTTCAGTCAATGCATTCCTACAAAAATTTTCACAATACCAAGCATTTTATTTAATTTTTAAGATAAGTTATTCTTAAGTTCATAGAACCAGACGTTTATTCTTAAATTGTATTCAACACTTGTTTAATGAAAATTATTCTGAAAGCATGGAGAAAGCAGTTAGGTTCTGCTGACATTTAAACTTAGGATTTCCTGTTTACGAGACAGGAGCTTTAACCACTAAGCCACAGCACCAACGGTAATAGTAAAAAATGTATAAATAATTTATTGTTGATGATGAAAATGTGTTTTCTGCTAAAAATTCTTCTTTATGTGTATTGTAATCTTAAACACGAAAAGATACTCAATCACTACGCAAGGATTAATATGTTTTAATAAACAGGTACTCTTATAAAACCCAATTTCATTTCTTGAATTCTTTACAATTTTTTTTCAGGAAGGTAATAATATTGCTCCAATCTAGGTAGACATTTCGTCTACGTCTTTACCATAGATATGTATTTTTTTCATTTTGCAATAACAGTATTCATTCTATAATCTTGAAAATACTTGGGTTTTTATAAGGTTGAAGATGATCTGTTCAACAGTAAGATGAATTAGACTTTTATATTTTAATTGTATCGGAATAAGACCTAATGAAAGTGATTTGTTATATAACATGAGAAAAGCAAGGCACTGCTGAGAGTTGAACTCAGGATCTCCTGTTTACTAGACAGGCGCTTTAACCAGCTAAGCCACAGCACCCACTTGATTCTTAAATTTGAAACACTTTTCTTTATGGTGTTCAAGAGAATATTTCTTTTTCACTTTCATATTCTTTTCTAAGTTCACACACTTCTCTACTCAAACACTTAAGGTGAATGAAGACTCGTCACTTATTCAAAAACACCTATCTAATTTGAAGTTTACCCTATTCATATCATTTTAAAATATACCTTGCTGAAGAATGGATTAGTTGAATTCAACAATAGAGTGATCATTCACCTCTATCTTGTTCTTTGTCATTTTCTTTTCCCTATTTCAGTGAATGCATTCCTACAAAAATCTTCACAATACCAAGAATTTTATTTAATTTTTAAGATAACTTATTCTAAAGTTCATAGAACGAGATGTTTATTCTTAAATTGTATTCAACATTTGTTTGATGAAAATTATTCGGAAAGCATGGAGAAAACAGTTAGGCGCTGCGGAGATTTGAACTCAGGATTCCCTGTTTACGAGACAGGCGCTTTAACCACTAAGCCACAGCACCAACGTTAATAGTAAGAAATGCATACATAATTTATTGTTGATGATGAAAATGTGTTTCCTGCTATAAATTATTCTTTATATGTATTGTAATCTTAAACACGAAAAGATACTCAATCACTACGCAAGTATTAATATGTTTTAATAAACAGGTACTCTTATAAAACCCAATTTCATTTCTTGAATTCTTTACAATATTTTTTCATGAAGGTATTAATATTGCTCAAATCTAGGTAGAAATTTCATCAACGTCTTTCTCATAGATATGTAGTTTTTTTCATTTTGCAATAACAGTATTCATTCTATAATCTTGAAAATTCTTGGGTTTTTATAAAGTTTAAGATGATCTTTTCAACAGTAAGATGAATCAGACTTATATTTTAATTGTATCGGAATAAGACCTAATGAAAATGATTTGTTATATAACAATGAGAAAAGCAAGGCGCTGCTGAGAGTTGAACTCAGGATCTCCTGTTTACTAGACAGGCGCTTTAACCAGCTAAGCCACAGCACCCACTTGATTCTTAATTTTGAAACACTTTTCTTTATGGTGTTCAAGAGAATATTGCTTTTTCACTTTCATATTCTTTTCTAAGTTCACACACTTCTCTACTCAAACACTTAAGATGAATGAAGACTCTTCACTTATTCAAAAACACCTCTCTAATTTGAAGTTTACCCTATTCATATCATTTTAAAATATACCTTGCTGAAGAATGGATTAGTTGAATTCAACAATAGAGTGATCATTCACCTCTATCTTGTTCTTTGTCATTTTCTTTTCCCTATTTCAGTCAATGCATTCCTACAAAAATCTTCACAATACCAAGCATTTTATTTAATTTTTAAGATAACTTATTCTAAAGTTCATAGAACCAGATGTTTATTCTTAAATTGTATTCAACACTTGTTTGATGAAAATTATTCGGAAAGCATGTAGAAAACAGTTAGGTGCTGCTGAGATTTGAACTCAGGATTTCCTGTTTACGAGACAGGAGCTTTAACCACTAAGCCACAGCACCAACGGTAATAGTAAATAATGTATAAATAATTTATTGTTGATGATGAAAATGTGTTTTCTGCTATAAATTCTTCTTTATATGTATTGTAATCTTAAATACGAAAAGATACTCAATCACTACGCAAGGATTAATATGTTTTAATAAACAGGTACTCTTATAAAACCCAATTTCATTTCTTGAATTCTTTACAATTTTTTTTCAGGAAGGTAATAATATTGCTCCAATCTAGGTAGACATTTCATCTACGTCTTTCTCATAGATATCTATTTTTTTCATTTTGCAATAACAGTATTCATTCTATAATCTTGAAATTACTTGGGTTTTTATAAGGTTAAAGATGATCTGTTCAACAGTAAGATGAATCAGACTTTTATATTTTAATTGTATCGGAATAAGACCTAATGAAAATGATTAGTTATATAACAATGAGAAAAGCAAGGCACTGCTGAGAGTTGAACTCAGGATCTCCTGTTTACTAGACAGGCGCTTTAACCAGCTAAGCCACAGCACCCACTTGATTCTTAAATTTGAAACACTTTTCTTTATGGTGTTCAAGAGAATATTTCTTTTTCACTTTCATATTCTTTTCTAAGTTCACACACTTCTCTACTCAAACACTTAAGGTGAATGAAGACTCGTCACTTATTCAAAAACACCTCTCTAATTTGAAGTTTACCCTATTCATATCATTTTAAAATATACCTTGCTGAAGAATGGATTAGTTGAATTCAACAATAGAGTGATAATTCACCTCTATCTTGTTCTTTGTCATTTTCTTTTCCCTATTTCAGTGAATGCATTCCTACAAAAATCTTCACAATACCAAGCATTTTATTTAATTTTTAAGATAACTTATTCTAAAGTTCATAGAACTAGATGTTTCTTCTTAAATTGTATTCAACATTTGTTTGATGAAAATTATTTCGAAAGAATGGAGAAAACAGTTAGGTGCTGCTGAGATTTGAACTCAGGATTTCCTATTTACGAGACAGGCGCTTTAACCACTAAGCCACAGCACTAACTTTATTAGTAAGAAATGCATACATAATTTATTGTTGATGATGAAAATGTGTTTCCTGCTATAAATTATTCTTTATATGTATTGTTAATCTTAAATGCGAAAAGATACTCAATCACTACGCAAGTATTAATATGTTTTAATAAACAGGTACTCTTATAAAACCCAATTTCATTTCTTGAATTCTTTTAAAAAAAACAAATCATGAAGGTATTAATATTGCTCAAATCTAGGTAGAAATTTCATCTACGTCTTTCTGATAGATATGTATTTTTTTCATTTTGCAATAACAGTATTCATTCTATAATCTTGAAAATACTTGTGTTTTTATAAGGTTTAAGATGATCTGTTCAACAGTAAGATGAGATTCTATCAATGTGTGGACATGTATTTTATTTGTTAGTTTTTCAGTGATGAAAAGATAGTGAAAGTACTCTCTCTTAGGGTGATAAAGATGAGAGCACAATGTGCTTTTTAAAATACCCCTCACACACTAAAAAAATCCAGTAGTGTCATGCTTCATCATTGGGGTCTTCCCGTCCCTCTACGGGGCGGGGCGTGCTACGACCTGACCGACTACGCGGGAGCACTAAAGTGGTGACAGGACTATGTGATGGTGCAAGGTGTCAGTGAAAGTGTAGGGACCTAACAATGTGTGTGAGTAAAAAAATTAAAAATCCTCTGGCTAGTAGAAAAAAACAATTTATTAGCTTCTCTAGCTGGGGACATTAAGAAGGGGGTTTTGGGGTTGAGCCGATCGCTACAACCTGGTCTACATGTTTCGTAGGCAGTCCCCTACTGCCTACTCATCAGGACCTTCTACTGGTCCCTACGGGAATAAGCTCAGTTGCTAAGTATTGTCAGCCTGTCTTCCTAAAAACTAACAGTAAAATTCCACTGCTAGTTTTATGCTTCAGGGCATGAGCTGGCCCCCTAGGAAGCAAAAATTGTCAAAAATAGGTGACCCAAATATGGTCCCTGTAAAGAAAAAGGGAAAAAAAGGACACAGATATTTACATTTATAGCTGTGAATTATGCGCTTTCATTCTTGTTTGCGCCACAATTTCACTCATCAAATCCATTCACCCATTATACAGAGAATGACTTTTGAACTTTTATGGACAGAGTGATGGTTCAATCTGCCATCCCCTGGCTGTACGTAGGTGATACCTAACAGTGGACAAAAAACACACAGATGTTCATAGTAGGAACTGTGGTTTGTCACTGCGCTTACATAATTATCTGCGCCACAATTCTTCATTTCAAATTTCATTAGACCATTGCCTAAAGCCCTAATACAAGACTTTATGGACAGAGTGATGATTCAATCTTCCATCCCCTGCCTGTCCGAGTAAATTCCCGAACTTGTACGCGCCCACTGTAATTTGGGCTGGTTCTATCTCCACACACACACATCAAAGCGACTCAATGCATACAACAACATTTCACAGGATTAAAAAAGAAGAGGAACCCGATCTTTCATATTAGTCATAAGGTTGCGGTCAATGAGACAAAAAAACAAACAATGAAAGTCCCCACAGACCAGGGCGTACCCCTGCGTTAGAATGGTAACTATACATACTGTTGTGGCAAGTACGTGGTGCCCCATGAGCTGACAATCGGTAGGATTTCACCGCGGCGCTCTGCAAGAAAGAGAGCCACGCCCTTAGCGTTTTGGTCGAACTGCTTGGGAAGTGGAAAAAAGTGTCTCAAAACCCACTCGTTTTGAGACCTGGGGTAAGGGTCTATAACTTACTTTGTCCGCATAATCACTAAGTCTTACTTCTACCGATCCTGCCGCTCTGCTGAATGCTCGCGTGTTAGGAGCACTGGATCATTTAAGCGTCAATGCGCGCTGGTGCCGGGTGTGTCTAAACACTAGCGCGCTAACCCAAAATGGCTACCCGTGATGGGACATTGGAGGGTCAAAATGCGGAAGTCTCCCTTCTATGTCTATCGTTACCCACGATGAAGTTAATTTGATAGCTGTTCATGAATTATGGCAGGGAATTTCGTAATTATACTGCACATGACAATCTTAATGCAGGACAGATCACTATTCATAAATAATGACAGAGGAAATTATTCAACTAAAAAATAAAGCGGAAATCATAATATTATAAAAGGGTCACTAGTGGTGGACCTAGATTGGGAGGTATTGAAGTTCTGGAAACATGTATGAAGAGTAATAAAATTTAGCTTCGTGTTTTTACGCAGTTCTCTACCTTGAGTTATTAAAGGTGTAAAAATTAATTAAACAGCGAAATTCGCTGTGGAATATCTTTATGAAAATCATAATTGTTAGGTGGGTTGAGAGTTGACCCCTGTGCTAAGGTTAAGCACAGTAGTCATACACCCCTAGTACTGTATTCCAAGGGGGGTGGGTTCCACATACCAGTAGAGGACCTCTGTTATTATCTTTGCCACGGTTGGGGGTGCCTTAGAGAGTGGGGGTTCTTTAGAGGTACGGGGGTTCTATAACTGACCCCACGGAATTTCATCGTTCAACCCATTTTTGTTGGACTGGACACGAAAAACCCATCTCTGTTCTTTTTCAAGGAGATGTCTTTCGTTGTCAATCTGTTCAATTACAGTCCACAGTATGTCTTCAGGTTTGTGACCACTTACCAGGAAGTGGTTTGTTAATTTGGTACTGGATTTTTTGCACTTGATTGTGCTTTTATGTTCACCTATTCTTAACTTCACTGCCCTGCTCGTCATGCCAATGTATTCGAGTTTGCAGGGGCATGTGATAAGGTACACAACATTGGAACTGTTGCAATTGCTGAATGTTCTTTGTTCCCATGTAGTCCCGTTGTTGAAGGTCAATTTCTTGCTTTTCCTGGTCAGGCAGCATACCTTGCATCCACCGCAGGGGTAGTGCCCTTGTACAAAGTTAGGATTACCAGTGTTGTTCACCCTGTTGGCCTTTGGCCTAGTGTGGACCAAAATATCCCTGACACTCTGTGCTCTTTTGTGCGAGAACATTGGTTTTGGAATTTCCAGGCCCCCGCTGTTAAGGATCTTCCAGTTTTTGTTAATTATTTTGCTCACCTGGTCAGAGTTGGTGTTATACGTGGTCACACATATGGGTCTCTGCTCTTCCACTTTTTTGACTTTCTCCTCCAGGAGGCTTTCTCTGCAATTGTTCCTTGCTCTCTTATAGGCTTGATCAATGATCCTTGATGGATAGTTCCTCATTTTCAATTTTTTCTTTAGCTCTTCTGACTGAGTTTTGAAATTGGCAACTTCCGTACAGTTCCTGCGAAGTCGCAAGAACTGGCCGTAGGGGAGGTTATCCCTCAGGTGTCTCGGGTGAAAGCTCTGATACATCAAGAGACAGTTCTTGGAAGTACTCTTAAAGTGAGTTGTTGTCATCAATCTGCCATTCTTGGGGAAGATGTTCAAATCCAAGAATACCAGGTTGGTTTTTGTTGTGACACTGGTGAATTTGAGGAATTCATCCTGATAGTTGAGCCATGTCAGGAACTGTTGGGCACTCTTATCATCGCCATCCCAGATGATAAGGATGTCGTCAATGTACCTCTTCCAGGTCAGAATCCTTGGCCGGAAAGGGTTAATGTTGTTGAGTATTTTTGTAACCTCCAGATGGTGAACATAGAGACCAGCTATGCTTGGAGCAAATGTGCTTCCCATGCTGGTCCCATGTTTTTGGAGGTACAAAGTGCCGTTATACTCAAAGAAATTCTCCTTGAGAGCCAGGGTGCAGCATTCCATCACCACGTTTCGAGGTGTTTGGTACTCCCAGTCATCTGTAAAGAGGACATCCTCAATTATCGCCAGTGTTTCATTGTGAGGCAAGCTTGTATACAGGCTCTCTACATCACAGCTAATTAGTAGCTGTGTGTTAGGGTCAAATGACACTTCTTCGAGCAGATTGAGTACATCTTTCGTGTCTCTGAGGTATGTTGATGTGCTTTGTACCATTGGACGCAGGAATGCGTCTGCAAACCTAGAGACTGGTTCGAGGACCGACCCGATCCCCGATACAATCGGTCTACCCGGTGGATTCACAAGGTCCTTGTGAATCTTGGGTAGGATGTACAGGTAGGGGGTCTTTGGGTTTTTTTGACACAGAAATTCCCCTTCTTTGGTGGTGATCCAGTCTTGCGACAGTGCCTCCTCAACCATGGTCTTTATCTTGATTGAGATCCTCTCAGTTGGATCTGATGAGAGTATTTCATAGTTTCTCTTGTCCTGTAATAGCCTGGTACACTCCTTGTCATATTGATCAATATTCATTAATACCGTTGCACCCCCCTTATCTGCTGGTTTTATGACCAATTGTTTGTTGTTGCTTAGGTCACGGAGTGCCCTTCGTTCTTCATTTGATACATTTTGGAAAACGTGTTTCTGCGTTGGGTCGAGAGCTTCCAGATCTTTCATGACAGCTTTTTCGAAGGTCAGGAGTTCTATGGGGAGGGTGTTGTTCATTGGTATGAAAGTTGATCGAGGCTTGAGTCCGGTGTCTCCTTTCTCTTGAGTGTCCACTTTGTCTTTGAAAAAGACTTGCAGTTTGAGTCTCCTCATAAATTCCTGTACTTCCTTGCATAGGTGGAATTTATCCATGTTACTAGTGGGGACATATCCCAAGCCTTTTTCCAATATCTTTTTCTGTGGTTCAGATAGTTCATTGCCCGTCAGGTTAACAACCAGGCTCATTTCTGGTTCTTTTGTGCCCCTGTCATGCTCCTGGTTGATACTCTTGGAGTCACTTCGTCTTCGTTGCTCCAATGGACCGAGTTGCCTCTCCGATTCCGTCCCTTGGCTTGTCCTCGGCGCGCCCCTAAAAAAGGACCCGAGTTGTCATAATATCCGTAATCTTGTTGGAAACCCCACGGTGGAAAAGGGGCATTCGGATGTTGGAAGGGTGGTGGGCCAAACTGTTGCGGGGGGTACATCATTGGCTGGGCGTAGCTGTTCCATCCCCTCATGCCCCGGTTGTTGGGTCGTCGGAAATTCTTACGTGCACCCTGGAATCTGGGGCTTCTGTTGCTGCTCGAGTTCGAGCTGTTGGATCCAGCATCTGATGAGCCGTCATTGGAAGCATTGTCATTTGATGATTTATAGTTATCCTTTATATAGGGGTAGATCTTTTCTTTACTCCACCTACTGGTGTCTTTTTGGAGTTTTTCGTATTTGCTGTCTTTTAGAGATATCTCGAAGTCATTCAATGTTTTGTTTAATTCATCCAGATATTTCTTTAAGTTAGCTGGAGACTCATAGCTCTTGAGGCGTACTTCGACTGCCTGTATTTCCACCTTAAGATCACTCGCTAATCTGCTAGCTGTTTTGATGATCAAAACGATCCAGTCCCGTGTACATCTCCATGATATTTGGGACCAATCGATTTTAAAGGTTTTGTCCTCAAGGAATATGAATGGTTCATTCCGTACTACTAAACCTGATGGAGCTGTATTGACTTTAAGATACTCAGACATGAGCAGCCCATGGAGGGCTGTTTTTATTTGGGTTCTTCTTAGTTCCTCTAGTTCATCCCAATCGCTATTTTTTAAGGATGGGCATCCGGAGTTCAATCCTTCAAATGTACCTAGGGAGGCCATGAGGTTAGAGATCTCGTCCTCAGTGAATCCAAGGCCCAGATCGGCCATTATAGTACACAGAAACCAAGGGATCCTCTGATTATCCTGCTACGATGTCGCCGAGTGCAGAATCACAAAAAAGTGGTGTGAAGAGATGAATTCTTTGATTAACTTCCGCAGCTGCACGCTGCCAGTAATTCCAAAACAATCAGGGAAGTGCAGAGGAGTTGATAGAATCACCCTCCAAAGCAATATATCTAAACAAAGAGATTCTATCAATGTGTGGACATGTATTTTATTTGTTAGTTTTTCAGTGATGAAAAGATAGTGAAAGTACTCTCTCTTAGGGTGATAAAGATGAGAGCACAATGTGCTTTTTAAAATACCCCTCACACACTAAAAAAATCCAGTAGTGTCATGCTTCATCATTGGGGTCTTCCCGTCCCTCTACGGGGCGGGGCGTGCTACGACCTGACCGACTACGCGGGAGCACTAAAGTGGTGACAGGACTATGTGATGGTGCAAGGTGTCAGTGAAAGTGTAGGGACCTAACAATGTGTGTGAGTACAAAAATTAAAAATCCTCTGGCTAGTAGAAAAAAACAATTTATTAGCTTCTCTAGCTGGGGACATTAAGAAGGGGGTTTTGGGGTTGAGCCGATCGCTACAACCTGGTCTACATGTTTCGTAGGCAGTCCCCTACTGCCTACTCATCAGGACCTTCTACTGGTCCCTACGGGAATAAGCTCAGTTGCTAAGTATTGTCAGCCTGTCTTCCTAAAAACTAACAGTAAAATTCCACTGCTAGTTTTATGCTTCAGGGCATGAGCTGGCCCCCTAGGAAGCAAAAATTGTCAAAAATAGGTGACCCAAATATGGTCCCTGTAAAGAAAAAGGGAAAAAAAGGACACAGATATTTACATTTATAGCTGTGAATTATGCGCTTTCATTCTTGTTTGCGCCACAATTTCACTCATCAAATCCATTCACCCATTATACAGAGAATGACTTTTGAACTTTTATGGACAGAGTGATGGTTCAATCTGCCATCCCCTGGCTGTACGTAGGTGATACCTAACAGTGGACAAAAAACACACAGATGTTCATAGTAGGAACTGTGGTTTGTCACTGCGCTTACATAATTATCTGCGCCACAATTCTTCATTTCAAATTTCATTAGACCATTGCCTAAAGCCCTAATACAAGACTTTATGGACAGAGTGATGATTCAATCTTCCATCCCCTGCCTGTCCGAGTAAATTCCCGAACTTGTACGCGCCCACTGTAATTTGGGCTGGTTCTATCTCCACACACACACATCAAAGCGACTCAATGCATACAACAACATTTCACAGGATTAAAAAAGAAGAGGAACCCGATCTTTCATATTAGTCATAAGGTTGCGGTCAATGAGACAAAAAAACAAACAATGAAAGTCCCCACAGACCAGGGCGTACCCCTGCGTTAGAATGGTAACTATACATACTGTTGTGGCAAGTACGTGGTGCCCCATGAGCTGACAATCGGTAGGATTTCACCGCGGCGCTCTGCAAGAAAGAGAGCCACGCCCTTAGCGTTTTGGTCGAACTGCTTGGGAAGTGGAAAAAAGTGTCTCAAAACCCACTCGTTTTGAGACCTGGGGTAAGGGTCTATAACTTACTTTGTCCGCATAATCACTAAGTCTTACTTCTACCGATCCTGCCGCTCTGCTGAATGCTCGCGTGTTAGGAGCACTGGATCATTTAAGCGTCAATGCGCGCTGGTGCCGGGTGTGTCTAAACACTAGCGCGCTAACCCAAAATGGCTACCCGTGATGGGACATTGGAGGGTCAAAATGCGGAAGTCTCCCTTCTATGTCTATCGTTACCCAAGATGAAGTTAATTTGATAGCTGTTCATGAATTATGGCAGGGAATTTCGTAATTATACTGCACATGACAATCTTAATGCAGGACAGATCACTATTCATAAATAATGACAGAGGAAATTATTCAACTAAAAAATAAAGCGGAAATCATAATATTATAAAAGGGTCACTAGTGGTGGACCTAGATTGGGAGGTATTGAAGTTCTGGAAACATGTATGAAGAGTAATAAAATTTAGCTTCGTGTTTTTACGCAGTTCTCTACCTTGAGTTATTAAAGGTGTAAAAATTAATTAAACAGCGAAATTCGCTGTGGAATATCTTTATGAAAATCATAATTGTTAGGTGGGTTGAGAGTTGACCCCTGTGCTAAGGTTAAGCACAGTAGTCATACACCCCTAGTACTGTATTCCAAGGGGGGTGGGTTCCACATACCAGTAGAGGACCTCTGTTATTATCTTTGCCACAGTTGGGGGTGCCTTAGAGAGTGGGGGTTCTTTAGAGGTACGGGGGTTCTATAACTGACCCCACGGAATTTCATCGTTCAACCCATTTTTGTTGGACTGGACACGAAAAACCCATCTCTGTTCTTTTTCAAGGAGATGTCTTTCGTTGTCAATCTGTTCAATTACAGTCCACAGTATGTCTTCAGGTTTGTGACCACTTACCAGGAAGTGGTTTGTTAATTTGGTACTGGATTTTTTGCACTTGATTGTGCTTTTATGTTCACCTATTCTTAACTTCACTGCCCTGCTCGTCATGCCAATGTATTCGAGTTTGCAGGGGCATGTGATAAGGTACACAACATTGGAACTGTTGCAATTGCTGAATGTTCTTTGTTCCCATGTAGTCCCGTTGTTGAAGGTCAATTTCTTGCTTTTCCTGGTCAGGCAGCATACCTTGCATCCACCGCAGGGGTAGTGCCCTTGTACAAAGTTAGGATTACCAGTGTTGTTCACCCTGTTGGCCTTTGGCCTAGTGTGGACCAAAATATCCCTGACACTCTGTGCTCTTTTGTGCGAGAACATTGGTTTTGGAATTTCCAGGCCCCCGCTGTTAAGGATCTTCCAGTTTTTGTTAATTATTTTGCTCACCTGGTCAGAGTTGGTGTTATACGTGGTCACACATATGGGTCTCTGCTCTTCCACTTTTTTGACTTTCTCCTCCAGGAGGCTTTCTCTGCAATTGTTCCTTGCTCTCTTATAGGCTTGATCAATGATCCTTGATGGATAGTTCCTCATTTTCAATTTTTTCTTTAGCTCTTCTGACTGAGTTTTGAAATTGGCAACTTCCGTACAGTTCCTGCGAAGTCGCAAGAACTGGCCGTAGGGGAGGTTATCCCTCAGGTGTCTCGGGTGAAAGCTCTGATACATCAAGAGACAGTTCTTGGAAGTACTCTTAAAGTGAGTTGTTGTCATCAATCTGCCATTCTTGGGGAAGATGTTCAAATCCAAGAATACCAGGTTGGTTTTTGTTGTGACACTGGTGAATTTGAGGAATTCATCCTGATAGTTGAGCCATGTCAGGAACTGTTGGGCACTCTTATCATCGCCATCCCAGATGATAAGGATGTCGTCAATGTACCTCTTCCAGGTCAGAATCCTTGGCCGGAAAGGGTTAATGTTGTTGAGTATTTTTGTAACCTCCAGATGGTGAACATAGAGACCAGCTATGCTTGGAGCAAATGTGCTTCCCATGCCGATTGTCAGCTCATGGGGCACCACGTACTTGCCACAACAGTATGTATAGTTACCATTCTAACGCAGGGGTACGCCCTGGTCTGTGGGGACTTTCATTGTTTGTTTTTTTGTCTCATTGACCGCAACCTTATGACTAATATGAAAGATCGGGTTCCTCTTCTTTTTTAATCCTGTGAAATGTTGTTGTATGCATTGAGTCGCTTTGATGTGTGTGTGTGGAGATAGAACCAGCCCAAATTACAGTGGGCGCGTACAAGTTCGGGAATTTACTCGGACAGGCAGGGGATGGAAGATTGAATCATCACTCTGTCCATAAAGTCTTGTATTAGGGCTTTAGGCAATGGTCTAATGAAATTTGAAATGAAGAATTGTGGCGCAGATAATTATGTAAGCGCAGTGACAAACCACAGTTCCTACTATGAACATCTGTGTGTTTTTTGTCCACTGTTAGGTATCACCTACGTACAGCCAGGGGATGGCAGATTGAACCATCACTCTGTCCATAAAAGTTCAAAAGTCATTCTCTGTATAATGGGTGAATGGATTTGATGAGTGAAATTGTGGCGCAAACAAGAATGAAAGCGCATAATTCACAGCTATAAATGTAAATATCTGTGTCCTTTTTTTCCCTTTTTCTTTACAGGGACCATATTTGGGTCACCTATTTTTGACAATTTTTGCTTCCTAGGGGGCCAGCTCATGCCCTGAAGCATAAAACTAGCAGTGGAATTTTACTGTTAGTTTTTAGGAAGACAGGCTGACAATACTTAGCAACTGAGCTTATTCCCGTAGGGACCAGTAGAAGGTCCTGATGAGTAGGCAGTAGGGGACTGCCTACGAAACATGTAGACCAGGTTGTAGCGATCGGCTCAACCCCAAAACCCCCTTCTTAATGTCCCCAGCTAGAGAAGCTAATAAATTGTTTTTTTCTACTAGCCAGAGGATTTTTAATTTTTGTACTCACACACATTGTTAGGTCCCTACACTTTCACTGACACCTTGCACCATCACATAGTCCTGTCACCACTTTAGTGCTCCCGCGTAGTCGGTCAGGTCGTAGCACGCCCCGCCCCGTAGAGGGACGGGAAGACCCCAATGATGAAGCATGACACTACTGGATTTTTTTAGTGTGTGAGGGGTATTTTAAAAAGCACATTGTGCTCTCATCTTTATCACCCTAAGAGAGAGTACTTTCACTATCTTTTCATCACTGAAAAACTAACAAATAAAATACATGTCCACACATTGATAGAATCTCTTTGTTTAGATATATTGCTTTGGAGGGTGATTCTATCAACTCCTCTGCACTTCCCTGATTGTTTTGCAACAGTAAGATGAATCAGACTTTTATATTTTAATTGTATCGGAATAAGACCTAATGAATATGGCTGAGATACCCACCACCCCCTCTCAACACAATCCCCAAATGAGGGAAACCGGAAACAGTTCTTGAAGTTTTTGGAAGTGGGAGGGAGTGACCCTCCCGGCCGTATTTATTAAAACAAAAAATTAAAACATTTAAACATTAATGTACAATTTCATACCACACTGCGATGTTTGGCTAACCTTAACAGATTCTCTAATACATAGGTTCTCCTAGCCGATCTAACATCCTACAAAACATTTACTTGAAATATTGAAATTGTACATCCTAACGTTTAAGGGCCAACGGCAAGGTCGTAACCGGTGTCAAGATCCCTAACCAGACATACCCCCCCCACTTGGGAGGGGCGACAGCACTGAGGCGTACTCACGTGCAACTACTACAATTTCCCTTGTCTTGACGGGGGCACTTATCAACTCGACGCCAGTTAAAGGTCGTTCGAAGACTCGTGTGAGGTATCTAGAAGGTATCGTAGACCTCCCCCCAACCCCACACAACTTACCGCATCTGCCGTCGCAGATGTCACTGGCCCCGGGAAATTCCCCAGGAGGGGGCTGTAACCCCTCCTACACAGGAAGGGGCCTTGACCGCCTTTCCTCTTCTTCCGGCGACCCATCCTTAGAAGGGACCGCCTCCCCGTTGAGGGGCCAAAGGCCACCTCCCCCGAGCGCTCCCATCCGTGTTGGGTGACGCCCACTCATAGGGATCTTCCAATTAGTGCTCACCGATCATGACCTTACCGCCACAGGCCGGATAGTTGACCGGCTATCCGGACCCCCCACAAAACTCCTACCTAAAGGTCATGTTTCAAAGATTTCAACCATGCTAAGAGGTCTCCTAAGAACAACTCATTCCCTACCCAAGACAAATGCACACCATCCCCCAAATACATCCTGTCATCATTAATACAGCTATGAGAAATAGAATGCAATGTCCTGGAACGGAACAACCTACTCACTTTATTGTTAAGCTTTCTAACAGAGTGATTCAAAGCAGGTATATAGATAGCCCCCCGCCACACCTTTCGTGGAATCAAATGGGACCATGCAATCGTGCACCCCGGAACTCTCCTCGCCAACCAACTTACAGTGGAAAGCATTGCCTCCAGGAGTAGTCGTCTACCGATGGTGACCAAATCATTGCCCCCAACATGCACTATAACTATAGACGGCGGTGACCTTGTCCGCCCTAACAAACCCTCAAAAAATGTTTGAAACTGGTCAATACAGAGACCGCCCCTTCCGTAGAAGGACATCCTGTACCCGTATTCCCCAGCTACGTGAATCATGTCACCTGCTTTGAATACGTCTGCGGCACGCCTCACGTATGAGTGGCCCACGACCCACACCTCCTTTTTCACAGCCGGTGATGTCTGACCGCTGGCCCGGTGTAGGGTCGACTGCATAGTCCGCCCCGCCTCGTAGGCTTGCGTAACTGAAACCAAACAAAAAACAAGAAGCGTGAGTACAGAGTACATAATTACAGCTTCACAACATGTGCAAACACACATATCTTTTATAACAATTGGAGGACCAACGCCCCATTCGTTTCACTTGCTCAACATTAAGACCCCTGGCTGTAGCTTCTGTAGCAGCCCCTATCCGAAAGGAATGGGTCCCAAATTCGCCCGGGTTCAAGCCCGCAGCGGCAACTGACATCGCAAGCACCCGCTGAAACTGAAATTTCGTCAGTGGGGTGGCGTCCGCGTGTCTTAACAAAGACCCCCCCCATGATGCCACCCTTCGTGCTAGGTAATCCTCTAAACACTTTACCGGACATATGGAGGACCCAGGAATCCTGCGTATGATGACGCAGTCACCCATCCCATCTTGGTCAGTCTTAGACCGTACAAAGGAGACAGTCATTGTTTCTCCCCTGATCTGAACGTTTTCCCGGCACAAACCCCCCGCCACATCCAGTTTGTTCCTTGCAACTAGTTCGCTTACCCGCATTGCTCCGTGAAATGCTAGCGTAAACGCGGCTCGGAACAGCACTGCCTCAAACTGAGAGGAACATGTGGCAGGAAGTGTAGCCAACAACTGGGACAATCTATCCAAACCTATCGGGCGCCTTTCATCTACTCTGCGACCCTCAAGGCGTTGCCACCCACGCAGCGCTTTCTGTACAACGAAAGACGCTGTTGGGTCCTGGATAGCGTGTGCTCTGGCAACAAAGGAAATGGCAGCACGATGCCTCTGGGCCATAGCCACCGATTTCCCAGCCCTACGTAAGGACATCAGGAAATTCACCACCCATTCCTCATGACCCCAAAGTCGCTCTCTATCACTCCCCAAAAAGGCTAAATAGGCCCGAAACGCCCCTTCATATGCCTTCCTCGTCCTTGGTGCTAGACTCTCTCCCACGAGGTGACGAAGTTCGGGGCACCGAGAGACCAGAGAGCTTCGGTAAAGGGTGCCGGCTCCGGGTCCGCTGAGGGAAGGAAACCCGAAAAAGCCTGCATTTGAAAACGAGACAGTGCGTCAGCTGCCTGATTCATCACCCCTGGCACGTGTTTTGCTCTGAATAGCACGTTCAATTGCATACATAGTAAAACAATTTCTTTAAGCAGTCTTAAGATCAATTTACAACGTGCTGCCTGACTATTGATGCACTCGACCACAGTCATATTGTCCGACCAAAATATGACCGAGTGATTTTTGAACCCATCGGGCCATGTTTTCAAGGCCACCAAGATGGGAAACAGTTCGAGGAAAGCAATATTACTCGTCAGACCCTTCTCATGCCACCAAGTCGGCCATCTTTGTGCCGACCATTTTGTGCCGAAGATGGCGCCAAAACCTATGCTTCCCGCCGAATCTGTCCATAGCCCCAGCTCCTCAGAAGACACGGCTGGTTTATTCCAGACGATTCTACCATTGAAATCCGCCAAGAATGCTAACCAAATACGCATGTCCTGGCGGATCTCGGCCGATAGTCTCGTGCGATGATGGCTTTCTTTAAGGCCGACCATCGCTTGGGCAATTGAACGGAAAAAGGGGCGGGCCATTGGTATTACCCTCAGGGCAAAATTCAACTGTCCCACCACCTGCTGTAATTGTTGCAGCGTAACTTTTGATGCATTTATACACAGTTGCAGCGCAGCCCTGAACTTCAACACTTTCTCGGCTGGCAAACGGAAACACCCCTCAATGGAGTCCAACTCGATCCCCAGAAACTCGAGGCAAGTCGTAGGACCCACTGTTTTACCCGGCGCCAATGGCACGCCTAACTGTTTCATCAACACACAAAATTCGGCCAAGGCCCGGCCACATTCAAGACACCCGGCTGCCCCAAGAAATAAGAAATCATCAAGGTAGTGCATTACATCTTGGAAACCCGTATGCTTTGTGAAGACCCATTGTAGAAAACAACTGAATTTCTCGAAATAAGCACAGGATATAGAACACCCCATTGGCATACACCTATCCATGTAATAACAACCCTGAAACATGAAACCTAGGAGACGCTGGTCGTCTGGGTGTACCGGGAGCAATCGGAACGCTGACTCGATATCTGACTTCGCCATCAGCGCCCCGGGCCCCAGGCGATTCAAAATGGCTACGGCCTCATCGAAAGATGCGTACCGCACCGAACACACTTCTGGATCGATTGCCTCATTTACGGAAAGACCCCGTGGAGCTGATAAGTTATGAATTAGTCGGAACTCTCCAGGGTCTTTCTTGGGGACTACCCCTAAGGGAGAACAAACAAAATTCTGGACTGGGGGTACAGTAAACGGGCCAGCGACCCGACCTCGAGTCACCTCTTTTCGGATCTTATCCTGTACTACGGTTGTATGCTGCAGGACGGAAAGTTGGTTTTTACACTTATCCACACCCTGAAAGTCCCCTACCGGGATGCGGAAACCATACGAAAAACCGTTTCGCAGCACCCCAGCAGAAGTACGATCCGGGTAATCACTGAGCCAAGGGATCATTGCCAGGGTATCAATGGGAGTGGGTAAAGGTGCCCCTCGGACTATATTAGACCTGTTTGGCACCTCCTCTCCCCCCGTTATCACCCGTTCTGGCTCTGCACGAGGCCTCAGGATGGGACGACCCACAACCACTACATTCATGTTTGAATTTACACGATCCCTGCGGTCTCGTACATTTTCCTCTGTTGTAATTAAAACAGAAACCCTTTCTTCCGGTATTGCCGGTAGGTTTCGAGTGATCATCGGCCCCCGAACCTGATCGAAAGGGCGTCCCCGCATATTGTCGGGAGGATTCACCCACATTACTTCCCACCAACGGCATTTTTAACATCCCTGACTCCTTCATTTTATCCCAGGTCAAGGCATCATAACAATCCCAGGTTAAACTTTTATTATGCTCCTTTTCCTTTCTGAACATATTATCGTAACAAAACCAATGATTCCCCTGGTGCGATGTCGAGTATCCCATGATTCGTGATTGGTAGATTGGGAACTCGGAAAGCAACTCAGGCCTACGTTCCCCCAGGATTGATGTAAAGATTCCCCAGGCATTGCCCCAATTGGCGATATTCTCATTCACTTTAAAGGCGGCCATTTTTGCGCGCCAAACACTCGGATGCATTAGGTCCTTCTGACTCTTTACATGCTCCACCTCATAATGATCAACAAGTAACGAAAAAATGTTCACATACTCCCCCGCCCAAATCTTTTCCTTAATTGCCAAAGGAACATGTTGCCCCAACTTTTCTCTCCGAGAGAGTGTTGACTCATCCCTCGCGATCGGCAATGGCCGCTTACCTGCACCTGACGCTGCCGTCTTGTCCCCCACTGCAGCCGGCACGGGCACCTTGGCTGCTTCCCGTTTCTCACGCAATTGCTTAATCAGCTCCTGCGCTTCAACAGCCGTGGCGCCCTCGTTACCTTTTCCCAACCACGCTGCCAATTGTGCTGCCAACTCGGGCGGCATATCCTCCTCGGACACGGGGGTGATCGGATTCCCCTCCTCCGGCACGGGAGTTGGAGCCTCGAGCGGAGCACTGGGACCGGGGAGCTCCTCTTCCGCTGCCCCCCTCCTGGGCCTCTTGTTTTTCCCTCCCGGGGCTGCTCCCGCCAAAGGACGTTTTGGACCCCTTTCCTCATTCTTGTCCACCCGCTTCCTTAGCTCGGACATCTCCTTCATGAGAACACGCAGCATCTGGTCGGTATTCATGGGCTTTCCAACCTTCTTCGGCATTCTCGAACAAAGTAACTGAAAAACAAACAAGAACGATTAAAACGCTCAAAATTGGCTCTTCGTTCCGTCTCGAGCTCACGTGCAGCGGGGAGGTGCAGCTTCAGAGCACAGGAACAAGAGGATGTCTTCTGGTCTTGCGTCTCTTTTTATCCATCTTCAGGGCGGGCGTAAACCCGCCCCTGCCTGTCCCGAGGGCGTGGCCGGCGGCGTCCGTGTCTAGGCCAGCCCACTCAAGGGCGGGAAAAAGCACGCCCCGGCTACGCCGCTTCGGGCATACCAGCCGAGACGCGCCTCCCGCCCAAAAATGTCTTCCCGGGGGGATCAAGGCACTCTGCCATACGTTCGGGGGGACCGAGTGGTCGCCCCTTTCCAAATGATTTGTTATATAACAATGAGAAAAGCAAGGCACTGCTGAGAGTTGAACTCAGGATATCCTGTTTACTAGACAGGCGCTTTAACCAGCTAAGCCACAGCACCCACTTGATTCTTAAATTTGAAACACTTTTCTTTATGGTGTTCAAGAGAATATTTCTTTTTCACTTTCATATTCTTTTCTAAGTTCACACACTTCTCTACTCAAACACTTAAGGTGAATGAAGACTCGTCACTTATTCAAAAACACCTCTCTAATTTGAAGTTTACCCTATTCATATCATTTTAAAATATACCTTGCTGAAGAATGGATTAGTTGAATTCAACAATAGAGTGATCATTCACCTCTATCTTGTTCTTTGTCATTTTTTTTTCCCTATTTCAGTCAATGCATTCCTACCAAAATCTTCACAATACCAAGCATTTTATTTAATTTTTAAGATAATTTATTCTAAAGTTCATAGAACCAGATGTTTATTCTTAAATTGTATTCAACACTTGTTTGATGAAAATTATTCGGAAAGCATGGAGAAATCCGTTAGGTACTGCTGGAATTTGAACTCAGGATTTCCTGTTTAGGAGACAGGCGCTTAACCACTAAGCCACAGCACCAACGTTAATAGTAAAAAATGCATAAATAATTTATTGTTGATGATGAAAATGTGTTTCTGCTATAAATTCTTCTTTATATGTATTGTAATCTTAAGCACGAAAAGATACTCAATCACTACGCAAGGATTAATATGTTTTAATAAACAGGTACTCCTATTAAACCCAATTTCATTTCTTGAATTCTTTACAAATTTTTTTCATGAAGGTAATAATATTGCTCCAATCTAGGTAGACATTTCATCTACGTCTTTCTCATAGATATGTATTTTTTTCATTTTGCAATAACAGTATTCATTCTATAATCTTGAAAATACTTGGATTTTTATAAGGTTAAAGATGATCTGTTCAACAGTAAGATGAATCAGACTTTTATTTTTTAATTGTATCGGAATAAGACCTAATGAAAATGATTTGTTATATAACAATGAGAAAAGCAAGGCACTGCTGAGAGTTGAACTCAGGATCTCCTGTTTACTAGACAGGCGCTTTAACCAGCTAAGCCACAGCACCCACTTGATTCTTAAATTTGAAACACTTTTCTTTATGGTGTTCAAGAGAATATTGCTTTTTCACTTTCATATTCTTTTCTAAGTTCACACACTTCTCTACTCAAACACTTAAGATGAATGAAGACTCTTCACTTATTCAAAAACACCTCTCTAATTTGAAGCTTACCCTATTCACATCATTTTAAAATATACCTTGCTGAAGAATGGATTAGTTGAATTCAACAATAGAGTGATCATTCACCTGTATCTTGTTCTTTGTCATTTTCTTTTCCCTATTTCAGTCAATACATTCCTACAAAAATCTTCTCAATACCAAGCATGTTATTTAATTTTTAAGATAACTTATTCTAAAGTTCATAGAACCAGATGTTTATTCTTAAATTGTATTCAACATTTGTTTGATGAAAATTATTCGGAAAGCATGGAGAAAACAGTTAGATGCTGTTGAGATTTGAACTCAAGATATCCTGTTTACGAGATAGGCGCTTTAACCACTAAGCCACAGCACCAACGTTAATGGTAAGAAATGCATACATAATTTATTGTTGATCATGAAAATGTGTTTCCTGCTATAAATTCTTCTTTATATGTATTGTAATCTTAAACACGAAAACATACTCAATCACTACGCAAGTATTAATATGTTTTAATAAACAGGTACTCTTATAAAACTCAATTTCATTTCTTGAATTCTTTAAAAAAAAAATCATGAAGGTATTAATATTGCTCAAATCTAGGTAGAAATTTCATCTACGTCTTTCTCATAGATATGTATTTTTTTTCATTTGGCAATAACAGTATTCATTCTATAATCTTGAAAATACTTGTGTTTTTATAAGGTTTAAGATGATATGTTCAACAGTAAGATGAATCAGACTTTTATATTTTAATTGTATCGGAATAAGACCTAATGAAAATGATTTGTTATATAACAATGAGAAAAGCAAGGCACTGCTGAGAGTTGAACTCAGGATCTCCTGTTTTCTAGACAGGCGCTTTAACCAGCTAAGCCACAGCATCCACTTGATTCTTAAATTTGAAACACTTTTCTTTATGGTGTTCAAGAGAATATTGCTTTTTCACTTTCATATTCTTTTCTAAGTTCACACACTTCTCTACTCAAACACTTAAGATGAATGAAGACTCTTCACTTATTCAAAAACACCTCTCTAATTTAAAGTTTACCCTATTCATATCATTTTAAAATATACCTTGCTGAAGAATGGATTAGTTGAATTCAACAATAGAGTGATCATTCACCTCTATCTTGTTCTTTGTAATTTTCTTTTCCCTATTTCAGTCAATGCATTCCTACAAAAATCTTCACAATACCAAGCATTTTATTTAATTTTTAAGAAAACTTATTCAAAAGTTCATAGAACCAGATGTTTATACTTAAATTGGATTCAACACTTGTTTGATGAAAATTATTCGGAAAGCATGGAGAAAAAAGTTAGGTGCAGCTGAGTTTTGAACTCCGGATTTCCTGTTTACGAGATAGGCGCTTTAACCACTAAGCCACAGCACCAACGTCAATAGTAAGAAATGCATAAATAATTCATTGTTGATCATGAAAATGTTTTTCCTGCTATGAATTCTTCTTTATATGTATTGTAATCTTAAACACGAAAAGGTACTCAATCACTACGCAAGTATTAATATGTTTTAATAAACAGGTACTCTTATAAAGCCCAATTTCATTTCTTGAATTCTTTAAAAAAAAAATCATGAAGGAATTAATATTGCTCAAACCTAGGTAGAAATTTCATCTACGTCTTTCTCATAGATATGTATTTTTTTCATTTTGCAATAACAGTATTCATTCTATAATCTTGAAAATACTTGGGTTTTTATAAGGTTTAAGATGATCTGTTCAACAGAAATATGAATCAGACTTTTATATTTTAATTGTATCGGAATAAGACCTAATGAAAATGATTTGTTATATAACAATGAGAAAAGCAAGGCGCTGCTGAAAGTTGAACTCCGGATCTCCTTTTTACTAAACAGGAGCTTTAACCGGCTAAGCCACAGCACCCACTTGATTCTAAATTTTGAAACACTTATCTTTATGGTGTTCAGGAGAATATTGCTTTTCCACTTTCATATTCCTTTCTAAGTTCACACACTTCTCTACTCAAACACTTTACATGAATGAAGACTCTTCACTTATTCAAAAATACTTCTCAAATTTGAAGTTTACCCTATTCATATCATTTTAAAATATACCTTACGGACAAATGGATTAGTTGAATTCAACAATAGAGTGATCATTCACCTCTATCTTGTTCTATGTCATTTTCTTTTCCCTATTTCAGTCAATGCATTCCTACAAAAATCTTCACAATACCAAGCATTTAATTTAATTTTTAAGATAACTTATTCTAAAGTTTATAGAACCAGATGTTTATTCTTAAATTGTATTCAACACTTGTTTGATGAAAATTATTCGGAAAGCATGGAGAAAACAGTTAGGTGCTGCTGGGATTTGAACTCAGGATTTCCTGTTTACGAGACAGTCGCTTTAACCACTAAGCCACAGCACCAACGTTAATAGTAAAAAATGCACAAATAATTTATTGTTGATGATGAAAATGTGTTTCTGCTATAAATTCTTCTTTATATGTATTGTAATCTTAAGCACGAAAAGATACTCAATCACTACGCAAGGATTAATATGTTTTAATAATCAGGTACTCTTATAAAACCCAATTTCATTTCTTGAATTCTTTACAATTTTTTTTCATGAAGGTATTAATATTGCTCAAATCTAGGTACAAATTTCATCTACATCTTTCTCATAGATATGTATTTTTTTCATTTTGCAATAACAGTATTCATTCTATAATCTTGAAAATACTTGGGTTTTTATAAGGCTAAAGATGATCTGTTCAACAGTAAGATGAATCAGACTTTTATACTTTAATTGTATCGGAATAAGACCTAATGAAAATGATTTGTTATATAACAATGAGAAAAGCTAGACACTGCTGCGAGTTGAACTCAGGATCTCCTGTTTACTAGACAGGCGCTTTAACCAGCTAAGCCACAGCACCCACTTGATTCTTAAATTTGAAAGACTTTTCTTTATGGTGTTCAAGAGAATATTTCTTTTTCACTTTCATATTCTTTTCTAAGTTCACACACTTCTCCACTCAAATACTTAAGGTGAATGAAGACTCGTCACTTATTCAAAAACACCTCTCTAATTTGAAGTTTACCCTATTCATATCATTTTAAAATATACCTTGCTGAAGAATGGATTAGTTGAATTCAACAATAGAGTGATCATTCACCTCTATCTTGTTCTTTGTCATTTTCTTTTCCCTATTTCAGTGAATGCATTCCTACAAAAATCTTCACAATACCAAGAATTTTATAGAATTTTTAAGATAACTTATTCTAAAGTTCATAGAACCAGATGTTTATACTTAAATTGTATTCAACACTTGTTTGATGAAAATTATTCGGAAAGCATGGAGAAAACAGTTAAATGCCGCTGAGATTTGAACTCAGGATTTCCTGTTTACAAGACAGGAGCTTTAACCACTAAGCCACAGCACCAACGGTAATAGTAAAAAATGCATAAATAATTTATTGTTGATGATGAAAATGTGTTTTCTGCTATAAATTCTTCTTTATATGTATTGTAATCTTAAACACGAAAAGATACTCAATCACTACGCAATGATTAATATTTTTTAATAAACAGGTACTCTTATTAAACCCAATTTCATTTCTTGAATTATTTACAATTTTTTTTCATGAAGGTAATAATATTGCTCCAATCTAGGTAGACATTTCATCTACGTCCTTCTCATAGATATGTATTTTTTTCATTTTGCAATAACAGTATTCATTCTATAATCCTGAAAATACTTGGGTTTTTATAAGGTTAAAGATGATCTGTTCAACAGTAAGATGAATCAGACTTTTATATTTTAATTGTATAGGAATAAGACCTAATGAAAATGATTTGTTATATAACAATGAGAAAAGCAAGGCACTGCTGAGAGTTGAACTCAGGATCTCCTGTTTACTAGACAGGCGCTTTAACCAGCTAAGCCACAGCACCCACTTGATTCTTAAATTTGAAACACTTTTCTTTATGGTGTTCAAGAGAATATTGCTTTTTCACTTTCATATTCTTTTCTAAGTTCACACACTTCTCTACTCAAACACTTAAGATGGATGAAGACTCTTCACTTATTCAAAAACACCTCTCTAATTTGAAGTTTACCCTATTCATATCATTTTAAAATATACCTTGCTGAAAAATGGATTAGTTGAATTCATATGGCCGGGATGCCTGTCACCCCCTCCCAACACAATCCCCAAGGATGGTAAGACGGACGCAGTTCTGAACTTTTGGAAGGCGGGAGGGAGTTACCCTCCCGGCCGTATTTATTAAAAATATGAAACAAAATTAAACATTAAAATAAAAGTTTCATATCATGTACAATTTTCATTTATTACATTTCGATGAAGACATGTTCATTGGCTAACCTTAACAAATCTCTAGTACAAAGGTTTTCCTAGCCGAGTCTAACATCCTGCAAATGTATACTTTCTAAATTAAAATTGTACATCCTAGCATTACGGGCCAACGGCAAGGTCGCAACCGGTGTCAGATCCCTACTAACAAAACTCTCGCCCTCACGGTGTGAGTGGCGGCTGCGCAGAGGACTGTACCCTCTGTGCCAACTCCAATTTCCCTTGTCTTGTTGGGGGCCCCCTATTTTAACTCGACGCCATCTTAAAGGTCGTCCGAGGACCCGTGTGAGGTATCTGTAAGAAGGCAGCGTGGACTCCCCCTCCCACCCCACACTGTCTATCACATCCGCCGTCGCGGATATCCGGGCCCCGGGAAATTCGTAGGAGGGGCATATAGCCGCCTCCTCCCCTGGAAGGGGCCAATGGCCGTCTTCCCCTAGGCGACCCATACTTAGTGGGTGCCGCCTCCCCGTGGGAGGGGCCAATGGCCGCCTCCCCCCGGGCGCTCCCATCCATAGTGGGTGGCACCCCCTCTAGGGACCTTGAAATTACTGCTCACCGATCATGACCTTACCGCCACAGGCCGGATAGTTGACCGGCTATCCGGCCCCCCCACAAACTCCTCCTAAAGGTCATGCTTTCTCAAACCCCTTAGCCATGCTATGAAGTCTCCTATGAGTAAGACATTCCCCTCCCGGGACAAATGGACCCCATCATCGAGATACATGTGATCCCCCCGAATACATCCATGCGGAATACTGTGCAACTGCGCCGAGCGAAACAACCTACCAAGTTTGTTGTTGACTTTTTTCACTGAATGGTTCAGTGCTGACACCGAGAGGCCCCCCCGCCACACCTTCCTG
This sequence comes from Lissotriton vulgaris, assembly GCF_964263255.1. Lineage (NCBI taxonomy): Eukaryota > Metazoa > Chordata > Amphibia > Caudata > Salamandridae > Lissotriton > Lissotriton vulgaris. The sequence continues at coordinate 444,840,700 of NC_141700.1, forward strand.
GGAATCATGTGGGACCATGCTATCGTGCACCCCGGAATCCTTCTCGCCAGCCAGCTAACAGTCGATAAAACTCGCTTGAGTAGTACTCGCCGACCGAGTGTCACCATGTCATTGCCCCCCAGGTGTACTATGATTACAGATGGCGGTGACCTCTGCCGCCCTAAGAGTTCCTCGACAAAAGATTCAAACTGGTCAATACAGAGCCCGCCCCTTCCGTGGAAGGTCACTCTGTACCCGTATTCCCTAGCTGCGTGAGTCACGTCACCTGCTTTGAATACGTCCCCGGCCCGCCTCACGTATGAGTGGCCCACGACCCACACCACTCTCTCCTCAGCCGGTGATCTCTGACCGCTGGTCCCCTGGTGCCGGGTCGACTGCAAATTCCGCCCCGCATAACATGCTCGCGAAACTGTAAATCAAACAGAAGACAAGAAGCGTGAGTGCATGTAACTTGACTTCACAACATGTGCAATCGCACATACCTTTTAAAACAATTCGAGGACCATCGTCCCAGTTGTTTCACCTCTTCAACACTCTCACCCCTGGCTGTAGCCTCAGTAGCAGCCCCTATCCTAAAGGAATGGGTCCCAAAATCGCCCGGGTCCAAGCCCGCCGCTGCGATTGCCATTGTCAGCACCCTCTGAAACTGAAACCTCGTCAGTGGGGTAGCATCAATGTGTCTCAGCAGGCTTCCCCCCCATGTATCCGCCCTTCACACCAAATATTCCTCCACGCACTTCACCGGGCACATGGGGGACCCTCACATGCGCTGAACAACAATACTGTCTCCCATAGCCCTCTGGTCAGTCTTGGACTTGGCTATTGTGACTACCATTGAATCACCCCTAATCAGGATGTGATCCCGACACAGACCTCCCTCCACATCTTTGTTATTCTTTGCGACCAGTTCGCTCACCCGCATAGCCCCATGGAACGCTAATGCGAAAGCGGCCCGGAACAGAACTGCTTCAAAATGGGAGGAACATGTCGTGGGAAGTATCGACATAAGCAGGGACAACCTTTCTAACCCAATCGGGCGCCTCTCGTCTACTGTACGACCTTCCAGGCGTTGCCAATCACGAAGGGCTTTCTTTACCAAAAAGGACGATGTCGGGTCCTTAATACCATGCGCCTGCGCCATGAATGAAATGGCGGCCCGGTGCCTACTGGCCGTTGCTACTGATCGGCCTTCCCTGTGTAACGCTACCAGAAACTTTAGGAAGCAATCCTCCTGACCCCATTTGTCCTCCCCTGCCGGACCCAAAAATGCACAATAGGAACGAAACGCTCCTTCGTATGCCTTCCTTGTCCTGGGGGCTAAGCTTGCTGCCACGAGGTCTTGTAATCCGGGGCACCGAGTAGCCAGAGTGCTTCGGGAAATGGTGCCGCCGCTAGGTCCGCGGAAGGTAGATAACCCCTGAAAGCCTGCATGTGTGAACGAGAGAGTGCATCAGCAGCCTGATTCAGTACACCCGGCACATGTTTCGCCCTGAATTGCACGTTTAGTCTCATGCAAAGTAGTACAATTTCCTTCAGTAATCTCAATATCCACTTGCAGCGTGCTGCCTGATTATTTATACATTCAACAACAGTCATATTGTCGGACCAAAACACCACAGAATGATCTCTGAACTCATCCGGCCATGCCATCAGAGCCACAAAAATGGGGAATAACTCGAGGAACCCAATGTTACCTGTGAGATCGCTGGTGTGCCACCACGTCGGCCATGCTTGCGCAGACCATCGATTACCAAAGATTGCGCCAAATCCCACGCTCCCCGCCGAGTCGGTCCACAAACCCAGCTCGTCTGAAGACGCTGGCGGCTTGTTCCACACCACTCGACCGTTGAAATCCGCCAGGAATGCCAACCATATGCGCATGTCCTGGCAAACCTCTGCAGACAGTCTCGTGCGGTGGTGTCCTTCCTTGAGACCAACCATAGCTTGTGCGATAGAGCGGGAAAAGGGGCGGGCCATTGGTATCACTCTTAGGGCAAAGTTAAGCTGACCCACTGCTTGTTGTAACTGATGGAGGCTAACTTTCTCCTTGCTAAGGCACAATTCCAGGGAAGCCCTGAATTTCACTACTTTCCCTACTGGCAAACGGAAACATCCCTCCACAGAATCGAGCTCAATTCCCAGAAACTCGAGTGAAGTAGATGGTCCAACCGTCTTACCTGGTGCCAATGGCATTCCGAATCCGTTCATGAGGGTGCAAAATCCCTGTAACGCCTGCGCACATTTTGTGTCGCCGGCTGCCCCCAAGAACAAAAAATCATCCAAGTAATGCATAACATGGCTATGGCCAGTGGCCTCGGTGAATGCCCATTCTAAAAAACAACTGAATTTCTCAAAATAAGCACAAGAGATGGAGCAGCCCATGGGCATACATCTATCCATGTAGTAACGTCCCTGGAACACAAAGCCTAACAGACGCTGATTCCGTGTGTGTACCGGGAGCAACCGGAACGCCGACTCGATATCTGACTTCGCCATCAGCGCTCCGGGCCCCAGGCGATTTAACCTGGTGACGGCATCATCAAAGGATGCGTACCGCACCAAACAAACTCCCGGGTCAATCGCATCGTTCACCGAGAGACCCCTTGGAGCTGACAAGTTATGGATCAGTCTAGATTCCCCCGGGTCCTTCTTGGGAACCACTCCTAACGGGGAACAGATGAAATTAGTTACTGGCGGGTGCCTATATGGGCCAGCAACCCGGCCAAGGGCAACTTCTTTTGCAATCTTCCTCTCCACCACCGCTGGATTATGCTGAGCCGACAGTTGGTTTCTACAAAGTGGTTCCCCACGAAAATCCCCCGCCGGGATGCGGAAACCATATAAGAAGCCATTCCTCAACACCCCAGCGGAGACATGATCAGGGTATTCATTTAGCCAGGGGATCATTGCCATGATATCAACGGGGGTAGGTAGCAGTACACAATGGTCACCCTCAGTCTTGCTTGGCCCCTCCTCTACCCCCGTCCCACTATTCCTGGATCTGCACGAGCTCTCGGGGTGCGAGGAATTCCCGCAACCTGCACATGCATGTCTGAACTTACACGTCCCTTGTGGCCTGGTGCAATTGCCCCTGTTAAAATTCCAACAGACCCCTCTCTTACCCCCATTCCCACCAGTCCTTGCTTGGTGGTCGCCACCGGGGCCCGCTCGAAAGGGCACCGCGGGCTGTTGGTGGGAAGGCCCCGACCCATTTCCGCCTAGCGAGGACGACTTCGTCGCGCCCGGCAGGAGCTGCTTCTGCCAAGAAATCGAGTCGAGACAATCCCACGTCAGAGATGAATCGTACTCCTTGGCCTTACGGAACTTCATATCGTAACCCATCCACTCATTGCCCTCATACGTTTCATAAAAATCCATTATTCGTGCCTGATAACAGGATAATTCGGGCAAAACCTCGGGCTTACGTTCCCCAATAATTGCAGTAAACATCGCAAAGGCCTTGGCCCAATTTGTGATTGTCTCATCAACCCTGAATCCCGCCATTTTTGCTCGCCATACACTCGGGTGCCACAAATCCTTCTGCATCTTAGCATACTCCATCTCGCGATGGTCAGTCAGCAGAGAAAACATATTCACATACTTATCAGCCCATATCAATTCCTTCGTGGCCAACGGAATATGTTGGGCCACCCTCTCCCTCCTTGAGGGCAAAGACCCCTCCCCCGCCATTGGCAATGCCTGCTTACCCGGCTCAATTGTCGTTCCCGCTGTTTTTCCTACACCAGCTGCCGGTCCTTCCAAGGTCACCTGTGGGGGGACAAGAGGGAGATTCGCCTTTGTGGCATCTCGCGACTGCCGCAACTGCTGCATTAGTAACTTGGCCTCTTCGGCCGTGTCCTCAGGTGCCGTAGCACACCCTGTTTTCCTGCCGAGCCATGCGGCCAACTGGGCGGCTAATTCTGGAGGCATGTCCTCCTCGTTGGCGGGCGTAACAACAACCGGAATCGATTGACCCGCGTCCGGGATTGGTACCGGGGCCTCGACTGGGATGACCGGGCTTGCCGGGGGTACCTCGGGAACCGGGACCTCGTCCCCTGCCGCCCTATTCCTGACCCGTTTACCCCTACCCACGGGGACAACTCCTGGCAATGCCGGGCCTATTACCTTCTTCGGTTTACCCGTATTGTTCATCGCAGCCATCTGCTTCTTCATGCTCGCCATATCTCTTATCAGCATGTGAAGCATCTGGTCAGTCCCGGACTTCTTTCCTGCCTTCTTGCCAGGCATTGTTATCGAATATTCGATCCAAGTTGATCAACACGGTCCTGGATCCTTAGCCTCGAAGTCGCTGAAAGAGAAACACAAGAATTACAAGTTCTCAAAATTGCTCCTTGTTCCGTCGAGGGCTCACGTGCAACGAGTGGGTGCAGCTTCCAAGCACAGGAACAAGAGGGTGCTTCTTCGGATTCCCGCTCTCTTTATTCCTCTTCGGGAGGGCGTGAACCCTCTGCTGGTACGCCTACTGGGCGTGGCCATCGGTGTAGGTGTCTAGGACAACCCCTCTTGGGCGGGAAAAAGGCGCGCCCCCGCTACGCTGCTTCGGGCATACCAGCCGTGACACGCCCCCTGCCCAAAATGGCTTACCGGGAGGATCCGGGCCCCCAACCATACGTTCAGGGGGACCGAGTGGTCGCACCTTTCCAATAATAGAGTGATCATTCACCTCTATCTTGTTCTTTGTCATTTTCTTTTCCCTATTTCAGTCAATGCATTCCTACAAAAATGTTCACAATACCAAGCATTTTATTTAATTTTTAAGATAAGTTATTCTTTAGTTCATAGAACCAGATGTTTATACTTAAGTTGTATTCAACACTTGTTTGATGAAAATTATTCGGAAAGCATGGAGAAAAGAGTTAAATGCTGCTGAGATTTGAACTCAGGATTTCCTGTTTATGAGACAGGAGCTTTAACCACTAAGCCACAGCACCAACGTTAATAGTAAGAAATGCATAAATAATTCATTGTTGATGATGAAAATGTGTTTCCTGCTATAAATTCTTCTTTATATGTATTGTAATCTTAAACACGAAAACATACTCAATCACTACGCAAGTATTAATATGTTTTAATAAACAGGTACTCTTATAAAACCCAATTTCATTTCTTGAATTCTTTACAATTTTTTTTCATGAAGGTAATAATATTGCTCCAATCTAGGTAGACATTTCATCTACGTCTTTCTCATAGATATGTATTTTTTTTCATTTTGCATTAACAGTATTCATTCTATAATCTTGAAAATACTTGGGTTTTTATAAGGTTAAAGATGATCTGTTCAACAGTAAGATGAATCAGACTTTTATATTTTAATTGTATCGGAATAAGACCTAATGAAAATGATTTGTTATATAACAATGAGAAAAGCAAGGCGCTGCTGAGAGTTGTACTCAGGATCTCCTTTTTACTAAACAGGTGCTTTAACCAGCTAAGCCACAGCACCCACTTGATTCTTAATTTTGAAACACTTTTCTTTATGGTGTTCAAGAGAATATTGCTTTTTCACTTTCATATTCTTTTCTAAGTTCACACACTTCTCTACTCATAAACTTAAGATGAATGAAGACTCTTCACTTATTCAAAAACACCTCTCTAATTTGAAGTTTACCCTATTCATATCATTTTAAAATATACCTTGCTGAAGAATGGATTAGTTGAATTCAACAATAGAGTGATCATTCACCTCTATCTTGTTCTTTGTCATTTTCTTTTCCCTATTTCAATCAATGCATTCCTACAAAAATCTTCACAATACCAAGTATTTTATTTAATTTTTAAGATAACTTATTCTAAAGTTCATAGAACCAGATGTTTATACTTAAATTGTATTCAACACTTGTTTGATGAAAAATATTGGGAAAGCATAGAGAAAACAGTTAAATGCTGCTGAGATTTGAACTCAGGATTTCCTGTTTACGAGACAGGAGCTTTAACCACTAAGCCACAGCACCAACGGTAATAGTAAAAAATGTATAATTAATTTATTGTTGATGATGAAAATGTGTTTTCTGCTAAAAATTCTTCTTTATGTGTATTGTAATCTTAAACACGAAAAGATACTCAATCACTACGCAAGGATTAATATGTTTTAATAAACAGGTACTCTTATAAAACCCAATTTCATTTCTTGAATTCTTTACAATTTTTTTTCAGGAAGGTAATAATATTGCTACAATCTAGGTAGACATTTCGTCTACGTCTTTACCATAGATATGTATTTTTTTCATTTTGCAATAACAGTATTCATTCTATAATCTTGAAAATACTTGGGTTTTTATAAGGTTGAAGATGATCTGTTCAACAGTAAGATGAATTAGACTTTTATATTTTAATTGTATCGGAATAAGACCTAATGAAAGTGATTTGTTATATAACATGAGAAAAGCAAGGCACTGCTGAGAGTTGAACTCAGGATCTCCTGTTTACTAGACAGGCGCTTTAACCAGCTAAGCCACAGCACCCACTTGATTCTTAAATTTGAAACACTTTTCTTTATGGTGTTCAAGAGAATATTTCTTTTTCACTTTCATATTCTTTTCTAAGTTCACACACTTCTCTACTCAAACACTTAAGGTGAATGAAGACTCGTCACTTATTCAAAAACACCTCTCTAATTTGAAGTTTACCCTATTCATATCATTTTAAAATATACCTTGCTGAAGAATGGATTAGTTGAATTCAACAATAGAGTGATCATTCACCTCTATCTTGTTCTTTGTCATTTTCTTTTCCCTATTTCAGTGAATGCATTCCTACAAAAATCTTCACAATACCAAGAATTTTATTTAATTTTTAAGATAACTTATTCTAAAGTTCATAGAACGAGATGTTTATTCTTAAATTGTATTCAACATTTGTTTGATGAAAATTATTTGGAAAGCATGGAGGAAACAGTTAGGTGCTGCGGAGATTTGAACTCAGAATTCCCTGTTTACGAGACAGGCGCTTTAACCACTAAGCCACAGCACCAACGTTAATAGTAAGAAATGCATACATAATTTATTGTTGATGATGAAAATGTGTTTCCTGCTATAAATTATTCTTTATATGTATTGTAATCTTAAACACGAAAAGATACTCAATCACTACGCAAGTATTAATATGTTTTAATAAACAGGTACTCTTATAAAACCCAATTTCATTTCTTGAATTCTTTACAATATTTTTTCATGAAGGTATTAATATTGCTCAAATCTAGGTAGACATTTCATCAACGTCTTTCTCATAGATATGTAGTTTTTTTCATTTTGCAATAACAGTATTCATTCTATAATCTTGAAAATTCTTGGGTTTTTATAAAGTTTAAGATGATCTTTTCAACAGTAAGATGAATCAGACTTATATTTTAATTGTATCGGAATAAGACCTAATGAAAATGATTTGTTATATAACAATGAGAAAAGCAAGGCGCTGCTGAGAGTTGAACTCAGGATCTCCTGTTTACTAGACAGGCGCTTTAACCAGCTAAGCCACAGCACCCACTTGATTCTTAATTTTGAAACACTTTTCTTTATGGTGTTCAAGAGAATATTGCTTTTTCACTTTCATATTCTTTTCTAAGTTCACACACTTCTCTACTCAAACACTTAAGATGAATGAAGACTCTTCACTTATTCAAAAACACCTCTCTAATTTGAAGTTTACCCTATTCATATCATTTTAAAATATACCTTGCTGAAGAATGGATTAGTTGAATTCAACAATAGAGTGATCATTCACCTCTATCTTGTTCTTTGTCATTTTCTTTTCCCTATTTCAGTCAATGCATTCCTACAAAAATCTTCACAATACCAAGCATTTTATTTAATTTTTAAGATAACTTATTCTAAAGTTCATAGAACCAGATGTTTATTCTTAAATTGTATTCAACACTTGTTTGATGAAAATTATTCGGAAAGCATGGAGAAAACAGTTAGGTGCTGCTGAGATTTGAACTCAGGATTTCCTGTTTACGAGACAGGAGCTTTAACCACTAAGCCACAGCACCAACGGTAATAGTAAATAATGTATAAATAATTTATTGTTGATGATGAAAATGTGTTTTCTGCTATAAATTCTTCTTTATATGTATTGTAATCTTAAATACGAAAAGATACTCAATCACTACGCAAGGATTAATATGTTTTAATAAACAGGTACTCTTATAAAACCCAATTTCATTTCTTGAATTCTTTACAATTTTTTTTCAGGAAGGTAATAATATTGCTCCAATCTAGGTAGACATTTCATCTACGTCTTTCTCATAGATATCTATTTTTTTCATTTTGCAATAACAGTATTCATTCTATAATCTTGAAATTACTTGGGGTTTTATAAGGTTAAAGATGATCTGTTCAACAGTAAGATGAATCAGACTTTTATATTTTAATTGTATCGGAATAAGACCTAATGAAAATGATTAGTTATATAACAATGAGAAAAGCAAGGCACTGCTGAGAGTTGAACTCAGGATCTCCTGTTTACTAGACAGTCGCTTTAACCAGCTAAGCCACAGCACCCACTTGATTCTTAAATTTGAAACACTTTTCTTTATGGTGTTCAAGAGAATATTTCTTTTTCACTTTCATATTCTTTTCTAAGTTCACACACTTCTCTACTCAAACACTTAAGGTGAATGAAGACTCGTCACTTATTCAAAAACACCTCTCTAATTTGAAGTTTACCCTATTCATATCATTTTAAAATATACCTTGCTGAAGAATGGATTAGTTGAATTCAACAATAGAGTGATAATTCACCTCTATCTTGTTCTTTGTCATTTTCTTTTCCCTATTTCAGTGAATGCATTCCTACAAAAATCTTCACAATACCAAGCATTTTATTTAATTTTTAAGATAACTTATTCTAAAGTTCATAGAACTAGATGTTTCTTCTTAAATTGTATTCAACAATTGTTTGATGAAAATTATTTCGAAAGAATGGAGAAAACAGTTAGGTGCTGCTGAGATTTGAACTCAGGATTTCCTATTTACGAGACAGGCGCTTTAACCACTAAGCCACAGCACTTACTTTATTATTAAGAAATGCATACATAATTTATTGTTGATGATGAAAATGTGTTTCCTGCTATAAATTATTCTTTATATGTATTGTTAATCTTAAATACGAAAAGATACTCAATCACTACGCAAGTATTAATATGTTTTAATAAACAGGTACTCTTATAAAACCCAATTTCATTTCTTGAATTCTTTTAAAAAAAACAAATCATGAAGGTATTAATATTGCTCAAATCTAGGTAGAAATTTCATCTACGTCTTTCTGATAGATATGTATTTTTTTCATTTTGCAATAACAGTATTCATTCTATAATCTTGAAAATACTTGTGTTTTTATAAGGTTTAAGATGATCTGTTCAACAGTAAGATGAATCAAACTTTTATATTTTAATTGTATCGGAATAAGACCTAATGAAAATGATTTGTTATATAACAATGAGAAAAGCAAGGCGCTGCTGAGAGTTGAACTCAGGATCTCCTGTTTACTAGACAGGCGCTTTAACCAGCTAAGCCACAGCACCCACTTGATTCTTAATTTTGAAACACTTTTCTTTATGGTGTTCAAGAGAATATTGCTTTTTCACTTTCATATTCTTTTCTAAGTTCACACACTTCTCTACTCAAACACTTAAGATGAATGAAGACTCTTCACTTATTCAAAAACACCTCTCTAATTTGAAGTTTACCCTATTCATATCATTTTAAAATATACCTTGCTGAAGAATGGATTAGTTGAATTCAACAATAGAGTGATCATTCACCTCTATCTTGTTCTTTGTCATTTTCTTTTCCCTATTTCAGTCAATGCATTCCTACAAAAATCTTCACAATACCAAGCATTTTATTTAATTTTTAAGATAACTTATTCTAAAGTTCATAGAACCAGATGTTTATTCTTAAATTGTATTCAACACTTGTTTGATGAAAATTATTCGGAAAGCATGGAGAAAACAGTTAGGTGCTGCTGAGATTTGAACTCAGGATTTCCTGTTTAAGAGACAGGAGCTTTAACCACTAAGCCAAAGCACCAACTGTAATAGTAAATAATGTATAAATAATTTATTGTTGATGATGAAAATGTGTTTTCTGCTATAAATTCTTCTTTATATGTATTGTAATCTTAAATACGAAAAGATACTCAATCACTACGCAAGGATTAATATGTTTTAATAAACAGGTACTCTTATAAAACCCAATTTCATTTCTTGAATTCTTTACAATTTTTTTTCAGGAAGGTAATAATATTGCTCCAATCTAGGTAGACATTTCATCTACGTCTTTCTCATAGATATCTATTTTTTTCATTTTGCAATAACAGTATTCATTCTATAATCTTGAAATTACTTGGTTTTTTATAAGGTTAAAGATGATCTGTTCAACATTAAGATGAATCAGACTTTTATATTTTAATTGTATCGGAATAAGACCTAATGAAAATGATTAGTTATATAACAATGAGAAAAGCAAGGCACTGCTGAGAGTTGAACTCAGGATCTCCTGTTTACCAGACAGGCGCTTTAACCAGCTAAGCCACAGCACCCACTTGATTCTTAAATTTGAAACACTTTTCTTTATGGTGTTCAAGAGAATATTTCTTTTTCACTTTCATATTCTTTTCTAAGTTCACACACTTCTCTACTCAAACACTTAAGGTGAATGAAGACTCGTCACTTATTCAAAAACACCTCTCTAATTTGAAGTTTACCCTATTCATATCATTTTAAAATATACCTTGCTGAAGAATGGATTAGTTGAATTCAACAATAGAGTGATCATTCACCTCTATCTTGTTCTTTGTCATTTTCTTTTCCCTATTTCAGTCAATGCATTCCTACCAAAATCTTCACAATACCAAGCATTTTATTTAATTTTTAAGATAATTTATTCTAAAGTTCATAGAACCAGATGTTTATTCTTAAATTGTATTCAACACTTGTTTGATGAAAATTATTCGGAAAGCATGGAGAAATCCGTTAGGTACTGCTGGAATTTGAACTCAGGATTTCCTGTTTACGAGACAGGCGCTTAACCACTAAGCCACAGCACCAACGTTAATAGTAAAAAATGCATAAATAATTTATTGTTGATGATGAAAATGTGTTTCTGCTATAAATTCTTCTTTATATGTATTGTAATCTTAAGCACGAAAAGATACTCAATCACTACGCAAGGATTAATATGTTTTAATAAACAGGTACTCCTATTAAACCCAATTTCATTTCTTGAATTCTTTACAAATTTTTTTCATGAAGGTAATAATATTGCTCCAATCTAGGTAGACATTTCATCTACGTCTTTCTCATAGATATGTATTTTTTTCATTTTGCAATAACAGTATTCATTCTATAATCTTGAAAATACTTGGATTTTTATAAGGTTAAAGATGATCTGTTCAACAGTAAGATGAATCAGACTTTTATTTTTTAATTGTATCGGAATAAGACCTAATGAAAATGATTTGTTATATAACAATGAGAAAAGCAAGGCACTGCTGAGAGTTGAACTCAGGATCTCCTGTTTACTAGACAGGCGCTTTAACCAGCTAAGCCACAGCACCCACTTGATTCTTAAATTTGAAACACTTTTCTTTATGGTGTTCAAGAGAATATTGCTTTTTCACTTTCATATTCTTTTCTAAGTTCACACACTTCTCTACTCAAACACTTAAGATGAATGAATACTCTTCACTTATTCAAAAACACCTCTCTAATTTGAAGTTTACCCTATTCATATCATTTTAAAATATACCTTGCTGAAGAATGGATTAGTTGAATTCATATGGCTGGGATGCCTGTCACCCCCTCCCAACACAATCCCCAAGGATGGGAAGACGGACGCATTTCTGAACTTTTGGAAGGCGGGAGGGAGTTACCCTCCCGGCCGTATTTATTAAAAATATGAAACAAAATTAAACATTAAAAAAAAAAGTTTCATATCATGTACAATTTTCATTTATTACATTTCGATGAAGACATGTTTATTGGCTAACCTTAACAAATCTCTAGTACAAAGGTTTTCCTAGCCGAGTCTAACATTCTGCAAATGCATACTTTGTAAATTAAAATTGTACATCCTAGCATTACGGGCCAACGGCAAGGTCGCAACCGGTGTCAGATCCCTACTAACAAAACTCTCGCCCTCACGGTGTGAGTGGCGGCTGCGCGAAGGACTGTACCCTCTGTGCCAACTCCAATTTCCCTTGTCTTGTTGGGGGCCCCCCATTTTAACTCAACGCCATCTTAAAGGACGTCCGAGGACCCGTGTGAGGTGTCTGTAAGAAGGCAGAGTGGACTCCCCCTCCCACCCCACACTGTCTATCACATCCGTCGCGGATATCCGGGCCCCGGGAAATTCGTAGGAGGGGCATATAGCCGCCTCCTCCCCTGGAAGGGGCCTATGGCCATCTTCCCCTAGGCGACCCATACTTAGTGGGTGCCGCCTCCCCGTGGGAGGGGCCAATGGCCGCCTCCCCCCGGGCGCTCCCCTCCATAGTGGGTGGCGCCCCCCTCTAGGGACCTTGAAATTACTGCTCACCGATCATGACCTTACCGCCACAGGCCGGATAGTTGACCGGCTATCCGGCCCCCCCACAAACTCCTCCTAAAGGTCATGCTTTCTCAAACCCCTTAGCCATTCTATGAAGTCTCCTATGAGTAAGACATTCCCCTCCCGGGACAAATGGACCCCATCATCGAGATACATGTGATCCCCCCGAATACATCCATGCGGAATACTGTGCAACTGCGCCGAGCGAAACAACCTACCAAGTTTGTTGTTGACTTTTTTCACTGAATGGTTCAGTGCTGACACCGAGAGGCCCCCCCGCCACACCTTCCTGGGAATCATGTGGGACCATGCTATCGTGCACCCCGGAATCCTTCTCGCCAGCCAGCTAACAGTCGATAAAACTCGCTTGAGTAGTACTCGCCGACCGAGTGTCACCATGTCATTGCCCCCCAGGTGTACTATGATTACAGATGGCGGTGACCTCTGCCGCCCTAAGAGTTCCTCGACAAAAGATTGAAACTGGTCAATACAGAGCCCGCCCCTTCCGTGGAAGGTCACTCTGTACCCGTATTCCCCAGCTGCGTGAGTCACGTCACCTGCTTTGAATACGTCCCCGGCCCGCCTCACGTATGAGTGGCCCACGACCCACACCACTCTCTCCTCAGCCGGTGATCTCTGACCGCTGGTCCCCTGGTGCCGGGTCGACTGCAAATTCCGCCCGCATAACATGCTCGCGAAACTGTAAATCAAACAGAAGACAAGAAGCGTGAGTGCATGTAACTTGACTTCACAACATGTGCAATCGCACATACCTTTTAAAACAATTCGAGGACCATCGTCCCAGTTGTTTCACCTCTTCAACACTCTGACCCCTGGCTGTAGCCTCAGTAGCAGCCCCTATCCTAAAGGAATGGGTCCCAAAATCGCCCGGGTCCAAGCCCGCCGCTGCGATTGCCATTGTCAGCACCCTCTGAAACTGAAACCTCGTCAGTGGGGTAGCATCAATGTGTCTCAGCAGGCTTCCCCCCCATGTATCCGCCCTTCGCACCAAATATTCCTCCACGCACTTTACCGGGCACATTGGGGACCCTCACATGCGCTGGACAACAATACTGTCTCCCATAGCCCTCTGGTCAGTCTTGGACTTGGCTATTGTGACTACCATTGAATCACCCCTAATCAGGATGTGATCCCGACACAGACCTCCCTCCACATCTTTCTTATTCTTTGTGACCAGTTCTCTCACCCGCATAGCCCCATGGAACGCTAATGCGAAAGCGGCCCGGAACAGAACTGCTTCGAAATGGGAGGAACATGTCGTGGGAAGTATCGACATAAGCAGGGACAACCTTTCTAACCCAATCGGGCGCCTCTCGTCTACTGTACGACCTTCCAGGCGTTGCCAACGACGAAGGGCTTTCTTTACCAAAAAGGACGATGTCGGGTCCTTAATACCATGCGCCTGCGCCATGAATGAAATGGCGGCCCGGTGCCTATTGGCCGTTGCTACTGATCGGCCTTCCCTGTGTAACGCTACCAGAAACTTTAGGAAGCAATCCTCCTGACCCCATTTGTCCTCCCCTGCCGGACCCAAAAATGCACAATAGGAACGAAACGCTCCTTCGTATGCCTTCCTTGTCCTGGGGGCTAAGCTTGCTGCCACGAGGTCTTGTAATCCGGGGCACCGAGTAGCCAGAGTGCTTCGGGAAATGGTGCCACCGCTAGGTCCGCGGAAGGTAGATAACCCCTGAAAGCCTGCATGTGTGAACGAGAGAGTGCATCAGCAGCCTGATTCAGTACACCCGGCACATGGTTCGCCCTGAATTGCACGTTTAGTCTCATGCAAAGTAGTACAATTTCCTTCAGTAATCTCAATATCCACTTGCAGCGTGCTGCCTGATTATTTATACATTCAACAACAGTCATATTGTTGGACCAAAACACCACAGAGCGATCTCTGAACTCATCCGGCCATGCCATCAGAGCCACAAAAATGGGGAATAACTCGAGGAACGCAATGTTACCTGTGAGACCGCTGGTGTGCCACCACGTCGGCCATGTTTGCACCGACCATCGATTACCAAAGATTGCGCCAAATCCCACGCTCCCCCCCGAGTCGGTCCACAAACCCAGCTCGTCTGAAGACGCTGGCGGCTTGTTCCACACCACTCGACCGTTGAAATCCGCCAGGAATGCCAACCATATGCGCATGTCCTGGCGAACCTCTGCAGACAGTCTCGTGCGGTGGTGTCCTTCCTTGAGACCAACCATAGCTTGTGCGATAGAGCGGGAAAAGGGGCGGGCCATTGGTATCACTCTTAGGGCAAAGTTAAGCTGACCCACTGCTTGTTGTAACTGATGGAGGCTAACTTTCTCCTTGCTAGGGCACAGTTCCAGGGAAGCCCTGAATTTTGCTACTTTCCCTACTGGCAAACGGAAACATCCCTCCACAGAATCGAGCTCAATTCCCAGAAACTCGAGTGAAGTAGATGGTCCAACCGTCTTACCTGGTGCCAATGGCACTCCGAATCCCTTCATGAAGGTGCAAAATCCCTGTAACGCCTGCGCACATTTTGTGTCGCCGGCTGCCCCCAAGAACAAAAAATCATCCAAGTAATGCATAACATGGCTATGGCCAGTGGCCTCGGTGAATGCCCATTCTAAAAAACAACTGAATTTCTCAAAATAAGCACAAGAGATGGAGCAGCCCATTGGCATACATCTATCCATGTAGTAACGTCCCTGGAACACAAAGCCTAACAGACGCTGATCCCGTGGGTGTACCAGGAGCAACCGGAACGCCGACTCGATATCTGACTTCGCCATCAGCGCTCCGGGCCCCAGGCGATTCAACCTGGTGACGGCATCATCAAAGGATGCGTACCGCACCAAACAAACTCCCGGGTCAATCGCATCGTTCACCGAGAGACCCCTTGGAGCTGACAAGTTATGGATCAGCCTAAATTCCCCCGGGTCCTTCTTGGGAACCACTCCTAACGGGGAACAGATGAAATTAGTTACTGGCGGGTGCCTATATGGGCCAGCAACCCGGCCAAGGGCAACTTCTTTTGCAATCTTCCTCTCCACCACCGCTGGATTATGCTGAGCCGACAGTTGGTTTCTACAAAGTGGTTCCCCACGAAAATCCCCCGCCGGGATGCGGAGACCATATAAGAAGCCATTCCTCAACACCCCAGCGGAGACATGATCAGGGTATTCATTTAGCCAGGGGATCATTGCCATGATATCATTGGGGGTAGGTAGCGGTACACAATGGTCACCCTCAGTCTTGCTTGGCCCCTCCTCTACCCCCCGTCCCACTATTCCTGGATCTGCACGAACTCTCGGGGTGCGAGGAATTCCCGCAACCTGCACACGCATGTCTGAACTTACACATCCCTTGTGGCCTGGTGCAATTGCCCCTGTTAACATTCCAACAGACCCCTCTCTTACCCCCATTCCCACCAGTCCTTGCTTGGTGGTCGCCACCGGGGCCCGCTCGAAAGGGCACCGCGGGCTGTTGGCGGGAAGGCCCCGACCCATTTCCGCCTAGCGAGGACGACTTCGTCGCGCCCGGCAGGAGCTGCTTCTGCCAAGAAATCGAGTCGAGACAATCCCACGTCAGAGATGAATCGTACTCCTTGGCCTTACGGAACTTCATATCGTAACCCATCCACTCATTGCCCTCATACGTTTCATAACAATCCATTATTCGTGCCTGATAACAGGATAATTCGGGCAAAACCTCGGGCTTACGTTCCCCAATAATTGCAGTAAACATCGCAAAGGCCTTGGCCCAATTTGTGATTGTCTCATCAACCCTGAATCCCGCCATTTTTGCTCGCCATACACTCGGGTACCACAAATCCTTCTGCGTCTTAGCATACTCCATCTCGCGATGGTCAGTCAGCAGAGAAAACATATTCACATACTTATCAGCCCATATCAATTCTTTCGTGGCCAACGGAATATGTTGGACCACCCTCTCCCTCCTTGAGGGCAAAGACCCCTCCCCCGCCATTGGCAATGCCTGCTTACCCAGCTCAATTGTCCTTCCCGCTGTTTTTCCGACACCAGCTGCCGGTCCTTCCAAGGTCACCTGTGGGGGGACAAGAGGGAGATTTGCCTTTGCGGCATCTCGCGACTGCGGCAACTGCTGCATTAGTAACTTGGCCTCTTCGGCCGTGTCCTCAGGTGCCGTAGCACCTCCTGTTTTCCTGCCGAGCCATGCGGCCAACTGGGTGGCTAATTCTGGAGGCATGTCCTCCTCGTTGGCGGGCGTAACAACAACCGGAATCGGTTGACCCGCATCCGGGATTGGTACCGGGGCCTCAACTGGGATGACCGGGCTTGCCGGGGGTACCTCGGGAACCGGGACCTCGTCCCCTGCCGCCCTATTCCTGACCCGTTTACCCCTACCCGCGGGTACAACTCCCGGCAATGCCGGGCCTATTACCTTCTTCGGTTTACCCGTATTGTTCATCGCAGCCATCTGCTTCTTCATGCTCGCCATATCTCTTATCAGCATGCGAAGCATCTGGTCAGTCCCGGACTTCTTTCCTGCCTTCTTGCCAGGCATTGTTATCGAACATTCGATCCAAGTTGATCAACATGGTCCTGGATCCTTAGCCTCGAAGTCGCTGAAAGAGAAACACAAGAATTACAAGTTCTCAAAATTGCTCCTTGTTCCGTCGAGGGCTCACGTGCAACGAGTGGGTGCAGCTTCCAAGCACAGGAACAAGAGGGTGCTTCTTCAGATTCCCGCTCTCTTATTCCTCTTCGGGAGGGCGTGAGCCCTCTGCTGGTACGCCTACTGGGCGTGGCCATCGTTGTAGGTGTCTAGGACAACCCCTCTTGGGCGGGAAAAAGGCGCGCCCCGGCTACGCCGCTTCAGGCATACCAGCCGTGACACGCCCCCGCCCAAAATGGCTTCCCGGGAGGATCCGGGCCCCCAACCATACGTTCAGGGGGACCGAGTGGTCGCACCTTTCCAAAAATAGAGTGATCATTCACCTCTATCTTGTTCTTTGTCATTTTCTTTTCCCTATTTCAGTCAATGCATTCCTACAAAAATCTTCACAATACCAAGCATTTTATTTAATTTTTAAGATAACTTATTCTAAAGTTCATAGAACCAGATGTTTATTCTTAAATTGTATTCAACACTTGTTTGATGAATATTATTCGGAAAGCATGGAGAAAAGAGTTATATGCTGCTGAGATTTGAATTCAGGATTTCCTTTTTACGAGACAGGAGCTTTAACCACTAAGCCACAGCACCAACGTTAATAGTAAGAAATGCATAAATAATTCATTGTTGATGATGAAAATGTGTTTCCTGCTATAAATTCTTCTTTATATGTATTGTACTCTTAAACACGAAAACATACTCAATCACTACGCAAGTATTAATATGTTTTAATAAACAGGTACTCTTATAAAACCCAATTTCATTTCTTGAATTCTTTACAATTTTTTTTCATGAAGGTAATAATATTGCTCCAATCTAGGTAGACATTTCATCTACGTCTTTCTCATAGATATGTATTTTTTCATTTTGCAATAACAGTATTCATTCTATAATCTTGAAAATACTTGGGTTTTATAAGGTTAAAGATGATCTTTTCAACAGTAAGATGAATCAGACTTATATTTTAATTGTATCGGAATAAGACCTAATGAAAATGATTTGTTATATAACAATGAGAAAAGCAAGGCGCTGCTGAGAGTTGAACTCAGGATCTCCTGTTTACTAGACAGGCGCTTTAACCAGCTAAGCCACAGCACCCACTTGATTCTTAATTTTGAAACACTTTTCTTTATGGTGTTCAAGAGAATATTGCTTTTTCACTTTCATATTCTTTTCTAAGTTCACACACTTCTCTACTCAAACACTTAAGATGAATGAAGACTCTTCACTTATTCAAAAACACCTCTCTAATTTGAAGTTTACCCTATTCATATCATTTTAAAATATACCTTGCTGAAGAATGGATTAGTTGAATTCAACAATAGAGTGATCATTCACCTCTATCTTGTTCTTTGTCATTTTCTTTTCCCTATTTCAGTCAATGCATTCCTACAAAAATCTTCACAATACCAAGCATTTTATTTAATTTTTAAGATAACTTATTCTAAAGTTCATAGAACCAGATGTTTATTCTTAAATTGTATTCAACACTTGTTTGATGAAAATTATTCGGAAAGCATGGAGAAAACAGTTAGGTGTTGCTGAGATTTGAACTCAGGATTTTCTGTTTACGAGACAGGAGCTTTAACCACTAAGCCACAGCACCAACGGTAATAGTAAAAAATGTATAAATAATTTATTGTTGATGATGAAAATGTGTTTTCTGCTATAAATTCTTCTTTATATGTATTGTAATCTTAAACACGAAAAGATACTCAATCACTACGCAAGGATTAATATGTTTTAATAAACAGGTACTCTTATAAAACCCCATTTCATTTCTTGAATTCTTTACAATTTTTTTTCAGGAAGGTAATAATATTGCTCCAATCTAGGTAGACATTTCATCTACGTCTTTCTCATAGATATGTATTTTTTTCATTTTGCAATAACAGTATTCATTCTATAATCTTGAAATTACTTGGGTTTTTATAAGGTTAAAGATGATCTGTTCAACAGTAAGATGAATCAGACTTATATTTTAATTGTATCGGAATAAGACCTAATGAAAATGATTTGTTATATAACAATGAGAAAAGCAAGGCGCTGCTGAGAGTTGAACTCAGGATCTCCTGTTTACTAGACAGGCGCTTTAACCAGCTAAGCCACAGCACCCACTTGATTCTTAAATGTGAAACACTTTTCTTTATGGTGTTCAAGAGAATATTTCTTTTTCACTTTCATATTCTTTTCTAAGTTCACACACTTCTCTACTCAAACACTTAAGGTGAATGAAGACTCGTCACTTATTCAAAAACACCTCTCTAATTTGAAGTTTAAACTATTCATATCATTTTAAAATATACCTTGCTGAAGAATGGATTAGTTGAATTCAACAATAGAGTGATCATTCACCTCTATCTTGTTCTTTGTCATTTTCTTTTCACTATTTCAGTGAATGCATTCCTACAAAAATCTTCACAATACCAAGCATTTTATTTAATTTTTAAGATAACTTATTCTAAAGTTCATAGAACTAGATGTTTATTCTTAAATTGTTTTCAACATTTGTTTGATGAAAATTATTTGGAAAGCATGGAGAAAACAGTTAGGTGCTGCTGATATTTGAACTCAGGATTTCCTGTTTACGAGACACGCGCTTTAACCACTAAGCCACAGCACCAACTTTAATAGTAAGAAATGCTTACATAATTTATTGTTGATGATGAAAATGTGTTTCCTGCTATAAATTATTCTTTATATGTATTGTTAATCCTAAATACGAAAAGATACTCAATCACTACGCAAGTATTATTATGTTTTAATAAACAGGTACTCTTATAAAACCCAATTTCATTTCTTGAATTCTTTAAAAAAAACAAATCATGAAGGTATTAATATTGCTCAAATCTAGGTAGAAATTTCATCTACGTCTTTCTGATAGATATGTATTTTTTTCATTTAGCAATAACAGTATTCATTCTATAAACTTGAAAATACTTGTGTTTTTATAAGGTTTAAGACGATCTGTTCAACAGTAAGATGAATCAGACTTTTATATTTTAATTGTATCGGAATAAGACCTAATGAAAATGATTTGGTATATAACAATGAGAAAAGCAAGGCGCTGCTGAGATTTGAACTCAGGATCTCCTTTTTACTAAACAGGTGCTATAACCAGCTAAGCCACTGCACCCACTTTATTCTTTATTTTGAAACACTTTTCTTTATGGTGTTCAAGAGAATATTGCTTTTTCACTTTCATATTCTTTTCTAAGTTCACACACTTCTCTACTCAAACACTTAAGATGAATGAAGACTCGTCACTTATTCAAAAACACCTCTCTAATTTGAAGTTTACCCTATTCATATCATTTTAAAATATACCTTGCTGAAGAATGGATTAGTTGAATTCAACAATAGAGTGATCATTCACCTCTATCTTGTTCTTTGTCATTTTCTTTTCCTTATTTCAGTCAATGCATTCCTACAAAAATCTTCACAATACAAAGCATTTTATTTAATTTTTAAGATATCTTATTCTAAAGTTCATAGAACCATATGTTTATTCTTAAATTGTATTCAACACTTGTTTGATCAAAATTATTCGGAAAGCATGGAGAAAACAGTTAGGTGCTGCTGAGATTTGAACTCATGATTTTCTGTTTACGAGACAGGCGCTTTAACCACTAAGCCACAGCACCCACGTTAATAGAAAAAAAGGAATAAATAATTCATTGTTGATGATGAAAATGTGTTTTCTGCTATAAATTCTTCTTCATATGTATTGTAATCTTAAACACGAAAAGATACTCAATCACTACGCAAGGATTAATATGTTTTAATAAACAGGTACTCTTATAAAACCCAATTTCATTTCTTGAATTCTTTACAAATTTTTTTTATGAAGGTAATAATATTGCTCCAATCTAGGTAGAAATTTCATCTACGTCTTTCTCATAGATATGTATTTTTTTCATTTTGCAATAACAGTATTCATTCTATAATCTTGAAAATACCTGGGTTTTTATAAGGTTAAAGATGATCTGCTCAACACTAAGATGAATCAGACTTTTATATTTTATTTGTATCGGAATAAGACCTAATGAAAATGATTTGTTATATAACAATGAGAAAAGCAAGGCACTGCTGAGAGTTGAACTCAGGATCTCCTGTTTACTAGACAGGCGCTTTAACCAGCTAAGCCACAGCACCCACTTGATTCTTAAAGTTGAAACACTTTTCTTTATGTTGTTCAAGAGAATATTGCTTTTTCACTTTCATATTCTTTTCTAAGTTCACACACTTCTCTACTCAAACACTTAAGATGAATGACGACTCTTCACTTATTCAAAAACACCTCTCTAATTAGAAGTTTACCCTATTCATATCATTTTAAAATATACCTTGCTGAAGAATGGATTAGTTGAATTCAACAATAGAGTGATCATTCACCTCTATCTTGTTCTTTGTCATTTTCTTTTCCCTATTTCAGTCAATGCATTCCTACAAAAATCTTCACCATACCAAGCATTTTATTAAATTTTTAAGATAACTTATTGTAAAGTTCATAGAACCAGATGTTTATTCTTAAATTGTATTCAACACTTGTTTGATGAAAATTATTCGGAAAGCATGGAGAAAAAAATTACGTGTTGCTGAGTTTTGAACTCAGGATTTCTTGTTTACAAGACAGGCGCTTTAACCACTAAGCCACAGCACCAACATTAATAGTAAGAAATAAATAAACAATTTATTGTTGATCATGAAAATGTGGTTCCTGCTATGAGTTCTTCTTTATATGTATTGTAATCTTAAACACGAAAAGATACTCAATCACTACGCAAGTATTAATATGTTTTAATAAACAGGTACTCTTATAAAACCCAATTTCATTTCTTGAATTCTTTACAATTTTGTTTCATGAAGGTATTAATATTGCTCAAATCTAGGTAGAAATTTCATCTACGTCTTTCTCATAGATGTAGTTTTTTTCATTTTGCAATAACAGTGTTCATTCTATAATCTTGCAAATACTTGGGTTTTTATAAGGTTTAAGATGATCTTTTTAACAGTAAGATGAATCAGACTTTTATATTTTAATTGTATTGGAATAAGACCTAATGAAAATGATTTGTTATATAACCATGGGAAAAGCAAGGCGCTGCTGGGAGTTGAACTGAGGATCTCCTGTTTACTAGACAGGCACCTTAACCAGCTAAGCCACAGCACGCACTTGATTCTTTATTTGGAAACACTTTTCTTTATGGTGTTCAAGAGAATATTGCTTTTTCACTTTCATATTCTTTTCTAAGTTCACACACTGCTCTACTCAAACACTTAAGATGAATGAAGACTCTTCACTTATTCGAAAACACCTCTCTAATTTGAAGTTTACCCTATTCATATCATTTTAAAATATACCTTGCTGAAGAATGGATTAGTTGAATTCAACAATAGAGTGATCATTCACCTCTATCTTGTTCTTTGTCATTTTCTTTTCCCTATTTCAGTCAATGCATTCCTACAAAAATCTTCACAATACCAAGCATTTTATTTAATTTTTAAGATAACTTATTCTAAAGTTCATAGAACGAGATGTTTATTCTTAAATTGTATTCAACACTTGTTTGATGAAAATAATTCGGAAAGCATGGAGAAAAAAGTTAGATGTTGCTGAGTTTTGAACTCGGGATTTCTTGTTTACGAGACAGGCGCTTTAACCACTAAGCCACAGCACCAACGTTAATCGTAAGAAATGCATAAATAATTTATTGTTGATCATGAAAATGTGTTTCCTGCTATGAATTCTTCTTTATATGTATTGTAATCTTAAACACGAAAAGATACTCAATCACTACGCAAGTATTAATATGTTTTAATAAACAGGTACTCTTATAAAACCCAATTTCATTTCTTGAATTCTTTACAATTTTGTTTCATGAAGGTATTAATATTGCTCAAATCTATGTAGAAACTTCATCTACGTCTTTCTCATAGATATGTAGTTTTTCTTCATTTTGCAATAACAGTATTCATTCTATAATCTTGCAAATACTTGGGTTTTTATACGGTTTAAGATGATCTGTTCAACAGTAATATGAATCAGACTTTTATATTTTAATTGTATCGGAATAAGACCTAATGAAAATGATTTGTTATATAACAATGAGAAAAGCAAGGCGCTGCTGAGAGTTCAACTCAGGATCTCCTTTTTACTAAACAGGCACTATAAACGGCTAAGCCACAGCACCCACTTGATTCTTAATTTTGAAACACTTTTCTTTATGGTGTTCAAGAGAATATTGCTTTTCCACTTTCATATTCTTTCTTAAATTCACACACTTCTCTACTCAAGCACTTTAGATGAATGAAGACTCTTCACTTATTCAAAAATACTTCTCTAATTTGAAGTTTACCCTATTCATATCATTTTAAAATATACCTTGCTGATGAATGGATTAGTTGAATTCAACAATAGAGTGATCATTCACCTCTATCTTGTTCTTTGTCATTTTCTTTTCCCTATTTCAGTCAAAGCATTCCTACAAAAATCTTCACAATACCAAGCATTTTATTTAATTTTTAAGATAACTTATTCTAAAGTTCATAGAACCAGATGTTTATTCTTAAATCGTATTCAACACTTGTTTGATGAAAATTATTCGGAAAGCATGGAGAAAACAGTTAGGTGCTGCTGAGATTTGAACTCAGGATTTCCTGTTTACAAGACAGGCGCTTTAACCACTAAGCCACAGCACCAACGTTAATAATAAGAAATGCATACATAATTTATTGTTGATGATGAAAATGTGTTTCCTGCTATAAATTCTTCTTTATATGTATTGTAATCTTAAACACGAAAAGATACTCAATCACTACGCAAGGATTAATATGTTTTAATAAACAGGTACTCTTATAAAACCCAATTTCATTTCTTGAATTCTTTACAATTTTTTTTCATGAAGGTAATAATATTGCTCCAATCTAGGTAGAAATTATATCTACGTCTTTCTCATAGATATGTATTTTTTTCATTTTGCAATAACAGTATTCATTCTATAATCTTGAAAATACTTCTATTTTTATAAGGTTTAAGATGATCTGTTCAACAGTAAGATGAATCAGACTTTTATATTTTAATTGTATCGGAATAAGACCTAATAAAAATGATTTGTTATATAACAATGAGAAAAGCAAGGCGCTGCTGAGATTTGAACTCAGGATCTCCTTTTTACTAAACAGGTGCTATAAACGGCTAAGCCACAGCACCCACTTGATTCTTAATTTTGAAACACTTTTCTTCATGGTGTTCAAGAGAATATTGCTTTTCCACTTTCATATTCTTTTCTAAGTTTAGACACTTCTCTACTCAAGCACTTTAGATGAATGAAGACTTCACTTATTCAAAAATACTTCTCTAATTTGAAGTTTACCCTATTCGTTTTAAAATATACCTTGCTGATGAATGGATTAGTTGAATTCAACAATAGAGTGATCATTCACCTCTATCTTGTTCTATGTCATTTTCTTTTCCCTATTTCAGTCAATGCATTCCTACAAAAATCTTCACAATACCAAGCATTTAATTTAATTTTAAGATAACTTATTCTAAAGTTCATAGAACCAGATGTTTATTCTTAAATTGTATTCAACACTTGTTTGATGAAAATTATTCGGAAAGCATGGAGAAAAGAGTTAGGTGCTGCTGAGATTTGAACTCATGATTTCCTGTTTACGAGACAGGCGCTTTAACCACTAAGCCACAGCACCAACGTTAATAGTAAAAAATGCATAAATAATTTATTGTTGATGATGAAAATGTGTTTCCTGCTATAAATTCTTCTTTATATGTATTGTAATCTTAAACATGAAAAGATACTCAATCACTACGCAAGTATTAATATGTTTTAATAAACAGGTACTCTTATAAAACCCAATTTCATTTCTTGAATTCTTTACAATATTTTTTCATGAAGGTATTAATATTGCTCAAATCTAGGTAGAAATTTCATCTACGTCTTTCTTATAGATATGTATTTTTTTCATTTTGCAATAACAGTATTCATTCTATAATCTTGAAAATACATGGGTTTTTATAAGGTTAAAGATGATCTTTTCAACAGTAAGATTAATCAGACTTTTATATTTTAATTGTATCGGAATAAGACCTAATGAAAATGATTTGTTATATAACCATGAGAAAAGCAAGGCGCTGCTGAGTGTTGAACTGAGTATCTCCTGTTTACTAGACAGGCGCTTTAACCAGCTGAGCCACAGCACACACTTGATTCTTAATTTTGAAACACTTTTCTTTATGGTGTTCAAGAGAATATTGCTTTTTCACATTCATATTCTTTTCTAAGTTCACACACTTCTCTACTCAAACACTTAAGATGAATGAAGACTCTTCACTTATTCAAAAACACCTCTCTAATTTGAAGTTTACCCTATTCATATCATTTTAAAATATACCTTGCTGAAGAATGGATTAGTTGAATTCAACAATAGAGTGATCATTAACCTCTATCTTGTTCTTTGTCATTTTCTTTTTCCTATTTCAGTCAATGCATTCCTACTAAAATCTTCACAATACCAAGCATTTTATTTAATTTTTAAGATAACTTATTCTAAAGTTCATAGAACCAGATGTTTATTCTTAAATTGTATTCAACACTTGTTTGATGAAAATTATTCGAAAAGCAAGGAGAAAACAGTTGGGTGCTGCTGATATTTGAACTCATGATTTCCTGTCTACGAGACAGGCGCTTTAACCACTAAGCCACAGCACCAACGTTAATAGTAAGAAATGCATAAATAATATATTGTTGATGATGAAAATGTGTTTCCTGCTATAAATTCTTCTTTATATGTATTGTAATCTTAAACATGAAAAGATACTCAATCACTACGCAAGTATTAATATGTTTTAATAAACAGGTACTCTTATAAAACCCAATTTCATTTCTTGAATTCTTTACAATATTTTTTCATGAAGGTATTAATATTGCTCAAATCTAGGTAGAAATTTCATCTACGTCTTTCTTATAGATCTGTATTTTTTTCATTTTGCAATAACAGTATTCATTCTATAATCTTGAAAATACTTGGGTTTTTATAAGGTTTAAGATGATCTGTTCACAGTAAGATGAATCGGACTTTTATATTGTAATTGTATCGGAATAAGACCTAATGAAAATGATTTGTTATATAACAATGAGAAAAGCAAGGCGCTGCTGAGAGTTGAACTCAGGATCTCCTTTTTACTAAACAGGTGCTTTGACCAGCTAAGCCACAGCACCCACTTGATTCTAAAATTTGAAACACTTTTCTTTATGATGTTCAAGAGAATATTGCTTTTTCACTTTCATATTCTTTTCTAAGTTCACACACTTCTCTACTCAAACACTTAAGATGAATGACGACTCTTCACTTATTCAAAAACACCTCTCTAATTTGAAGTTTACCCTATTCATATCATTTTAAAATATACCTTGCTGAAGAATGGATTAGTTGAATTCAACAATAGAGTGATCATTTACCTCTATCTTTTTCTTTGTCATTTTCTTTTCCCTATTTCAGTCAATGCATTCCTACAAAAATCTTCACAATACCAAGCATTTTATTTAATTTTTAAGATAACTTATTCTAAAGTTCATAGAACCAGATGTTTATTCTTAAATTGTATTCAACACTTGTTTGCTGAAAATTATACGGAAAGCATGGAGAAAAAAGTTAGGTGTTGCTGAGTTTTGAACTCAGGATTTCTTGTTTACTAGACAGGCGCTTTAACCACTAAGCCACAGCACCAACGTTAATAGTAAGAAATGCATTAATAATTTATTGTTGATCATGAAAATGTGTTTCCTGCTATGAGTTCTTCTTTATATGTATTGTAATCTTAAACACGAAAAGATACTCAATCACTACGCAAGTATTAATATGTTTTAATAAACAGGTACTCTTATAAAACCCAATTTAATTTCTTGAATTCTTTACAATTTTGTTTCATGAAGGTATTAATATTGCTCAAATCTAGGTAGAAATTTCATCTACGTCTTTCTCATAGATATGTAGTTTTTTTCATTTTGCAATAACAGTATTCATTCTATAATCTTGCAAATACATGGGTTTTTATAAGGTTAAAGATGATCTTTTCAACAGTAAGATGAATCAGACTTTTATATTTTAATTGTATCGGAATAAGACCTAATGAAAATGATTTGTTATATAACAATGAGAAAAGCAAGGGACTGCTGAGAGTTGAACTCAGGATCTCTTGTTTACTAGACAGGCACTTTAATCAGCTAAGCCACAGCACCCACTTGATTCTTAAATTTGAAACACTTTTCTTTATGGTGTTCAAGAGAATATTGCTTTTTCACTTTCATATTCTTTTCTAAGTTCACACACTTCTCTACTCAAACACTCAAGATGAATGAAGACTCTTCACTTATTCAAAAACACCTCTCTCATTTGAAGTTTACCCTATTCATATCATTTTAAAATATACCTTGCTGAAGAATGGATTAGGTGAATTCAACAATAGAGTGATCATTCACCTCTATCTTGTTCTTTGTCATTTTCTTTTCCCTATTTCAATCAATTCATTCCTACAAAAATCTTCACAATACCAAGTATTTTATTTCATTTTTAAGATAACTTATTCTAAAGTTCATAGAACCAGACGTTTATTCTTAAATTGTATTCAACACTTGTTTAATGAAAATTATTCCGAAAGCATGGAGAAAACAGTTAGGTGCTGCTGACATTTAAACTTAGGATTTCCTATTTACAAGACAGGCGCTTTAACCACTAAGCCACAGCACCAACGTTAATAGTAAGAAATGCATAAATAATTTATTGTTGATGATGAAAATGTGTTTCCTGCTATAAATTCTTCTTTATATGTATTGTAATCTTAAACATGAAAAGATACTCAATCACTACGCAAGTATTAATATGTTTTAATAAACAGGTACTCTTATAAAACCCAATTTCATTTCTTGAATTCTTTACAATATTTTTTCATGAAGGTATTAATATTGCTCAAATCTAGGTAGAAATTTCATCTACGTCTTTCTTATAGATCTGTATTTTTTTCATTTTGCAATAACAGTATTCATTCTATAATCTTGAAAATACTTGGGTTTTTATAAGGTTTAAGATGATCTGTTCACAGTAAGATGAATCGGACTTTTATATTGTAATTGTATCGGAATAAGACCTAATGAAAATGATTTGTTATATAACAATGAGAAAAGCAAGGCGCTGCTGAGAGTTGAACTCAGGATCTCCTTTTTACTAAACAGGTGCTTTGACCAGCTAAGCCACAGCACCCACTTGATTCTAAAATTTGAAACACTTTTCTTTATGATGTTCAAGAGAATATTGCTTTTTCACTTTCATATTCTTTTCTAAGTTCACACACTTCTCTACTCAAACACTTAAGATGAATGACGACTCTTCACTTATTCAAAAACACCTCTCTAATTTGAAGTTTACCCTATTCATATCATTTTAAAATATACCTTGCTGAAGAATGGATTAGTTGAATTCAACAATAGAGTGATCATTTACCTCTATCTTTTTCTTTGTCATTTTCTTTTCCCTATTTCAGTCAATGCATTCCTACAAAAATCTTCACAATACCAAGCATTTTATTTAATTTTTAAGATAACTTATTCTAAAGTTCATAGAACCAGATGTTTATTCTTAAATTGTATTCAACACTTGTTTGCTGAAAATTATACGGAAAGCATGGAGAAAAAAGTTAGGTGTTGCTGAGTTTTGAACTCAGGATTTCTTGTTTACTAGACAGGTGCTTTAACCACTAAGCCACAGCACCAACGTTAATAGTAAGAAATGCATTAATAATTTATTGTTGATCATGAAAATGTGTTTCCTGCTATGAGTTCTTCTTTATATGTATTGTAATCTTAAACACGAAAAGATACTCAATCACTACGCAAGTATTAATATGTTTTAATAAACAGGTACTCTTATAAAACCCAATTTAATTTCTTGAATTCTTTACAATTTTGTTTCATGAAGGTATTAATATTGCTCAAATCTAGGTAGAAATTTCATCTACGTCTTTCTCATAGATATGTAGTTTTTTTCATTTTGCAATAACAGTATTCATTCTATAATCTTGCAAATACATGGGTTTTTATAAGGTTAAAGATGATCTTTTCAACAGTAAGATGAATCAGACTTTTATATTTTAATTGTATCGGAATAAGACCTAATGAAAATGATTTGTTATATAACAATGAGAAAAGCAAGGGACTGCTGAGAGTTGAACTCAGGATCTCTTGTTTACTAGACAGGCGCTTTAATCAGCTAAGCCACAGCACCCACTTGATTCTTAAGTTTGAAACACTTTTCTTTATGGTGTTCAAGAGAATATTGCTTTTTCACTTTCATATTCTTTTCTAAGTTCACACACTTCTCTACTCAAACACTCAAGATGAATGAAGACTCTTCACTTATTCAAAAACACCTCTCTAATTTGAAGTTTACCCTATTCATATCATTTTAAAATATACCTTGCTGAAGAATGGATTAGTTGAATTCAACAATAGAGTGATCATTCACCTCTATCTTGTTCTTTGTCATTTTATTTTCCCTATTTCAGTCAATGCATTCCTACAAAAATCTTCACAATACCAAGCATTTTATTACATTTTTAAGATAACTTATTCTAAAGTTCATAGAACCAGATATTTATTCTTAAATTGTATTCAACACTTGTTTGATGAAAATTATTCGGAAAGCATGGAGAAAACAGTTAGGTGATGCTGAGATTTGAACTCAGGATTTCCTGTTTACGAAACAGGCACTTTAACCAGTAAGCCACAGCACCAACGTTAAAAGTAAAAAATGCATAAATAATTTATTCTTGATGATGCAAATGTGTTTCCTGCTATAAATTCTTCTTTATATGTATTGTAATCTTAAACACGAAAAGATACTCAATCACTACGCAAGTATTAATATGTTTTAATAAACAGGTACTCTTATAAAACCCAATTTCATTTCTTGAATTCTTTACAATTTTTTTTCATGAAGGTATTAATATTGCTCAAATCTAGGTAGAAATTTCATCTACGTCTTTCTCATAGATATGTAGTTTTTTTATTTCGCAATAACAGTATTCATTCTATAATCTTGAAAATACTTGGGTTTTTATAAGGTTTAAGATGATCTTTTCAACAGTAATATGAATCAGACTTTTATAATTTAATTGTATCGGAATAAGACCTAATGAAAATGATTTGTTATATAACAATGAGAAAAGCAAGGCGCTGCTGAGAGTTGAACTCAGGATCTCCTGTTTACTAGACAGGCGCTTTAACCAGCTAAGCCACAGCACCCACTTGAGTCTTAATTTTGAAACAATTTTCTTTATGGTGTTCAAGAGAATATTGCTTTTTCACTTTCATATTCTTTTCTAAGTTCACAAACTTCTCTACTCAAACACTTAAGATGAATAAAGACTCTTCACTTATTCAAAAACACCTCTCTAATTTGAAGTTTACCCTATTCATATCATTTTAAAATATACCTTGCTGAAGAATGGATTAGTTGAATTCAACAATAGAGTGATCATTCACCTCTATCTTGTTCTTTGTCATTTTCTTTTCCCTATTTAAGTAAATGCATTCCTACAAAAATCTTCACAATACCAAGCATTTTATTTAATTTTTAAGATAACTTATACTAAAGTTCATAGAACCAGATGTTTATTCTTAAATTGTATTCAACACTTGTTTGATGAAAATTATTCGGAAAGCATGGAGAAAAGAGTTAGGTGCTGCTGAGATTTGAACTCATGATTTCCTGTTTACGAGACAGGCGCTTTAACCACTAAGCCACAGCACCAACGTTAATAGTAAAAAATGCATAAATAATTTATTGTTGATGATGAAAATGTGTTTCCTGCTATAAATTCTTCTTTATATGTATTGTAATCTTAAACATGAAAAGATACTCAATCACTACGCAAGTATTAATATGTTTTAATAAACAGGTACTCTTATAAAACCCAATTTCATTTCTTGAATTCTTTACAATATTTTTTCATGAAGGTATTAATATTGCTCAAATCTAGGTAGAAATTTCATCTACGTCTTTCTTATAGATATGTATTTTTTTCATTTTGCAATAACAGTATTCATTCTATAATCTTGAAAATACATGGGTTTTTATAAGGTTAAAGATGATCTTTTCAACAGTAAGATTAATCAGACTTTTATATTTTAATTGTATCGGAATAAGACCTAATGAAAATGATTTGTTATATAACCATGAGAAAAGCAAGGCGCTGCTGAGTGTTGAACTGAGTATCTCCTGTTTACTAGACAGGCGCTTTAACCAGCTGAGCCACAGCACACACTTGATTCTTAATTTTGAAACACTTTTCTTTATGGTGTTCAAGAGAATATTGCTTTTTCACATTCATATTCTTTTCTAAGTTCACACACTTCTCTACTCAAACACTTAAGATGAATGAAGACTCTTCACTTATTCAAAAACACCTCTCTAATTTGAAGTTTACCCTATTCATATCATTTTAAAATATACCTTGCTGAAGAATGGATTAGTTGAATTCAACAATAGAGTGATCATTAACCTCTATCTTGTTCTTTGTCATTTTCTTTTTCCTATTTCAGTCAATGCATTCCTACTAAAATCTTCACAATACCAAGCATTTTATTTAATTTTTAAGATAACTTATTCTAAAGTTCATAGAACCAGATGTTTATTCTTAAATTGTATTCAACACTTGTTTGATGAAAATTATTCGAAAAGCAAGGAGAAAACAGTTGGGTGCTGCTGATATTTGAACTCATGATTTCCTGTCTACGAGACAGGCGCTTTAACCACTAAGCCACAGCACCAACGTTAATAGTAAGAAATGCATAAATAATATATTGTTGATGATGAAAATGTGTTTCCTGCTATAAATTCTTCTTTATATGTATTGTAATCTTAAACATGAAAAGATACTCAATCACTACGCAAGTATTAATATGTTTTAATAAACAGGTACTCTTATAAAACCCAATTTCATTTCTTGAATTCTTTACAATATTTTTTCATGAAGGTATTAATATTGCTCAAATCTAGGTAGAAATTTCATCTACGTCTTTCTTATAGATCTGTATTTTTTTCATTTTGCAATAACAGTATTCATTCTATAATCTTGAAAATACTTGGGTTTTTATAAGGTTTAAGATGATCTGTTCACAGTAAGATGAATCGGACTTTTATATTGTAATTGTATCGGAATAAGACCTAATGAAAATGATTTGTTATATAACAATGAGAAAAGCAAGGCGCTGCTGAGAGTTGAACTCAGGATCTCCTTTTTACTAAACAGGTGCTTTGACCAGCTAAGCCACAGCACCCACTTGATTCTAAAATTTGAAACACTTTTCTTTATGATGTTCAAGAGAATATTGCTTTTTCACTTTCATATTCTTTTCTAAGTTCACACACTTCTCTACTCAAACACTTAAGATGAATGACGACTCTTCACTTATTCAAAAACACCTCTCTAATTTGAAGTTTACCCTATTCATATCATTTTAAAATATACCTTGCTGAAGAATGGATTAGTTGAATTCAACAATAGAGTGATCATTTACCTCTATCTTTTTCTTTGTCATTTTCTTTTCCCTATTTCAGTCAATGCATTCCTACAAAAATCTTCACAATACCAAGCATTTTATTTAATTTTTAAGATAACTTATTCTAAAGTTCATAGAACCAGATGTTTATTCTTAAATTGTATTCAACACTTGTTTGCTGAAAATTATACGGAAAGCATGGAGAAAAAAGTTAGGTGTTGCTGAGTTTTGAACTCAGGATTTCTTGTTTACTAGACAGGCGCTTTAACCACTAAGCCACAGCACCAACGTTAATAGTAAGAAATGCATTAATAATTTATTGTTGATCATGAAAATGTGTTTCCTGCTATGAGTTCTTCTTTATATGTATTGTAATCTTAAACACGAAAAGATACTCAATCACTACGCAAGTATTAATATGTTTTAATAAACAGGTACTCTTATAAAACCCAATTTAATTTCTTGAATTCTTTACAATTTTGTTTCATGAAGGTATTAATATTGCTCAAATCTAGGTAGAAATTTCATCTACGTCTTTCTCATAGATATGTAGTTTTTTTCATTTTGCAATAACAGTATTCATTCTATAATCTTGCAAATACATGGGTTTTTATAAGGTTAAAGATGATCTTTTCAACAGTAAGATGAATCAGACTTTTATATTTTAATTGTATCGGAATAAGACCTAATGAAAATGATTTGTTATATAACAATGAGAAAAGCAAGGGACTGCTGAGAGTTGAACTCAGGATCTCTTGTTTACTAGACAGGCACTTTAATCAGCTAAGCCACAGCACCCACTTGATTCTTAAATTTGAAACACTTTTCTTTATGGTGTTCAAGAGAATATTGCTTTTTCACTTTCATATTCTTTTCTAAGTTCACACACTTCTCTACTCAAACACTCAAGATGAATGAAGACTCTTCACTTATTCAAAAACACCTCTCTCATTTGAAGTTTACCCTATTCATATCATTTTAAAATATACCTTGCTGAAGAATGGATTAGGTGAATTCAACAATAGAGTGATCATTCACCTCTATCTTGTTCTTTGTCATTTTCTTTTCCCTATTTCAATCAATTCATTCCTACAAAAATCTTCACAATACCAAGTATTTTATTTCATTTTTAAGATAACTTATTCTAAAGTTCATAGAACCAGACGTTTATTCTTAAATTGTATTCAACACTTGTTTAATGAAAATTATTCCGAAAGCATGGAGAAAACAGTTAGGTGCTGCTGACATTTAAACTTAGGATTTCCTATTTACAAGACAGGCGCTTTAACCACTAAGCCACAGCACCAACGTTAATAGTAAGAAATGCATAAATAATTTATTGTTGATGATGAAAATGTGTTTCCTGCTATAAATTCTTCTTTATATGTATTGTAATCTTAAACATGAAAAGATACTCAATCACTACGCAAGTATTAATATGTTTTAATAAACAGGTACTCTTATAAAACCCAATTTCATTTCTTGAATTCTTTACAATATTTTTTCATGAAGGTATTAATATTGCTCAAATCTAGGTAGAAATTTCATCTACGTCTTTCTTATAGATCTGTATTTTTTTCATTTTGCAATAACAGTATTCATTCTATAATCTTGAAAATACTTGGGTTTTTATAAGGTTTAAGATGATCTGTTCACAGTAAGATGAATCGGACTTTTATATTGTAATTGTATCGGAATAAGACCTAATGAAAATGATTTGTTATATAACAATGAGAAAAGCAAGGCGCTGCTGAGAGTTGAACTCAGGATCTCCTTTTTACTAAACAGGTGCTTTGACCAGCTAAGCCACAGCACCCACTTGATTCTAAAATTTGAAACACTTTTCTTTATGATGTTCAAGAGAATATTGCTTTTTCACTTTCATATTCTTTTCTAAGTTCACACACTTCTCTACTCAAACACTTAAGATGAATGACGACTCTTCACTTATTCAAAAACACCTCTCTAATTTGAAGTTTACCCTATTCATATCATTTTAAAATATACCTTGCTGAAGAATGGATTAGTTGAATTCAACAATAGAGTGATCATTTACCTCTATCTTTTTCTTTGTCATTTTCTTTTCCCTATTTCAGTCAATGCATTCCTACAAAAATCTTCACAATACCAAGCATTTTATTTAATTTTTAAGATAACTTATTCTAAAGTTCATAGAACCAGATGTTTATTCTTAAATTGTATTCAACACTTGTTTGCTGAAAATTATACGGAAAGCATGGAGAAAAAAGTTAGGTGTTGCTGAGTTTTGAACTCAGGATTTCTTGTTTACTAGACAGGTGCTTTAACCACTAAGCCACAGCACCAACGTTAATAGTAAGAAATGCATTAATAATTTATTGTTGATCATGAAAATGTGTTTCCTGCTATGAGTTCTTCTTTATATGTATTGTAATCTTAAACACGAAAAGATACTCAATCACTACGCAAGTATTAATATGTTTTAATAAACAGGTACTCTTATAAAACCCAATTTAATTTCTTGAATTCTTTACAATTTTGTTTCATGAAGGTATTAATATTGCTCAAATCTAGGTAGAAATTTCATCTACGTCTTTCTCATAGATATGTAGTTTTTTTCATTTTGCAATAACAGTATTCATTCTATAATCTTGCAAATACATGGGTTTTTATAAGGTTAAAGATGATCTTTTCAACAGTAAGATGAATCAGACTTTTATATTTTAATTGTATCGGAATAAGACCTAATGAAAATGATTTGTTATATAACAATGAGAAAAGCAAGGGACTGCTGAGAGTTGAACTCAGGATCTCTTGTTTACTAGACAGGCGCTTTAATCAGCTAAGCCACAGCACCCACTTGATTCTTAAGTTTGAAACACTTTTCTTTATGGTGTTCAAGAGAATATTGCTTTTTCACTTTCATATTCTTTTCTAAGTTCACACACTTCTCTACTCAAACACTCAAGATGAATGAAGACTCTTCACTTATTCAAAAACACCTCTCTAATTTGAAGTTTACCCTATTCATATCATTTTAAAATATACCTTGCTGAAGAATGGATTAGTTGAATTCAACAATAGAGTGATCATTCACCTCTATCTTGTTCTTTGTCATTTTATTTTCCCTATTTCAGTCAATGCATTCCTACAAAAATCTTCACAATACCAAGCATTTTATTACATTTTTAAGATAACTTATTCTAAAGTTCATAGAACCAGATATTTATTCTTAAATTGTATTCAACACTTGTTTGATGAAAATTATTCGGAAAGCATGGAGAAAACAGTTAGGTGATGCTGAGATTTGAACTCAGGATTTCCTGTTTACGAAACAGGCACTTTAACCAGTAAGCCACAGCACCAACGTTAAAAGTAAAAAATGCATAAATAATTTATTCTTGATGATGCAAATGTGTTTCCTGCTATAAATTCTTCTTTATATGTATTGTAATCTTAAACACGAAAAGATACTCAATCACTACGCAAGTATTAATATGTTTTAATAAACAGGTACTCTTATAAAACCCAATTTCATTTCTTGAATTCTTTACAATTTTTTTTCATGAAGGTATTAATATTGCTCAAATCTAGGTAGAAATTTCATCTACGTCTTTCTCATAGATATGTAGTTTTTTTATTTCGCAATAACAGTATTCATTCTATAATCTTGAAAATACTTGGGTTTTTATAAGGTTTAAGATGATCTTTTCAACAGTAATATGAATCAGACTTTTATAATTTAATTGTATCGGAATAAGACCTAATGAAAATGATTTGTTATATAACAATGAGAAAAGCAAGGCGCTGCTGAGAGTTGAACTCAGGATCTCCTGTTTACTAGACAGGCGCTTTAACCAGCTAAGCCACAGCACCCACTTGAGTCTTAATTTTGAAACAATTTTCTTTATGGTGTTCAAGAGAATATTGCTTTTTCACTTTCATATTCTTTTCTAAGTTCACAAACTTCTCTACTCAAACACTTAAGATGAATAAAGACTCTTCACTTATTCAAAAACACCTCTCTAATTTGAAGTTTACCCTATTCATATCATTTTAAAATATACCTTGCTGAAGAATGGATTAGTTGAATTCAACAATAGAGTGATCATTCACCTCTATCTTGTTCTTTGTCATTTTCTTTTCCCTATTTAAGTAAATGCATTCCTACAAAAATCTTCACAATACCAAGCATTTTATTTAATTTTTAAGATAACTTATACTAAAGTTCATAGAACCAGATGTTTATTCTTAAATTGTATTCAACACTTGTGTTATGAAAATTATTCGGAAAGCATGGAGAAAACTGTTAGGTGCTGCTGAGATTTGAACTCAGGATTTTCTGTTTACGAGACAGGCGCTTTAACCACTAAGCCACAGCACCAACGTTAATAGTAAGAAATGCATAAATAATTTATTGTTGATGATGGAAATGTGTTTCCTGCTATAAATTCTTCTTTATATGTATTGTAATCTTATACACGAAAAGATACTCAATCACTACGCAAGTATTAATATGTTTTAATAAACAGGTACTCTTATAAAACCCAATTTCATTTCTTGAATTCTTTAAAATAAAATCATGAAGGTATTAATATTGCTCAAATCTATGTAGAAATTTCATCTACGTCTTTCTCATAGACATGTATTTTTTTCATTTTGCAATAACAGTATTCATTCTATAATCTTGAAAATACTTGGGTTTTTATAAGGTTTAAGATGATCTGTTCAACAGTAAGATGAATCAGACTTTTATATTTTAATTGTATCGGAATAAGAGCTAATGAAAATTATTTGTTATATAACAATGAGAAAAGCAAGGCGCTGCTGAGATTTGAACTCAGGATCTCCTTTTTACTAAACAGGTGCTTTAACCAGCTAAGCCACAGCACCCACTTGAGTCTTTATTTTGAAACACTTTTCTTTATGGTGTTCAAGAGAATATTGCTTTTTCACTTTCATATTCTTTTCTAAGTTCACACACTTCTCTACTCAAACACTTAAGATGAATGAAGACTCTTCACTTATTCAAAAACACCTCTCTAATTTGAAGTTTACCCTATTCATATCATTTTAAAATATACCTTGCTGAAGAATGGATTAGTTGAATTCAACAATAGAGTGATCATTCACCTCTATCTTGTTCTTTTTCATTTTCTTTTCCCTATTTCAGTCAATGCATTCCTACAAAAATCTTCACAATACCAAGCATTTTATTTAATTTTTAAGATAACTTATTCTAAAGTTTATAGAACCAGATGTTTATTCTTAAATTGTATTCAACACTTGGTTGATGAAAATTATTCGGAAAGCAAGGAGAAAACAGTTGGGTGATGCTGATATTTGAACTCATGATTTCCTGTTTACGAGACAGGTGCTTTAACCACTAAGCCACAGCACCAACGTTAATAGTAAAAAATGCATAAATAATTCATTGTTGATGATGAAAATGTGTTTTCTGCTATAAATTCTTCTTTATATGTATTGTAATCTTAAACACGAAAAGATACTCAATCACTACGCAAGGATTAATATGTTTTAATAAACAGCTACTCTTATAAAACCCAATTTCATTTCTTGAATTCTTTACAATTTTTTTTCATGAAGGTATCAATATTGCTCAAATGTAGGTAGAAATTTCATCAACGTCTTTCTCATAGATATGTAGTTTTTTTCATTTTGCAATAACAGTATTCATTCTATAATCTTGAAAATACTTGGGTTTTTATAAAGTTTAAGATGATCTTTTCAACAGTAAGATGAATCAGACTTTTATATTTTAATTGTATCGGAATAAAACCTAATGAAAATGATTTGTTATATAACAATGAGAAAAGCAAGGCGCTGCTGAGAGTTGAACTCAGGATCTCCTGTTTACTAGACAGGCGCATTAACCAGCTAAGCCACAGCACCCACTTGAGTCTTAATTTTGAAACAATTTTCTTTATGGTGTTCAAGAGAATATTGCTTTTTCACTTTCATATTCTTTTCTAAGTTCACACACTTCTCTACTCAAACACTTAAGATGAATGAAGACTCTTCACTTATTCAAAAACACCTCTCTAATTTGAAGTTTACCCTATTCATATCATTTTAAAATATACCTTGCTGAAGAATGGATTAGTTGAATTCAACAATAGAGTGATCATTCACCTCTATCTTGTTGTTTGTCATTTAATTTTCCTTATTTCAGTCAATGCATTCCTACAAAAATCTTCACAATACCAAGCATTTTATTACATTTTTTAAATAACTTATTCTAAAGTTCATAGAACCAGATATTTATTCTTAAATTGTATTCAACACTTGTTTGATGAAAATTATTCGGAAAGCATGGAGAAAACAGTTAGGTGCTGCTGAGATTTGAACTCAGGATTTGCTGTTTACGAAACAGGCACTTTAACCACTAAGCCACAGCACCAACGTTAAAAGTAAAAAATGCATAAATAATTTATTCTTGATGATGCAAATGTGTTTCCTGCTATAAATTCTTCTTTATATGTATTGTAATCTTAAACACGAAAAGATACTCAATCACTACGCAAGTATTAATATGTTCTAATAAACAGGTACTCTTATAAAACCCAATTTCATTTCTTGAATTCTTTACAATTTTTTTTCATGAAGGTATTAATATTGCTCAAATCTAGGTAGAAATTTCATCTACGTCTTTCTCATAGATATGTAGTTTTTTTATTTTGCAATAACAGTATTCATTCTATAATCTTGAAAATACTTGGGTTTTTATAAGGTTTAAGATGATCTTTTCAACAGTAAGATGAATCAGACTTTTATATTTTAATTGTATCGGAATAAGACCTAATGAAAATGATTTGTTATATAACAATGAGAAAAGCAAGGCGCTGCTGAGAGTTGAACTCAGGATCTCCTGTTTACTAGACAGGCGCTTTAACCAGCTAAGCCAGAGCACCCACTTGATTCTTAGTTTTGAAACACTTTTCTTTATGGTGTTCAAGAGAATATTGCTTTTTCACTTTCATATTCTTTTCTAAGTTCACACACTTCCCTACTCAAACACTTAAGATGAATAAAGACTCTTCACTTATTCAAAAACACCTCTCTAATTTGAAGTTTACCCTATTCATATCATTTTAAAATATACCTTGCTGACGAATGGAGTATTTGAATTCAACAATAGAGTGATCATTCACCTCTATCTTGTTCTTTGTCATTTTCTTTTCCCTATTTCAGTCAATGCATTCCTACACAAATCTTCACAATACCAAGCATTTTATTTAATTTTTAAGATAACTTATTCTAAAGTTCATAGAACCAGATGTTTATTCTTAAATTGTATTCAACATTTGTTTGATGAAAATTATTCGGAAAGCATGGAGAAAACAGTTAGGTGCTGCTGAGATTTGAACTCAGGATTTCCTGTTTACGAGACAGGCGCTTTAACCACAAAGCCACTGCACCAACAGTAGTAGTAAAAAATGCATAAATAATTTATTGTTGATGATGAAAATGTGTTTTCTGCTATAAATTCTTCTTCATATGTATTGTAATCTTAAACACGAAAAGATACTCAATCACTACGCAAGTATTAATATGTTCTAATAAACAGGTACTCTTATAAAACCCAATTTCATTTCTTGAATTCTTTACAATTTTTTTTCATGAAGGTATTAATATTGCTCAAATCTAGGTAGAAATGTCATCTACGTCTTTCTCATAGATATGTATTTTTTTCATTTTGCAATAACAGTATTCATTCTATAATCTTGAAAATACTTGTGTTTTATAAGGTTTAAGATGATCTGTTCAACAGTAAGATGAATCAGACTTTTATATTTTAATTGTATCGGAATAAGACCTAATGAAAATTATTTGTTATATAACAATGAGAAAAGCAAGGCGCAGCTGAGATTTGAACTCAGGATCTCCTTTTTACTAAACAGGTGCTATAACCAGCTAAGCCATAGCACCCACTTGATTCTTTATTTTGAAACGCTTTTCTTTATGGTGTTCGAGAGAATATTGCTTTTTCACTTTCATATTCTTTTCTAAGTTCATAAACTTCTCTACTCAAACACTTAAAATGAATGAAGACTCTTCACTTATTCAAAAACACCTCTCTAATTTGAAGTTTACCCTATTCATATCATTTTAAAATATACCTTGCTGAAGAATGGATTAGTTGAATTCAACAATACAGTGATCATTCACCTCTATCTTGTTCTTTGTCATTTTCTTTTCCCTATTTCAATCAATGCATGCCTACAAAAATCTTCACAATACCAAGTATTTTATTTCATTTTTAAGATAACTTATTCTAAAGTTCATAGAACCAGACGTTTATTCTTAAATTGTATTCAACACTTGTTTAATGAAAATTATTCCGAAAGCATGGAGAAAACAGTTAGGTGCTGCTGACATTTAAACTTAGGATTTCCTATTTACAAGACAGGCGCTTTAACCACTAAGCCACAGCACCAACGTTAATAGTAAAAAATGCATAAATAATTTATTGTTGATGATGAAAATGTGTTTCCTGCTATAATTTCTTCTTTATATGTATTGTAATCTTAAACACAAGAAGATACTCAATCACTACGCAAGTATTAATATGTTTTAATAAACAGGTACTCTTATAAAACCCAATTTCATTTCTTGAATTCTTTACAATTTTTTTTCATGAAGGTATTAATATTGCTCAAATCAAGGTAGAAATTTCATCTACGTCTTTCTCATAGATATGCATTTTTTTAATTTTGCAATAACAGTATTCATTCTATAATCTTGAAAATACTTGTGTTTTTATAAGGTTTAAGAAAATCTGTTCAACAGTAATATGAATCAGACTTTTATAATTTAATTGTATCGGAATAAGACCTAATGAAAATGATTTGTTATATAACAATGAGAAAAGCAAGGCGCTGCTGAGAGTTGAACTCAGGACCTCTTTTTTACTAAACAGGCGCTTTAACCGGCTAAGCCACAGCAACCACTTGATTCTTAATTTTGAAACACTTTTCTTTATGGTGTTCAAGAGAATATTGCTTTTCCACGTTCATATTCTTTTCTAAGTTCACACACTTCTCTACTCAAACACATTAGATGAATGAAGACTCTTCACTTATTCAAAAATACTTCTCTAATTTGAAGTTTACCCTATTCATATCATTTTAAAATATACCTTGCTGACGAATGGATTATTTGAATTCAACAATAGAGTGATCATTCACCTCTATCTTGTTCTTTGTCATTTTCTTTTCCCTATTTCAGTCAATGCATTCCTTCACAAATCTTCACAATACCAAGCATTTTATTTAATTTTTAAGATAACTTATTCTAAAGTTCATAGAACCAGATGTTTATTCTTAAATTGTATTCAACATTTGTTTGATGAAAATTATTCGGAAAGCATGGAGAAAACAGTTAGGTGCTGCTGAGATTTGAACTCAGGATTTCCTGTTTATGAGACAGGCGCTTTAACCACAAAGCCACAGCACCAACTGTAGTAGTAAAAAATGCATAAATAATTTATTGTTGATGATGAAAATGTGTTTTCTGCTATAAATTCTTCTTTATATGTATTGTAATCTTAAACACGAAAAGATACTCAATCACTACGCAAGTATTAATATGTTTTAATAAACAGGTACTCTTATAAAACCCAATTTCATTTCTTGAATTCTTTACAATTTTTTTTTCATGAAGATATTAATATTGCTCAAATCAAGGTAGAAATTTCATCTACGTCTTTCTCATAGATATGTATTTTTTTCATTTTGCAATAACAGTATTCATTCTATAATCTTGAAAATACTTGTGTTTTATAAGGTTTAAGATGATCTGTTCAACAGTAAGATGAATCAGACTTTTATATTTTAATTGTATCGGAATAAGACCTAATGAAAATGATTTGTTATATAACAATGAGAAAAGCAAGGCGCAGCTGAGATTTGAACTCAGGATCTCCTTTTTACTAAACAGGTGCTATAACCAGCTAAGCCATAGCTCCCACTTGATTCTTTATTTTGAAACGCTTTTCTTTATTGTTTTCGAGAGAATATTGCTTTTTCACTTTCATATTCTTTTCTAAGTTCACAAACTTCTCTACTCAAACACTTAAGATGAATGAAGACTCTTCACTTATTCAAAAACACCTCTCTAATTTGAAGTTTACCCTATTCATATCATTTTAAAATATACCTTGCTGAAGAATGGATTAGTTGAATTCAACAATAGAGTGATCATTCACCTCTATCTTGTTCTTTGTCATTTTCTTTTCACTATTTCAGTCAATGCATTCCTACAAAAATCTTCACAATACCAAGCATTTTATTTAATTTTTAAGATAACTTATTCTAAAGTTCATAGAACCAGATGTTTGTTCTTAAATTGTATTCAACACTTGTTTGATGAAAATTATTCGGAAAGCAAGGACAAAACAGTTGGGTGCTGCTGATATTTGAACTCATGATTTCCTGTTTACGAGACAGGCGCTTTAACCACTAAGCCACAGCACCAACATTAATAGTAAAAAATGCATAAATAAATTATTGTTGATGATGGAAATGTGTTTCCTGTTAGAAATTCTTCTTTATATGTATTGTTATCTTAAACACGAAAAGATACTCAATCACTACGCAAGTATTAATATGTTTTAATAAACAGGTACTCTTATAAAACCCAATTTCATTTCTTGAATTCTTTA
The DNA here is from genome assembly GCF_964263255.1 of Lissotriton vulgaris. Lineage (NCBI taxonomy): Eukaryota > Metazoa > Chordata > Amphibia > Caudata > Salamandridae > Lissotriton > Lissotriton vulgaris. The sequence goes on from NC_141700.1 coordinate 444,884,158, forward strand.
AAATAAAATCATGAAGGTATTAATATTGCTCAAATCTAGGTAGAAATTTCATCTACGTCTTTCTCATAGACATGTATTTTTTTCATTTTGCAATAACAGTATTCATTCTATAATCTTGAAACTACTTCTGTTTTTATAAGGTTTAAGATGATCTGTTCAACAGTAGGATGAATCAGACTTTTATATTTTAATTGTATTGGAATAAGACCTAATGAAAATGATTTGTTATATAACAATGAGAAAAGCAAGGCGCTACTGAGAGTTGAACTCAGGATCTCCTGTTTACTAGACAGGCGCTTTAACCAGCTAAGCCACAGCACCAACTTGTTACTTAATTTTGAAACACTTTTCTTTATGGTGTTCAAGAGATAATTGCTTTTTCACTTTCATATTCTTTTCTAAGTTCACACAATTCTCTACTCATAAACCTAAGATGAATGAAGACTCTTCACTTATTCAAAAACACCTCTCTAATTTGAAGTTTACCCTATTCATATCATTTTAAAATATACCTTGCTGAAGAATGGATTAGTTGAATTCAACAATAGAGTGATCATTCACCTCTATCTTGTTCTTTGTCATTTTCTTTTCCCTATTTCAGTCAATGCATTCCTACAAAAATCTTCACAATACCAATCATTTTATTTAATTTTTAAGATAACTTTTTCTAAAGTTCATAGAACCAGATGTTTATTCTTAAATTGTATTCAACACTTGTTTGATGAAAATTATTCAGAAAGCATGGAGAAAACAGTTAGGTGCTGCTGAGATTTGAATACAGGACTTCCTGTTTACGAGACAGGCGCTTTAACCACTAAGCCACAGCACCAACGTTAATAGTAAAAAATGCATAAATAATTAATTGTTGATGATGAAAATGTGTTTTCTGCTATAAATTCTTCTTTATATGTATTGTAATCTTAAACATGAAAAGATACTCAATCACTGAGCAATTAATAATATGTTTTAATAAACAGGTACTCTTATAAAACCCAATTTCATTTCTTGAATTCTTTACAATTTTTTTCATGAAGGTATTAATATTGCTCAAATCTAGGTAGAAATTTCATCTACTTCTTTCTCATAGATATGTATTTTTTTCATTTTGCAATAACAGTATTCATTCTATAATCTTGAAAATACTTGGGTTTTTATAAGGTTAAAGATGATCTGTTCAACAGTAAGATGAATCAGACTTTTATATTTTAATTGTATCGGAATAACACCTAATGAAAATGATTTGTTATATAACAATGAGAAAAGCAAGGCACTGCTGAGAGTTGAACTCAGGATCTCTTGTTTACTAGACAGGCGCTTTAACCAGTTAAGCCACAGCACCCACTTGATTCTTAAATTTGAAACACTTTTCTTTATGGTGTTCAAGAGAATATTGCTTTTTCACTTTCATATTCTTTTCTAAGTTCACACACTTCTCTACTCAAACACTTAAGATGAATGAAGACTCTTCACTTATTCAAAAACACCTCTCTAATTTGAAGTTTACCCTATTCATATCATTTTAAAATATACCTTGCTGAAGAATGGATTAGTTGAATTCAACAATAGAGTGATCATTCACCTCAATCTTGTTCTTTGTTATTTTCTTTTCCCTATTTCAGTCAATGCATTCCTACAAAAATCTTCACAATACCAAGCATTTTATTTAATTTTTAAGATAACTTATTCTAAAGTTCATAGAACCAGATGTTTATTCTTAAATTGTATTCAACATTTGTTTGATGAAAATTATTCGGAAAGCATGGAGAAAACAGTTAGGTGCTGCTGAGATTTGAACTCAGGATTTTCTGTTTATGAGACAGGCGCTTTAACCACTAAGCCACAGCACCAACTTTAATAGTAAGAAATGCATAAATAATTTATTGTTGATGATGAAAATGTGTTTTCTGCTATAAATTCTTCTTTATATGTATTGTAATCTTAAACACGAGAAGATACTCAATCACTACGCAAGTATTAATATGTTTTAATAAACAGGTACTCTTATAAAACCCAATTTCATTTCTTGAATTCTTTACAATTTTTTTTCATGAAGGTATTAATATTGCTCAAATCAAGGTAGAAATTTCATCTACGTCTTTCTCATAGATATGTATTTTTTTAATTTTGCAATAACGGTATTCATTCTATAATCTTGAAAATACTTGTGTTTTTATAAGGTTTAAGAAAATCTGTTCAACAGTAATATGAATCAGACTTTTATAATTTAATTGTATCGGAATAAGACCTAATGAAAATGATTTGTTATATAACAATGAGAAAAACGAGGCACTGCTGAGAGTTGAACTCAGGACCTCCTTTTTACTAAACAGGCGCTTTAACCGGTTAAGCCACAGCAACCACTTGATTCTTAATTTTGAAGCACTTTTCTTTATGGTGTTCAAGAGAATATTGCTTTTCCACGTTCATATTCTTTTCTAAGTTCACACACTTCTCTACTCAAACACATTAGATGAATGAAGACTCTTCACTTATTCAAAAATACTTCTCTAATTTGAAGTTTACCCTATTCATATCATTTTAAAATATACCTTGCTGACGAATGGATTATTTGAATTCAACAATAGAGTGATCATTCACATCTATCTTGTTCTTTGTCATTTTCTTTTCCCTATTTCAGTCAATGCATTCCTACAAAAATCTTCACAATACCAAGCATTTTATTTAATTTTTAAGTTAGCTTATTCTAAAGTTCATAGAACCAGATGTTTATTCTTAAATTGTATTCAACATTTGTTTGATGAAAATTATTCGGAAAGCATGGAGAAAACAGTTAGGTGCTGCTGAGATTTGAACTCAGGATTTCCTGTTTACGAGACAGGTGCTTTAACCACAAAGCCACAGCACCAACGGTAGTAGTAAAAAATGCATAAATAATTTAATGTTGATGATGAAAATGTGTTTTCTGCTATAAATTCTTCTTTATATGTATTGTAATCTTAAACACGAAAAGATACTCAATCACTACGCAAGGATTAATATGTTTTAATAAACAGGTCCTCTTATAAAACCCAATTTCATTTCTTGAATTCTTTAAAAAAAAATCATGAAGGTATTAATATTGCTCAAATCTAGGTAGAAATTTCATCTACGTCTTTCTCATAGATATGTATTTTTTTCATTTTGCAATAACAGTATTCATTCTATAATCTTGAAAATACTTGTGTTTTATAAGGTTTAAGATGATCTGTTCAACAGTAAGATGAATCAGACTTTTATATTTTAATTGTATCGGAATAAGACCTAATGAAAATGATTTGTTATATAACAATGAGAAAAGCAAGGCGCAGCTGAGATTTGAACTCAGGATCTCCTTTTTACTAAACAGGTGCTATAACCAGCTAAGCCATAGCACCCACTTGATTCTTTATTTTGAAACGCTTTTCTTTATGGTGTTCGAGAGAATATTGCTTTTTCACTTTCATATTCTTTTCTAAGTTCACAAACTTCTCTACTCAAATACTTAAGATGAATGAAGACTCTTCACTTATTCAAAAACACCTCTCTAATTTGAAGTTTACCCTATTCATATCATTTTAAAATATACCTTGCTGAAGAATGGATTAGTTGAATTCAACAATAGAGTGATCATTCACCTCTATCTTGTTCTTTGTCATTTTCTTTTCCCTATTTCAGTCAATGCATTCCTACAAAAATCTTCACAATACCAAGCATTTTATTTAATTTTTAAGATAACTTATTCTAAAGTTCATAGAACCAGATGTTTATTCTTAAATTGTATTCAACACTTGATTGATGAAAATTATTCGGAAAGCATGGAGTAAACAGTTAGGTGCTGCTGAGAATTGAACTCATGATTTCCTGTTTAAGAGACAGGCGCTTTAACCGCTAAGCAACAGCACCAACTTTAAAAGTAAAAAATGCATAAATAATTCATTGTTGATGATGAAAATGTATTTTCTGCTATAAATTCTTCTTTATTTGTATTGTAATCTTAAACACGAAAAGATACTCAATCACTACACAAGGATTAATATGTTTTAATAAACAGGTACTCTTATAAAACCCAATTTCATTTCTTGAATTCTTTACAATTTTTTTTTCATGAAGGTATTAATATCATTCAAATCTACGTAGAAATTTCATCAACGTCTTTCTCATAGATATGTAGTTTTTTTTATTTTGCAATAGCAGTATTCATTCTATAATCTTGAAAATACTTGGGTTTTTATAAATTTTAAGATGATCTTTTCAACAGTAAGATGAATCAGACTTTTATATTTTAATTGTATCGGAATAAGACCTAATGAAAATGATTTTTTATATAACAATGAGAAAAGCAAGGTGCTGCTGAGAGTTGAACTCAGGATCTGCTTTTTACTAAACAGGGGCTTTAACCAGCTAAGCCACAGCACCAACTTGATTCTTAATTTTGAAACACTTTTCTTTATGGTGTTCAAGAGATAACTGCTTTTTCACTTTCATATTCTTTTCTAAGTTCACACAATTCTCTACTCATAAACCTAAGATGAATGAAGACTCTTCACTTATTCAAAAACACCTCTCTAATTTGAAGTTTACCCTATTCATATCATTTTAAAATATACCTTGCTGAAGAATGGATTAGTTGAATTCAACAATAGAGTGATCATTCACCTCTATCTTGTTCTTTGTCATTTTCTTTTCCCTATTTAAGTAAATGCATTCCTACAAAAATATTCACAATACCAAGCATTTTATTTAATTTTTAAGATAACTTATTCTAAAGTTCATAGAACCAGATGTTTATTCTTAAATTGTATTCAACACTTGTTTTATGAAAATTATTCGGAAAGCATGGAGAAAACTGTTAGGTGCTGCTGAGATTTGAACTCAGGATTTTCTGTTTACGAGACAGGCGCTTTAACCACTAAGCAACAGCACCAACGTTAATAGTAAGAAATGCATAAATAATTTATTGTTGATGATGGAAATGTGTTTACTGCTATAAATTCTTCTTTATATGTATTGTAATCTTATACACGAAAAGATACTCAATCACTACGCAAGTATTAATATGTTTTAATAAACAGGTACTCTTATAAAACCCAATTTCATTTCTTGAATTCTTTAAAATAAAATCATGAAGGTATTAATATTGCTCAAATCTATGTAGAAATTTCATCTACGTCTTTCTCATAGACATGTATTTTTTTCATTTTGCAATAACAGTATTCATTCTATAATCTTGAAAATACTTCTGTTTTTATAAGGTTTAAGATGATCTGTTCAACAGTAGGATGAATCAGACTTTTATATTTTAATTGTATCGGAATAAGAGCTAATGAAAATTATTTGTTATATAACAATAAGAAAAGCAAGGCGCTGCTGAGATTTGAACTCAGGATCTATTTTTTACTAAACAGTTGCTTTAACCAGCTAAGCCACAGCACCCACTTGATTCTCTATTTTGAAACACTTTTCTTTATGGTGTTCAAGAGAATATTGCTTTTTCACTTTCATATTCTTTTCTAAGTTCACACACTTCTCTACTCAAACACTTAAGATGAATGAAGACTCTTCACTTATTCAAAAACACCTCTCTAATTTGAAGTTTACCCTATTCATATCATATTAAAATATACCTTGCTGAAGAATGGATTAGTTGAATTCAACAATAGAGTGATCATTCACCTCTATCTTTTTCTTTTTCATTTTCTTTTCCCTATTTCAGTCAATGCATTCCTACAAAAATCTTCACAATACCAAGCATTTTATTACATTTTTAAGATAACTTATTCTAAAGTTCATAGAACCAGATATTTATTCTTAAATTGTATTCAACACTTGTTCGATGAAAATTATTCGGAAAGCATGGAGAAAACAGTTAGGTGCTGCTGAGATTTGAACTCAGGATTTCCTGTTTACGAAACAGGCACTTTAACCACTAAGCCACAGCACCAACGTTAAAAGTAAAAGAATGCATAAATAATTTATTCTTGATGATGCAAATGTGTTTCCTGCTATAAATTCTTCTTTATATGTATTGTAATCTTAAACACGAAAAGATACTCAATCACTAAGCAAGTATTAATATGTTCTAATAAACAGGTACTCTTATAAAACCCAATTTCATTTCTTGAATTCTTTACAATTTTTTTTCATGAAGGTATTAATATTGCTCAAATCTAGGTAGAAATTTCATCTACGTCTTTCTCATAGATATGTAGTTTTTTTATTTTGCAATAACAGTATTCATTCTATAATCTTGAAAATACTTGGGTTTTTATAAGGTTTAAGATGATCTTTTCAACAGTAAGATGAATCAGACTTTTATATTTTAATTGTATCGGAATAAGACCTAATGAAAATGATTTGTTATATAACAATGAGAAAAGCAAGGCGCTGCTGAGAGTTGAACTCAGGATCTCCTGTTTACTAGACAGGCGCTTTAACCAGCTAAGCCAGAGCACCCACTTGATTCTTAGTTTTGAAACACTTTTCTTTATGGTGTTCAAGAGAATATTCCTTTTTCACTTTCATATTCTTTTCTAAGTTCACACACTTCCCTACTCAAACACTTAAGATGAATAAAGACTCTTCACTTATTCAAAAACACCTCTCTAATTTGAAGTTTACCCTATTCATATCATTTTAAAATATACCTTGCTGACGAATTGATTATTTGAATTCAACAATAGAGTGATCATTCACCTCTATCTTGTTCTTTGTCATTTTCTTTTCCCTATTTCAGTCAATGCATTCCTACACAAATCTTCACAATACCAAGCATTTTATTTAATTTTTAAGATAACTTATTCTAAAGTTCATAGAACCAGATGTTTATTCTTAAATTGTATTCAACATTTGTTTGATGAAAATTATTCGGAAAGCATGGAGAAAACAGTTAGGTGCTGCTGAGATTTGAACTCAGTATTTCCTGTTTACGAGACAGGCGCTTTAACCACAAAGCCACAGCACCAACAGTAGTAGTAAAAAATGCATAAATAATGTATTGTTGATGATGAAAATGTGTTTTCTGCTATAAATTCTTCTTTATATGTATTGTAATCTTAAACACGAAAAGATACTCAATCACTACGCAAGGATTAATATGTTTTAATGAACAGGTACTCTTATAAAACCCAATTTCATTTCTTGAATTCTTTAAAAAAAAATCATGAAGGTATTAATATTGCTCAAATCTAGGTAGAAATTTCATCTACGTCTTTCTCATAGATATGTATTTTTTTCATTTTGCAATAACAGTATTCATTCTATAATCTTGAAAATACTTGTGTTTTATAAGGTTTAAGATGATCTGTTCAACAGTAAGATGAATCAGACTTTTATATTTTAATTGTATCGGAATAAGACCTAATGAAAATGATTTGTTATATAACAATGAGAAAAGCAAGGCGCAGCTGAGATTTGAACTCAGGATCTCCTTTTTACTAAACAGGTGCTATAACCAGCTAAGCCATAGCACCCACTTGATTCTTTATTTTGAAACGCTTTTCTTTATGGTGTTCGAGAGAATATTGCTTTTTCACTTTCATATTCTTTTCTAAGTTCACAAACTTCTCTACTCAAACACTTAAAATGAATGAAGACTCTTCACTTATTCAAAAACACCTCTCTAATTTGAAGTTTACCCTATTCATATCATTTTAAAATATACCTTGCTGAAGAATGGATTAGTTGAATTCAACAATACAGTGATCATTCACCTCTATCTTGTTCTTTGTCATTTTCTTTTCCCTATTTCAGTCAATGCATTCCTACAAAAATCTTCACAATACCAAGCATTTTATTTAATTTTTAAGATAACTTATTCTAAAGTTCATAGAACCAGATGTTTATTCTTAAATTGTATTCAACACTTGTTTGATGAAAATTATTCGGAAAGCATGGAGAAAACAGTTAGGTGCTGCTGAGAATTGAACTCATGATTTCCTGTTTACGAGACAGGTGCTTTAACCACTAAGCCACAGCACCAACTTTAATAGTAAAAAATGCATAAATAATTCATTGTTGATGATGAAAATGTATTTTCTGCTATAAATTCTTCTTTATATGTATTGTAATCTTAAACACGAAAAGATACTCAATCACTACGCAAGGATTAATATGTTTTAATAAACAGGTACTCTTATAAAACCCAATTTCATTTCTTGAATTCTTTACAATTTTTTTTCATGAAGCTATTAATATTATTCAAATCTACGTAGAAATTTCATCAACGTCTTTCTCATGGATATGTAGTTTTTTTTATTTTGCAATAACAGTATTCATTCTATAATCTTGAAAATACTTGGGTTTTTATAAAGTTTAAGATGATCTTTTCAACAGTAAGATGAATCAGACTTTTATATTTTAATGGTATCGGAATAAGACCTAATGAAAATGATTTTTTTATATAACAATGAGAAAAGCAAGGCGCTGCTGAGAGTTGAACTCAGGATCTGCTTTTTACTTAACAGGCGCTTTAACCAGCTAAGCCACAGCACCAACTTGATTCTTAATATTGAAACACTTTTCTTTATGGTGTTCAAGAGATAATTGCTTTTTCACTTTCATATTCTTTTCTAAGTTCACACAATTCTCTACTCATAAACCTAAGATGAATGAAGACTCTTCACTTATTCAAAAACACCTCTCTAATTTGAAGTTTACCCTATTCATATCATTTTAAAATATACCTTGCTGAAGAATGGATTAGTTGAATTCAACAATAGAGTGATCATTCACCTCTATCTTGTTCTTTGTCATTTTCTTTTCCCTATTTAAGTAAATGCATTCCTACAAAAATCTTCACAATACCAAGCATTTTATTTAATTTTTAAGATAACTTATACTAAAGTTCATAGAACCAGATGTTTATTCTTAAATTGTATTCAACACTTGTGTTATGAAAATTATTCGGAAAGCATGGAGAAAGCTGTTAGGTGCTGCTGAGATTTGAACTCAGGATTTTCTGTTTACGAGACAGGCGCTTTAACCACTAAGCCACAGCACCAACGTTAATAGTAAGAAATGCATAAATAATTTATTGTTGATGATGGAAATGTGTTTCCTGCTATAAATTCTTCTTTATATGTATTGTAATCTTATACACGAAAAGATACTCAATCACTACGCAAGTATTAATATGTTTTAATAAACAGGTACTCTTATAAAACCCAATTTCATTTCTTGCATTCTTTAAAATAAAATCATGAAGGTATTAATATTGCTCAAATCTATGTAGAAATTTCATCTACGTCTTTCTCATAGACATGTATTTTTTTCATTTTGCAATAACAGTATTCATTCTATAATCTTGAAAATACTTGGGTTTTTATAAGGTTTAATATGATCTGTTCAACAGTAAGATGAATCAGACTTTTATATTTTAATTGTATCGGAATAAGAGCTAATGAAAATTATTTGTTATATAACAATGAGAAAAGCAAGGCGCTGCTGAGATTTGAACTCAGGATCTCCTTTTTACTAAACAGGTGCTTTAACCAGCTAAGCCACAGCACCCACTTGATTCTTTATTTTGAAACACTTTTCTTTATGGTGTTCAAGAGAATATTGCTTTTTCACTTTCATATTCTTTTCTAAGTTCACACACTTCTCTACTCAAACACTTAAGATGAATGAAGACTCTTCACTTATTCAAAAACACCTCTCTAATTTGAAGTTTACCCTATTCATATCATTTTAAAATATACCTTGCTGAAGAATGGATTAGTTGAATTCAACAATAGAGTGATCATTCACCTCTATCTTGTTCTTTTTCATTTTCTTTTCCCTATTTCAGTCAATGCATTCCTACAAAAATCTTCACAATACCAAGCATTTTATTTAATTTTTAAGATAACTTATTCTAAAGTTTATAGAACCAGATGTTTATTCTTAAATTGTATTCAACACTTGGTTGATGAAAATTATTCGGAAAGCAAGGAGAAAACAGTTGGGTGATGCTGATATTTGAACTCATGATTTCCTGTTTACGAGACAGGCGCTTTAACCACTAAGCCACAGCACCAACGTTAATAGTAAAAAATGCATAAATAATTCATTGTTGATGATGAAAATGTGTTTTCTGCTATAAATTCTTCTTTATATGTATTGTAATCTTAAACACGAAAAGATACTCAATCACTACGCAAGGATTAATATGTTTTAATAAACAGGTACTCTTATAAAACCCAATTTCATTTCTTGAATTCTTTACAATTTTTTTTCATGAAGGTATCAATATTGCTCAAATCTAGGTAGAAATTTCATCAACGTCTTTCTCATAGATATGTAGTTTTTTTCATTTTGCAATAACAGTATTCATTCTATAATCTTGAAACTATTTCTGTTTTTATAAGGTTTAAGATGATCTTTTCAACATTAAGATTATTCAGACTTTTATATTTTAATTGTATCGGAATAAAACCTAATGAAAATGATTTGTTATATAACAATGAGAAAAGCAAGGCGCTGCTGAGAGTTGAACTCAGGATCTCCTGTTTACTAGACAGGCGCTTTAACCAGCTAAGCCACAGCACCCACTTGAGTCTTAATTTTGAAACAATTTTCTTTATGGTGTTCAAGAGAATATTGCTTTTTCACTTTCATATTCTTTTCTAAGTTCACACACTTCTCTACTCAAACACTTAAGATGAATGAAGACTCTTCACTTATTCAAAAACACCTCTCTAATTTGAAGTTCACCCTATTCATATCATTTTAAAATATACCTTGCTGAAGAATGGATTAGTTGAATTCAACAATAGAGTGATCATTCACCTCTATCTTGTTCTTTGTCATTTTATTTTCCCTATTTCAGTCAATGCATTCCTACAAAAATATTCACAATACCAAGCATTTTATTACATTTTTAAGATAACTTATTCTAAAGTTCATAGAACCAGATATTTATTCTTAAATTGTATTTAACACTTGTTTGATGAAAATTATTTGGAAAGCATGGAGAAAACAGTTAGGTGCTGCTGAGATTTGAACTCAGGATTTCCTGTTTACGAAACATGCACTTTAACCACTAAGCCACAGCACCAACGTTAAAAGTAAAAAATGCATAAATAATGTATTCTTGATGATGCAAATGTGTTTCCTGCTATAAATTCTTCTTTATATGTATTGTAATCTTAAACACGAAAAGATACTCAATCACTATGCAAGTATTAATATGTTTTAATAAACAGGTACTCTTATAAAACCCAATTTCATTTCTTGAATTCTTTACAATTTTTTTTCATGAAGGTATTAATATTGCTCAAATCTAGGTAGAAATTTCATCTACGTCTTTCTCATAGATATGTCGTTTTTTTATTTTGCAATAACAGCATTCATTCTATAATCTTGAAAATACTTGGGTTTTTATAAGGTTTAAGATGATCTTTTCAACAGTAAGATGAATCAGACTTTTATATTTTAATTGTATCGGAATAAGACCTAATGAAAATGATTTGTTATATAACAATGAGAAAAGCAAGGCGCTGCTGAGAGTTGAACTCAGGATCTCCTGTTTACTAGACAGGCGCTTTAACCAGCTAAGCCAGAGCACCCACTTGATTCTTAGTTTTGAAACACTTTTCTTTATGGTGTTCAAGAGAATATTGCTTTTTCACTTTCATATTCTTTTCTAAGTTCACACACTTCTCTACTCAAACACTTAAGATGAATGAAGACTCTTCACTTATTCAAAAACACCTCTCTAATTTGAAGTTTACCCTATTCATATCATTTTAAAATATACATTGCTGAAGAATGGATTAGTTGAATTCAACAATAGAGTGATCATTCACCTCTATCTTGTTCTTTTTCATTTTATTTTCCCTATTTCAGTCAATGCATTCCTACAAAAATCTTCACAATACCAAGCATTTTATTTAATTTTTAAGATAACTTATTCTAAAGTTCATAATACCAGATGTTTATTCTTAAATTGTATTCAACACTTGTTTGATGAAAATTATTCGGAAAGCATGGAGAAAACTGTTAGGTGCTGCTGAGATTTGAACTCAGGATTTTCTGTTTACGAGACAGGTGCTTTAACCACTAAGCCACAGCACCAACGTTAATAGTAAGAAATGCATAAATAATTTATTGTTGATGATGGAAATGTGTTTCCTGCTATAAATTCTTCTTAATATGTATTGTAATCTTATACACGAAAAGATACTCAATCACTACACAAGTATTAATATGTTTTAATAAACAGGTACTCTTATAAAACCAAATTTCATTTCTTGAATTCTTTACAATTTTTTTTCATGAAGGTATCAATATTGCTCAAATCTAGGTAGAAATTTCATCAACGTCTTTCTCATAGATATGTAGTTTTTTTCATTTTGCAATAACAGTATTCATTCTATAATCTTGAAAATTCTTGGGTTTTTATAAAGTTTAAGATGATCTTTTCAACTGTAAGATGAATCAGACTTTTATATTTTAATTGTATCGGAATAAAACCTAATGAAAATGATTTGTTATATAACAATGAGAAAAGCAAGCCGCTGCTGAGAGTTGAACTCAGGATCTCCTTTTTACTAAACAGACGCTTTAACCGGCTAAGCCACAGCAACCACTTGATTCTTAATTTTGAAACACTTTTCTTTATAGTGTTCAAGAGAATATTGCTTTTTCACTTTCATATTCTTTTCTAAGTTCACACACTTCTCTACTGAAACACATTAGATGAATGAAGACTCTTCACTTATTCAAAAATACTTCTCTAATTTGAAGTTTACCCTATTCATATCATTTTAAAATATACCTTGCTGACGAATGGATTAGTTGAATTCAACAATAGAGTGATCATTCACCTCTATCTTGTTCTTTGTCATTTTCATTTCCCTATTTCAGTCAATGCATTCCTACAAAAATCTTCGCAATACCAAGCATTTAATTTAATTTTTAAGATAACTTATTCTAAAGTTCATAGAACCAGATGTTTATTCTTAAATTGCATTCAACACTTGTTTGATGAAAATTATTCAGAAAGCATGGAGAAAACAGTTAGGTGCTGCTGAGATTTGAACTCAGGATGTCCTGTTTACGAGACAGGCGCTTTAACCACTAAGCCACAGCACCAACGTTATTAGTAAAAAATGCATGAATAATTTATTGTTGATGAAAATGTGTTTTCTGCTATAAATTCTTCTTTATATGTATTGTAATCTTAAACATGAAAAGATACGCAATCACTACGCAAGGATTAATATGTTTTAATAAACAGGTACTCTTATAAAACCCAATTTCATTTCTTGAATTCTTTACAATTTTTTTTCATGAAGGGATTAATATTGCTCAAATCTAGGTAGAAATTTCATCTACGTCTTTCCCATGGATATATATTTTTTTCATTATGCAATAACAGTATTCATTCTATAATCTTGAAAATACTTGGGTTTTTATAAGGTTTAAAATGATCTTTTCAACAGTAAGATGAATCAGACTTTTATATTTTAATTGTATCGGAATACGACCTAATGAAAATGATTTGTAATATAACAATGAGAAAAGCAAGGTGCTGCTGAGAGTTGAACTCAGGATCTCCTGTTTACTAGACAGGCACTTTAACCAGCTAAGCCACAGCACCCACTTGATTCTTTATTTTGAAACCCCGGGAGATTTGGAAAGCTTAATTTCAGAGGTTTACCATGAAGTTATAAATATATATTATCAACATGAAGAAACTAATATGACTTTAAAAAAATTACAATACAAAAGAGATTTTCATACTTAGTGTTAGAACTTAGACACATTATTTTTTTTCCATTTGTTTTAGCAATAAATAACAATTTCACCTATATGCAATTGATTCATTTAATCACTCTATCAGCTTCCCCTCAAAGGAAATATAGAGATACACATGATACAGAAGAAAATACATCTATTTTCAACATTAAAGGAGCATCACGTATTGGCTTGGAGACTGATTGAAAGTATGTCTTTGGCATTTTTACCCTTATGCTCTAAAGACTAAACTAATAGGCTCAATAAATATATAGCATACTATTGAAGAAATACCAGATGATGAAGTGCTACTGATTGTTAACCCGGGATAGTTGGAAAGCTTATATTCAGCTGTTTACATTCATACTATCTTTATATTTCATCAACAAGACAAAACAAAAATGACCTCAATAAATTGCAATAAATAAGAGATTTAGTTACTTGGCGTTAGAACTTAGAACAATTAATAGATATTCCAGGAGCTTTCAGAATAATATTTAATTCTACAACTATATCAAATGTATTTATACAATACTTCAAGCAGTGTTTGATCCAAGGTGATAAACAGTCAAAAATGAGACACAAGAAAAATTAATCTTTTTTCAAACAATTAAACTCGGCCTTTACAGGGATCGAACCCATGACCTTGGTGTTATTAGCACCACGCTCTAACCAACTGAGCTAACAGGCCAATTTGCACAAGTTCCTTGAAGTCCAGCATGTGAAGAAGTGCTAATGATAGTTAACCCAGAAGATTTGGAAAGCTTAATTTCAGAGGTTTACCATGAAGTTATAAATATATATTATCAACATGAAGAAACTAATATGAATTTAAAAAAATTACAATACAAAAGAGATTTTCATACTTAGTGTTAGAACTTAGAACCATTAATGTTTTTCCATGTGTTTTAGCAATAAATACCAATTCATCACCTATATGCAATTGATTCATTTAATCATTCTATCAGCTTCCCCTCAAAGGAAATATAGAGATACACATGATACAGAAGAAAATACATCTATTTTCAACATTAAAGGAGCATCAAGTATTGGCTTGGAGACTGATTGAAAGTATGTCCTTGGCATTTTTACCTTTATGCTCTGAAGACTAAACTAATAGGCTCACTAAATATATAGCACACTATTGAAGAACTAGCAGATGATGAAGTGTACTGATTGTTAACCCGGGATAGTTAGAAAGCTTATATTCAGCTGTTTACATTCATACTATCTTTATATTTCATCAACAAGACAAAACAAAAATGACCTCAATAAATTGCAATAAATAAGAGATTTAGTTACTTGGCGTTAGAACTTAGAACCATTAATAGATATTCCAGAAGCTTTCAGAATAATAATTAATTCTACAACTATATCAAATGTATTCATCCAATCCTTCCAGCAGCGTTAGATCCAAGGTGATAAACAGTCAAAAATGAGACACAAGAAAAATTAATCTTTTTAGAAATAATTAAACTTGGCCTGTACGGGTATCGAACCTGTGACCTTGGCGTTATTAGCACCTTGCTCTAACCATCTGAGCTACCAGGCCGTTTTGCACAAATTCCTGGAAGTCCAGCATGTGAAGAAGTGCTAATGATAGTTAACCCGGGAGATTTGGAAAGCTTAATTTCAGAGGTTTACCATGAAGTTATAAATATATATTATCAACATGAAGAAACTAATATGACTTTAAAAAAATTACAATACAAAAGAGATTTTCATACTTAGTGTTAGAACTTAGAACCATTAATGTTTTTTCCATGTGTTTTAGCAATAAATAACGATTCATAACCTATATGCAATTGATTCATTTAATCATTCTATCAGCTTCCCCTCAAAGGAAATATAGAGATACACATGATACAGAAGAAAATACATCTATTTTCAACATTAAAGGAGCATCTAAGCATGGGCGGAAAATCCGTTACGCTCGCGGATTTTGCGGATTTTCGGGAAATCCGCAATCCGCGAGATTTGCGGATTTCCCGCAAAATCCGCAAATTCGCACGCAGCGGATTTTTTTGGCGGCGCGCGGCGTTGGTGATACAATTTTTGCGGCGCGCGGCGTTTATCATCGTTTGCCGAGTTGTTTTTTTCGATAGTTTGCGAGTGCTGAGCCATTTTGGATCTTGCTGTGTGATCCCGCGGGAATTGGCGAGCGCGATTACGTCATCGCGGCTTGCCAGCGACAGTTTGTCAACGCGAGTACGGCGAGATCTCGTCTCGCGGTACTTCGCAATTGCGAGATTTGAGATGCGGCGAGCGAAAATATAAATTTGCAATTCTGCACAAGAAATCCACCAGCAAGCAGCATAAACCTTCTAGAAATTATGATTTTTATGTGAATAACTCCTTAGTTTGACATTTGCCTGCACTTTTTTAGCGAGGAGTCCATTTTGGGGAGGGGGGCAGGGGGGTGGGAGGAAGGAAGTGCCCCATAGTCTTCAACTTCCTGTTCCTGCTCAGCAGGCTCCTCCCAGTGCTTTGTCCATCTCCTGGTCACTTTTCATTTGGATGTGCAGCTGGAAGGATTACTTTTTGTGGATGCTGCTGGATCTTTGGATTTGAGGCCTTTTTGACTTTCTTTGGATCACTGTTGGATTAGAAATTTTACAAGTAAGTTTGTTTGGGGCAATACAGTTGCTGCAATTAAAATTTTGGAATTTTCGATTTTTGGGCTGTTTTGGGGCCTTTTGCCCAGGGGTACTCAGTGGTGGGTGGACTGAGTCTTTCTGTGGGGTGTCTTGAATTTAAACATCATGGAGGGGCTGGATGGCTTGGGATTGTGCTTATTTTTCAGTGATTTTCGTTTTTTTGGGCTGTACTTGTGGCCTTTTCACCAGGGGTAGTGAGTGTTGCATGGGCCTAGTCTTTCTGTGGGGTGTCTTGAATTTAAACATCATGGAGGGCATGGATGGAATGGGATTGTGCTGATTTTTCTGTGTTTTTCGATTTTTGACCTGTTGTTGGGGCCTTGACCAGGGGTAGTGAGTGGTGCATGGGCCTAGTCTTTCTGTGGGCTGTCTTGAATTTAAACATCATGTAGGCCATGGATGGAATGGGATTGTGCTGATTTTGCAGTGTTTTTCGATTTTTGGGGGTGTTCATGGGGAGGGACATGCCATGTGGCTGGTGTCCATTTTGAGTGCAGCTACAGGCACTGGCCATGTGCTGGCAGGCAAGTGGCCATTTTGAATGCAGGCTTTGTTGTTAGGCCTCCAACCATTTTGCCTACTTTTCAACCTATATTTATGCCCAGGGGTAGGGAGTCTTGCATGGGCCTAGTCTTTCTGTGGGTTGTCTTGAATTTAAACATCATGGAGGCCATGGATGGAATGGGATTGTGCAGATTTTTCAGTGATTTTCGATTTTTGACCTGTTGTTGGGGCCTTGACCAGGGGTAGTGAGTGGTGCATGGGCCTAGTCTTTCTGTGGGGTGTTTTGAATTTAAACATCATATAGGGCATGGATGGAATGGGATTGTGCTGATTTTTCATTGTTTTTCGATTTTTGGGGGTGTTCATGGGGACAGGCCATGTGGGTGGGGGCCATTTTGAGTGCTGGTACAGGCAGGCCCTGGCCATGTGCTAGGAGGCAAGTGGCCATTTTGAATGCAGGCTTTGTTGTTAGGCCTCCAACCATTTTGCCTACTTTTCAACCTTTATTTATGCCCAGGGGTAGTGAGTCTTGCATGGGCCTAGTCTTTCTGTGGGTTGTCTTGAATTTAAACATCATGGAGGCCATGGATGGAATGGGATTGTGCAGATTTTTCAGTGATTTTCGTTTTTTGGGCCTGTACTTGTGGCCTTTTCACCAGGGGTATTTGAGTCTAGCATGGGCCTAGTCTTTCTGTGGGCTGTCTTCAACTTAAACATCATGGAGGGCATGGATTGAATGGGATTGTGCTGATTTTTCTGTGTTTTTCGATTTTTGACCTGTTGTTGGGGCCTTGACCAGGGGTAGTGAGTGGTGCATGGGCCTAGTCTTTCTGTGGGGTGTCTTGAATTTAAACATCATGGAGGGCATGGATGGAATGGGATTGTGCTGATTTTGCAGTGTTTTTCGATTTTTGGGGGTGTTCATGGGGACAGGCCATGTGGGTGGGGGCCATTTTGAGTGCTGGTACAGGCAGGCCCTGGCCATGTGCTAGGAGGCAAGTGGCCATTTTGAATGCAGGCTTTGTTGTTAGGCCTCCAACCATTTTGCCTACTTTTCAACCTTTATTTATGCCCAGGGGAACTAGTGAGTCTTGCATGGGCCTAGTCTTTCTGTGGGTTGTCTTGAATTTAAACATTATGGAGGGCATGGATGGATTGGGATTGTGCTGATTTTGCAGTGTTTTTCGATTTTTTTTGTGCTCTATAACTGAACTGATGTTCCTCTGTCTTCCATTTTTTTTAGGTGCACAAGACTCAAGAGAACCACCAGTGCCAGGAAGAAGTCCTGCAGCGGTGTGTGTGTGCAGCATAACGTCACGCGACGTCACGTCTGGCCTCAGACAACTCTACTATTCGTGCAACTGCGGCCTGCTGTCTGACCTGCTCTGAAGAAGATGGCCCCGCCCCCAAAGAAAGTTCTCTGTAGCTCCTCTAGCAAGAAAGTTGCTAGTAAGGAGCAGAAGAAGCAAGTTACCAAGGAGGCTGGTGTGCCACCCGCCACGTTTTTTGGGAGCAAAAAAAAAGTACGCCTGCTGCAGCAGGTTCTGCTGGGGACCAAGCTGGGAGCAGCACCCCTGCTCCATTGGGTTCAGTGCCTCCACCACCACGCCAACTTAAGTCAAAGCCCTTGAGTGCTTCAGAGGCAGTCAGTGTACTTCTCCAATCACCATCGACCAGTGATGTTGGCTCATCGCAAGAAAGTAGCAGCAATGTCCCTGAATCAACACAGCCGCAACAACAACACCATGTGCAAGTACACGCCCAAGTACATGTGGAAGGAGAGGCAGCAAAAGGAGATGCACAAGCAAAGGTGCATGGAGGTTCACAAGTGCCCACAATAGTTGTTCCTCCCGAAGTAGGGGCACATCAGGAAATCGACAATGAAGCCGAGGTATCATTGGAAGCCACTCCTCCTGATGATCATTCATTGTCTTCCACATCCCTAGCAAGGAAAAGATCAAGGGGGGTGTCTACATCTTCTTCAAGCCCACCTCCTTCTGATGCAAGTGATCTGTCTTGGGAACCACAACTGCGGTCTGACAGTGAGGCACACCATGATCTGACACCGGTACCTAAGCGTAAAAGGAAGGTCGTCCAAAAACTCAAACCTATGGAGTGTGATGAGGCTCAACAAGAAGTGACAGATACTGCTGGTGATGAAGCCTCTCACGATGACGACGAGCCAGTCATCACAAAGGTCACTGCAGCCCCACCGGGCATGCAGCAAAGAGACATTTTGACCCTATCCCGAGAAGCTGCTGAGCGTGATGATGATGTCGGCGAGGAGGCAATGGAAATGGAATCATTAGATTTGGAGTTAAGTAGTACACCAAAACCTACCGCTTCCATATTTCTTCGCAAGAAGGTACCCACCTCGTCCTCGACCTCAATTCGTGGTGGTGAAAGTGCAAAACGTACTGAAGTTCGGCAATCCACATCCTCCACTTCATCTGGCATTAGCAGCAGGACCACCACCACCAGTATCGCCGCCTCCTCCGGCCCCCAAAGACATTTCAAGTCTCCAGTTTGGGACTTCTTTAGTGTTTGCCCAAAAAAGGAAAACGTAGCCATTTGTAGCCTTTGTAAGCTTCGAGTTGGTCGTGGTAAGCTTGGTTCTAACTATGGTACCGGAGGCCAGAGAGGTCATCTTGAGAGAAGGCACGCTGTCCAATGGTTTCCGCACCTAGAGGCGGTCAAGAAAGCCGGAATTGCACGTAATGAAAACGTTGATTTTTCATCTGCTGATGACGAGGAGGTAGAAGAAGACGATTCAAACACTTCACTTACACCCAGCTCCCATGTCAGCAGCACACCCCATGGGAGCCACACTAAGAGTGTGGGAGAGAGTGAGACATCAATGCGGAAAAGTTCATCAGCGAGCGTAACTGGGTCGAAGAGATCATCATCATCCCGTAAATCATTGGTCCAGGGCAACATTAAAAAGATGTTGTTTACAGAAGCGCAATATGAACGCAACCACCCAATGACCCGTCTGTATAACACTAAGCTGGCTAAAATGCTAGCTCTGGACCTTCTCCCTTTTTCTTTTGTAGAAGGGGTTGGTTTTCTAGAATTAGTGACAGCGCTCTGCCCTAAATGGAAGGTTCCTAGCCGGTTCTATTTTGCCCGAGTTGCGGTTCCAGCACTACATGAAGATGTTCTGAAGGTGATTGGGGCAGCTTTGCAGAAGAGTGCTGTTCACACTATACATCTGACAACAGACATGTGGACCAGTGGCGCAGGCGCTGATTACATGTGCATCACTGCACACTGGGTCTCTTTTTCAGGGGCTAAAGCAAAGCTAAACTCAGGTGTTGACACTAACATTGTTTTTGAAGGTGCTCAGAAACATGCAACACTAGCCATGTTTGGTTTGGAGAAACGTCACACAGCAGAAAACATTTTGGATGTCTTTAACACAAAGGTCCTTAACTGTCTGTCCCCACTAAAACGCAAGGTTGGTTATGTTTCCACGGACAATGGCGCCAATATAGTTAAGGCCATGAGGGACGGTTACTATTTCAGAGTGCCGTGTTTGGCGCACTGTATAAACCTGGTTGTCCAAAAATTCTTGGGTAATAAACGCAGTGCAGCGTACGGTGTATTGGAGACCTGCCGAAAAATTTGCAAGCATTTCAGGCATTCTTTTAAGGCCCGGAAGCAGCTGAGGAGCATGCTATATCAATGTCAAATGCCAGTGAAAGCACTCATCCAGGAGGTGGTAACACGTTGGAACTCAACCTTCTACATGCTTGAGCGTCTGTATGAGCAGTATACGGAACTCGATCAATATTTCTTGAAAGAGGGTATAGAGGAGCTGAGGATGGGTGGGCCGCAATGGAACATAGTTGAAAGCCTGACACGCATGCTTCGTCCTTTTGAGGTCTTCACGCGTGCAGTCAGCAAGGAGGACTCTAATTTGGGAAAAGCTATCCCATTGTTGTACATGCTGGAGGACCAACTGAAGGAGGTGTGTTCTGTGTTTGGAAAAGATGACAAAAAGCAAGACTCTTTGCTTCTGGCTGAGCAATTATTAGAGCTCCTACAAGGTGATGAACGTCTTAAAAAGATCCACTCAGAACAGCATTACATTTGTGCTACTATTCTGGATCCACGCTACAAAAAGGCGCTGGCAGGCCAAGCATTCTTTCCTTTTAATGATGAACATGTTCCAAAGTACAAACGTTGGCTAGCCTTGTCAGCCAAGAAGTTTGAAACAGAACGGCTGGAAATTGAAGGAAATGGCAGTACATCAGCAGGCCATCCCCAGTCAAAACAATCCACTTCTGCACCTGTGGCTGTGGCACAAGTGACCTCTCAGCCGTTAAAGACACCGGCAACCGGATCATCTGCACGAAAGACAACAGAAACATTGGAGGCTGAAGAGGATTGGCTAGCTCTGCGTGGGTTTGGTTCTCAAAAGGTCAGAGGCACAGCAAGAGCTAAGCAAAGTGGAGGAACCTTGGATGAGGACCTTGAGTCGATGGTGAAGGACTATCTGAATGACTCAACAGAGGTCTATGTTAATTCTGACCCATTGGCGTATTGGCATGGGAAAAAAGAATTGTGGCCACAGCTCACCAACCTGGCTTTAAACTACTTGTCTTGCCCACTCGCAAGTGTGTCTTCTGAACGGGTTTTCAGTGCAGCTGGTGGGATTGTAACTCCCAAACGGAGCTGCCTCTCGCCCAAAAATGTGGAGAGGTTAACAATGATCAAGATGAATCAGCACCTCATACCACCAGATTTCAGAGTACGAGAGAGCGTGCCGGATGAAGAGGAGGTGGCCAGCAACATAGATGAGGGAATTTCTACTCTGTCAGGTGACACTGACCTCACCCTGCCCGAATTCGCAGAGTATGATGACGAAGCCTTATTCTTATTCCTGGACCGTGATTCCGACTTCGAGCCCTGAAAATGAGACAACGAATCAATAACTTTCTTTTTCATCCTTATTCACTTTTATTCCTGTGTGTCTGTCTTTCTTTGTTGTGCACAGTTAATATAATTCAAACTTTAATCAGATAATCACAAAAACAAGCCCATCAGCAGAACTGTCTTCACTTGTTTGCTAATTTATTTGAAGGTGCCGCAGTCTGCATTCCTCAGGTTCACAAGTTCAGAAGAACATGCTCCTCTATCCTCCTCCTCCAGACTCCTATTTCCATCAAAGCAGAGGGCTGGTTTACGCCCAATGAAGAAAGACTCAGCACTTGTGGGGGTGTTGTTCTACCTCTTTGCAGGTGAGTTGACGGGTCTGGGGCCATTGCTGGGAAGCACTAAAAGTGGTTTGGACCAAATCCGAGGCGGAAAATTTTTTGTGTTTTTGATGACTTGCTTGCCTTTGAGGTGCTCTTAGGGGGGGTTCCGTCTGTTTGTGGGTGAGTTTCGTGGTCTGGGAGCACTGCTGGGACACTCTAATCTTGATTGCATTTGCTTTTCAGGAAATCCGCCGTGCCAACCCCGACTTATGGCCTAGCTACGCAGCGCATTTGGACCGAAGGCCCTGAAATATTGCAAGTATGAGATTTTGCTTTTGGCCTGTTTGGGGGTGTTATGCTTCTTGGCGGGTGGGTTGCCAGGTCTTGGGGCATTCCTGGGAAGGTCTAATACCGGGTAGAAGTGGTTGGGACAAAATCCAGGCCGATTTTTTTTTGGGCTATTTCTGACATTTTGCTCTATGTAGCGTTTTCGGGGGCCTGTTTGGGGGGCTTCCTGGTGTTTGTGGGTGAGTTTCGTGGTCTGGGAGCACTGCTGGGACACTCTAATCTTGATTGCATTTGCTTTTCAGGAAATCCGTCGTGCCAACCCCGACTTATGGCCTAGCTACGCAGCGCGTTTGGACCGAAGGCCCTGAAATATTGCAAGTATGAGATTTTGCTTTTGGCCTGTTTGGGGGTGTTATGCTTCTTGGCGGGTGGGTTGCCGGGTCTTGGGGCATTCCTGGGAAGGTCTAATACCGGGTAGAAGTGGTTGGGACAAAATCCAGGCCGATTTTTTTTTGGCCTATTTCTGACATTTTGCTCTATGTAGCGTTTTCGGGGGCCTGTTTGGGGGGCTTCCTGGTGTTTGTGGGTGAGTTTCGTGGTCTGGGAGCACTGCTGGGACACTCTAATCTTGATTGCATTTGCTTTTCAGGAAATCCGTTGTGCCAACCCCGACTTATGGCCTAGCTACGCAGCGCGTTTGGACCGAAGGCCCTGAAATATTGCAAGTATGAGATTTTGCTTTTGGCCTGTTTGGGGGTGTTATGCTTCTTGGCGGGTGGGTTGCCGGGTCTTGGGGCATTCCTGGGAAGGTCTAATACCGGGTAGAAGTGGTTGGGACAAAATCCAGGCCGATTTTTTTTTGGCCTATTTCTGACATTTTGCTCTATGTAGCGTTTTCGGGGGCCTGTTTGGGGGGCTTCCTGGTGTTTGTGGGTGAGTTTCGTGGTCTGGGAGCACTGCTGGGACACTCTAATCTTGATTGCATTTGCTTTTCAGGAAATCCGTCGTGCCAACCCCGACTTATGGCCTAGCTACGCAGCGCGTTTGGACCGAAGGCCCTGAAATATTGCAAGTATGAGATTTTGCTTTTGGCCTGTTTGGGGGTGTTATGCTTCTTGGCGGGTGGGTTGCCGGGTCTTGGGGCATTCCTGGGAAGGTCTAATACCGGGTAGAAGTGGTTGGGACAAAATCCAGGCCGATTTTTTTTGGCCTATTTCTGACATTTTGCTCTATGTAGCGTTTTCGGGGGCCTGTTTGGGGGGCTTCCTGGTGTTTGTGGGTGAGTTTCGTGGTCTGGGAGCACTGCTGGGACACTCTAATCTTGATTGCATTTGCTTTTCAGGAAATCCGTCGTGCCAACCCCGACTTATGGCCTAGCTACGCAGCGCGTTTGGACCGAAGGCCCTGAAATATTGCAAGTATGAGATTTTGCTTTTGGCCTGTTTGGGGGTGTTATGCTTCTTGGCGGGTGGGTTGCCGGGTCTTGGGGCATTCCTGGGAAGGTCTAATACCGGGTAGAAGTGGTTGGGACAAAATCCAGGCCGATTTTTTTTTGGGCTATTTCTGACATTTTGCTCTATGTAGCGTTTTCGGGGGCCTGTTTGGGGGGCTTCCTGGTGTTTGTGGGTGAGTTTCGTGGTCTGGGAGCACTGCTGGCTATATATACTTTACTTTGCAAGAGGTTTGAAGCAAATCCATGGTGGCAGAGGGGACTTAGGGCCTAGCTGCAGAGCGCGCGCGGAGTGATTTGGGAAATTTGTGAAAAATTGACTAAGTCCCCATTTTTGTACTTTTGCTCTTTGGCTGTTTTGGGGTCTTCTACTCGTTTTCTCCTGGGTTGACGGCTCTGGGGCCATTGCTGGGAAGCTCTAATACCGGATAAAAGTGTTTTGGACCAAATCCCAGGCGGAATTTTTTTTGTGTTTTTGATGACTTGCTTGCCTTTGAGGTGCTCTTAGGGGGGGTTCCGTCTGTTTGTGGGTGAGTTTCGTGGTCTGGGAGCATTGCTGGGACACTCTAATCTTGATTGCATTTGCTTTTCAGGAAATCCGTCGTGCCAACCCCGACTTATGGCCTAGCTACGCAGCGCGTTTGGACCGAAGGCCCTGAAATATTGCAAGTATGAGATTTTGCTTTTGGCCTGTTTGGGGGTGTTATGCTTCTTGGCGGGTGGGTTGCCGGGTCTTGGGGCATTCCTGGGAAGGTCTAATACCGGGTAGAAGTGGTTGGGACAAAATCCAGGCCGATTTTTTTTTGGCCTATTTCTGACATTTTGCTCTATGTAGCGTTTTCGGGGGCCTGTTTGGGGGGCTTCCTGGTGTTTGTGGGTGAGTTTCGTGGTCTGGGAGCACTGCTGGGACACTCTAATCTTGATTGCATTTGCTTTTCAGGAAATCCGTCGTGCCAACCCCGACTTATGGCCTAGCTACGCAGCGCGTTTGGACCGAAGGCCCTGAAATATTGCAAGTATGAGATTTTGCTTTTGGCCTGTTTGGGGGTGTTATGCTTCTTGGCGGGTGGGTTGCCGGGTCTTGGGGCATTCCTGGGAAGGTCTAATACCGGGTAGAAGTGGTTGGGACAAAATCCAGGCCGATTTTTTTTTGGCCTATTTCTGACATTTTGCTCTATGTAGCGTTTTCGGGGGCCTGTTTGGGGGGCTTCCTGGTGTTTGTGGGTGAGTTTCGTGGTCTGGGAGCACTGCTGGGACACTCTAATCTTGATTGCATTTGCTTTTCAGGAAATCCGTCGTGCCAACCCCGACTTATGGCCTAGCTACGCAGCGCGTTTGGACCGAAGGCCCTGAAATATTGCAAGTATGAGATTTTGCTTTTGGCCTGTTTGGGGGTGTTATGCTTCTTGGCGGGTGGGTTGCCGGGTCTTGGGGCATTCCTGGGAAGGTCTAATACCGGGTAGAAGTGGTTGGGACAAAATCCGCGCGGAAAAGCCTTTAGTTTTGGCACTTTTTGTAACTTAGGGTTCGTTAGGGTTAGCCCTAGCAGCAGGATTGCATGTGTTTCGGGGTGTTCTAGATTTTTCCAACTGAGTTCTGGGGTCTTAGAGCACTCGTGAGAATGTGTAATTTTGGTTGCAAGTCATTTGAAGAAAATCCATGGTGGGAAAGGGGGGATTTGGCATAGTTAAAGAAAGCCTTTGCCACTATTCTTACGGTTTGTTAGGGTTAGCAGTATTTCTATTGCATGTGTTTGAGTGGGGGGGATTTCGAGTCTTGGAGCGATGCTGGCTATGGCTACTTTTGCTTGGTTGCTTGCAAGTGGTTTGAATGCAATCCACGGTGGGTAATGGGTAATTAGGAAGGGGGTACTTCGGCCTACTTTTACTTTCAAAGTAAGTTTTGTCACCAGTTTTCTGCTAGGCCTTGTTTTTTGAGATTTGATTGGGGGTCTTCTACATTTTTGCGACTGGCTTTAGTAAGGGTCTGGGTGGGAGCACTGCTAGGAAGATCTAATTTTGTTCTAAAACACAGTTTACAGTACACCTAGCTTGAGGGGCAAGATCCGCTACATTAATTTGCCCATACTTATTTATCCTTCAAAAGGTGACTCAGAGTACGCACTTTCAAAAATATTGTACTGTCTACTAGGAAAATCAAATTGTGACTTTTTGCACTCCACAGCCTACATACCTTATATTTATTTATCAGTGGTGTTGTAATATTATATCACTTCCTGTTTTTCGTTGAATAATTACAGGCCGGGTTTCAGTCTCTGCAATGGGGAAAAAAGGATGGAGTCAGGCTTCACAGTAGCGAGCCACAATTCAGCATCAGGCAGGCAGTGGACAGGGTGTCTTCTGGTGACCAACATCGATGGACGAGGCGTCGGCTGCAATGGAGGAGTGCCGCTAATAGGAGGATTTTTTTTCTGCAGGCAACTTACTTACCACTTCCAACAGGACCACTACAACCACATAGATACAGTATCCCTTGCCTTTTTCTCTGACTGTGACTGCATTTCTTGGCTCTCTCTCGGCTTCTACATTGATCCCTTAACACATCACTTAGTCCACTCCACTATCACATCTGCACCACACATAGTCATTTGTAAGTGCTCCTACGTAATTCGCAAGTCGCAGCACGCCCCAGGCCGTAGAGGACTGGGATGGCCCCAATGATGAAGCATGTCACCAAGGGGCAACCCTGGTGAGTGAGGGGACACCTAGAAAAAAAGCAATTTCTCCTTTTCTATCTACTATACCTTCCAGACCAACCCCACTGAGTGTTGTTGTGAATGGATTTATAGTGACCAGCAAGGCTCTCGGGTATCTGGCTACAGAGACCTTATGTTGAATATCGTTATCAATAATTTACACATAGGCCCTTTACTGTTGCATTCTTTCTTCCACAGTTGTCGAATGTACTACTTACTTTTCACTGACATGCATGCAGTAGTGCATGCACTTTCAAAGATTGATGGATAGGTTTGTACCCAAAGAATTGTTTATGTTCAATTGTTTGTCTATGCTGTGCTTTTTTTTACAGGGTGTCTTCTGGTGACCAACATCGATGGACGAAGCGTCGGCTGCAATGGAGGAGTGCCGCTAATAGGAGGATTTTTTTTCTGCAGGCAACTTACTTACCACTTCCAACAGGACCACTACAACCACATACATACAGTATCCCTTGCCTTTTTCTCTGACTGTGACTGCATTTCTTGGCTCTCTCTAGGCTTCTAAATTGATCCCTTAACACATCACTTAGTCCACTCCACTATCACATCTGCACCACACATAGTCATTTGTAAGTGCTCCTACGTAATTCGCAAGTCGCAGCACGCCCCAGGCCGTAGAGGACTGGGATGGCCCCAATGATGAAGCATGTCACCAAGGGGCAACCCTGGTGAGTGAGGGGACACCTAGAAAAAAAGCAATTTCTCCTTTTCTATCTACTATACCTTCTGTCAGGTTACGCAGCCCCTAAGCGCCTACCGTACTATGAAACTACATTTCCCATGAGTAGGCGGGAGACTTGCAGGAAGTTTATCTGGGGAACAGACACGCTTCCTGTTGCGCGTTATTCTGGTTTCTGTTCTGCACCGGCATGAGAGCGGACGCTCTGCATGCTTTTCTATCGTGTCTCCTGTGGACTATCACCTCCCCCCCCCCCCCCCGAGGCTCAGTGGGGAGCGCTTCCGTGTTCTGTCCTTGGCGGTAGACGGACTTCACGCGTCTTCAGGTAAAGCCGCTCTAAACTCTTCGGCCGCCCGTGCGGTCAGCTGATTACTGCCTGAACGGATTGTTAAGGGAGGTTCTGTGACTGTTTTCTAACAGAATTCTAGCTTTGATGAATTCCTGTTTGGTTGAATTGTGTGTGGCGGAGCACAGTGGCGGTCTATACCACGTGTTAGCGTTCACATCGGGGATCGTTTTTGTACTATTAAAACGGAGCGCGGTAGTAAGGACAACTACGCGTCTCCGTTGTATAACTGTGTATTTCAAAGGACCTCCATAACTGGGCATGTAGTGAGGTAACTACAGGCTACCCCAGTTCTCTTTGTGTAGTGCACCGTGGGGTGTGTTGTTGGCAGAATTCAGTGGTGGTCGCAACAGCAACTACGTTTTTCTGTTTGACCTTCACCAAAGATTCTCTACTGGGTCATTACTTAGAGAGCGCAGTGTTGTAGTTCTTGCTTCCTACACACTACCGTTTCCCTCTTCCTTTTTGTTGGACCATACATCTTTGCTTTGACTATTTGGAACCCCCTTTGTACATTGAGTCCTCTACCATGTTTGTGGTATGTTGTGAGTAGTGGGTTTGATGTCTTAGTATAACGCGAGTGTGTTTGGTGCGACAGGAGTGTGTTCGTTAACTATATGTTTATGTGTTTCTTAGGCCTTCCTCACAGATTGTGGCAGAAGGGCTATAGTATTTCCTATCCAAGGTCATGTTTTCTTGGTGCTCAGGTACTTGTCTACTTCCTTGGTTATTTAGTGAGACTATATGAGAGTACCCTTGTATGTTAGGACAGCACTTCACTGATGCCTGTCTTGTCTTCTGTTACAGGTATCCTTTCCCTGCTGACCCTACCTTTACCCATCCCACATTTTTTATTTTAGTTTGTTATTTTTCTCCCCCGCCTAATGGCTCGAACACCCTGTGTTTACACTTCTGGGTGTTGGTGACATTTGGAGGTGGAACCATATTTGCATCGACTGGATCACGGGGAGTAAACCTGACACCTTCCAGACCAACCCCATTGAGTGTTGTTGTGAATGGATTTATAGTGACCAGCAAGGCTCTCGGGTATCTGGCTACAGAGACCTTATGTTGAATATCGTTATCAATAATTCCACACAGGCCCTGTACTGTCGCATTCTTTCTTTCCACAGTTGTCGAATGTGCCTCTTACTTTTCACTGACATGCATGCAGTAGTGCATGCACTTTCAAAGATTGATGGATAGGTTTGTACCCAAAGATTTGTTTATGTTCACAATAGTTTGTCTATGCTGTGCTATTTTTTCTTGTCTCCCAAAACCTTTCCCAAAAACCCCCGTACCCATCCATTTTTCAAACCCTAACCCTCTTCCCCCGGGCTGTGTGGTTTTGATTGATGTGTGACTAAATTATTATTACAGCAATAAATCCACACACTTGCTGGGTGGGGAGGATAAGGTGATAGCAACAGGCTGGTGAAGAAATCCGAGGATATATTCTTACTCTGCTTGACAAAGAACCATTGCTAATGTGAAAGAACTTCAACCGAATTAGTACTTATACTTTACCATTTGTTAGGCTACAATGTGGCACTGCTCTACTGTACTTCTGTCACCTGCTATATTCTCAGTTGTACCGTTGAATTGCTCAGGAGGACAAACCAGATTTCATTTTCTTTTTTTTCATAGGCATGCAACTGCCACTGTGTCACACCCCTAGTACCACCGCTATGAGGAAATTTTATCCGACCAAGATTGCCAACGTTATTCGGTGTTTCCCGTGGAGCCAGCCCTGGGTCTAGCCCTACTTTCAAACACAAATTACAGGTAAGATAAGCGTTTGGTGGTTTGGGGGTATAATGGAGTATTAGTACGAGAGACGAGAGACTGAAGGTAGTACTACTAAAGTCCTAGGACTCTTGGATTCACTTCACTTAGTCTGTGAGAGGCACTTAGTGTTGAAAACATTTGGGCATTTACACTTAAAGGAAGAAAATGGAACTAAACTTTCAGGAAAACAGTCAACGTTAAACCCCCACCCACCAGGCAAGCAGTAAAAAACAGGTATGCTCAGATAAAGTTTGAAAAAGTATATTTATATCCCTAACAAAATAATCTCCCACAAGACCCTCCCTAACCCCAACGATTGTCCTTCAAAAGTCCCCAAAAACCCAACTCCCAATTCCCACCCCCCAAAAGTCTCTAAAAAAGGGGCAAGGGACACTATGGGTGGATGCTGTTAACTTTTTGGGCCAGGGCATCATGCTCCTCGCGGAGCAAGGCGAGCTCCTGCTGAAGGCGGGACACCATCAGTGTAGTGCGGCGCAGGCGTGCCTTCACTGCCTTGCAGGTGCAATGCCTGTGAGAGGCAGCTGTTGGCCTTGCTGCTCGGCGGTGGCGTTTGCCTTTGGCAGCCCGGCTCAGTCTGGGTGGACCACTGTGCTGGGTGGCAGCCCGTGGGGCCACGGAGGCCGATGCAGACGACGTTGTTGTAGTTGTCGACTGCACACTTTCCACGTCCTCCAGGGCCACCAGCCGCCGATATTCCGCAACAGTGGCCTCGATCCTCCGTTGCCGGGCCGCTCTAGCCAGCTCCTTCCTCCTTGTTTGTTTGGAAGGAGAACCTATATGAAGAAAGAAAGACATAGTCTGTAACCAATGATCTTTAAGATTAACTCAATCATTCAGCAGAAATTTGTGTTGCAGTACAACTAGCAACTTGCAAGCGCATTACATAACTATTGAGGCCAGTATCTATCTAACCTCACACTTCTTCATCCTTGCTCTAACATTAGTGGGAGTTTAAGGAACAAATTCTACGAGCACTGTGGACTTCCATTGGAGTCGACTATGAAAGTACACCAGTCTTATTCTTCTTCTTATCTCTTGTTTTGGAAAATTGGTACGTTATTTTCTGCAAGCCGGCATAATGCCAGCGCAGTAAACTTGCACCCGAGAAAAAGAGACGCACGCCATGAGGAGTGACCTAGACTTGCGTTGCCGTTGGGTTACTGTACCCGTCCAGTACATGCAGGTGGTGAAGCTCTTACTTTTCTATTACGGGTGGCACTGAGAATACTCTGTTACAACTCAAGGGCTACTGCTTAATTAATTTAACTTTCACCCTACAGTGGAAATGAGTACTAGAAATGGAAAATTGAAGAAGATAAATAATCTGATTATCTATCACTTCACATGGGATGTTTTTGCTTATATATGGGATGACTTTAGGTGCTTTGCTTTTTATTGAGTGACCAGTGATACATCCACACATGAATGACTGAGTACTACTAAACTTATTAAGAGAGGTAGGGAGTGGCCACCATAATAACCGGATCTATGCAGTGCTTGCAATACAAACTACTGCTACTATTTATGGTAGTATTTGGACAAAATTAAAAGTTCTTTTCCTTGCCTTTCCTACACTGGAACGGACGTGCGGGTGCAGTGTTACATGCTCTTCAAAGTTACACTTAGTTCATCCACTGACCGTCTACTCTCTCTAGATCATGGGTACTCACAAACTTTCTCTCAGGGGCTACATTTACAGTGTAGTTTGGGGCCGAGGGCCGCACTGGTGGGGGCGGAGTCAGAGGGGGCGGGGCTAAAGCAAAACGATAACTTGTGACCATGAGGTTGCACACAGGTCCCTGCAGCAGATGCCCTCATCCACCGAGCCACCAGACCCAGCATTTACATACATCTCTCTCCCTCCTGCTCTCCCTCCTGCCCTCCCTCCATCTCTCTCTCCCTCCTGCCCTCCCTCTCCCTCCCCCTCTGTCATCTCACTGTGTGTGTGTCTATCTGTGTCAGCCTTCAGCCCGGGTTGAGACCGCTTCCTCAACGCGCACACACAGACAACAACACCAAAGTACTTAACAGGTCTTTAAAAGACCATTAACATATTATTGAGGCTTTGTTTGTTTTAGCGCCCCTGCTTCTCCACCCTGACAATCACTGCTTGCCCGGCCCCACAGAGCAGAGGCTTTGTTCTATTTCACCTCTTTGTGGCCTTGCATCTCCACTCTGCTCTGTGGGGGCCGGGGGAGCAGTGATTGTCAGAGTGGAGATGCAGGGGCGCTAACAGGTGAAATACAAAAAAGCCTCTGCTCTGTGGGGGCCGGGGGAGCAGTGATTGTCTGCAAGGTCTGCGCACCGCCAAGGAAGGCTTGCCGGGCCACCACCGGCCCGCGGGCCGTACTAGGAGTACCCCTGCTCTAGATACACATATGCTATCTAAGAGTCAGATAGTAGCATGATCCAGGTATATGGACACATACAGTTTCTGTGTCACCCACCCAGGCTGTTGTCCTTCCACCCATCATTGCTTCATCATTCACCCAGCCATGCATCTCATATTCTTGCCTTCCCAGCTAGTCTTCAATCTCAATAAGTAAGGAATATATAAGAGCTTACCTCTGGCCGCCACCACCACCGTCTCAACTCTCACAGCCGCCGCCGCCGCCTCCTCCCCTGAAGAATCGGCCTCCGCCTCCGTGTCGAGCACCACCACCACCTCCACACTGGCCCCGCCACCAGATGTTCCACCTACAAAGTACATTTAACAATGTTAGAATAAAGCACTCACTAGTCACTAGTATTTGGTCTAGGAATGAAGACATGTGAAAACAATGTAATTTGTGACTGTCTACGTTAAAGTTAAAAAAAATGTCCCTTTTTCCAGGGAAGGTTGTCTTGCTGCACTTTTTGGCACAACTGATGAAGGCTGTTTTTTTAACACGCACCATTTTTCTCCACACAGACAGAAGATGGACTTCTAACAACAAGATCAAGTTGAAACCAGGTGAGAGCTCGGCTCGACCACAAGAAATGTCTTCAATTAATCGTCAGCACTAACCACTTTTCCATTATCAGTTAAACGTTTAGTTTTATTATGACTTCATTTTAATAAATGTGTTTACTTTTAATAAAGCTTTTAAACTTAAATACAATCTGTGTTTTTTGGTCCAGACTAGAGTGACTGAGCCAAAGGTTTTGCAATTTTTGCAAGCATGAGTCCAGATAGAACACTTCAAAAGACATTATGGACAATCCCAGAGGACTGCACTAAGTTGATAGAGCTATTGCTGACTAGAATCATGGGAGTTTCGCCAACCGTGCAATCTTAGTTAGCTACACAGACAGACTAATAAGAATAATCTAGTAATACCACAGGGAGTCATAGTAGAGGCAGGATAAGAATTTAGATACAGTCTACAAGAAGAGCAAAGACAATTTTGAAAAAAGTCAAATGAGGAACGCTAGGAAAAATAGGTACTAGTCTAAAATGAAAACTTACTGGGGCCAGCAGAGGAGCCCTCGCCTGCCCGATCCTGGCGCTGTTGAACAGCATCCGCCGCCTGCTGCTCCTGTGTCCTCCTCTCGCCCCTGGGGGGAGCTGACGTACAACATGAAAGAAAGAACAGAAAACATGGATGATTGTTGCTTGTCAATGTCAACCAAATCAAACATTTCAAAAGAACAATAACAAAATATTTCCGCGAAATTATATTGATTATGGTTACTTTTCATTTATTTGCGGACCTGTGACTTCGAAAGTCACGTAACTCACTAAACAAAGTACTGAAACGTTCACCTAGGACTGGCAGTCCGCAGTCCGCAGGCAAGACGCAAAGTGACAGACAAACTCCATTGTGATTTCAGTCAGATCAGTGACAACACTAACAGTTGCCTGCTACATTACCAGTCATTTAAATAGTCAAACTATCAATCCACCGCCACTATTTTTCTTATTGTCAGGGTTACAAAGGAAGGGGCAGATTTAAGCCCTTGCGGCTCTTTTGCGCCGTTCTTGCGTGACTTTTGTGACGCAGCAGCTAAACAAAAAAGGGCGCCATGGTGCGGCGTATAATATTATAACAACGTGACGCATTTGGGAGATGCATCCCGTTATAAAGCCCTGCGCCATCAGGGGGCGTTCCGGCGCAAGGGAGGGCATTCCTGCGCTGGAACACATCCTAATAGTGGCTGAGGGAAATCTACAAAATATCAATCAGTCACCTTTAGGACAATGATGCGTCACACAAACCCTGCACCTGCTTGAAGCAGACGTACGGCTTGACCCAGCATTGGGGAGATAGGGTACCCCAGAGCATTGATGGAGCTGCGCCATCGTTGCGACGCAACTCCAGCAGTAAAGCTTTGGTGACGTTTTGGGCCCATGGTGCGCCACATTGCAAATACGGCGCACCATGTTTGGTGGTGGTAGCGGGCCGCACAATTAATGGCGCATCCCTGCTACTTTGCAGGGATGCGACGGTAATTGCAATTCTGCCCCTTAGGGGCATACTTACTTACGCGTTCTGGCGCATCTCCAGAGATGCGCCAGATCAAATGCGTCACGCAAAACTACCCTTGCGACACGGCAGATGTGCCTCATTTACAATGCGGCGCGCCCTGGCGCAAGGGTAGGCACTTGCGTGACGCATCTCGTCACGTAAGAGCGGCGCATCGCTGGAGTCACGTCGCCAACGCAATGCAACTCAAGTAATGCTCAGGGCCACCCAATACTTAACATGCTGTGTCAGTCCTTTCGCCTGCTTCGAGCAGACATAAGGAATTGAATTGACGTAGCAGCGTCGCAGAAGTGCCTGCGTTAAATCTTGTACATTTCACGCAGGCAATTTTGCGAGGCGCACAGCCGCTGGACCGCCCACCCTGCGTACTAGGAACGCACCCATTGTGGTGCAGGCCCATGGCTTTATAACGTGACGCATCTCCCTAGATGCGTCATGCTGTAAATGACTCGCAGGGATGCGGCACGTTTACGCCGCTGTTGCGTCACGCAAGGCAACGTAAACGTGGCGCAAGGGGCTTGTAAATGTAATCTGCCCCCTAGTGTCTAGCATTACGCAGTTCTGTAAAGTACACTCATACATAATAGTTACTCAGGCCAATGAGACCACGAAATAGAAAACAAATAAGCATAGTAGCAACGCCACTGAGAAGGAGAGCAGTGCACCTGAAATGCACAGAAGATTTTGAAATATAATTTAACTACAATGTAATCGTCATCAGCAGCATTATTGGCTTGCTCCATGTAAAAAACAAATATTTGCAATACAACAACACAGAGCAGGAGAAAACATCATAGTAGTGAGTGATTAAATGGCTACTACTACTCACCAAGCCCGGGGATCTCCAAGCCGAGCTGGTCCAGCAGGTCACGCTCGCGGTCCAGGAGGTCCGTCCAGCGATGGGTGACCTGGCTGTAGGTGCGCTGGACCCCGTAGAGGTGGGATATGGCCCAGCACACCTTCTCCCACCGCTTCCGGCGCTCCCGCATGTTGTAGCCGCCGGCCGCGATCCTGCCGCCTCCCGCGATGGTCCTGGGCAGGCGGCGCTGGACGAAGTAGACAAGCGCGCCCACTTCCTCCGGGCTGAATATCTCCCGTCGCGTCACCTGCTCCCCCCTCAATCTCCCACATGCTGTCCTGGCACTGGGTCCAGCACTACTCCCCGCCGCCGCTGCGGCCCTCAAGTGCCTGGGCAGCTTCACGGCACCTGGCTTGACCATGGTCTGGGCAGGTAAGGTAGGAAGAAGTAGAAAATTAAGAAAGAATAGGATAGGGAAGAAGAAAAGAAAAGAGTTTAAAAAAATAGTTTAAAAGTAAAGAAAAATAGCAGAAAAGACAAAAATATACAGCTAGGAAAAGAGAGGGATAGATAAGAAGCAAAATCGTAAAAAAAAAACTGAAAACAAGCAAAGGATGGCAAAGATACCAAGAGGATTAAACACCATGCCCAGACACAGGAAATGAATGAAAAACAAGATGGCCGGCGCCCGTTCACGAGCGCGAAAGTAAGTTCGCGCGAGATTTTCCTCGCGATCTCGTGCGAACCTCTAGATTTCCCGCGCGATCTCGTGCGAACCTCTACTCGCAATGCGCTTACTGCGCGAGATTATACATAGCGGGCGGAAACGGAAATACGTCACGCAAACAAAATGGCCGCGCCCGTACTTGACCTTGGGGTAAATTCGCGTGTTGCGCTGCAAGCGGCTCGCGAATACTGCAAAAAAACTCGCGAAACAACAAGCCGCAAAAAAATAAAATGCTCATTCGCACGAATTGGCGGCTTCCGCGGTCGGTTTCGCACGACGCCGCGCCCCGCGAATAGCGCGAAAAAACCGAAAAACGATTTCAGCAAAAGCAAAAGCAATGAGCAGGTGCAAAAGGTCAACCTCATGATTTGTAACGATTCTTTGTAGTGCTTCCTGAGGGGGCCCTCCAGAATTCGGTTGCCTGCTTGCAACTATTTTGTGTGACCCTGCTCTGACCTTAACTGTATGCCACAAAGGTCCTGATTTACAGCTAAAGGAGCAGACAGGCAGGTGCCAGGCTGGAACTTTAAATTCTTTCAGTGACACATTAATTATACCCTAATTCATTATTGTCAGTTGGGGCAGGGCAGGTGTTGTAACTAATTTTGCAACAATGAAAGCACTTAGCAAGTGCAAAAGATCACTAATCAGGGCGCACTAAGGAAGCAGGTGTAGGAGAGTAGGGTCTGCAATCCTATGATCACCCAGATTTTTTGCTTTTGTTTCACTGGTTTACGACTTCCTCTGGCTGTGGGCCTGCCAATCAGACCCACAGCCTGGCTGTTCTCTTTCTAAATTACCTCATGTACCCTAGGTGCATCTACCAATTGGTACTGGGCCACCTTATCAGACCCTGTAACTCAGGGCATAGGTGTACCCAGGGCTGCCAGGGGCTGCAGCATGTATTATGCCACCCCTGGCTGGCCTCCTAAATCTGACACAACTGGCTGCATGACAGCTGGGGCAAAGTCGTGTAATCACCCTTTGCTGTAGGTGTAGTATCCCTATACCTAACCCTAAAATGGACACACAGATTCCTATCAGTCACTCCTATGGCAGGCCTTGACAATCCTGAAGGCAGAGTGCTTGGAATCGTGTGAGATGGTGCTCTGGCATGAGCTGAGCCTGTCTGCAGCTTGCGGAATCAAGTCCTAATAGCTGTTCCATGATATCGCATACCATATACTCTTAAGTGCATTATAATCCTCGCGGTTAAATGCTATCTTTGGTATTGCTTTATCAAAACATGTCGAGTAAGGTGTCATACGAATTGGAATACTAACCCCTCGCCAATTCTGGCGACGGGGTTAGCATTCCACCCTTCTAGAGGGACACGACATGTATGTAACTGTGAACCCCGGTTAAAGTTAACTGAAGCCTCAGCTCCACAAAATGGATGCTGCCACCACAGACACGAGTCTGACCCCCTGCAGCTGGGAGTCCTTCCAGCGAGGGGAGCCTGGACAAAGGGTTTCCTGTCAGGGGCGGTGCTAGCACCGTCCCAGACATGGTTTTGTGTATCCTGGGTAGGCAGGGCTTTACAGGAAGGTGACTGCTGAGTGGCACCCCGGTGCTCACTACGCATAGGCCGGTCTGAACCAGTTCCAGGGGCACACCAGCCCCTGGCCTGGGGAAGTCCGGCATGGCTGAGGGGTGTAACCACCCCCCACCTAGTCCCACCCATAGGCAGGACCTAGTCACCGGGTCAGCCCCCTTTTTTAGTATAAAGATGGGAGCGGGCCCCCTGTTAAAATTAGATCATCTTTGGAATCAAGATACCACTTTCTTCGAAAGGACTTCACGATTTCTTCTTCAAGATTCTCCCTTGTGGCTAAGGAGTAGTCACCCTGCATCAAGCGGGCACCATCCTAAAGAACACTGCGGTCTGCTGCAAGTCCTTCATCACGAATCCGACGACCCAGCTCGACGAGACCCGGCTTCCCTGGCACCTCTGACCTCTACTCACCTCTACAGCCAAGCTGAGAACCGTGAGTGCGACGAGACCTCAAGGGACCGACGATCGCCAAGACTGCACGACATCTTTACTGCAAGCCCACCGTGTCCTCCACTGGTGAGTGCTTTGGGGTCCGAGAAGCCCCGACCCTGCGCAGCTCCAGCACCCAAGGCCAGCCCCCCTGCATCTCCACGATCTGCGTGGGGCCCTTCTGCTGTTTGCTGTGCACCGCGTTGTTTGGCTACTAGCCGGCTGGCTTGTGGCCTCCTGAACGACGCCCAACGACTTCACGACTGCTGGTCTGGTTGCTCCAGGCTGGCCCTTGCTTCCTTCTTCAAGAGAGGCACCCCGGACCCTCCTGGTCCACTCCAGACGCCATTTTAGGTCCACCGCGTGGGCTTGAATTTGCCAAGGCTTTGTTGCCCAATCCTGGGTCCAGCGACGCCGACAGCTTCTATCTTCGTGGGACAGCTCGATCCTCCATCCTGGTCGCCGACAACGCCTCCTGGTCCGTGAGATCTTCGAGTCAAGCGTCACCCACTCACCTTGTCGAGGTGGCTACCATCCGGTGCCCTCCTGGTGCCCACTGACTACTGGCTAGTAGTCTCGAACTTGGTCCCCTCTGCTTTCAGGTGTCATCTATCTTCGAGATCCAGGCTTGGATCCAACTGAACTTTCTTCACTGGTCACCGGCCAGCATCTTTTCTTCCGGCTCCTGGTCCGTCTACGAGGATTCCCGACGTCTTTTCAGACCTATGCAGCTGCAGCCCCTGGGCTAGGTAACTTCGGCATTTCGGTGCCCCAGCATAGCCTCACTATCCAAGGGTCAGAATCTACTTTCGTTTTCTCCCTACCAGGTCGGGTTCGCCCGAGAACACTAACTTTCTATTTCCTAGCTACCATAGACTTTTGTCCCGCATCTCGCGTGAGAGTGCACACACTGCACCGAGTCCCCTAGGCCTCCTAGAAGTAATCTAACGATTCCCTAGTCAAGTCCTAGCGATTCCAAAAGCTATTAGTACTGTACTTACCTGCTAGGAATTTCGCATTCCACTTTCAGAGTATATGGTTTTCCGTGCCCCTCGGGCATTTGTATATACTGTGCTAACTTAAGTATTTTTGTAAGAGTTTTGGTTTGTGCTTAGTACCCTGTCCTCATAAAGAGTACAGGGCTGTTGTGATCTTTAAATAAATAACTGTTTATTTTAATAACACTTGTGTGGTGTCCTTTCACTTGGTATTCAAGGGGTATATGTGTGGTAAACAGCTGGCTTAACACGCCCTCTCGAGTCTTTAGCCTTAGACTGCTCGTATCCACGCTACTAGGATAGCTGGTCTATAAGGTTGACTTACAACCAATCATCAATAAGGGTTGCTGGACTGATACATAGTGTTCACTAGAATAGTGAGCACTGCATATCAGGCCACCTTCTCACATTGGTGAGCAGCGGTTGGGATTTGAGCTTGCTGTTGTTTTACCACACGTATCCTAAGAATATCTTGTTGAAAGATCACATAAGTACTGTTAGGTACATATAACTAAAGCTTAGAATACTCTGAGTTCTACTGAACCAGCTGTTGTAGCTCCTCAAGGCTTAGCACACCTTGGCTGCAACTCTAGCAAGGGACCAGTAGGTAACACATAGTGTAGGTAGGTGCATCACTTACACCACACTAGAAGCAGTATGTCGGTCACAGGAGGAAACACTGAGTCTCCCCTTGTGTCAGTTGACCCTCCACAGGTCATCCCTTCAAGGTATACTGCGCTTAGCTTCCATGAGTTACGACAAGTATGTACCTCTAGGAAGATTAAGCAGGGGTCTAACCCCACAACTGCTTTTCTGATTGGTCTCTTAGAGACTCATGATGCAAGGAGGGCTGGTAACCCAGACCCTTCTACTTCAGAAGGCAATATGCCCTCCGTACAGGGACCCTTTGATAACCAGGACCCTCCACATCAGGAAGCAGATGATGCTGATGATGAGGATGATGACTTGGAGTCTAGGGGTGAGGCAGACCAGGGACAGGTAGAAGTCGTCAGACTAACCAGGACCAACTTAAGCAGACATGAGAGGGACTCTAGGGGAGCCCTGGGGCCACTCTCAGGTCAGCTTAACATGGGGAATGGACGAGTTAGATCTCTATCAAGAGGCTCTAACAGATCCCTTCATACCAATGGCTCTCAACGTTCCTCTCAAAGGGGAATGACATCTCCCCAGAGGAGAATGTATGAAGCTAAAGAAAAGGCAGCCAATCTGAGGATTGAAAGGGAAGAACTTGCCCTGGCCAAAGAAAGGCTTGCCTTTGCTAGAGAGCAACAATTGAGTGGGACAGTCCCCACTGGTGGCAGCATTGTACCTAGCAATAGGGAAAGGAGTTTTGATACAAAACACCTTGGTAAGATAGTGCCCCCCTTTAAGCAAGGGGATGACATCCACAAATGGATTACTGCTTTGGAGAGGGCCTGCACTGTGCAAGGTGTTCCCCCAAGTCAGTGGGCAGCTATCTTGTGGCTCTCCTTTGAAGGTAAAGGAAGAGACAAGCTCCTCACCACAAGGGTAGAGGATGCTAATGATTACCAAGTCTTGAAAAGTGCACTGGTTGATGGGTTTGGCCTAACCACTGAGCAGTACCGGGTGCTGTTCAGGGATACCCAGAAAACTCAGTCTCAAGATTGGGCTGACTTTGTAGATTGTGCCACTAAGGCTTTTGAGGGCTGGTTGCTGGGCAGTAAGGTTACTGATTATAAAGGATTGTACAATTTGATGATGAGAGAACACATTTTAAACAATTGTCAGAACCAGTTGTTGCATCAGCATCTTGTTGACTCAGATCTGACCTCTCCCCAAGAATTGGGAAAGAAGGCAGACAGATGGGTTAGAACAAGAGTTAAACAGAACCAGGGCCAGAATCAAGGTGGTCAGAAGAAAGCAGACCAGAAGGGTAAAGATTCAAAAGGGGAACAAAATGACCAGAAGTCTTCGACAGGTCCCCAACAACCCAAAGAGGGTGGGGGTCAGGCTCCCCAAAAGAAGAAAGAAGGCCAATCTAAAAGGTGGTGCCAATACTGTAAAAGTAAAACTCACTGGTTTAGTGAGTGCACCAAGAAAGGAGGAGGGCAGACTCCTGCCACTGCAGCCCCTAAGGCACCTGTGCCCCCTAGTACAGCCAGCAGTGGTAGTGCACCTCCCAAGGGTTTAGTAGGGTTAACCCTGGGTTCTGAGGGGAGTGACAACTTAGTTGGCACCCTCACTCAGGCTGTCCTTGTCAGTACAGGGGATATGGATATGTCCCCTGACATAAGTCCCAATACTTTGGGCAAATACAGACAGACACCTTTCATTAATGGAAAAATGGCTCAGGCCTATAGGGACACTTGTGCCAGTGTCACAATGGTGACACCTGGCTTTGTGGACCCTGGACAGATCATGCCAGGTACAGAATTCCTGGTGACCAATGCAAGCAATGTCACTACCAATCATAGTATGGCAATTGTAGCTTTCTCCTGGGGAGGGGTAACTGGCCAAAAGAAGGTTGTAGTTAGTTCAGACCTCCCAGTGGATTGTTTGTTGGGCAATGATTTGGAGTCATCACAATGGTCAGAAGTGGAGCAGAGGACTCATCTGGAAATGTTAGGCTTGCCAGCACATGTGTTTGCTGTGACCAGGTCACAGGCCAGAAAATGCCCCACTGAACAGGTGCTGGATCCTGGAACAATGGACCAGACACCTTCCAAGAAAAGGAGCAGCAGGGTTAAGGCTGTGCCTTCCCCCTTGCCCCAGGTTGAGGATCAAGTCTCAGAGGAGGCTGACCTACAGGAATTGAGGGAAACTGAGCCCAGAGAGTTTGAACTTGATCAAGTTGAATTCTTGGGTTCAGGGGGACCCTCAAGGGAAGACCTGGGGAAGGACCAGTTAAGCTGCCCTTCTCTTGAACCCCTCAGACAGCAGGCTGCTGTTGAGGCTGCTGGGAACGCCACAGGTACCCACAAGGTATACTGGGAAGATGGACTCCTGTACACTGAGTCAAGAGACCCCAAGCCTGGCATGGCCAGGAGGCTGGTTGTACCCTTGTCTCAGAGAGGTTTCCTACTTACCTTGGCCCATGAGATTCCCTTAGCAGGTCACTTAGGCCAGACAAAGACTTGGGACAGGCTTGTCTCACACTTTCACTGGCCTCACATGAATGAGGATACCAAGGAGTTTTGTCGCTCCTGTGTCACTTGCCAAGCCAGTGGTAAGTCAGGTGGCACAACAAAGGCCCCCCTTATACCAATGCCTGTGGTGGGGGTGCCCTTTGAAAGAGTGGGGATTGACATTGTTGGTCCAATGGAACCCCAGACAGCATCAGGGCACAAGTTTATACTGGTGGTAGTGGATCATGCCACCAGGTATCCTGAAGCTATTCCACTTAGGACCACCACAGCACCTGTGGTGGCAAGGGCCCTAGTTGGAGTGTTCTCCAGAGTGGGCTTCCCTAAGGAGGTTGTCTCTGACAGAGGTGCAAACTTCATGTCAAGCTACTTAACTGCTATGTGGAAGGAGTGTGGTGTCAATTACAAATTCACTACACCCTATCACCCACAATGCAATGGGCTTGTTGAAAGGTTCAACAGGACCCTAAAAGGGATGATTCATGGACTACCTGAAACACTCAGGCGTAGATGGGATGTCCTGATGCCCTGCCTTCTGTTTGCTTACAGAGAGGTCCCACAAAAGGGGGTTGGCTACAGCCCTTTTGAACTTTTGTATGGGCACCCTGTGAGAGGCCCCTTGTGTTTGGTGAAGGAAGGATGGGAGAGACCTCTCAAAAAGCCTGCAACCAACATAATGGACTATGTACTTGGTCTCCGCTCCAGGATGGCTGAGTATATGGAGAAGGCATCAGAAAACCTTAAGGCCAGTCAAGAACTTCAAAAAGCTTGGCATGACCAAAAGGCTGTCCTGACTGTTTATCAGCCTGGACAGAAGGTGTGGGTGTTGGAGCCAGTGGCCCCAGCAGCACTCAAAGACAAATGGTCTGGGCCCCACACAATTCTTGAGCAAAAGGGAGAGGTCACCTACCTGGTGGACCTTGGAACTCCCAGGAGTCCCCACAGGGTACTCCATGTCAACAGGCTCAAAGCATATGTCGACAGGAAGGACATGAGCTTGCTCATGGCCATAGATGAGGGACAGGAGGAAGAGAGTGACCCTCTCCCAGACCTGCTCACTCAGAATCCTGATGATGGGTCAGTAGATGGTGTTGTCTTTTGTGGCAGCCTCTCTGAACATCAGCAGAAAGACTGTAAACAGGTTCTTCAGTCTTTCAGACATATGTTCTCTCTGACACCCAGTCAGACCAATTGGTGCACCCATGAGGTTGACACTGGTGACAGCCTGCCAGTCAA
Organism: Lissotriton vulgaris; assembly: GCF_964263255.1. NCBI lineage: Eukaryota > Metazoa > Chordata > Amphibia > Caudata > Salamandridae > Lissotriton > Lissotriton vulgaris. The sequence goes on from NC_141700.1 coordinate 444,926,862, forward strand.
GAGTAAAATCTACAGGCAGCCTGATCATGTTAGAGACTGCATAAAAACTGAAGTGCAGAAAATGTTGGAATTGGGAGTCATTGAACCCTCAGATAGCCCTTGGGCTAGTCCAGTAGTTCTAGTGCCAAAGCCTCACACCCAAGATGGTAAGAGAGAGATGAGGTTTTGCGTAGACTACAGGGGTCTCAATGCAGTCACTAAGACTGATGCCCATCCAATACCAAGGGCAGATGAACTTATAGATAGATTGGCTTCTGCCAACTACTTAAGTACATTTGACTTAACAGCTGGGTATTGGCAAATCAGGTTAGCTGAGGATGCCAAGCCCAAAACAGCATTTTCAACCCCTGGTGGGCATTATCAATTTGTGGTAATGCCCTTTGGTCTGAAAAATGCACCTGCCACCTTCCAAAGGTTGGTGAATCAAGTCCTTACTGGGCTGGATGACTTCTGTGCAGCATATCTAGATGATATTGCTGTCTTTAGCTCCACCTGGGAGGATCACCTGGTCCACCTGAGGAAAGTGTTAGAGGCCCTGCAAGCAGCAGGCCTCACTATCAAGGCCACCAAGTGCCAGATAGGGCAGACACAGGTTGTATACCTGGGCCACCTTGTAGGTGGAGGCCAGGTTCAGCCACTGGAGAGCAAAATACAGTCAATCAGGGACTGGGCTCCTCCAACCACCCAGACTCAGGTTCGAGCTTTCTTGGGCCTGACTGGATACTACAGAAAGTTTGTCAGGAACTATGGTTCCATTGTGACACCATTAAACGAACTGACAAGTAAGAAAATGCCAAAAAAGGTTCAGTGGACAGCAGGCTGTCAAAAAGCATTCGATGACCTAAAGCAGGCCATGTGCACAGCACCTATCCTTAAGAGTCCAGACTACTCCAAACCATTCATTGTCCAAACAGATGCTTCTGAGTTGGGTGTGGGAGCTGTTCTTTCTCAACTGAATTTTGATGGTCAGGATCAGCCCATTGCTTTTATAAGCAGAAGGCTGACCCCCAGAGAGAAGAATTGGTCAGCTATTGAGAGGGAGGCCTTTGCTGTGGTTTGGGCCCTGAAGAAGCTGAGGCCATACTTGTTTGGCACTCACTTCAAGATTCAGACCGACCATAAGCCCCTCTTGTGGCTAAATCAGATGAAGGGTGAAAACCCCAAACTGCTTAGGTGGTCCATTTCCCTACAGGGGATGGACTTTACAGTGGAACATAGACCTGGTACTGATCATGGCAATGCCGATGGGCTCTCCAGATATTTCCACTTAGAACAAGAAGACTCACCTGGTCAAGGTTAGCTTATTGTCCCAAAGTTTGGGGGGGGGTCATGTAGGAGAGTAGGGTCTGCAATCCTATGATCACCCAGATTTTTTGCTTTTGTTTCACTGGTTTACGACTTCCTCTGGCTGTGGGCCTGCCAATCAGACCCACAGCCTGGCTGTTCTCTTTCTAAATTACCTCATGTACCCTAGGTGCATCTACCAATTGGTACTGGGCCACCTTATCAGACCCTGTAACTCAGGGCATAGGTGTACCCAGGGCTGCCAGGGGCTGCAGCATGTATTATGCCACCCCTGGCTGGCCTCCTAAATCTGACACAACTGGCTGCATGACAGCTGGGGCAAAGTCGTGTAATCACCCTTTGCTGTAGGTGTAGTATCCCTATACCTAACCCTAAAATGGACACACAGATTCCTATCAGTCACTCCTATGGCAGGCCTTGACAATCCTGAAGGCAGAGTGCTTGGAATCGTGTGAGATGGTGCTCTGGCATGAGCTGAGCCTGTCTGCAGCTTGCGGAATCAAGTCCTAATAGCTGTTCCATGATATCGCATACCATATACTCTTAAGTGCATTATAATCCTCGCGGTTAAATGCTATCTTTGGTATTGCTTTATCAAAACATGTCGAGTAAGGTGTCATACGAATTGGAATACTAACCCCTCGCCAATTCTGGCGACGGGGTTAGCATTCCACCCTTCTAGAGGGACACGACATGTATGTAACTGTGAACCCCGGTTAAAGTTAACTGAAGCCTCAGCTCCACAAAATGGATGCTGCCACCACAGACACGAGTCTGACCCCCTGCAGCTGGGAGTCCTTCCAGCGAGGGGAGCCTGGACAAAGGGTTTCCTGTCAGGGGCGGTGCTAGCACCGTCCCAGACATGGTTTTGTGTATCCTGGGTAGGCAGGGCTTTACAGGAAGGTGACTGCTGAGTGGCACCCCGGTGCTCACTACGCATAGGCCGGTCTGAACCAGTTCCAGGGGCACACCAGCCCCTGGCCTGGGGAAGTCCGGCATGGCTGAGGGGTGTAACCACCCCCCACCTAGTCCCACCCATAGGCAGGACCTAGTCACCGGGTCAGCCCCCTTTTTTAGTATAAAGATGGGAGCGGGCCCCCTGTTAAAATTAGATCATCTTTGGAATCAAGATACCACTTTCTTCGAAAGGACTTCACGATTTCTTCTTCAAGATTCTCCCTTGTGGCTAAGGAGTAGTCACCCTGCATCAAGCGGGCACCATCCTAAAGAACACTGCGGTCTGCTGCAAGTCCTTCATCACGAATCCGACGACCCAGCTCGACGAGACCCGGCTTCCCTGGCACCTCTGACCTCTACTCACCTCTACAGCCAAGCTGAGAACCGTGAGTGCGACGAGACCTCAAGGGACCGACGATCGCCAAGACTGCACGACATCTTTACTGCAAGCCCACCGTGTCCTCCACTGGTGAGTGCTTTGGGGTCCGAGAAGCCCCGACCCTGCGCAGCTCCAGCACCCAAGGCCAGCCCCCCTGCATCTCCACGATCTGCGTGGGGCCCTTCTGCTGTTTGCTGTGCACCGCGTTGTTTGGCTACTAGCCGGCTGGCTTGTGGCCTCCTGAACGATGCCCAACGACTTCACGACTGCTGGTCTGGTTGCTCCAGGCTGGCCCTTGCTTCCTTCTTCAAGAGAGGCACCCCGGACCCTCCTGGTCCACTCCAGACGCCATTTTAGGTCCACCGCGTGGGCTTGAATTTGCCAAGGCTTTGTTGCCCAATCCTGGGTCCAGCGACGCCGACAGCTTCTATCTTCGTGGGACAGCTCGATCCTCCATCCTGGTCGCCGACAACGCCTCCTGGTCCGTGAGATCTTCGAGTCAAGCGTCACCCACTCACCTTGTCGAGGTGGCTACCATCCGGTGCCCTCCTGGTGCCCACTGACTACTGGCTAGTAGTCTCGAACTTGGTCCCCTCTGCTTTCAGGTGTCATCTATCTTCGAGATCCAGGCTTGGATCCAACTGAACTTTCTTCACTGGTCACCGGCCAGCATCTTTTCTTCCGGCTCCTGGTCCGTCTACGAGGATTCCCGACGTCTTTTCAGACCTATGCAGCTGCAGCCCCTGGGCTAGGTAACTTCGGCATTTCGGTGCCCCAGCATAGCCTCACTATCCAAGGGTCAGAATCTACTTTCGTTTTCTCCCTACCAGGTCGGGTTCGCCCGAGAACACTAACTTTCTATTTCCTAGCTACCATAGACTTTTGTCCCGCATCTCGCGTGAGAGTGCACACACTGCACCCGAGTCCCCTAGGCCTCCTAGAAGTAATCTAACGATTCCCTAGTCAAGTCCTAGCGATTCCAAAAGCTATTAGTACTGTACTTACCTGCTAGGAATTTCGCATTCCACTTTCAGAGTATATGGTTTTCCGTGCCCCTCGGGCATTTGTATATACTGTGCTAACTTAAGTATTTTTGTAAGAGTTTTGGTTTGTGCTTAGTACCCTGTCCTCATAAAGAGTACAGGGCTGTTGTGATCTTTAAATAAATAACTGTTTATTTTCATAACACTTGTGTGGTGTCCTTTCACTTGGTATTCAAGGGGTATATGTGTGGTAAACAGCTGGCTTAACACGCCCTCTCGAGTCTTTAGCCTTAGACTGCTCGTATCCACGCTACTAGGATAGCTGGTCTATAAGGTTGACTTACAACCAATCATCAATAAGGGTTGCTGGACTGATACATAGTGTTCACTAGAATAGTGAGCACTGCATATCAGGCCACCTTCTCACAGCAGGTGCCAGCTAAAAAAATATTCTGTGACACATTAATCAGCCCCAAATTAATTCAGGTCACTTGAGGCAGGGAAGGTGTGCTTTGCTTTGCCGAAAATAATGTACACTGGACAACCAGAGGGTGTGGTGATGAAACAGAGGGTGGCATGGGTGGGCCAGAGGGTGGCATGAGTAGTCAGAGAGTGGCAGTGGTGACAGAGAGTGGCAGTGATGAAGAAGAGTGTCCCAAACAGGCTGGACATGTAGAAACAACAAGTTCGCAAAACTTGCGACCCGACAGGTAAGTTCGCAAATTGCGAAATTGTAAAAACCCTCGCGAACTGGCAGAAACACGGGCGAACACAAAAAAAAAAAAATCCGCAAATTCGCGGGAATTCGCGGATTTTGCGGATTGCGAATCCGCAAATCCGCAAAATTCGCGAACGCGAGATCCGCAAAATTCGCCCATGCTTAGGAGCATCAAGTATTGGCTTGGAGACTGGTTGAAAGTATGTCCTTGGCATTTTTAACTTTATGCTCTAAAGACTAAACTAATAGGCTCAATAAATATATAGCATACTATTGAAGAAATAGCAGATGATGAAGTGCTACTGATTGTTAACCAGGGATAGTTGGAAAGCTTATATTCAGCTGTTTACATTCATATTATCTTTATATTTCATCCACAAGACAAAACAAAAATGACCTCAATAAATTGCAATAAATAGGAGATTTAGTTACTTGGCGTTAGAACTTAGAACCATTAATGGATATTCCAGGAGCTTTCAGAATAATAATTAATTTTACAACTATATCAAATGTATTCATCCAATCCTTCAAGCAGTGTTTGATCCAAGGTGATAAACAGTCAAAAATGAGACACAAGAAAAATTTATCTTTTTTCAAACAATTAAACTTGGCCTGTACAGGTATCGAACCTGTGACATTGGTGTTATTAGTACCACGCTCTAACCATCTAAGTTAACAGACCATTTTGCTCAAGTTCCTGGAAGTCCAGCATGTGAAGAAGTGCTAATGATAGTTAACCCGGGAGATTTGGAAAGCTTAATTTCAGAGGTTTACCATGAAGTTATAAATATATATTATCAACATGAAGAAACTAATATGACTTTAAAAAAATTACAATACAAAAAAGATTTTCATACTTAGTGTTAGAACTTAGAAACATTTTTTTCCATGTGTTTTAGCAATAAATAACAATTTCACCTATATGCAATTGATTCATTTAATCACTCTATCAGCTTCCCCTCAAAGGAAATATAGAGATACACATTATACAGAAGAAAATACATCTATTTTCAACATTAAAGGAGCATCACGTATTGGCTTGGAGACTGATTGAAGGTATGTCCTTGGCATTTTTAACCTTATGCTCTAAAGACTAAACTAATAGGCTCAATAAATATATAGCATACTATTGAAGAAATAGCAGATGATGAAGTGCTACCGATTGTTAACCCGTGACAGTTGGAAAGCTTATATTCAGCTGTTTACATTCATACTATCTTTATATTTCATCAACAAGACAAAACAAAAATGACCTCAATAAATCTCAATAAATAAGAGATTTAGTTACTTGGCGTTAGAACTTAGAACCATTAATAGATATTCCAGGAGCTTTCAGAATAATAATTCATTCTACAACTATATCAAATGTATTCATCCAATCCTCCCAGCAGCGTTTGATCCAAGGTGATAAACAGTCAAAAATGAGACACAAGAAAAATAATCTTTTTTCAAACAATTAAACTTGGACTGTATAGGGATCGAACTTGTGACCTTGGCGTTATTAGCTCCACGCTCTAACCATCTGAGCTAAAAGGCCATTTTGCACAAATTCCTGGAAGTCCAGCATATGAAGAAGTGCTAATGATAGTTAACCCTGGAGATTTGGAAAGCTTAATTTCAGAGGTTTACCATGAAGTTATAAATATATAATATCAACATGAAGAAACTAATATGACTTTAAAAAACTTACAATACAAAAGAGATTTTCATACTTAGTGTTAGAACTTAGAACCATTAACATTTTTTCCATGTGTTTTAGCAATAAATAACAATTTCACCTATATGCAATTGATTCATCTAATCATTCTATCAGCTTCCCCTCAAAGGAAATATAGAGATACACATAATACAGAAGAAAATACATCTATTTTCAACATTAATGGAGCATCAAGTATTGGCTTGGAGACTGATTGAAAGTATGTCCTTGGCATTTTTTACTTTATGCTCTAAAGACTAAACTAATAGGCTCACTAAATATATAGCATACTATTGAAGAAATAGCAGATGATGAAGTGCTACTGATCGTTAACCCGGGATAGTTGGAAAGCTTATATTCAGCTGTTTACATTCATACTATCTTTATATTTCATCAACAAGACAAAACAAAAATGACCTCAATGAATTGCAATAACTAAGAGATTTAGTTACTTGGCGTTAGAACTTAGAACCATTAATAGATATTCCAGGAGCTTTCAGAATAATAATTAATTCTACAACTATATCAAATGTATTCATCCAATCCTTCAAGCAGCGTTTCATCCAAGGTGATAAACAGTCAAAAATGAGACACAAGAAAAATTAATCTTTTTACAAACAATTGAACTTGGCCTCTACAGGGATTGAACCTGTGACCTTGGCGTTATTAGCAACATGCTCTAACCATCTGAGCTAACAGGCCGTTTTGCTGAAATTCCTGGAAGTCCAGCATATGAAGAAGTGCTAATGATAGTTAACCCGGGAGATTTGGAAAGCTTAATTTCAGAGGTTTACCATGAAGTTATACTTATATAATATCAACATGAAGAAACTAATATGACTTTAAAAAAATTACAATACAAAAGAGTTTTTCATACTTAGTGTTAGAACTTAGAACCATTAATGTTTTTTCCATGTGTTTTAGCAATAAATACCAATTCATCACCTATATGCAATTGATTCATCTAATCATTCTATCAGCTTCCCCTCAAAGGAAATATAGAGATACACATGATTCAGAAGAAAATACATCTATTTTCAACATTAAAGGAGCATCACGTATTGGCTTGGAGACTAATTGAAAGTATGTCCTTGGCATTTTTAACCTTATGCTCTAAAGACTAAACTAATAGGCTCAATAAATATATAGCATACTATTGAAGAAATAGCAGATGAAGAAGTGCTACCGATTGTTAACCCGGGATAGTTGGAAAGCTTATATTCAGCTGTTTACATTCATACTATCTTTATATTTCATCAACAAGACAAAAAAAAAATGACCTCAATAAATTGCAATAAATAAGAGATTTAGTTACTTGGCGTTAGAACTTAGAACCATTAATAGATATTCCAGGAGCTTTCAAAATGATAATTAATTCTACAACTATATAAAATGTATTCATCCAATCCTTCAAGCAGCGTTTGTTCCAAGTTGATAAACAGTCAAAAATAAGACACAAGAAAAATTAATCTTTTTACAAACAATTGAACTTGGCCTTTACAGGGATCGAACCTGTGACCTTGGCGTTATTAGCACCACGCTCTAACCATCTGAGCTAACAGGCCATTTTGCACGAATTCTTGGAAGTCCAGCATATGAAGAAGTGCTAATGATAGTTAACCCCGGAGATTTGGAAAGCTTAATTTCAGAGGTTTACCATGAAGTTATAAATATATAATATCAACATGAAGAAACTAATATGACTTAAAAAAAATTACAATACAAAAGAGATTTTTATACTTAGTGTTAGAACTTAGAACCATTAACATTTTTTCCATGTGTTTTAGCAATAAATAACAATTTCACCTATATGCAATTGATTCCTCTAATCATTCTATCAGCTTCCCCTCAAAGGAAATATAGAGATACACATAATACAGAAGAAAATACATCTATTTTCAACATTAATGGAGCATCAAGTATTGGCTTGGAGACTGATTGAAAGTATGTCCTTGGCATTTTTTACTTTATGCTCTAAAGACTAAACTAATAGGCTCACCAAATATATAGCATACTATTGAAGAAATAGCAGATGATGAAGTGCTACTGATTGTTAACCCGGGATAGTTGGAAAGCTTATATTCAGCTGTTTACATTCATACGATCTTTATATTTCATCCACAAGACAAAACAAAAATGACTTCAATAAATTGCATTAAATAAGAGATTTAGTTACTTGGCGTTAGAACTTAGAACCATTAATAGATATTCCAGGAGCTTTCAGAATAATAATTCATTCTACAACTATATCAAATGTATTCATGCAATCCTTCAAGCAGCGTTTGATCCAAGGTGATAAACAGTCAAAAATGAGACGCAAGAAAAATAATCTTTTTTCAAACAATTAAACTTGGACTGTATAGGGATCGAACTTGTGACCTTGGCGTTATTAGCTCCACGCTCTAACCATCTGAGCTAAAAGGCCATTTTGCACAAATTCCTGGAAGTCCAGCATATGAAGAAGTGCTAATGATAGTTAACCCTGGAGATTTGGAAAGCTTAATTTCAGAGGTTTACCATGAAGTTATAAATATATAATATCAACATGAAGAAACTAATATGACTTTAAAAAACTTACAATACAAAAGAGATTTTCATACTTAGTGTTAGAACTTAGAACCATTAACATTTTTTCCATGTGTTTTAGCAATCAATAACAATTTCACCTATATGCAATTGATTCATCTAATCATTCTATCAGCTTCCCCTCAAAGGAAATATAGAGATACACATAATACAGAAGAAAATACATCTATTTTCAACATTAATGGAGCATCAAGTATTGGCTTGGAGACTGATTGAAAGTATGTCCTTGGCATTTTTTACTTTATGCTCTAAAGACTAAACTAATAGGCTCACTAAATATATAGCATACTATTGAAGAAATAGCAGATGATGAAGTGCTACTGATCGTTAACCCGGGATAGTTGGAAAGCTTATATTCAGCTGTTTACATTCATACTATCTTTATATTTCATCAACAAGACAAAACAAAAATGACCTCAATGAATTGCAATAACTAAGAGATTTAGTTACTTGGCGTTAGAACTTAGAACCATTAATAGATATTCCAGGAGCTTTCAGAATAATAATTAATTCTACAACTATATCAAATGTATTCATCCAATCCTTCAAGCAGCGTTTCATCCAAGGTGATAAACAGTCAAAAATGAGACACAAGCAAAATTAATCTTTTTACAAACAATTGAACTTGGCCTCTACAGGGATTGAACCTGTGACCTTGGCGTTATTAGCACCATGCTCTAACCATCTGAGCTAACAGGCCGTTTTGCTGAAATTCCTGGAAGTCCAGCATATGAAGAAGTGCTAATGATAGTTAACCCGGGAGATTTGGAAAGCTTAATTTCAGAGGTTTACCATGAAGTTATACTTATATAATATCAACATGAAGAAACTAATATGACTTTAAAACATTTACAATACAAAAGAGTTTTTCATACTTAGTGTTAGAACTTAGAACCATTAATGTTTTTTCCATGTGTTTTAGCAATAAATACCAATTCATCACCTATATGCAATTGATTCATCTAATCATTCTATCAGCTTCCCCTCAAAGGAAATATAGAGATACACATGATTCAGAAGAAAATACATCTATTTTCAACATTAAAGGAGCATCACGTATTGGCTTGGAGACTGATTGAAAGTATGTCCTTGGCATTTTTAACCTTATGCTCTAAAGACTAAACTAATAGGCTCAATAAATATATAGCATACTATTGAAGAAATAGCAGATGATGAAGTGCTACCGATTGTTAACCCGGGATAGTTGGAAAGCTTATATTCAGCTGTTTACATTCATACTATCTTTATATTTCATCAACAAGACAAAAAAAAATGACCTCAATAAATTGCAATAACTAAGAGATTTAGTTACTTGGCGTTAGAACTTAGAACCATTAATAGATATTCCAGGAGCTTTCAGAATAATAATTAATTCTACAACTATATCAAATGTATTCATCCAATCCTTCAAGCAGCGTTTCATCCAAGGTGATAAACAGTCAAAAATGAGACACAAGAAAAATTAATCTTTTTACAAACTATTAAACTTGGCCTGTACAGGGATCAAACCTGTGACCTTGGCGTTATTAGCACCACGCTCTAACCATCTGAGCTAACAGGCCATTTTGCACAAATTCCTGGAAGTCCAGCATATAGGACGAAGTGCTATTGATAGTTAACCCGGGAGATTTGGAAAGCTTAATTTCAGAGGTTTACCATGAAGTTATAAATATATACTATCAACATGAAGAAACTAATATGACTTTAAAAAACTTACAATGCAAAAGAGATTTTCATACTTAGTGATAAAACTTAGAACTATTAATGTTTTTTCCATGTGTTTTAGCAATAAATAACAATTTCACCTATATGTAATTGATTCATTTAATCATTCTATCAGCTTCCCCTCAAAGGAAATATAGAGATACACATGATACAGAAGAAAATACATCTATTTTCAACATTAAAGGAGCATCAAGTATTGGCTTGGAGACTGATAGAAAGTATGTCCTTGGCATTTTTAACTTTATTCTCTAAAGACTAAACTAATAGGCTCACTAAATATATAGCATACTATTGAAGAAATATCAGATGATGAAGTGCTACCGATTGTTAATCCGGGATAGTTGGAAAGCTTATATTCAGCTGTTTACATTCATACTATCTTTATATTTCATCAACAAGACAAAACAAAAATGACCTCAATAAATTGCAATAAATAAGAGATTTAGTTACTTGGTGTTAGAACTTAGAACCATTAATAGATATTCCAGGAGCTTTCAGAATAATAATTAATTCTACAACTATATCAAATGTATTCATCCAATCCTTCAAGTAGCGTTTAATCAAAGGTGATAAACAGTCAAAAATGAGACACAAGAAAATTAATCTTTTTTCAAACAATTGAACTTGGCCTGTACAGGGATCGAACCTGTGACCTTGGCGTTATTAGCACCACGCTCTAACCATCTGAGCTAACATGCCATTTTGCAAAAATTCCTGGAAGTCCAGCATATAAGACGAAGTGCTATTGATAGTTAACCCGGGAGATTTGGAAAGCTTAATTTCAGAGGTTTACCATGAAGTTATAAATATATAATATCAACATGAAGAAACTACTATGACTTTAAAAAACTTACAATGCAAAAGAGATTTTCATACTTAGTGATTGAACTTAGAACCATTAATGTTTTTTCCATGTGTTTTAGCAATAAATAACAATTTCACCTATATGCAATTGATTCATTTAATCATTCTATCAGCTTCCCCTCAAAGGAAATATAGGGATACACATGATACAGAAGAAAATACATCTATTTTCAACATTAAAGGAGCATCAAGTATTGGCTTGGAGACTGATTGAAAGTATGTCCTTGGCATTTTTAACTTTATTCTCTAAAGACTAAACTAATAGGCTCACTAAATATATAGCATACTATTGAAGAAATAGCAGATGATGAAGTGCTACTGATTGTTAACCCGGGATAGTTGGAAAGCTTATATTCAGCTGTTTACATTCATACTATCTTTATATTTCATCAACAAGACAAAACAAAAATTACCTCAATGAATTGCAATAAATAAGAGATTTAGTTACTTGGCGTTAGAACTAAGAACCATTAATAGATATTCAAGGAGCTTTCAGAATAATAATTAATTCTACAACTATATCAAATGTATTCATCCAATCCTTCAAGCAGTGTTTGATCCAAGGTGATAAACAGTCAAAATGAGACACAAGAAAAATTAATCTTTTTTCAAATAATTAAACTTGGCCTGTACAGGGATCGAACCTGTGACCTTGGCGTTATTAGCACCACGCTCTAACCATCTGACCTAACAGGCCGTTTTGCACAATTTCCTGGAAGTCCAGCATATGAAGAAGTGCTAATGATAGTTAACCCGGGCTATTTGGAAAGCTTAATTTCAGAGGTTTACCATGAAGTTATAAATATATAATATCAACATGAAGAAACTTATATGACTTTAAAAAAATTGCAATACAACAGAGATTTTCATACTTAGAGTTAGAACTTAGAACATTAATGTTTTTTCCATGTGTTTAAGCAATAAATAACAATTCATCACCTATATGCAATTGATTCATTTAATCATTCTATCAGCTTCCCCTCAAAGGAAATATAGAGATACACATGATACAGAAGAAAATACATCTATTTTCAACATTAAAGGAGCATCAAGTATTGGCTTGGAGACTGATTGAAAGTATGTCCTTGGCATTTTTAACTTTTTGCTCTAAAGACTAAACTAATAGGCTCACTAAATATAAAGCATACTATTGAAGAACTAGCAGATGATGAAGTGCTACTGATTGTTAACCCAGGATAGTTGGAAAGCTTATATTCAGCTGTTTACATTCATACTATCTTTATATTTCATCAACAAGACAAAACAAAAATGACCTCAATGAATTGCAATAAATAAGAGATTTAGTTACTTGGCGTTAGAACTTAGAACCATTAATAGATATTCCAGGAGCTTTCAAAATAATAATTAATTCTACAACTATATGAAATGTATTCATCCAATCCTTCAAGCAGCGTTTGTTCCAAGTTGATAAACAGTCAAAAATGAGACACAAGAAAAATTAATCTTTTTACAAACAATTGAACTTGGCCTGTACAGGGATCGAACCTGGGACCTTGGCGTTATTAGCACCACGCTCTAACCATCTGAGCTAACAGGCCGTTTTGCACGAATTCCTGGAAGTCCAGCATATGAAGAAGTGCTAATGATAGTTAACCCGGGAGATTTGGAAAGCTTAATTTCAGAGGTTTACCATGAAGTTATAAATATATAATATCAACATGAAGAAACTAATATGACTTTAAAAAAATTACAATACAAAAGAGATTTTTATACTTAGTGTTAGAACTTAGAACCATTAACATTTTTTCCATGTGTTTTAGCAATAAATAACAATTTCACCTATATGCAATTGATTCATCTAATCATTCTATCAGCTTCCCCTCAAAGGAAATATAGACATACACATGATACAGAAGAAAATACATCTATTTTCAACATTAAAGGAGCATCAAGTATTGGCTTGGAGGCTGATTGAAAGTATGTCCTTGGCATTTTTAACTTTATGCTCTAAAGACTAAACTAATAGGCTCAATAAATATATAGCATACCATTGAAGAAATAGCAGATGATGAAGTGCTACCGATTGTTAACCCGGGATAGTTGGAAAGCTTATATTCAGCTGTTTACATTCATACTATCTTTATATTTCATCAACAAGACAAAACAAAAATGACCTCAATAAATTGCAATAAATAAGAGATTTAGTTACTTGGCGTTAGAACTTAGAACCATTAATAAATATTCCAGGAGCTTTCAGAATAATAATTAATTCTACAACTATATCAAATGTATTCGTCCAATCCTTCAAGCAGCGTTTGATCAAAGGTGATAAACAGTCAAAAATGAGACACAAGAAAAATTAATCTTTTTTCAAACAATTAAACCTGGCCTGTACAGGGATTGAACCTGTGACTTTGGCGTAATTAGCAACACACTCTAACCATCTGAGCTAACCGGCAGTTTTGCACAAGTTCCTGGAAGTCCAGCATATGAAGAAGAGCTAATGATAGTTAACCCGGGAGATTTGGAAAGCTTAATTTCAGTGGTTTACCATGAAGTTATACTTATATAATATCAACATGAAGAAACTAATATTACTTTAAAAAAATTACAATACAAAAGAGATTTTCATACTTAGTGTTAGAACTTAGAACCATTAATGTTTTTTCCATGTGTTTTAGCAATAAATACCAATTCATCACCTATATGCAATTGATTCATCTAATCATTCTATCAGCTTCCCCTCAAAGGAAATATAGACATACACATGATACAGAAGAAAATACATCTATTTTCAACATTAAAGGAGCATCAAGTATTGGCTTGGAGACTGATTGAAAGTATGTCCTTGGCATTTTTAACTTTATGCTCTAAAGACTAAACTAATAGGCTCAATAAATATATAGCATACCATTGAAGAAATAGCAGATGATGAAGTACTACCGATTGTTAACCCGGGATAGTTGGAAAGCTTATATTCAGCTGTTTACATTCATACTATCTTTATATTTCATCCACAAGACAAAACAAAAATGACCTCAATAAATTGCAATAAATAAGACATTTAGTTACTTGGAGTTAGAACTTAGAACCATTAATAGATATTCCAGGAGCTTTCAGAATAATAATTAATTCTACAACTATATCAAATGTATTCACCCAATCCTTCAAGCAGCGTTTGATCAAAGGTGATAAACATTCAAAAATGAGACACAAGAAAAATTAATCTTTTTTCAAACAATTAAACTTGGCCTGTACAGGGATCGAACCTGTGACCTTGGCGTTATTAGCACCATGCTTAAACAATCTGAGCTAACAGGCCATTTTGCACAAATTCCTGGAAGTCCAGCATATAGGACGAAGTGCTATTGATAGTTAACCCGGGAGATTTGGAAAGCTTAATTTCAGAGGTTTACCATGAAGTTGTAAATATATAATATCAACATGAAGAAACTAATATGACTTTAAAAAACTTACAATGCAAAAGAGATTTTCATACTTAGTGAATGAACTTAGAACCATTAATGTTTTTTCCATGTGTTTTAGCAATAAATAACAATTTCACCTATATGCACTTGATTCATTTAATCATTCTATCAGCTTCCCCTTAAAGGAAATATAGAGATAAACATGATACAGAAGAAAATACATCTATTTTTAACATTAAAGGAGCATCAAGTATTGGCTTGAAGACTGATTGAAAGTATGTCCTTGGCATTTTTAACTTTATGCTCTAAAGATTAAACTAATAGGCTCAATAAATATATAGCATACCATTGAAGAAATAGCAGATGATGAAGTGCTACAGATTGTGAATCCGGGATAGTTGGAAAGCTTATATTCAGCTGTTTACATTCATACTATCTTTATATTTCATCAACAAGACAAAACAAAAATGACCTCAATAAATTGCAATAAATAAGAGATTTAGTTACTTGGTGTTAGAACTTAGAACCATTAATAGATATTCCAGGAGCTTTCAGAATAATAATTAATTCTACAACTATATCAAATGTATTCATCCAATCCTTCAAGTAGCGTTTAATCAAAGGTGATAAACAGTCAAAAATGAGACACAAGAAAATTAATCTTTTTTCAAACAATTAAACTTGGCCTGTACAGGGATCGAACCTGTGACCTTTGCGTTATTAGCACCACGCTCTAACCATCTGAGCTAACATGCCATTTTACTCAAATTCCTGGAAGTCCAGCATATAAGACGAAGTGCTATTGATAGTTATTCCGGGAGATTTGGAAAGCTTAATTTCAGAGGTTTACCATGAAGTTATAAATATATAATATCAACATGAAGAAACTAATATGACTTTAAAAAAATTACAATACAAAAGAGATTTTTATACTTAGTGTTAGAACTTAGAACCATTAACATTTTTTCCATGTGTTTTAGCAATAAATAACAATTTCACCTATATGCAATTGATTCATCTAATCATTCTATCAGCTTCCCCTCAAAGGAAATATAGAGATACACATGATACAGAAGAAAATACATCTATTTTCAACATTAATGGAGCATCAAGTATTGGCTTGGAGACTGATTGAAAGTATGTCCTTGGCATTTTTTACTTTATGCTCTAAAGACTAAACTAATAGGCTCACTAAATATATAGCATACTATTGAAGAAATAGCAGATGATGAAGTGCTACTGATCGTTAACCCGGGATAGTTGGAAAGCTTATATTCAGCTGTTTACATTCATACTATCTTTATATTTCAGCAACAAGACAAAACAAAAATGACCTCAATGAATTGCAATAACTAAGAGATTTAGTTACTTGGCGTTAGAACTTAGAACCATTAATAGATATTCCAGGAGCTTTCAGAATAATAATTAATTCTACAACTATATCAAATGTATTCATCCAATCCTTCAAGCAGCGTTTGATCCAAGGTGATAAACAGTCAAAAATGAGACACAAGAAAAATGAATCTTTTTTCAAACAATAAAACTTGGCCTGTACAGGGATTGAACCTGTGACCTTGGCGTAATTAGCAACACGCTCTAACCATCTGAGCTAACAGGCAGTTTTGCACAAATTCCTGGAAGTCCAGCATATGAAGAAGAGCTAATGATAGTTAACCCGGGAGATTTGGAAAGCTTAATTTCAGAGGTTTACCATGAAGTTATACTTATATAATATCAACATGAAGAAACTAATATGACTTTAAAAAAATTACAATACAAAAGAGATTTTCATACTTAGTGTTAGAACTTAGAACCATTAATGTTTTTTCCATGTGTTTTAGCAATAAATACCAATTCATCACCTATATGCAATTGATTCATCTAATCATTCTATCAGCTTCCCCTCAAAGGAAATATAGACATACACATGATACAGAAGAAAATACATCTATTTTCAACATTAAAGGAGCATCAAGTATTGGCTTGGAGACTGATTGAAAGTATGTCCTTGGCATTTTTAACTTTATGCTCTAAAGACTAAACTAATAGGCTCAATAAATATATAGCATACCATTGAAGAAATAGCAGATGATGAAGTGCTACTGATTGTTTACCCGGGATAGTTGGAAAGCTTATATTCAGCTGTTTACATTCATACTATCTTTATATTTCATCCACAAGACAAAACAAAAATGACCTCAATAAATTGCAATAAATAAGACATTTAGTTACTTGGAGCTAGAACTTAGAACCATTAATAGATATTCCAGGAGCTTTCAGAATAATAATTAATTCTACAACTATATCAAATGTATTCACCCAATCCCTCAAGCAGCGTTTGATCAAAGGTGATAAACAGTCAAAAATGAGACACAAGAAAAATTAATCTTTTTTCAAACAATTAAACTTGGCCTGTACAGGGATCGAACCTGTGACCTTGGCGTTATTAGCACCACGCTTTAACAATCTGAGCTAACAGGCCATTTTGCACAAATTCCTGGAAGTCCAGCATATAGGACGAAGTGCTATTGATAGTTAACCCGGGAGATTTGGAAAGCTTAATTTCAGAGGTTTACCATGAAGTTATAAATATATAATATCAACATGAAGAAACTAATATGACTTTAAAAAACTTACAATGCAAAAGAGATTTTCATACTTAGTGAATGAACTTAGAACCATTAATGTTTTTTCCATGTGTTTTAGCAATAAATAACAATTTCACCTATATGCAATTGATTCATTTAATCATTCTATCAGCTTCCCCTCAAAGGAAATATAGAGATACACATGATACAGAAGAAAATACATCTATTTTTAACATTAAAGGAGCATCGAGTATTGGCTTGAAGACTGATTGAAAGTATGTCCTTGGCATTTTTAACTTTATGCTCTAAAGATTAAACTAATATGCTCAATAAATATATAGCATACCATTGAAGAAATAGCAGATGATGAAGTGCTACCGATTGTTAATCCGGGATAGTTGGAAAGCTTATATTCAGCTGTTTACATTCATACTATCTTTATATTTCATCAACAAGACAAAACAAAAATTACCTCAATGAATTGCAATAAATAAGAGATTTAGTTACTTGGCGTTAGAACTAAGAACCATTAATAGATATTCAAGGAGCTTTCAGAATAATAATTAATTCTACAACTATATCAAATGTATTCATCCAATCCTTCAAGCAGTGTTTGATCCAAGGTGATAAACAGTCAAAAATGAGACACAAGAAAAATTTATCTTTTTTCAAATAATTAAACTTGGCCTGTACAGGGATCGAACCTGTGACCTTGGCGTTATTAGCACCACGCTCTAACCATCTGAGCTAAAAGGCAGTTTTGGACAATTTCCTGGAAGTCCAGCATATGAAGAAGTGCTAATGATAGTTAACCCGGGCTATTTGGAAAGCTTAATTTCAGAGGTTTACCATGAAGTTATAAATATATAATATCAACATGAAGAAACTTATATGACTTTAAAAAAATTACAATACAACAGAGATTTTCATACTTAGTGTTAGAACTTAGAACATTAATGTTTTTTCCATGTGTTTAAGCAATAAATAACAATTCATCACCTATATTCAATTGATTCATTTAATCATTCTATCAGCTTCCCCTCAAAGGAAATATAGAGATACACATGATACAGAAGAAAATACATCAATTTTCAACATTAAAGGAGCATCAAGTATTGGCTTGGAGACTGATTGAAAGTATGTCCTTGGCATTTTTAACTTTTTGCTCTAAAGACTAAACTAATAGGCTCACTAAATATAAAGCATACTATTGAAGAACTAGCAGATGATGAAGTGCTACTGATTGTTAACCCGGGATAGTTGGAAAGCTTATATTCAGCTTTTTACATTCATACTATCTTTATATTTCATCAACAAGACAAAACAAAAATGACCTCAATGAATTGCAATAACTAAGAGATTTAGTTACTTGGCGTTAGAACTTAGAACCATTAATAGATATTCCAGGAGCTTTCAAAATAATAATTAATTCTACAACTATATGAAATGTATTCATCCAATCCTTCAAGCAGCGTTTGTTCCAAGTTGATAAACAGTCAAAAATGAGACACAAGAAAAATTAATCTTTTTACAAACAATTGAACTTGGCCTGTACAGGGATCGAACCTGGGACCTTGGCGTTATTAGCACCACGCTCTAACCATCTGAGCTAACAGGCCGTTTTGCACGAATTACTGGAAGTCCAGCATATGAAGAAGTGCTAATGATAGTTAACCCGGGAGATTTGGAAAGCTTAATTTCAGAGGTTTACCATGAAGTTATAAATATATAATATCAACATGAGGAAACTAATATGACTTTAAAAAAATTACAATACAAAAGAGATTTTTATACTTAGTGTTAGAACTTAGAACCATTAAAATTTTTTCCATGTGTTTTAGCAATAAATAACAATTTCACCTATATGCAATTGATTCATCTAATCATTCTATCAGCTTCCCCTCAAAGGAAATATAGAGATACACATAATACAGAAGAAAATACATCTATTTTCAACATTAATGGAGCATCAAGTATTGGCTTGGAGACTGATTGAAAGTATGTCCTTGGCATTTTTTACTTTATGCTCTAAAGACTAAACTAATAGGCTCACTAAATATATAGCATACTATTGAATAAATAGCAGATGATGAAGTGCTACTGATCGTTAACCCGGGATAGTTGGAAAGCTTATATTCAGCTGTTTACATTCATACTATCTTTATATTTCATCAACAAGACAAAACAAAAATGACCTCAATGAATTGCAATAACTAAGAGATTTAGTTACTTGGCGTTAGAACTTAGAACCATTAATAGATATTCCAGGAGCTTTCAGAATAATAATTAATTCTACAACTATATCGAATGTATTCATCCAATCCTTCAAGCAGCGTTTCATCCAAGGTGATAAACAGTCAAAAATGAGACACAAGAAATATTAATCTTTTTACAAACAATTGAACTTGGCCTCTACAGGGATTGAACCTGTGACCTTGGCGTTATTAGCACCATGCTCTAACCATCTGAGCTAACAGGCCGTTTTGCTGAAATTCCTGGAAGTCCAGCATATGAAGAAGTGCTAATGATAGTTAACCCGGGAGATTTGGAAAGCTTAATTTCAGGGGTTTACCATGAAGTTATACTTATATAATATCAACATGAAGAAACTAATATGACTTTAAAAAAATTACAATACAAAAGAGTTTTTCATACTTAGTGTTAGAACTTAGAACCATTAATGTTTTTTCCATGTGTTTTAGCAAAAAATACCAATTCATCACCTATATGCAATTGATTCATCTAATCATTCTATCAGCTTCCCCTCAAAGGAAATATAGACATACACATGATACAGAAGAAAATACATCTATTTTCAACATTAAAGGAGCATCAAGTATTGGCTTGGAGGCTGATTGAAAGTATGTCCTTGGCATTTTTAACTTTATGCTCTAAAGACTAAACTAATAGGCTCAATAAATATATAGCATACCATTGAAGAAATAGCAGATGATGAAGTGCTACCGATTGTTAACCCGGGATAGTTGGAAAGCTTATATTCAGCTGTTTACATTCATACTATCTTTATATTTCATCAACAAGACAAAACAAAAATGACCTCAATAAATTGCAATAAATAAGAGATTTAGTTACTTGGCGTTAGAACTTAGAACCATTAATAGATATTCCAGGAGCTTTCAGAATAATAATTAATTCTACAACTATATCAAATGTATTCATCCAATCCTTCAAGCAGCGTTTGATCAAAGGTGATAAACAGTCAAAAATGAGACACAAGAAAAATGAATCTTTTTTCAAACAATTAAACTTGGCCTGTACAGGGATTGAACCTGTGACCTTGGCGTAATTAGCAACACGCTCTAACCATCTGAGCTAACAGGCAGTTTTGCACAAATTCCTGGAAGTCCAGCATATGAAGAAGAGCTAATGATAGTTAACCCGGGAGATTTGGAAAGCTTAATTTCAGAGGTTTACCATGAAGTTATACTTATATAATATCAACATGAATAAACTAATATTACTTAAAAAAAATTACAATACAAAAGAGATTTTCATACTTAGTGTTAGAACTTAGAACCATTAATGTTTTTTCCATGTGTTTTAGCAATAAATACCAATTCATCACCTATATGCAATTGATTCATCTAATCATTCTATCAGCTTCCCCTCAAAGGAAATATAGACATACACATGATACAGAAGAAAATACATCTATTTTCAACATTAAAGGAGCATCAAGTATTGGCTT
This sequence comes from Lissotriton vulgaris, assembly GCF_964263255.1. Taxonomy (NCBI): domain Eukaryota; kingdom Metazoa; phylum Chordata; class Amphibia; order Caudata; family Salamandridae; genus Lissotriton; species Lissotriton vulgaris. The sequence goes on from NC_141700.1 coordinate 444,947,761, forward strand.
GGAGACTGATTGAAAGTATGTCCTTGGCATTTTTAACTTTATGCTCTAAAGACTAAACTAATAGGCTCAATAAATATATAGCATACCATTGAAGAAATAGCAGATGATGAAGTACTACCGATTGTTAACCCGGGATAGTTGGAAAGCTTATATTCAGCTGTTTACATTCATACTATCTTTATATTTCATCAACAAGACAAAACAAAAATGACCTCAATAAATTGCAATAAATAAGAGATTTAGTTACTTGGCGTTAGAACTTAGAACCATTAATAGATATTCCAGGAGCTTTCAGAATAATAATTAATTCTACAACTATATCAAATGTATTCATCCAATCCTTCAAGCAGCGTTTGATCAAAGGTGATAAACAGTCAAAAATGAGACACAAGAAAAATGAATCTTTTTTCAAACAATTAAACTTGGCCTGTACAGGGATTGAACCTGTGACCTTGGCGTAATTAGCAACACGCTCTAACCATCTGAGCTAACAGGCAGTTTTGCACAAATTCCTGGAAGTCCAGCATATGAAGAAGAGCTAATGATAGTTAACCCGGGAGATTTGGAAAGCTTAATTTCAGAGGTTTACCATGAAGTTATACTTATATAATATCAACATGAATAAACTAATATTACTTAAAAAAAATTACAATACAAAAGAGATTTTCATACTTAGTGTTAGAACTTAGAACCATTAATGTTTTTTCCATGTGTTTTAGCAATAAATACCAATTCATCACCTATATGCAATTGATTCATCTAATCATTCTATCAGCTTCCCCTCAAAGGAAATATAGACATACACATGATACAGAAGAAAATACATCTATTTTCAACATTAAAGGAGCATCAAGTATTGGCTTGGAGACTGATTGAAAGTATGTCCTTGGCATTTTTAACTTTATGCTCTAAAGACTAAACTAATAGGCTCAATAAATATATAGCATACCATTGAAGAAATAGCAGATGATGAAGTGCTACCGATTGTTAACCCGGGATAGTTGGAAAGCTTATATTCAGCTGTTTACATTCATACTATCTTTATATTTCATCCACAAGACAAAACAAAAATGACCTCAATAAATTGCAATAAATAAGACATTTAGTTACTTGGAGTTAGAACTTAGAACCATTAATAGATATTCCAGGAGCTTTCAGAATAATAATTAATTCTACAACTATATCAAATGTATTCACCCAATCCTTCAAGCAGCGTTTGATCAAAGGTGATAAACAGTCAAAAATGAGACACAAGAAAAATTAATCTTTTTTCAAACAATTAAACTTGGCCTGTACAGGGATCGAACCTGTGACCTTGGCGTTATTAGCACCATGCTTAAACAATCTGAGCTAACAGGCCATTTTGCACAAATTCCTGGAAGTCCAGCATATAGGACGAAGTGCTATTGATAGTTAACCCGGGAGATTTGGAAAGCTTAATTTCAGAGGTTTACCATGAAGTTATAAATATATAATATCAACATGAAGAAACTAATATGACTTTAAAAAACTTACAATGCAAAAGAGATTTTCATACTTAGTGAATGAACTTAGAACCATTAATGTTTTTCCATGTGTTTTAGCAATAAATAACAATTTCACCTATATGCAATTGATTCATTTAATCATTCTATCAGCTTCCCCTCAAAGGAAATATAGAGATACACATGATACAGAAGAAAATACATCTATTTTTAACATTAAAGGAGCATCAAGTATTGGCTTGAAGACTGATTGAAAGTATGTCCTTGGCATTTTTAACTTCATGCTCTAAAGATTAAACTAATAGGCTCAATAAATATATAGCATACCATTGAAGAAATAGCAGATGATGAAGTGCTACCGATTGTTAATCCGGGATAGTTGGAAAGCTTATATTCAGCTGTTTACATTCATACTATCTTTATATTTCATCAACAAGACAAAACAAAAATGACCTCAATAAATTGCAATAAATAAGAGATTTAGTTACTTGGTGTTAGAACTTAGAACCATTAATAGATATTCCAGGAGCTTTCAGAATAATAATTATTTCTACAACTATATCAAATGTATTCATCCAATCCTTCAAGTAGCGTTTAATCAAAGGTGATAAACAGTCAAAAATGAGACACAAGAAAATTAATCTTTTTTCAAACAATTAAACTTGGCCTGTACAGGGATCGAACCTGTGACCTTTGCGTTATTAGCACCACGCTCTAACCACCTGAGCTAACATGCCATTTTACTCAAATTCCTGGAAGTCCAGCATATAAGACGAAGTGCTATTGATAGTTAACCCGGGGGATTTGGAAAGCTTAATTTCAGAGGTTTACCATGAAGTTATAAATATATAATATCAACATGAAGAAACTAATATGACTTTAAAAAACTTACAATGCAAAAGAGATTTTCATACTTAGTGATTGAACTTAGAACCATTAATGTTTTTTCCATGTGTTTTAGCAATAAATAACAATTTCACCTATATGCAATTGATTCATTTAATCATTCTATCAGCTTCCCCTCAAAGGAAATATAGAGATACACATGATACAGAAGAAAATACATCTATTTTCAACATTAAAGGAGCATCAAGTATTGGCTTGGAGACTGATTGAAAGTATGTCCTTGGCATTTTTAACTTTATTCTCTAAAGACTAAACTAATAGGCTCATTAAATATATAGCATACTATTGAAGAAATAGCAGATGATGAAGTGCTACTGATTGTTAACCCGGGATAGTTGGAAAGCTTATATTCAGCTGTTTACATTCATACTATCTTTATATTTCATCAACAAGACAAAACAAAAATTACCTCAATGAATTGCAATAAATAAGAGATTTAGTTACTTGGCGTTAGAACTAAGAACCATTAATAGATATTCAAGGAGCTTTCAGAATAATAATGAATTCTACAACTATATCAAATGTATTCATCCAATCCTTCAAGCAGTGTTTGATCCAAGGTGATAAACAGTCAAAAATGAGACACAAGAAAAATTAATCTTTTTTCAAATAATTAAACTTGGCCTGTACAGGGATCGAACCTGTGACCTTGGCGTTATTAGCACCACGCTCTAACCATCTGAGCTAACAGGCCGTTTTGCACCATTTCCTGGAAGTCCAGCATATGAAGAAGTGCTAATGATAGTTAACCCGGGCTATTTGGAAAGCTTAATTTCAGAGGTTTACCATGAAGTTATAAATATATAATATCAACATGAAGAAACTTATATGACTTTAAAAAAATTACAATACAACAGATATTTTCATACTTAGTGTTAGAACTTAGAACATTAATGTTTTTTCCATGTGTTTTAGCAATAAATAACAATTCATCACCTATATGCAATTGATTCATTTAATCATTCTATCAGCTTCCCCTCAAAGGAAATATAGAGATACACATGATACAGAAGAAAATACATCTATTTTCAACATTAAAGGAGCATCAAGTATTGGCTTGGAGACTGATTGAAAGTATGTCCTTGGCATTTTTAACTTTTTGCTCTAAAGACTAAACTAATAGGCTCACTAAATATATAGCATACTATTGAAGAAATAGCAGATGATGAAGTGCTACTGATTGTTAACCCGGGATAGTTGAAAAACTTATTTTCAGCTGTTTACATTCATACTATCTTTATATTTCATCAACAAGACAAAACAAAAATGACCTCAATGAATTGCTATAATCAAGAGATTTAGTTACTTGGCGTTAGAACTTAGAACCATTAATAGATATTCCAGGAGCTTTCAAAATATTAATTAATTCTACAACAATATGAAATGTATTCATCCAATCCTTCAAGCAGCGTTTGTTCCAAGTTGATAAACAGTCAAAAATGAGACACAAGAAAAATTAATCTTTTTACAAACAATTGAACTTGGCCTGTACAGGGATCGAACCTGTGACCTTAGCGTTATTAGCACCACGCTCTAACCATCTGAGCTAACAGGCCGTTTTGCACGAAATCCTGGAAGTCCAGCATATGAAGAAGTGCTAATGATAGTTAACCCAGGAGATTTGGAAAGCTTAATTTCAGAGGTTTACCATGAAGTTATAAATATATAATATCAACATGAAGAAACTAATATGACTTTAAAAAAATTACAATACAAAAGAGATTTTTATACTTAGTGTTAGAACTTAGAACCATTAACATTTTTTCCATGTGTTTTAGCAATAAATAACAATTTCACCTATATGCAATTGATTCATCTAATCATTCTATCAGCTTCCCCTCAAAGGAAATATAGAGATACACATGATACAGAAGAAAATACATCTATTTTCAATATTAATGGAGCATCAATTATTGGCTTGGAGACTGATTGAAAGTATGTCCTTGGCATTTTTTACTTTATGCTCTAAAGACTAAACTAATAGGCTCACTAAATATATAGCATACTATTGAAGAAATAGCAGATGATGAAGTGCTACTGATCGTTAACCCGGGATAGTTGGAAAGCTTATATTCAGCTGTTTACATTCATACTATCTTTATATTTCATCAACAAGACAAAACAAAAATGACCTCAATGAATTGCAATAACTAAGAGATTTAGTTACTTGGCGTTAGAACTTAGAACCATTAATAGATATTCCAGGAGCTTTCAGAATATTAATTAATTCTACAACTATATCAAATGTATTCATCCAATCCTTCAAGCAGCGTTTCATCCAAGGTGATAAACAGTCAAAAATGAGACACAAGAAAAATTATTCTTTTTACAAACAATTGAACTTGGCCTCTACAGGGATTGAACCTGTGACCTTGGCGTTACTAGCACCATGCTCTAACCATCTGAGCTAACATGCCGTTTTGCTGAAATTCCTGGAAGTCCAGCATATGAAGAAGTGCTAATGATAGTTAACCCGGGAGATTTGGAAAGCTTAATTTCAGAGGTTTACCATGAAGTTATACTTATATAATATCAACATGAAGAAACTAATATGACTTTAAAAAAATTACAATACAAAAGAGTTTTTCATACTTAGTGTTAGAACTTAGAACCATTAATGTTTTTTCCATGTGTTTTAGCAATAAATACCGATTCATCACCTATATGCAATTGATTCATCTAATCATTCTATCAGCTTCCCCGCAAAGGAAATATAGACATACACATGATACAGAAGAAAATACATCTATTTTCAACATTAAAGGAGCATCAAGTATTGGCTTGGAGGCTGATTGAAAGTATGTCCTTGGCATTTTTAACTTTATGCTCTAAAGACTAAACTAATAGGCTCAATAAATATATAGCATACCATTGAAGAAATAGCAGATGATGAAGTGCTACCGATTGTTAACCCGGGATAGTTGGAAAGCTTATATTCAGCTGTTTACATTCATAATATCTTTATATTTCATCAACAAGACAAAACAAAAATGACCTCAATAAATTGCAATAAATAAGAGATTTAGTTACTTGGCGTTAGAACTTAGAACCATTAATAGATATTCCAGGAGCTTTCAGAATAATAATTAATTCTACAACTATATCAAATGTATTCATCCAATCCTTCAAGCAGCGTTTGATCAAAGGTGATAAACAGTCAAAAATGAGACACAAGAAAAATGAATCTTTTTTCAAACAATTAAACTTGGCCTGTACAGGCATCGAACCTGTGACCTTGGCGTTATTAGCACCACGCTCTAACAATCTGAGCTAACAGGTCATTTTGCACAAATTCCTGGAAGTTCAGCATATAGGACGAAGTGCTATTGATAGTTAACCCGGGAGATTTGGAAAGCTTAATTTCAGAGGTTTACCATGAAGTTATAAATATATAATATCAACATGAAGAAACTAATATGACTTTAAAAAACTTACAATGCAAAAGAGATTTTCATACTTAGTGATAAAACTTAGAACCATTAATGTTTTTTCCATGTGTTTTAGCAATAAATAACAATTTCACCTATATGCAATTGATTCATTTAATCATTCTATCAGCTTCCCCTCAAAGGAAATATAGAGATACACATGATACAGAAGTAAATACATCTATTTTTAACATTAAAGGAGCATCAAGTATCGGCTTGGAGACTGATTGAAAGTATGTCCTTGGCATTTTTAACTTTATGCTCTAAAGACTAAACTAATAGGCTCAATAAATATATAGCAGACCATTGAAGAAATAGCAGATGATGAAGTGCTACCGATTGTTAACCCGGGATAGTTGGAAAGCTTATATTCAGCTGTTTACATTCATACTATCTTTATATTTCAGCCACAAGACAAAACAAAAATGACCTCGATGAATTGCAATAAATAAGAGATTTAGTTACTTGGCGGTAGAACTTAGAACCATTAATAGATATTCCAGGAGCTTTCAAAATAATAATTAATTCTACAACTATATGAAATGTATTCATCCAATCCTTCAAGCAGCGTTTGTTCCAAGTTGATAAACAGTCAAAAATGAGACACAAGAAAAATTAATCTTTTTACAAACAATTGAACTTGGCCTGTACAGGGATCGAACCTGTGACCTTGGCGTTATTAGCACCACGCTTTAACAATCTGAGCTAACAGGCCATTTTGCACAAATTCCTGGCAGTCCAGCATATAGGACGAAGTGCTATTGATAGTTAACCCGGGAGATTTGGAAAGCTTAATTTCAGAGGTTTACCATGAAGTTATAAATATATAATATCAACATGAAGAAACGAATATGACTTTAAAAAAATTACAATACAAAAGAGGTTTTTATACTTAGTGTTAGAACTTAGAACCATTACCATTTTTTCCATGTGTTTTAGCAATAAATAACAATTTCACCTATATGCAATTGATTCATCTAATCATTCTATCAGCTTCCCCTCAAAGGAAATATAGAGATACACATGATACAGAAGAAAATACATCTATTTTCAACATTAAAGGAGCATCAAGTATTGGCTTGGAGACTCATTGAAAGTATGTCCTTGGCATTTTTTACTTTATGCTCTAAAGACTAAACTAATAGGCTCACTAAACATATAGCATACTATTGAAAAAATAGCAGATGATGAAGTGCTACTGATTGTTAACCCGGGATAGTTGGAAAGCTTATATTCAGCTGTTTACATTCATACTATCTTTATATTTCAACAACAAGACAAAACAAAAATGACCTCAATGAATTGCAATAACTAAGAGATTTAGTTACTTGGCGTTAGAACTTAGAACCATTAATAGATATTCCAGAAGCTTTCAGAATAATAATTTATTCTACAACTATATCAAATGTATTCATCCAATCCTTCAAGCAGCGTTTCATCCAAGGTGATAAACAGTCAAAAATGAGACACAAGAAAAATGTATCTATTTACAAACAATTGAACTTGGCCTGTACAGGGATTGAACCTGTGACCTTGGCGTTATTAGCACCACGCTCTAACCATCTGAGCTAACAGGCCGTTTTGCAGAAATTCCTAGAAGTCCAGCCTATGAAGAAGTGCTAATGATAGTTAACCCGGGAGATTTGGAAAGCTTAATTTCAGAGGTTTACCATGAAGTTATACTTATATAATATCAACATGAAGAAACTAATATGACTTTAAAAAAATTACAATACAAAAGAGATTTTCATACTTAGTGTTAGAACTTAGAACCATTAATGTTTTTTCCATGTGTTTTAGCAATAAATAACAATTCATCACCTATATGCAATTGATTCATCTAATCATTCTATCAGCTTCCCCTCAAAGGAAATATAGACATACAAATGATACAGAAGAAAATACATCTATTTTCAACATTAATGGAGCATCAAGTAATGGCTTGGAGACTGATTGAAAGTATGTCCTTGGCATTTTTAACTTTATGCTCTAAAGACTAAACTAATAGGCTCAATAAATATATAGCATACCATTGAAGAAATAGCAGATGATGAAGTGCTACCGATTGTTAACCCGGGATAGTAGGAAAGCTTATATTCATCTGTTTTCATTCATACTATCTTTATATTTCATCAACAAGACAAAACAAAAATGACCTCAATAAATTGCAATAAATAAGAGATTTAGTTACTTGGCGTTAGAACTTAGAACCATTAATAGATATTCCAGGAGCTTTCAGAATAATAATTAATTCTACAACTATATCAAATGTATTCATCCAATCCTTCAAGCAGCGTTTGATCCAAGGTGATAAACAGTCAAAAATGAGACACAACAAAAATTCATCTTTTTCCAAACAATTAAACTTGGCCTGTACACGGATCGAACCTGTGACCTTGGTGTTATTAGCTCAACGCTCTAACCATCTGAGCTAACAGGCCATTTTGCACAAATTCCTGGAAGTCCAGGATATGAAGAAGTGCTAATGATAGTTAACCCTGGAGATTGGGAAAGCTTAATTTCAGAGGTTTACCATGAAGTTATAAATATATAATATCAACATGAAGAAACTAATATGACTTTAAAAAAATTACAATACAAAAGAGATTTTCATACTTAGTGTTAGAACTTAGAACCATTAACGTTTTTTCCATGTGTTTTAGCAATAAATAACAATTTCACCTATATGCAATTGATTCATCTAATCATTCTATCAGCTTCCCCTCAAAGGAAATATAGAGATATACATGATACAGAAGAAAATACATCTATTTTCAACATTAAAGGAGCATCAAGTGTTGGCTTGGAGACTGATTGAAAGTATGTCCTTGGCATTTTTTACTTTATGCTCTAAAGACTAAACTAATAGGCTCACTAAATATATAGCATACTATTGAAGAAATAGCAGATGATGAAGTGCTACTGATTGTTAACCCGGGATAGTTGGAAAGCTTATATTCAGCTGTTTACATTCATGCTATCTTTATATTTCATCAACAAGACAAAACAAAAATGACCTCAATGAATGCAATAAATAAGAGATTTAGTTACTTGGCGTTAGAACTTAGAACCATTAATAGATATTCCAGGAGCTTTCAAAATAATAATTAATTCTACAACTATATGAAATGTATTCATCCTATCCTTCAAGCAGCGTTTGATCCAAGGTGATAAACAGTCAAAAATGAGACACAAGAAAAATTAATCTATTTACAAACAATTGAACTTGGCCTGTACAGGGATCGAACCTGTGACCTTGGCGTTATTAGCACCACGCTCTAACCATCTGAGCTAACAGGCCGTTTAGCATGAATTCCTGGAAGTCCAGCATATGAAGAAGTGCTAATGATAGTTAACCCGGGAGATTTGGAAAGCTTAATTTCAGAGGTTTACCATGAAGTTATAAATATATAATATCAACATGAAGAAACTAATATGACTTTAAAAAAATTACAATACAAAAGAGATTTTCATACTTAGTGTTAGAACTTAGAACCATTAATGTTTTTTCCATGTGTTTTAGCAATAAATAACAATTTCACCTATATGCAATTGATTCATCTAATCATTCTATCAGCTTCCCCTCAAAGGAAATATAGAGATACACATGATACAGAAGAAAATACATCTATTTTCAACATTAATGGAGCATCAAGTATTGGCTTGGAGACTGATTGAAAGTATGTCCTTGGCATTTTTTACTTTATGCTCTAAAGACTAAACTAATAGGCTCACTAAATATATAGCATACTATTGAAGAAATAGCAGATGATGAAGTGCTACTGATTGTTAACCCGGGATAGTTGGAAAGCTTATATTCAGCTGTTTACATTCATGCTATCTTTATATTTCATCAACAAGACAAAACAAAAATGACCTCAATGAATGCAATAAATAAGAGATTTAGTTACTTGGCGTTAGAACTTAGAACCATGAATAGATATTCCAGGAGCTTTCAAAATAATAATTAATTCTACAACTATATGAAATGTATTCATCCTATCCTTCAAGCAGCGTTTGATCCAAGGTGATAAACAGTCAAAAATGAGACACAAGAAAAATTAATCCTTTTACAAACAATTGAACTTGGCCTGTACAGGGATCGAACCTGTGACCTTGGCGTTATTAGCACCACGCTCAAACCATCTGAGCTAACAGGCCGTTTAGCATGAATTCCTGGAAGTCCAGCATATGAAGAAGTGCTAATGAAAGTTAACCCGGGAGATTTGGAAAGCTTAATTTCAGAGGTTTACCATGAAGTTATAAATATATAATATCAACATGAAGAAACTAATATGAATTAAAAAAAAATACATTACAAAAGAGATTTTCATACTTAGTGTTAGAACTTAGAACCATTAATGTTTTTTCCATGTGTTTTAGCAATAAATAACAATTTCACCTATATGCAATTGATTCATCTAATCATTCTATCAGCTTCCCCTCAAAGGAAATATAGAGATACACATGATACAGAAGAAAATACATCTATTTTCAACATTAATGGAGCATCAAGTATTGGCTTGGAGACTGATTGAAAGTATGTCCTTGGCATTTTTTACTTTATGCTCTAAAGACTAAACTAATAGGCTCACTAAATATATAGCATACTATTGAAGAAATAGCAGATGATGAAGTGCTACTGATTGTTAACCCGGGATAGTTGGAAAGCTTATATTCAGCTGTTTACATTCATGCTATCTTTATATTTCATCAACAAGACAAAACAAAAATGACCTCAATGAATGCAATAAATACGAGATTTAGTTACTTGGCGTTAGAACTTAGAACCATGAATAGATAGTCCAGGAGCTTTCAAAATAATAATTAATTCTACAACTATATGAAATGTATTCATCCTATCCTTCAAGCAGCGTTTGATCCAAGGTGATAAACAGTCAAAAATGAGACACAAGAAAAATTAATCCTTTTACAAACAATTGAACTTGGCCTGTACAGGGATCGAACCTGTGACCTTGGCGTTATTAGCACCACGCTCAAACCATCTGAGCTAACAGGCCGTTTAGCATGAATTCCTGGAAGTCCAGCATATGAAGAAGTGCTAATGAAAGTTAACCCGGGAGATTTGGAAAGCTTAATTTCAGAGGTTTACCATGAAGTTATAAATATATAATATCAACATGAAGAAACTAATATGAATTAAAAAAAAATACATTACAAAAGAGATTTTCATACTTAGTGTTAGAACTTAGAACCATTAATGTTTTTTCCATGTGTTTTAGCAATAAATAACAATTTCACCTATATGCAATTGATTCATCTAATCATTCTATCAGCTTCCCCTCAAAGGAAATATAGAGATACACATGATACAGAAGAAAATACATCTATTTTCAACATTAATGGAGCATCAAGTATTGGCTTGGAGACTGATTGAAAGTATGTCCTTGGCATTTTTTACTTTATGCTCTAAAGACTAAACTAATAGGCTCACTAAATATATAGCATACTATTGAAGAAATAGCAGATGATGAAGTGCTACTGATTGTTAACCCGGGATAGTTGGAAAGCTTATATTCAGCTGTTTACATTCATGCTATCTTTATATTTCATCAACAAGACAAAACAAAAATGACCTCAATGAATGCAATAAATAAGAGATTTAGTTACTTGGCGTTAGAACTTAGAATCATTAATAGATATTCCAGGAGCTTTCAGAATAATAATTAATTCTACAACTATATCAAATGTATTCATCCAATCCTTCAAGCAGCGTTTCATCCAAGGTGATAAACAGTCAAAAATGAGACACAAGAAAAAATTAATCTTTTTACAAACAATAGAACTTGGCCTGTACAGGGATTGAACCTGTGACCTTGGCGTTATTAGCACCACGCTCTAACCATCTGAGCTAACAGGCCGTTCTGCAGAAATTCCTAGAAGTCCAGCATATGAAGAAGTGCTAATGATAGTTAACCCGGGAGATTTGGAAAGCTTAATTTCAGAGGTTTACCATGAAGTTATACTTATATAATATCAACATGAAGAAACTAATATGACTTTAAAAAAATTACAATACAAAAGAGATTTTCATACTTAGTGTTAGAACTTAGAACCATTAATGTTTTTTCCATGTGTTTTAGCAATAAATAACAATTCATCACCTATATGCAATTGATTCATCTAATCATTCTATCAGCTTCCCCTCAAAGGAAATATAGACATACACATGATACAGAAGAAAATACATCTATTTTCAACATTAAAGGAGCATCAAGTATTGGCTTGGAGACTGATTGAAAGTATGTCCTTGGCATTTTTAACTTTATGCTCTAAAGACTAAACTAATAGGCTCAATAAATATATAGCATACCATTGAAGAAATAGCAGATGATGAAGTGCTACCGATTGTTAACCCGGGATAGTTGGAAAGCTTATATTCAGCTGTTTACATTCATACTATCTTTATATTTCATCAACAAGACAAAACAAAAATGACCTCAATAAATTGCAATAAATAAGAGATGTAGTTACTTGGCGTTAGAACTTAGAACCATTAATAGATATTCCAGGAGCTTCCAGAATAATAATTAATTCTACAACTATATCAAATGTATTCATCCAATCCTTCAAGCAGCGTTTGATCCAAGGTGATAAACAGTCAAAAATGAGACACAAGAAAAATTATTCTTTTTCCAACAATTAAACTTTGCCTGTACAGGGTTCGGACCTGTGACCTTGGTGTTATTAGCTCCACGCTCTAACCATCTGAGCTAACAGGCCATTTTGCACAAATTCCTGGAAGTTCAGCATATGAAGAAGTGCTAATGATAGTTAACCCTGGAGATTGGGAAAGCTTAATTTCAGAGGTTTACCATGAAGTTATAAATATATATTATCAACATGAAGAAACTAATATGACTTTAAAAAAATTACAATACAAAAGAGATTTTTATACTTAGTGTTAGAACTTAGAACCATTAACATTTTTTCCATGTGTTTTAGCAATAAATAACAATTTCACCTATATGCAATTCATTCATCTAATCATTCTATCAGCTTTCCCTCAAAGGAAATATAGAGATACACATGATACAGAAGAAAATACATCTATTTTCAACATTAAAGGAGCATCAAGTATTGGCTTGGAGACTGATTGAAAGTATGTCCTTGGCATTTTTTACTTTATGCTCTAAAGACTAAACTAATAGGCTCACTAAATATATAGCATACTATTGAAAAAATAGCAGATGATGAAGTGCTACTGATTGTTAACCCGGGATAGTTGGAAAGCTTATATTCAGCTGTTTACATTCATACTATCTTTATATTTCATCAACAAGACAAAACAAAAATGACCTCAATGAATTGCAATAACTAAGAGATTTAGTTACTTGGCGTTAGAACTTAGAACCATTAATAGATATTCCAGGAGCTTTCAGAATAATAATTAATTCTACAACTATATCAAATGTATTCATCCAATCCTTCAAGTAGCGTTTCATCCAAGGTGATAAACAGTCAAAAATGAGACACAAGAAAAATGTATCTATTTACAAACAATTGAACTTGGCCTGTACAGGGATTGAACCTGTGACCTTGGCGTTATTAGCACCACGCTCTAACCATCTGAGCTAACAGGCCGTTTTGCAGAAATTCCTGGAAGTCCAGGATATGAAGAAGTGCTAATGATAGTTAACCCTGGAGATTTGGAAAGCTTAATTTCAGAGGTTTACCATGAAGTTATACTTATATAATATCAACATGAAGAAACTAATATGACTTTAAAAAAATTACAATACAAAAGAGATTTTCATACTTGGTGTTAGAACTTCAAACCATTAATGTTTTTTCCATGTGTTTTAGCAATAAATAACAATTCATCACCTATGTGCAATTGATTCATCTAATCATTCTATCAGCTTCCCCTCAAAGGAAATATAGACATACACATGATACAGAAGAAAATACATCTATTTTCAACATTAATGGAGCATCAAGTAATGGCTTGGAGACTGATTGAAAGTATGTCCTTGGCATTTTTAACTTTATGCTCTAAAGACTAAACTAATAGGCTCAATAAATATATAGCATACCATTGAAGAAATAGCAGATGATGAAGTGCTACCGATTGTTAACCCGGGATAGTTGGAAAGCTTATATTCAGCTGTTTTCATTCATACTATCTTTATATTTCATCAACAAGACAAAACAAAAATGACCTCAATAAATTGCAATAAATAAGAGATTTAGTTACTTGGCGTTAGAACTTAGAACCATTAATAGATATTCCAGGAGCTTTCAGAATAATAATTAATTCTACAACTATATCAAATGTATTCATACAATCCTTCAAGCAGCGTTTGATCCAAGGTGATAAACAGTCAAAAATGAGACACAACAAAAATTAATCTTTTTCCAAACAATTAAACTTGGCCTGTACACGGATCGAACCTGTGACCTTGGTGTTATTAGCTCCACGCTCTAACCATCTGAGCTAACAGGCCATTTTGCACAAATTCCTGGAAGTCCAGGATATGAAGAAGTGCTAATGATAGTTAACCCTGGAGATTGGGAAAGCTTAATTTCAGAGGTTTACCATGAAGTTATAAATATATAATATCAACATGAAGAAACTAATATGACTTTAAAAAAATTACAATACAAAAGAGATTTTCATACTTAGTGTTAGAACTTAGAACCATTAACGTTTTTTCCATGTGTTTTAGCAATAAATAACAATTTCACCTATATGCAATTGATTCATCTAATCATTCTATCAGCTTACCCTCAAAGGAAATATAGAGATACACATGATACAGAAGAAAATACATCTATTTTCAACATTAAAGGAGCATCAAGTGTTGGCTTGGAGACTGATTGAAAGTATGTCCTTGGCATTTTTTACTTTATGCTCTAAAGACTAAACTAATAGGCTCACTAAATATATAGCATACTATTGAAGAAATAGCAGATGATGAAGTGCTACTGATTGTTAACCCGGGATAGTTGGAAAGCTTATATTCAGCTGTTTACATTCATGCTATCTTTATATTTCATCAACAAGACAAAACAAAAATTACCTCAATGAATGCAATAAATAAGAGATTTAGTTACTTGGCGTTAGAACTTAGAACCATTAATAGATATTCCAGGAGCTTTCAAAATAATAATTAATTCTACAACTATATGAAATGTATTCATCCTATCCTTCAAGCAGCGTTTGATCCAAGGTGATAAACAGTCAAAAATGAGACACAAGAAAAATTAATCTATTTACAAACAATTGAACTTGGCCTGTACAGGGATCGAACCTGTGACCTTGGCGTTATTAGCACCACTCTAACCATCTGAGCTAACAGGCCGTTTAGCATGAATTCCTGGAAGTCCAGCATATGAAGAAGTGCTAATGATAGTTAACCCGGGAGATTTGGAAAGCTTAATTTCAGAGGTTTACCATGAAGTTATAAATATATAATATCAACATGAAGAAACTAATATGACTTTAAAAAAATTACAATACAAAAATAGATTTTCATACTTAGTGTTAGAACTTAGAACCATTAATGTTTTTTCCATGTGTTTTAGCAATAAATAACAATTTCACCTATATGCAATTGATTCATCTAATCATTCTATCAGCTTCCCCTCAAAGGAAATATAGAGATACACATGATACAGAAGAAAATACATCTATTTTCAACATTAATGGAGCATCAAGTATTGGCTTGGAGACTGATTGAAAGTATGTCCTTGGCATTTTTTACTTTATTCTCTAAAGACTAAACTAATAGGCTCACTAAATATATAGCATACTATTGAAGAAATAGCAGATGATGAAGTGCTACTGATTGTTAACCCGGGATAGTTGGAAAGCTTATATTCAGCTGTTTACATTCATGCTATCTTTATATTTCATCAACAAGACAAAACAAAAATGACCTCAATGAATGCAATAAATAAGAGATTTAGTTACTTGGCGTTAGAACTTAGAACCATTAATAGATATTCCAGGAGCTTTCAAAATAATAACTAATTCTACAACTATATGAAATGTATTCATCGTATCCTTCAAGCAGCGTTTGATCCAAGGTGATAAACAGTCAAAAATGAGACACAAGAAAAATTAATCTTTTTACAAACAATTGAACTTGGCCTGTACATGGATCGAACCTGTGACCTTGGCGTTATTAGCACCACACTCTAACCATCTGAGCTAACAGGCCGTTTAGCATGAATTCCTGGAAGTCCAGCATATGAAGAAGTGCTAATGATAGTTAACCCGGGAGATTTGGAAAACTTAATTTCAGAGGTTTACCATGAAGTTATAAATATATAATATCAACATGAAGAAACTAATATGACTTTAAAAAAATTACAATACAAAAGAGATTTTCATACTTAGTGTTAGAACTTAGAACCATTAATGTTTTTTCCATGTGTTTTAGCAATAAATAACAATTTCACCTATATGCAATTGATTCATCTAATCATTCTATCAGCTTCCCCTCAAAGGAAATATAGAGATACACATGATACAGAAGAAAATACATCTATTTTCAACATTAAAGGAGCATCAAGTATTGGCTTGGAGACTGATTGAAAGTATGTTCTTGGCATTTTTAACTTTATGCTCTAAAGACTAAACTAATAGGCTCAATAAATATATAGCATACCATTGAAGAAATAGCAGATGATGAAGTGCTACCGATTGTTAACCCGGGATAGTTGGAAAGCTTATATTCAGCTGTTTACATTCATACTATCTTTATATTTCATCAACAAGACAAAACAAAAATGACCTCAATAAATTGCAATAAATAAGAGATGTAGTTACTTGGCGTTAGAACTTAGAACCATTAATAGATATTCCAGGAGCTTCCAGAATAATAATTAATTCTACAACTATATCAAATGTATTCATCCAATCCTTCAAGCAGCGTTTGATCCAAGGTGATAAACAGTCAAAAATGAGACACAAGAAAAATTATTCTTTTTCCAACAATTAAACTTGGCCTGTACAGGGATCGAACCTGTGACCTTGGTGTTATTAGCTCCACGCTCTAACCATCTGAGCTAACAGGCCATTTTGCACAAATTCCTGGAAGTTCAGCATATGAAGAAGTGCTAATGATAGTTAACCCTGGAGATTGGGAAAGCTTAATTTCAGAGGTTTACCATGAAGTTATACTTATATAATATCAACATGAAGAAACTTATATGACTTTAAAAAAATTACAATACAACAGAGATTTTCATACTTAGTGTTAGAACTTAGAACATTAATGTTTTTTCCATGTGTTTTAGCAATAAATAACAATTCATCACCTATATGCAATTGATTCATTTAATCATTCTATCAGCTTCCCCTCAAAGGAAATATAGAGATACACATGATACAGAAGAAAATACATCTATTTTCAACATTAAAGGAGCATCAAGTATTGGCTTGGAGACTGATTGAAAGTATGTCCTTGGCATTTTTAACTTTTTGCTCTAAAGACTAAACTAATAGGCTCACTAAATATATAGCATACTATTGAAGAAATAGCAGATGATGAAGTGCTACTGATTGTTAACCCGGGATAGTTGGAAAGCTTATATTCAGCTGTTTACATTCATACTATCTTTATATTTCATCAACAAGACAAAACAAAAATGACCTCAATAAATTGCAATAAATAAGAGATTTAGTTACTTGGCGTTAGAACTTAGAACCATTAATAGATATTCCAGGAGCTTTCAAAATAATAATTAATTCTACAACTATATGAAATGTATTCATCCAATCCTTCAAGCAGTGTTTGTTCCAAGTTGATAAACAGTCAAAAATGAGACACAAGAAAAATTAATCTTTTTACAAACAATTGAACTTGGCCTGTACAGGGATCGAACCTGTGACCTTGGCGTTATTAGCACCACGCTCTAACCATCTGAGCTAACAGGCCGTTTTGCATGAATTCATGGAAGTCCAGCATATGAAGAAGTGCTAATGATAGTTAACCCGGGAGATTTGGAAAGCTTAATTTCAGAGGTTTACCATGAAGTTATAAATATATAATATCAACATGAAGAAACTAATATGACTTTAAAAAAATTACAATACAAAAGAGATTTTCATACTTAGTGTTAGAACTTAGAACCATTAATGTTTTTTCCATGTGTTTTAGCAATAAATAACAATTCATCACCTATATGCAATTGATTCATCTAATCATTCTATCAGCTTCCCCTCAAAGGAAATATAGACATACACATGATACAGAAGAAAATACATCTATTTTCAACATTAAAGGAGCATCAAGTATTGGCTTGGAGACTGATTGAAAGTATGTCCTTGGCATTTTTAACTTTATGCTCTAAAGACTAAACTAATAGGCTTAATAAATATATAGCATACTATTGAAGAAATAGCAGATGATGAAGTGCTACCGATTGTTAACCCGGGATAGTTGGAAAGCTTATATTCAGCTGTTTACATTCATACTATCTTTATATTTCATCACACAAGACAAAACAAAAATGACCTCAATAAATTGCAATAAATAAGATATTTAGTTACTTGGCGTTAGAACTTAGAACCATTAATAGATATTCCAGGAGCTTCCAGAATAATAATTAATTCTACAACTATATCAAATGTATTCATCCAATCCTTCAAGCAGCGTTTGATCCAAGGTGATAAACAGTCAAAAATGAGACACAAGAAAAATTATTCTTTTTCCAACAATTAAACTTGGCCTGTACAGGGATCGAACCTGTGACCTTGGTGTTATTAGCTCCACGCTCTAACCATCTGAGCTAACAGGCCATTTTGCACAAATTCCTGGAAGTCCAGCATATAAGACGAAGTGCTATTGATAGTTAACCCGGGAGATTTGGAAAGCTTAATTTCAGAGGTTTACCATGAAGTTATAAATATATAATATCAACATGAAGAAACTTATATGACTTTAAAAAAATTACAATACAACAGAGATTTTCATACTTAGTGTTAGAACTTAGAACATTAATGTTTTTTCCATGTGTTTTAGCAATAAATAACAATTCATCACCTATATGCAATTGATTCATCTAATCATTCTATCAGCTTCCCCTCAAAGGAAATATAGACATACACATGATACAGAAGAAAATACATCTTTTTTCAACATTAAAGGAGCATCAAGTATTGGCTTGGAGACTGATTGAAAGTATGTCCTTGGCATTTTTAACTTTATGCTCTAAAGACTAAACTAATAGGCTCAATAAATATATAGCATACCATTGAAGAAATAGCAGATGATGAAGTGCTACCGATTGTTAACCCGGGATAGTTGGAAAGCTTATATTCAGCTGTTTACATTCATACTATCTTTATATTTCATCAACAAGACAAAACAAAAATTACCTCAATGAATTGCAATAAATAAGAGATTTAGTTACTTGGCGTTAGAACTAAGAACCATTAATAGATATTCAAGGAGCTTTCAGAATAATAATTAATTCTACAACTATATCAAATGTATTCATCCAATCCTTCAAGCAGTGTTTGATCCAAGGTGATACACAGTCAAAAATGAGACACAAGAAAAATTAATCTTTTTTCAAACAATAAAACTTTGCCTGTACAGGGATCGAACCTGTGACCTTGGCGTTATTAGCACCACGCTCTAACCATCTGAGCTAACATTCCATTTTGCACAAATTCCTGGAAGTCCAGCATATAAGACGAAGTGCTATTGATAGTTAACCCGGGAGATTTGGAAAGCTTAATTTCAGAGGTTTACCATGAAGTTATAAATATATAATATCAACATGAAGAAACTTATATGACTTTAAAAAAATTACAATACAACAGAGATTTTCATACTTAGTGTTAGAACTTAGAACATTAATGTTTTTTCCATGTGTTTTAGCAATAAATAACAATTCATCACCTATATGCAATTGATTTATTTAATCATTCTATCAGCTTCCCCTCAAAGGAAATATAAAGATACACATGATACAGAAGAAAATACATCTATTTTCAACATTAAAGGAGCATCAAGTATTGGCTTGGAGACTGATTGAAAGTATGTCCTTGGCATTTTAAACTTTTTGCTCTAAAGACTAAACTAATAGGCTCACTAAATATATAGCATACTATTGAAGAAATAGCAGATGATGAAGTGCTACTGATTGTTAACCCGGGATAGTTGGAAAGCTTATATTCAGCTGTTTACATTCATACTATCTTTATATTTCTTCAACAAGACAAAACAAAAATGACCTCAATAAATTGCAATAAATAAGAGATTTAGTTACTTGGCGTTAGAACTTAGAACCATTAATAGATATTCCAGGAGCTTTCAAAATAATAATCAATTCTACAACTATATGAAATGTATTCATCCAATCCTTCAAGCAGTGTTTGTTCCAAGTTGATAAACAGTCAAAAATGAGACACAAGAAAAATTAATCTTTTTACAAACAATTGAACTTGGCCTGTACAGGGATCGAACCTGTGACCTTGGCGTTATTAGCACCACGCTCTAACCATCTGAGCTAACAGGCCGTTTTGCATGAATTCCTGGAAGTCCAGCATATGAAGAAGTACTAATGATAGTTAACCCGGGAGATTTGGAAAGCTTAATTTCAGAGGTTTACCATGAAGTTATAAATATATAATATCAACATGAAGAAACTAATATGACTTTAAAAAAATTACAATACAAAAGAGATTTTTATACTTAGTGTTAGAACTTAGAACCATTAACATTTTTTCCATGTGTTTTAGCAATAAATAACAATTTCACCTATATGCAATTGATTCATCTAATCATTCTATCAGCTTCCCCTCAAAAGAAATATAGAGATACACATGATACAGAAGAAAATACATCTATTTTCAACATTAAAGGAGCATCAAGTATTGGCTTGGAGACTGATTGAAAGTATGTCCTTGGCATTTTTTACTTCATGCTCTAAAGACTAAACCAATGGTATGCTAAATATATAGCATACCATTGAAGAAATAGCAGATGATGAAGTGCTACCGATTGTTAACCCGGGATAGTTGGAAAGCTTATATTCAGCTGTTTACATTCATACTATCTTTATATTTCATCAACAAGACAAAACAAAAATGACCTCAATAAATTGCAATAAATAAGAGATTTAGTTACTTGGCGTTAGAACTTAGAACCATTATTAGATATTCCAGGAGCTTTCAGAATAATAATTAATTCTACAACTATATCGAATGTATTCATCCAATCCTTCAAGCAGCGTTTGATCAAAGGTGATAAACAGTCAAAAATGAGACACAAGAAAAATTAATCTTTTTTCAAACAATTAAACTTGGCCTGTACAGGGATTGAACCTGTGACCTTGGCGTAATTAGCAACACGCTCTAACCATCTGAGCTAACAGGCAGTTTTGCACAAATTCCTGGAAGTCCAGCATATGAAGAAGAGCTAATGATAGTTAACCCGGGAGATTTGGAAAGCTTAATTTCAGAGGTTTACCATGAAGTTATACTTATATAATATCAACATGAAGAAACTAATATGATTTTAAAAAAATTACAATACAAAAGAGATTTTCATACTTAGTGTTAGAACTTAGAACCATTAATGTTTTTTCCATGTGTTTTAGCAATAAATACCAATTCATCACCTATATGCAATTGATTCATCCAATCATTCTATCAGCTTCCCCTCAAAGGAAATATAGACATACACATGATACAGAAGAAAATACATCTATTTTCAACATTAAAGGAGCATCAAGTATTGGCTTGGAGACTGATTGAAAGTATTTTTAACTTTATGCTCTAAAGACTAAACTAATAGGCTCAATAAATATATAGCATACCATTGAAGAAATAGCAGATGATGAAGTGCTACCGATTGTTAACCCTGGATAGTTGGAAAGCTTATATTCAGCTGTTTACATTCATACTATCTTTATATTTCATCAACAAGACAAAACAAAAATGACCTCAATAAATTGCAATAAATAGAAGATTTAGTTACTTGGCGTTAGAACTTAGAACCATTTATAGATATTCCAGGAGCTTTCAGAATAATAATTAATTCTACAACTATATCAAATGTATTCATCCAATCCTTCAAGCAGCGTTTGATCCAAGGTGATAAACAGTCAAGAATGAAACACAAGAAAAATTACTCTTTTTTCAAACAATTAAACTTGGCCTGTACAGGGATCGAACCTGTGACCTTGGCGTTATTAGCACCATGCTTAAACAATCTGAGCTAACAGGCCATTTTGCACAAATTCCTGGAAGTCCAGCATATAGGACGAAGTGCTATTGATAGTTAACCCGGGAGATTTGGAAAGCTTAATTTCAGAGGTTTACCATGAAGTTATAAATATATAATATCAACATGAAGAAACTAATATGACTTTAAAAAACTTACAATGCAAAAGAGATTTTCATACTTAGTGAATGAACTTAGAACCATTAATGTTTTTTCCATGTGTTTTAGCAATAAATAACAATTTCACCTATATGCAATTGATTCATTTAATCATTCTATCAGCTTCCCCTCAAAGGAAATATAGAGATACAAATGATACAGAAGAAAATACATCTATTTTTAACATTAAAGGAGCATCAAGTATTGGCTTGAAGACTGATTGAAAGTATGTCCTTGGCATTTTTAACTTTATGCTCTAAAGATTAAACTAATAGGCCCAATAAATATATAGCATACCATTGAAGAAATAGCAGATGATGAAGTGCTACCGATTGTTAATCCGGAATAGTTGGAAAGTTTATATTCAGCTGTTTACATTCATGCTATCTTTATATTTCATCAACAAGACAAAACAAAAATGACCTCAATAAATTGAAATAAATAAGAGATTTAGTTACTTGGTGTTAGAACTTAGAACCATTAATAGATATTCCAGGAGCTTTCAGAATAATAATTAATTCTACAACTATATCAAATGTATTCATCCAATCCTTCAAGTAGCGTTTAATCAAAGGTGATAAACAGTTAAAAATGAGACACAAGAAAATTAATCTTTTTTCAAACAATTAAACTTGGCCTGTACAGGGATCGAACCTGTGACCTTTGCGTTATTAGCACCACGCTCTAACCATCTGAGCTAACATGCCATTTTACTCAAATTCCTGGAAGTCCATCATATAAGACGAAGTGCTATTGATAGTTAACCCGGGAGATTTGGAAAGCTTAATTTCAGAGGTTTACCATGAAGTTATAAATATATAATATCAACATGAAGAAACTAATATGACTTTAAAAAACTTGCAATGCAAAAGAGATTTTCATACTTAGTGATTGAACTTAGAACCATTAATGTTTTTTCCATGTGTTTTAGCAATAAATAACAATTTCACCTATATGCAATTGATTCATTTAATCATTCTATCAGCTTCCCCTCAAAGGAAATATAGAGATACACATGATACAGAAGAAAAAGAAATCTATTTTCAACATTAACCTCTTCGCCGCTAATGACAAGGGTAACTCGTCATGGACTTTCCATTGACTTCAATGGAAATTACATAAAAGAAAGAAAATAGCCTTAGCAGTAAAGGGGTTAAAGGAGCATCAAGTATTGGCTTGGAGACTGAGTGAAAGTATGTCCTTGGCATTTTTAACTTTATTCTCTAAAGACTAAACTAATAGGCTCACTAAATATATAGCATACTATTGAAGAAATAGCAGATGATGAAGTGCTACTGATTGTTAACCCAGGATAGTTGGAAAGATTATATTCAGCTGTTTACATTCATACTATCTTTATATTTCATCAACAAGACAAAACAAAAATTACCTCAATGAATTGCAATAAATAAGAGATTTAGTTACTTGGCGGTAGAACTAAGAACCATTAATAGATATTCAAGGAGCTTTCAGAATAATAATCAATTCTACAACTATATCAAATGTATTCATCCAATCCTTCAAGCAGTGTTTGATCCAAGGTGATAAACAGTCAAAAATGAGACACAAGAAAAATTAATCTTTTTTCAAATAATTAAACTTGGCCTGTACAGGGATCGAACCTGTGACCTTGGCGTTATTAGCACCACGCTCTAACCATCTGAGCTAACAGGCCGTTTTGCTGAAATTCCTGGAAGTCCAGCATATGAAGAAGTGCTAATGATAGTTAACCCGGGAGATTTGGAAAGCTTAATTTCAGAGGTTTACCATGAAGTTATAAATATATAATATCAACATGAAGAAACGTATATGATTTCAAAAAAATTACAATACAACAGAGATTTTCATACTTAGTGTTAGAACTTAGAACATTAATGTTTTTTCCATGTGTTTTAGCAATAAATAACAATTCATCACCTATATGCAATTGATTCATTTAATCATTCTATCAGCTTCCCCTCAAAGGAAATATAGAGATACACATGATACAGAAGAAAATACATCTATTTTCAACATTAAAGGAGCATCAAGTATTGGCTTGGAGACTGATTGAAAGTATGTCCTTGGCATTTTTAACTTTTTGCTCTAAAGACTAAACTAATAGTCTCACTAAATATATAGCATACTATTGAAGAAATAGCAGATGATGAAGTGCTACCGATTGTTAACCCGGGATAGTTGGAAAGCTTATGACTGCTGCCCCAGATGTAGACAGGGACAAGCAAATTTAATTCATATGTTTGCCGAATGTCCGAAACTAAATAACCTACAAACAATGATTGGAGGATTTTGGACTCAAGTTTTCGGGAGGAATCTTAGATCCTCCGCCACCCTATATCTTCTAGGTCACGATGAATCCTTAGGTTACAGTTTAGAGGAACAGAGGATTGTCTTTTTGGGTACTGCCGTCTTTCGTATTATTCTTGCGGCATGCTGGAAAGATCCTAATGTACCCACCTTTCAGATGTGGCTTTGTCGATTTCTTGCCATTTATATGCAGGAGATAGCTATATATCGCACAAGGGGTAGGAAAACTAGAGCCCGGGGCACTCAGATCTGGGCCCCAATCTCTAACTGGTACTCTAATATAAGATCCTCCCCCTGATATGAGAAGGGCCGACATGGGCCGACATGTTAAGAAGAGGTAAACTGTGTAAATTATTATAATTGTTCTTCTTCCTTGTTTCTCTTTCTTTTTTTCTTTCTTTTCTGTGTTACTTTCTTGCTTTTCTTTTTCCGTATGTATCTTGTTCTTAATAATTTTACGGATGTATTATTGCTTTATTCAAAATGTATTCTTTATTTTGTAAAGAAAATGTTTTATACTACAGATCATGCTCAATAAAAAAAAAAAAAAAAAAAAAAAAACTATTGAAGAAATAGCAGATGATGAAGTGCTACTCATTGTTAACCCGGGATAGTTGGAAAGCTTATATTCAGCTGTTTACATTCATACTATCTTTATATTTCATCAACAAGACAAAACAAAAATGACCTCAATGAATTGCTATAATCAAGAGATTTAGTTACTTGGCGTTAGAACTTAGAACCATTAATAGATATTCCAGGAGCTTTCAAAATAATAATTAATTCTACAACTATATGAAATGTATTCATCCAATCCTTCAAGCAGCGTTTGTTCCAAGTTGATAAACAGTCAAAAATGAGACACAAGAAAAATTAATCTTTTTACAAACAATTGAACTTGGCCTGTACAGGGATCGAACCTGTGACCTTGGCGTTATTAGCACCACGCTCTAACCATCTGAGCTAACAGGCCGTTTTGCACGAATTCCTGGAAGTCCAGCATATGAAGAAGTGCTAATGATAGTTAACCCGGGAGATTTGGAAAGCTTAATTTCAGAGGTTTACCATGAAGTTATAAATATATAATATCAACATGAAGAAACTAATATGACTTTAAAAAAATTACAATACAAAAGAGGTTTTTATACTTAGTGTTAGAACTTAGAACCATTAACATGTTTTCCATGTGTTTTAGCAATAAATAACAATTTCACCTATATGCAATTGATTCATCTAATCATTCTATCAGCTTCCCCTCAAAGGAAATATAGAAATACACATGATACAGAAGAAAATACATCTATTTTCAACATTAAAGGAGCATCAAGTATTGGCTTGGAGACTGATTGAAAGTATGTCCTTGGCATTTTTTACTTTATGCTCTAAAGACTAAACTAATAGGCTCACTAAATATATAGCATACTATTGAAAAAATAGCAGATGATGAAGTGCTACTGATTGTTAACCCGGGATAGTTGGAAAGCTTATATTCAGCTGTTTACATTCATACTATCTTTATATTTCATCAACAAGACAAAACAAAAATGACCTCAATGAATTGCAATAACTAAGAGATTTAGTTACTTGGCGTTAGAACTTAGAACCATTAATAGATATTCCAGGAGCTTTCAGAATAATAATTAATTCTACAACTATATCAAATGTATTCATCCAATCCTTCAAGCAGCGTTTCATCCAAGGTGATAAACAGTCAAAAATGAGACACAAGAAAAATGTATCTATTTACAAACAATTGAACTTGGCCTTTACAGGGATTGAACCTGTGACCTTGGCGTTATTAGCACCACGCTCTAACCATCTGAGCTAACAGGCCATTTTGCAGAAATTTCTAGAAGTCCAGCCTATGAAGAAGTGCTAATGATAGTTAACCCGGGAGATTTGGAAAGCTTAATTTCAGAGGTTTACCATGAAGTTATACTTATATAATATCAACATGAAGAAACTAATATGACTTTAAAAAAATTACAATACAAAAGAGATTTTCATACTTAGTGTTACAACTTCGAACCATTAATGTTTTTTCCATGTGTTTTAGCAATAAATAACAATTCATCACCTATATGCAATTGATTCATCTAATCATTCTATCAGCTTCCCCTCAAAGGAAATATAGACATACACATGATACAGAAGAAAATACATCTATTTTCAACATTAATGGAGCATCAAGTAATGGCTTGGAGACTGATTGAAAGTATGTCCTTGGCATTTTTAACTTTATGCTCTAAAGACTAAACTAATAGGCTCAATAAATATATAGCATACCATTGAAGAAATAGCAGATGATGAAGTGCTACCGATTGTTAACCCGGGATAGTTGGAAAGCTTATATTCAGCTGTTTTCATTCATACTATCTTTATATTTCATCAACAAGACAAAACAAAAATGACCTCAATAAATTGCAATAAATAAGAGATTTAGTTACTTGGCGTTAGAACTTAGAACCATTAATAGATATTCCAGGAGCTTTCAGAATAATAATTAATTCTACAACTATATCAAATGTATTCATCCAATCCTTCAAGCAGCGTTTGATCCAAGGTGATAAACAGTCAAAAATGAGACACAACAAAAATTAATCTTTTTCCAAACAATTAAACTTGGCCTGTACACGGATCGAACCTGTGACCTTGGTGTTATTAGCTCCACGCTCTAACCATCTGAGCTAACAGGCCATTTTGCACAAATTCCTGGAAGTCCAGGATATGAAGAAGTGCTAATGATAGTTAACCCTGGAGATTGGGAAAGCTTAATTTCAGAGGTTTACCATGAAGTTATAAATATATAATATTCAATGAAAAAACCATTGGTTTTAGGCCATATATAGTTAGGGATTAGCATTTACAAAACCTTAATTTACTCGCACAAAACCATTGAAATTCGCATATATAGTTAGTTGCGCTAACTATATATCGCGCACCCGCAATCCACTGCTGCTGATGTCACATATTACATCATTCATGACATGGTCAGTGACATCACTGATGACATCACTGATGACATCTCAAATGACATCACTGATGACATCACTGATGACATCTCATTTGACATTACTTATCACATCACTGATGACATCATTCATGTGATTATACGATGAACCTCTGCAGACTCTGATATAACCTTAGATACACTCAGTGTAAACAGACACTCACAGACTGTCACTCATCCATGGAGTTACTCACACACCTAGTCAGTCATGCAAAGAATCAATCACACCTCCTTTTCCTCAACTATACAGTTATACACACCTCACTTATTCGAACATATACTAACACATATTTACTCTTTTATACAATCCCTGATACAAGTTCACAATGATCCATACAGCCACTCACACATTCACTGGCTCTTATGCACAGTAATTTATATATGTGAACTCTCACATGTACTGTGTTTTACATACGTACTTACTTTGACATGTAGCACTGAGATATCCATTCACTCACCAATACACTCGTACACAGTCAACCACCCATACAGCTGTTTCAACATGCAGTTTTGAACCCATAGATCTAGTGAATAAACTGTTCACACATGTATGCACAGAGTCACACACCTCCCAGCCACCCCCACACACACACTCACTCTCCCATACAAATACTTGGACAACCAATCAATAACCCATAGTTACTCATATAGCTACTGATCAACACATGCAGCAGTTTGTAGAACAACAGATATAATGATGCACAAATTAAGACAGTTTAGTCACTAACCCATGCACTCAGTGAGACACATTTAATCACTCTCTCATACAGTCAGTCATGCACCTACTAAATCCTTCATCCAGACACTTATACATCCACTCATTCTTCAATATGTAAGACATATTTTAACTTTACTGAAACATACAAACACTGGATGATGTCATCAGTGATGTCATCAGTGATGTCACTGACCATGTCATGAATGATGTAATATGTGACATCAGCAGCAGTGGATTGCGGGTGCACGATATATAGTTAGCGCAACTAACTATATATGCGAATTTCAATGGTTTTGTGCGAGTAAATTAAGGTTTTGTAAATGCTAATCCCTAACTATATATGGCCTAAAACCAATGGTTTTTTCATTGAATTTTCAAGGTTTTGTAAATGCAAATTCCTAACTATATATGGACTATAACCTATGGATTTTTCATTGAATTTCAATGGTTTTTTAAAAGCTAATATCTGTAGCTGTAAAATATATTCTTCTTTAAATCTTGAAATATATTTTTCATGTTCTTTAGACAATTTTTTTAAAACATTTTTTTTTGTTTCGCTCCCAGTCCGCGAACCGGTCAGCTTCCCGTTTGCTCAATTTAAAGCCGCGGCTTAGTACGCGAACCAGTGAACGTTCCTTTAGCGTAACTGTTACGTTCGCATGACGTTTTGCGTTATCGCGTAATACGTCATTGGACGCGCCAAGTTAGCGGACCCGGAAGTGGACCGGAAAGCGGAGCAAAGCGCGAAACGTAAACACAGCAGGTCATGTGACTCGATAATTACACTTTTCATTGGTTCATTTCACTTTTGGTTTCCTAATGATGTAATACTTGGTCATGTGATATAAAATTAACACTTTTCATTGGTTTAGAATTTTTCCTTCTCCCAAATGATGAAAACCCCTCCTTCTTTCCTCACTCTGACTTTCATCTTGGTGAGAGAAAGACCCTTTTTGATTCTTCAGCAATGGCTTCAATGGTTGCTTCAGCCAGTGTGCCCCCACCACCTCCTCCACCTCCTCATGGGAAGAAAGGACCACCTGCTTCACTAATTATAGAAGAGGAGGAAAATCAAGAAGAGGAGGAAGAGGAAGAACATCCAGAGTTTTTGCCAGAGGAGCCCAGGAGATATAACAGGAAAGAAAATTACATCTGGCAATTTTTTAAATTTCCAGCTGACCAAAAAAAAGTAAATGCCAGATACGTCTTTTGTCGCATTTGCGGCGATCGTCTTTCAAGGGGCACAGACAAAAAGTACAGCTATGGGAATCATACAATGCACAGGCACATGAGTCGATGGCACCCTAACAATTACAGTAATGCCCAACTTCGCGACCAACAACAAAATCCCCCAGAAATGGCAAGAAGATCTGTTGTTCAGGAGGTATCGGGACCGGAGGCGAGGGAGGTGATCCCGAACATCCAAATCAACATGGGAGAAGTGAAGCAAGTCTGTGTGTGGTGCAACCAGACACTTTGCTACCGCGAAAGTAGCATTACCCTTATAATGAGAGCCATCAACAATCATGTGTGCCCAAAACGCCCCAAAAAGTAAATTCTTCTTTTTTTTGTTGCTCCTGTTGAGCCGTCTTCGATGAATCATTTTTGTTTCCCCCCTCCCCCCAAAAAATAAAAAAAAATACAAAATGTTCAGAAAAAAACAAAAAAATATAAAAAATGTTCAGAAAACTAATAAAAAAAATTTAAAACAACAAAAACAAAAAAAACAGTTCTTTTCAGAACTACCTCCCCATTATTAAAAAAAATTGGTAGAATTCTTTGAACTCTGCCAAGCTCTATTTCTATTAGTTCGCTCCCAGTTCGCAGTCCGGTACGCGAACTTTGAGCGTACCAAAAATTTTTTTTTTTAAAAAAGGAACAGTAAGTATAAGGAAAGGAAACAGACAGTTATGTTACAAAAAAGACAGCTATAGGGAGTAAAGAAAAGATACTGTTACCCGCAATTCACTTCTGATCATGTCATATATTACATAATTTTTGACATGGTCAGTGAGATCATCAGCAGTGGATTGCGAGTAACAGGTTTTTTTTGTTTACTTCCTATAGTTGTCTTTCTTGTAACATAAATGTCTTTTCCTATCCTTATACTTACTGTTCTTGTTTTAAAAATTTTTGGAGATCATTCAGAAACAGTAACATTAATAGAGACAGAATTAGTGAATAATAATGAAGAAGTATGAGAAGAGAGGGACTGAGAAAAATACTGGAAGGAGTAGAAAAATTAAGTAATAGAGAAAGGAAGGAGAGAAGTAGCAAACACAGGAAAGTAAAGATTAAAGAAATGAAGCAGTAGAGCTAATAGATGTTAAATGTGATAGATTAAATGAATGATTGAGGGTGACGATAAGGTGTGTCCTCTCTAAAAGTTTGTTTAAGGTGAACCGTACTCTGGGTTGCATATCAAATTTATGCTTGTTGAAGAATACAGACGAGATAATAGATGTGAAGACCTACCATTGCAGTAAAACATGCCCACTTATTACATCAATCATAACATAGTCAGTGACATCATCAGCAGTGGAATGCAGGTTAAAAAAGTAGAAAACATTTACCTTATAATTCATGTTAACTTTTCAAGCAAATTTTTCATACATTCAATCTGTAAAAGACAGAACAAACATTTCCAAAAATATTAAAACATGTATTTAAAAATTAGAAAAAAGAAGGGAAAAGGTTCAAGAAGAAACAGTTTTTAAACAACTTTGACACTTACAGAAA
Source organism: Lissotriton vulgaris (assembly GCF_964263255.1). Classification (NCBI taxonomy): domain Eukaryota; kingdom Metazoa; phylum Chordata; class Amphibia; order Caudata; family Salamandridae; genus Lissotriton; species Lissotriton vulgaris. The sequence goes on from NC_141700.1 coordinate 444,978,720, forward strand.
CCTCTACTTCTCTACGACCCCTACACAATCCTAAAGATATTTATTTTAAACAAACAGTATCTTCATGCTGATGAAATGAGGCCTATTTTGAAACATGATGCTTCTTTTGCATTGCTTATGTCTCACAATAGTGATGCAATAACAGCGCAAAAGAGATGTAAAACCATCATAAAATTGTGTCAAACATTTTAAATGATTGTTTTAGGATGCAAATAAGATGTGTGCTTTCAAGAGCTTTCTTTGAGGTGAGGCCTATTTCTTTTTTAAAAAAAAAAACAGTACCTAGAAGTACAGCACTATAAGCATTAAAATTGACACTTACAGAAGACTCAGCTTCTCCATATCTACCTCACATTTCTAAATGTATATCATAATTTCAAAAAGCATAACATTAATTATACATGTTAAATGGTTTATTTTTGCTGTTCTCAGAATGTATCAAATTTCACTTAAATCAGTGACTTGAAGGTATTCATCATGTAACAGCGGGGAAAAAAAAACACAATCAAAATGACTGTGTTTAAAAAACCCATACAAACTAAGAAAACTGATTTCAAAACTCCTTAAAATTAACTTACTTTCAATGACGTCGAAGGATCTCCTATGAACAGCATCCACTCTGTTGTGCTATAAATATTTTCAGCCCGCCACTTTCTGAAAGAAAACCTCCATCGATACGAAAAATATGTTACATAGAAAAAAGACTTCTCTCATTCTATCACATGTTTCCACTAGGCCAAATCATGTTGCCGCGATTCGCAAGTCTTGTAATTCTTCCAATCAAATCCCGACATTTTCTATTTTCGCAACTTTCAAAAAGAAAACATTTGAGATTATTTTCACAATCCTGGACTACTAATATCTTACTCTTCTTTGTCACTCATGTTCTCCTTTTCCTATGACACTGATACTGCTTACTATGAAGCAGACTTACTTGCATCAGGTTTATATAGTTGGATTTTTAATCTAGACAGCATTGCAGACTTACATTCCCTCTACTTAAAATTTTGGTTTTAAAAACACCAGATAAGAATTTTTAAGGTCAAACGGCAATTTTTTTTTGAAAGTTACAACGGAATCATTGCAGAATGACCAGCCGTTTTGAGACTTTAAGTAAGCTGTATAATGTCCTGATGTTGTTGATAGACCATCGTGATAGATAATTGCTACAGTTACAAAAGTCCTCCCTGATATTGACAGCTGAGAAGCCACAATTTTTTTTATTAAAGTTGACAATTTTGATCCATCAGGCCTACATCGTTGGATCATTAAAATGACATACTGGCCATATCTACGTATAAATAATGTTGACATCATATCACATTTACATTGGCTACACTCCATGTTGTGATCCGCTGCATTTACTAGCTTATTAAAGGACACTGATTTACTGTCTGGCAAAGTTAAATATATAAATCTTCCTGAGTCTACACTAGTAGTACTTGATACCATACAGTTCTCGCAGTCATGCTGCCATTGATAAGAAAGCCCAAACAGGTGATCTACATCTACACCCTCATCTTGCAAAACATCAAGCATATACATTAAAAACTCCTGACAATCTTGCTGATTATTTTCAGAGAAGTCTGTTTGACCTGAACATTCATCTAACAGATAACGAACTTCAGACACACTTTCTACTTTTGTTCGATCAGTGCTACATTTCTCGAAAACAGAATTCAACAAACAGCATAAAATTTGTTCTGAATTCAACAGAATCTGTTCTCTTAAACTCTCTAGTGAAAAGAGAACATTAACCACTACATTTGCATAGCAGTTGACACCAGAACTGTTTTCAAATTGAAAACCGACAACATCTTCAACAGAATCCACTTTCTTTCTGCTAACAATTTTCGGTTCATTGACTTTTAGTCTTTTTGCAACAACCTCCCTACTATTACTGATATTTCTACGTTTCCGGCCTACCACACGTTCCTCAAACAAAGGATATTGAGGCAAATGTGGCGCATACTCTCTTCTTAACCTATTGTATTCCTTAACACAATCTAGATCCGCACAAATGTTTGTGACATCACAGTCAATCAAGTACAATCCCGATAAAGTTCTAACTCGTGACAATGCCACATATGCCATACCCTCCTTGAACACAGAACTGCCAATATTCACCAATGCACTGTCTACACTTAAACCTTGCGATTTATGGATTGTCACCGCATATGCCAAGCAAACAGGAAACTGTTTACGGCGAACATATAAGTCTTTAACAAGCAAAAACCTAGCAGAACAACGACCAATTTGCTGTACTTCCTCAATGCCATCAAATTTAATTCTTAAAAATTCTATTCCATCTCTATTTCTGTATTTCTCAAAATCAACAACATTACCAATTGATCCATTTACCAGACCTCTTTCTACATGTAAATTCCTTCTCAAAATGATTCGGCAATTTAAACACACATTCAAAGTCTTTTCAAAACCCGCTGTTTTAGATATAGTCTTCTCTAATGAATCCAATTTTGATTTCAAATTCTCTGACAAAATAATTGTTGATCCCATATGCTCTAATTTGTCGATAGCTTCAAGTTTCACAATCTCTTGCTTTTCTAAATTCAACATTTTGTTGTTGAAGATGGCACATTCTGCAAGAGTTGGCATCAAACATATCCCGGATTTCTTCTCAGTAATTTTCTGAAAAATATTCTCAGGCACAATCTCTTGTTTGGGATATAAATTTGACAGTAATCGTGCATTTAAAGCTTCTTTCCCATGCTCGGTCACTTTTCCAATTCTAACATCTTGTAGAATATTCTTGTAATCTTCATCCTTTGCCTGACGCATATTTTCATGCAGTTCAGCATAATTGAAGTTTAACCATATATTGACGTTGCCAATGCTCCCTAGGCACTTCCTGGTATCTTCATGCGTGAGTATTTTGAACACAGGTTGACCTTTTACTGGTGTCAGCTGCAGAAGATCTCCAAAAACAATGATGTGTTTACCACCAAATAACACATCATACTCAGTTTTAAGAACTTCTTGCATTCTCAAATGCACAAAGGCAAGCATGACATTGGAAACCATGCTTACTTCGTCAATGATAAGTAGTTTCATTTTCCTCAAGACTCTTGAAACTTCACAGCAAGCATCCCCAGATAACTTGTTGTATTGTAATTTGTTGTCATGCTCCACCGGCAGCATCAGTAGACGATGCAAAGTAATACCTTTAATGTTATGTGCTGCCAGTCCAGTAAGAGCGGTGACAACACAAGACAGCGATGACTCAGTCCTTTCCTGCAAATAACAAGAAATTGCTTTAATGAGGAAACTTTTTCCAGTTCCCGCTTCTCCACTCACGTACAGTCGGACAGGCTTCAACGATGTACATGAGCACTCTTTCTTCTCATGACTTAATCCGTGCTCAATTTCCTTGGTAACTTCATCATATATTTTCCTCTGCTCAACGTTGAGTTGTTTTTCCAAGTCTTCTAAGTTAACTGAATCCTCTTGAGCATGTGCCATGGCTCTTTCTACTTCATTCATAGCAGTGGCAGCTTCATTTTCGATAATAGGTCCTCCAAGTGGATCTTGACTCAATGAAACAGAACTCTGACTGTCCTGAGAACTGTCTCTGGCAATCTCAGCTGCAATCGTTGCTTCCTGCTCAATTTCCAAAGTTAGCATTTCTTGATATTTAGGAAAAGCAGGACATTCTATGGACTCCTTGGCTGCATTGAAAGAGTCTTCGTAACAGAGGAAATCTCCAAGCAGTTCCTCTTCTGCACGCCAAGGCTTGAAAAGTTATAAAAGTGCTAAATAGAAAAACTCCTTTTTTTCTGGAGATTCACCACTCAATTTTCGATGGTTTACTAATTGGCATTTTCTTTGCTTGACCAGGCATCCCTCACTTCCAATTACAGCATACACTCCTTTCTCAATATCTTCTTTGATGTTCCTCTTGAATATATAATTTTGGAGAACCTCATATAGACAAACATTCTCAAGGTGACTGCTTCGATTTGGATAATATGTATCCAACATGTTGGTCTTCAAAATGTCGGTACTGTTTGGTTCCTTTTCTGCCAAATACTCAATTTCCCGGACAGGTTTTAGAACTCGATTTCGCGTTGCAGCAAGACCAAGACTCGCCCAAACGAGACTCCTGGATTTGGCATAGAGACTTGCTGAAGACAATCGATCAGAACATTCGTAAGCTCCGATTTCTCGATGCGACAACATCTTCAGACTGAAACTGTACAACTTCTTGCTGAGGCTCTTTTCATGGGAAATGTCCTCCCACATATCCTTCAGTTCTGTCTTTTCTTTTTTGGTGATGTAAGATGTGACATACCGAGCCACAGCCATACAGTTGTCAGCCACAAACTGTATATCCATGTTAGCATTCCACATGGACAAAATCACTGGGTTGTAGTCATTGATGTACTTGGACACTTCGTTCCTTTTCAAATTGTATGTATTCTTGGGTGATTTCCTCGTCACATTATGTCGCAGCGAAGACATCAAACTGTTCACTCTTCCTTTAGAAATCACCGGTCGTGGAAAGTTGAAACGACATTTGGTGTAGAACTTGTCCTTGTTTCTGAATTTACGACGACAGTACTTTCCACAACGATGGCTTTGGAAACGTAGAACTTGTTCTCTTAGGCTTTTCTTCTCCGTTGCGTTTGGAACAGCACACGTAGAATACTGTTCTATGAAATTCATCACTAAGTCATCCGGATCTGTTCCAAATGTAGGTGCATCCTTGATCCACAATAACATATGTATATGAGGGGCACCTCTTGCTTGGTATTCCTTTCTCCAGAAGAAATCCAACACCTCTCCAAGAGGTGGATTCTTTTTATTTGTGATGAAAGACATCATAGCTTCAAATCTATGATTGAAGTACCTGCATACATTCACAGGATCCAAAGAACACAGTTCTCCAGGTGTCTTGAATTCAATGTTTTCAATATTTCCTTTTGCCTCTCGTAGAAATTCAAGTAAGTCTTCCCAGCCATACTCGGCACAGCTCAGAGTGAGGAACCATGTTGGAGTTCCTAAGTTCCTCAGCATACATTTTAAATCACCATGACGACGGTACCAGTACTCATTAGTACCACGCTGACACGCCATGAGATTAATTAAGTGAGAATCCAAAATACTGTCTTGGACATTGACTTTATGCATAAAGTCACTTGCCGAGATGTTTCGCATCTGTATACCACTTTTTAAAATACGGTTCACTGCATAAGACAGTCCTGACAGATCGCTTTCAAACAGGAGATGAAACAAATAGGGAATGCATTGACGAAACCTAGGATCTTCTGCATACAATCGTAAAGTCCGGTATTCAGACGCAGGAATTTGATGAGGTCGCTCATCATATCTTCCTCCTTGACCTGTGGGAAATAGCTGTGGGAAACACCGAGCTTCCAAACTTTCCTCCCAAACACTAATGGGACTCCCTTTGGCTTGTTTCATTTGAAACAACTCAATAGCATTTCCCATGACTTCCTTGGAATGTAAAGGATGAACACTATAATGTTCATATATTTCTTCACTATTAGACACCTCTACTTTCTCAATTTGGCCAGCACACAAAACGCTATCCTCTTCATCACTTACTTTCTCTTCTGCAACATATACATTCTTATAGTACTTATTATTTTTCACTTTCCTAACATCCACTAAATCTTGCCATATTTTCTTATTCTTTGTCGGAACCCCATTAACCAAGATAACCAGAGGTTCCTCTTCCACTTTCTCAACTCCAATTGTGTTAATGTTTTTGTTCAAATCTAGAGGCAAATAAACAACTCTCCCCTTTAATCCTCTCTGTAAATCTGCTGGAGGCAACTTCCCTGTCTTTGGCTCCATTCTTACAATAGCCTGAAAGGGATGGATACTTTGAATCAAAATAGATTCATAAGTATTTAAATCCTTCAATTCTGAAGGTATCTCAACCAATTCCAGATTATTATGAACTGCCCTAGCAGGCATCTGGTTTTGATTTAATTTATTACAACAATAAGTACACACACGTTGATCCACTCCCAAATCAAAACAATTTTCTACCATCAAGTATGTGGCAAAATCCTTCCATTCACTATTATTTTCCCTTTCAGTTTTTGCATATAAATCCACTAACTTAGTCTGATTCTTATAATAAGTGCGTCGACAACATACACAAGTGAAATTAGGCCTCTCACTTGATTTCATCTGAAACGTGGCAATTTCCTTCTGAAAATTATCTGAACTAGAAACCTGTATATTATCTTTAACATAACCCTCTACTTCTGGGTCAATTTGAACATTCTCATCTCTACTACCAAAGTAACAAAACTCAATTTCTTCACAAATATTCTTCACATCTATTTCAGAACCATGCAAAAGAGCAGCACATAATTGTTTAAGCATAATTGCTGGACTCTTAGCATAATACAACATTCTCACTAATTTTCTCACTTTATTATGATGCACTGCTAGCATCCTGAAATGATGAAAAACACTCTGGCATACTCTCCTGGAAAGACAAGCCAGTGAATGACCACGCAAACCTGTCATTTGTCTCACTCTGCAAGGATCTAAATCTTGCAACAACTTCATTTTCTGCTTCAAACTTTTCTTATTAAATGTCCGTATAAAATCACAAAGCAAATTAATGGAAACCTGTCGCACACTGCAAATAGAACTACACTTCCAAATGTACACAGGACCCTTAGGACGTCTTCCTAAAACCTCATCACTTAGCGCCTCTTCTGTCTCTGTTGTCACAAGTTGTTCTTTTTCAACTGGACAACCATCCTTCACTTCATAAGCTCGACCACTGGTGTCAACTGCAAACACCAAATCATTATCCTGAAAATAACTCTCCTCATTAAAAAATGCCTCACAACTCGAACTATGCATCCATTCTCCGGAAAAAACTTCACAAAAGTTAGTACGATTTACTACTCTCTTCCATCTACTTTTTGTTTTGAAATCAGAAATTACCTTGCTTAGTTTCCTAATTCTATTGATTACCAAAATAAACAACTTTCGCTTAATTTCAAAAGCATGATCAATAATTTTCTCTACATTTTTCTTCTTCTTATAAAATGCCGCTTTCTGTTGGCCTTTTTTTTTAATATTTTTCAATAAATTAACTATTATCCTGTTACGGAACATTCGATGTCGAATGTCCCTAAACTGTTCTTTCCTTCTACTATCATGCACAGAGTTATCTCTTCCTCTACCAGTAACATTTTTGATGGGTCTCTCCTTTCCATTTAAATTGCTTTTCTTTTTGTGGACTGAAACATTTTTTGGAGAAATACTTTTTTTACTACAAATATTTCTTAAGAATGATTTTGTGCTCTTACCCGGACCTTTCTTGGTGTTTTGACAAGTATTTGAGGAAGAGGACTGCTGCAATAAAACATCATCCTGCTGTCTTTGACGTTTTCTCGCCTTTCTAATTCTATTTTTTGTAGGCATTTTCCAAACTATGAAAGAATCTGCAGTTGAATCTGTGGAAAAATATAATAAAAAATGTTATTAACCACTATTACCAAACAGTAAATGAATAACAGTCATCTAAAACTTAATGCCCTACCAATTATTTAACATAGCAAATCTTTTGCACCAGCACTGCTTCACAAAAATGACACTCAATGGTACAAAACAGGCATAGAACAATCATAAATCTCTCCCTAATATTTTAAATGATTAATTCAGGATGACGATAAGATGTAGCCTATCTAAAGGTTTGTATAGGCCCAGATCTTTGGACTGGGGTGAATGTGTGTCATTGATCCACATTCGGTCCAACACCTGTTTTGTTTATTTGAGGTGAGGCCAACACATGGTTGCAGATAAGATTTTCACTGAAAAAAACCATGGAGAAAATACATGTGAAGGCCTACCAATGAAATAAGTCATTATTTGAAAACCATTACATTTCTGGAAATATGCACTGCTAGTGCTTCATAAGTTGTTTTGGGTCATATTTATAAGGCATTTGAGTGTCTATTATGCTATTTTACGTTCTTCATGGTGCAAATTTCTTGTAAATACGCTCCCACCTGCGGTTGGCAAATTTAGATTTTGATTATGGGAGTTACATAGGCATGTTAATAATTTCCCAAAAAAAGGTGTATGACCCCAAACAACCTATGAAGCTCTAGAAGGACATATTCAGAAATTTAATTGATTTCAAAAATGGTTTTTAAAAACAACATATCTGTTTCAGCTTACATAAGAGACCATGGAATGGACTTCATATACAACAATAACTTGTGTTACTGCATGCCAGAATGGTGCACCGAATATGCAATTACAATTTCTCAAAGAAACAAAATCTATTTCTATATCACTACTGCGAAAGAGCCTGGCGAAAGGGGTATGATCTCAACTGCCAGACTCGTTATAAGGAAAAGCTCGCCTTGTATAAACAAGCCATCAGAACCAGAAAAAGTGAGTTCTACGAGAACAGAATTGCCACAGCATCTAACCCCCAGAAGGAAGTTTTCCAAGTACTCACTGAACTGAGGAAAAAGAAGGACCAAGCGCCATCTTTTACACAAGAGGACTGTCATAAATTCCAATCCTTCTTTACCTCTAAGATAGCCGACCTTCTGACAGAAATCAAAAGCACCCCTAGTCTCGACTGCCCGACAACTCCGCCAACTCCACCTCCCACAATCACAGAGCCTTTAACCTCCATACCCTTACTAACCAAGGACTCCCTGACAAAAGTGATGAACCAAGTTAAATCAGGTTCCCCGGCGGACCCGTGCCCCCCGCAGATATTCAAACAAGCTTGGCCAGTTCTGGAGGAGGATATTTTATCGCTCCTAAATAGCTCCCTAACCTCGGGACTAGTCCCCTCTGATCTGAAAGAGGCGAGACTGATCCCCCTGCTAAAAAAGGCTGGTGCCGACACCAAGATTCTAAAGAATTACAGGCCCATATCTCAACTGCCTTTTTTAGCAAAAATACTGGAACACCATGTGCTGTCCACCCTCTCGCACCACCTTGAGAGCAACGCACTACTAGAACCCAACCAAGCTGGGTTTAGAGCTCACAACAGCACGGAACTAGTCATGTTATCAGTACTAGACGACCTTCGTCTGAAATCAGATAATAAAGATCCCTGTGCCCTGGTGCTTCTCGACCTCTCCGCGGCATTTGATACGGTCAATCATGACCTTCTTCTGTCGCGGTTGGGGGAGTTTGGCATCAAGGGCACGGCCCACGCCTGGCTGACCTCGTTCCTAGGTGGACGGGTCCAGAGAGTACAGCTGGATGACATGGTGTCAGAGGCTGCTAAAATCACATGCGGTGTCCCGCAGGGCTCCGCATTGTCCCCCTTGATGTTTAATGCCTATCTGCAGCCCCTCATTGCATCTCTGAATCAGATGGACTGTAATATATATAATTATGCTGACGACACCCAGATCATCATCCAGATAGGCGAGTCCCCGGTAGCTGATCAAAAATTGAAGAATATTTTGAAATTTACCGTCAACTGGATGACGGCAAACTTTTTAAAGATCAACCCGGATAAGACGGAGGTCCTTCCTATCACCACTTCATCCAGCCCCTGGTGCGACCTCCTTTGGCCTTCGGAGTTGGGTACCCCCCCAATACCGGCAACAGCAGTGAAAAGCCTGGGCATAATCATAGACACAAATCTCACGATGTCAGCCCAGGTCTCGACGGTGGTGGGCACCTGTGTAGGCCTCCTGAGACAACTGCGCAAGCTAGCTCCTATTCTTAAGGCAGATACGCTCAGAAGAGCAGTGTCAGCTCTAATTCTAGCCCGACTGGATTATGGTAATGCCATGTACTTCGGCATTACGAAAAAACTCGCCAGGAGACTGCAGATCGTCATGAATGACGCGGCCAGACTTATCTACAATAAACCGAGAAGGACACCGGCCACCCCCCTCCTCCGGGAGCTACACTGGCTCCCAGTGAATCAACGAGCAAAGTTCAAGGGCCTATGCATCACGCAGAAAGCCTTATATGGGCAAGCCCCGAAATACATTAAAAAACGACTTGTTCCATATGCCCCCAATAGGAACCTACGCTCAGCTAACGCCGCCCTCTTGATCTGTCCTAGGATCAAACGATCCACTATTGGTGGTCGGACATTCTCCCACACAATGCCCAAAGCCTGGAACGAACTGCCTGAAAATCTGCGCAAGGAAACCAGACTCCTGCCTTTCAGGAAAAAGCTAAAAACTGTGCTTTTTCAAGAGGCATGGGGTAACATCTAGTCTGCTTCCCTCCTGCCAGTACTCACTCGCCTGTCAAGCGCTTAGAGACCCCGGGGTGATAAGGCGCTCTACAAGTCGAAAATACAAATACAAATACAAATACAGACAAAGCCACAGTTTAAAAACACAGCTTTCTTCATCATTTTCTCCTTAGCAAGATTTATCGCAAATGCGATAAAAAACGGCTGTAATGCATGAATATCGCTGAAAAGTCAGCTTTATTCATGCATTATCCAGCAAATGCTCTTAGCCATGTTATCCACCTTCCATTGGATAACATGGCTAAGAACTGCTCGCAAATGCAAAAAAAAACGGCCGCAATGCATGAATATCGCTGAAAAGTCAGCGATATTCATGCATTTTCCAGCAAATGCTCTTAGCCATGTTATCCACCTTCCATTGGATAACATGGCTAAGAACTGCTCGCAAATGCAAAAAAAAACGGCCGCAATGCATGAATATCGCTGAACAGTCAGCGATATTCATGCATTTTCCAGCAAATGCTCTTAGCCATGTTATCCACTTCCCATTAAATAACATGGCTAAGAACTGCTCAGGGCCCCATGAGGAACACTATCCATTTTAAAAGGAAAACATAACATCAAAGACACTCAAATGCCTTATAAATATGGCCCAAAACAACCTATGAAGCTCTAACAGTACATATCCAGAAATGTAATTGATTTCAAAATTCGTTTTTAAACACAGCATATAAATCAATTGTATACCTGCATTCATGCGGAAATGACTGAAAATGTCCTTGAGACACATGAAAGTGTTTTCTGGAATGCCCTAGCACCATTTTTGGGACACTATTAACATGGCTAGGTAACTCCCATAATCAAAATCTAAATTTGCCAAGCGCAAGTGGGAGCGTATTTACAAGACACTTGCCCCATGAAGAACGCTTTCCATTTAAAAAGGTAAACATAACATCAAAGACACTAAAATGCATTCTAAATATGACCCCAAACAACCTATGAAGCTCTAACAGTACATATCCAGAAATGTAATTGATTTCAAAATTCGTTTTTAAACACAGCATATAAATCAATTGTATACCTGTTTTCAAGAGGAAAGGACTGAAAATGTCCTAGAGACACAGGAAAGCGTTTTCTTGAATGCCCTACCACCATTGTTTGGACATTATTAACATGGCTATGTAACTCCCATAATCAAAATCTAAATTTGCAAAGCACAAGTGGGAGCGTATTTACAAGAAATTTGCACCATGAAGAACGTAAAATAGCATAATAGACACTCAAATGCCTTATAAATATGGCCCAAAACAACCTATGAAGCTCTAGCAGTACATATCCAGAAATGTAATTGATTTCAAAATTCGTTTTTAAAAACAACATATCTGTTTCAGCTTACATAACAGACCATGGAATGGGCTCCTTGTACCACAATAACTTGTGTTACTGCATGCCAGAATGCTACACCGAATATGCAAATACAATTTCTCAAAGTAACAAAATCTATTTCTATATCACTACAGACAAAGCCACAGTTTAAAAACACAGCTTTCTTCATCATTTTCTCCTTAATTCATACTATTCTCTATCTAAAACAAATAAATCTTTTCTCACCTTAGCAAATACTTTTTGAGTTTTGAAAACAGTCTCATAAATACACCAAATTGTCTTCAGCAGAAGAAAAACGATGCACTCCAGAGGCTGCAGCTATTGAAAGCACAGAAATACAGATATTCATTTCACATATCTCTCATATTAGCCAATCATAACTCTTCCCTCACTTTTTTCAAATCAAAACCCTTCCCCCCTCTGCCCTCTCTGCCTTTTTTCCATAGCAACCACCTCCTGGAAGACCTCTCATGTTTGCAAATTCACACAACAATGTTTCAATTGAACTCTGAACTCTCAGTGCACTTGCGTATCCAGTGCAATCTTTCATTAAATGTTTCTTCCTTGACCATTCAAATTACATCTTTCAAAGAACACATCCATGCACCCTAACTTTCTGTTTTCAGAAATGGAAATGCACCAATCACTGCTAATGATTCATTAGCATTGGAAATCCACAGTTTTTTTTCTTTACAAACTCCTACTGTTTCAACTGCCCTTTCATTACCACACTTCATCTGACTGCAGAACAACCTTCTCCCACCATGTTTGAGGTCTGGATTGTTGGACATAGTTACATCCACTGGGCTCAAAGGTATGCTGAGAACAGAAATTTACACAACCTCAATTTACAGGATGTGGAAATTAAGTGGTTGGGCCAAAGAGGATTAAAATGTCACCAATTGATACCATTGGTGAAAACCTTTATGCATTTGCCAAAACCTGACCTGTTAATAGTGCACTGTGGAGGTAATGATTTGGGCACTTTGACAGGGGTAGGTCTGGAAATGCTTTTAAAGGACACCTTTGAGCAATTAATGGCACTTTTTCCTCAAACTGCTTTGGTATATTCCAATATATGCCAAAGACAGAAATGGAGGTGGTCCAACCAATTTTGTCCACAAATTGAGAAAGCGAGGAAGCATGTAAACAAATCTGTTTCAGCTTTCATGAGAGACCATGGAATGGGCTCTCTGTACAACAATAACTTGCGTTACTACATGCAAGATATCTACAGAGGAGATGGAGTTCACTTCTCAGATGAGGGCAACAGAATTTTCATTCTGAATTTAAGACTGTGCATTGGTACCTACTTATAAGTACCTAAATGTACCATAAAACCAAAAGCTCTTCTCAGAGCTACCCTTCATCTGATCACTCACAATTATTATTTTTTTCTAACTTTTTTCTGTAATTTTCAACAAACTACGCTCAAAGAGCGCTATCCGGTACGCGAACTGGAAGCTAACCGCGCAAAATTTCAAAAATAAAGTTTTTTCTTCGCACATATAGTCCTCCTCAGCCACCCTCAGAAAACGTAGGGGGGCAAACTACTTGTACCATGGCCCCTTCTACCCATTCAGAACATTATTTACCCTCCATTTTATACCTTGATTCGACCGAAACACAAAATGGTGGACTCCCGTTACGCTCCTAGTTCGCGGACCGGACCGCTTTCCAGGAAGCGGTCCAAAAAAAGGTGGGAAAGTAATTTACAGAAAAACGACTAGAGACACTCTCACCAAATATAAATTAGCTCATACTACATAACAATCCCTTTCATTCTCACAAATTTGATTGAAATTTCATTTAGCCATTTAGCCTGTAGACCTCTCCAAGTACCGTGAGGTAAATTACTTCACAAAACACATCTGAAGTGTTGGAATTGACAACCAATGAAAATGTTACTTTCATTTTCTACTTTTATTACCTGACATCTGATTGGTTATATACTTGAATATATAAAGGAAGAGAAGAAAACACAGCCATTTTGACTACTACTTCTTGTTGTACATCACATTTCAATAGCTTCCAAAAACTTCAACTTCTTTGTGAAGGTAAGTTATAATTTTTAAAAATGAAATATATTGTGCACTATAACTTAATATAGTAGACTTTTTCTGCTACATATACACTATCCCTCTGTACTAGTAATGTATTTAGATAGACTTCTCTGTTATAGTTATGAATGGAGTTAGAGTGTCTAGGTTAAATCACATACACTTTTTTATAGTCCTATTTCCACTCTGATACTATACACTGCCAAAAGATAAATTCACTGATAAAAAATGACTATCTAAAATTAATCCCAACAGTGCCCTATCTCTACTAATATATATTTTTTTAATCCAAATTTCAGGCAAAATGGAAGGCGAAAACCAAGTTTCTTTTGAAATGGACCTGCAAGAAAGCAGCCAGGAATTGATTGAACAAATTGACATGGAATTTATGGATCAAAGCTTGGATAATGAACTGCTGCAATGTGTCCAAGCAGTAGATGCCCTCCTTGCAAATGAGGACATTTTACAAGCTCACAGCTTGCAAACAATATTTCAAGAAAATAATGACATTTCAGACACTGAAATGTTAGAAAGTTTAATAAATTATGAAAAACAATCAAAATAAAAAAAAAAAATTAAAAATAAAGAAAACAAAAAAAAACAACAAAAACAACAAACAAAACAACAAACAATTAACATTTAGTCTTTGAAAAGTATATCATTCTATTATCCTTATAGTACGCTGCCTAGAACGCTTTCCGGTTCGCGTACTAGGCGCTCAACGCGGAAAAAAAACCAAGAAAAAATGTTTTTGAACCCTGCTGGGCCCTTTTAAAACCTCCACATAAAACCTAGGGGGTCAGGGAGGATCTACTATGCCCCCTTATGGAAATTTCCCCCTTTGTTTTGGCCTCCTCTTATCTCTCGATCCTACCGAGAGACAAGATGGCGGCTGCACCGGACTGTTTAGAATGTTGACAGACACCGAAGAGCCAATCAGCTTTCCGTGCGCAAAGTTCCGTTACGCGAAAAGTACGCGAACCGGATCGCTGCCCGGACCGCTGTTACAGATATATATCTTGATTTAAACGTTAATTTCTCAAAATCCACTGAAGCACATATATTGAGACCTAGCAAAGGCACATCGGGCTAACAGTCCCTACAATTTTGCCAAGTTTCGTGTAAATCCATTCAGCCGTTCGGGCTAAAAGTGAGTCCAACCGCCCTATGGAAAACTCAATGTTAAAAACGCGTTTTGGGACCCCCCTTTTTTCTCAGCCCCCCCTTGACGAACCCCCCCCAAATTTCCAGGAGCTGCTCAGAAACAAAATGTGCCATTTTCCTGAAAATTTCAACCGATTCCATCCACAAACGCCAAAGTTATTAGACATAGAATTTTCAGAAATCCCATAGGGAAAAAATCCTAACTATATATACCTACTGGCGACCGCCAGTAGGTAATCAACATGAAGAAACTAATATGACTTTAAAAAAATTACAATACAAAAGAGATTTTCATACTTAGTGTTAGAACTTAGAACCATTAACGTTTTTAGCAATAAATAACAATTTCATCTATATGCAATTGATTCATCTAATCATTCTATCAGCTTCCTCTCAAAGGAAATATAGAGATACACATGATACAGAAGAAAATACATCTATTTTCAACATTAATGGAGCATCAAGTAATGGCTTGGAGACTGATTGAAAGTATGTCCTTGGCATTTTTAACTTTATGCTCTAAAGACTAAACTAATAGGCTCACTAAATATATAGCATACTATTGAAGAAATAGCAGATGATGAAGTGCTACTGATTGTTAACCCAGGATAGTTGGAAAGCTTATATTCAGATGTTTACATTCATGCTATCTTTATATTTCATCAACAAGACAAAACAAAAATGACCTCAATGAATGCAATAAATAAGAGATTTAGTTACTTGGCGTTAGAACTTAGAACCATTAATAGATATTCCAGGAGCTTTCAAAATAATAATTAATTCTACAACTATATGAAATGTATTCATCCTATCCTTCAAGCAGCGTTTGATCCAAGGTGATAAACAGTCAAAAATGAGACACAAGAAAAATTAATCTTTTTACAAACAATTGAATTTGGCCTGTACAGGGATCGAACCTGTGACCTTGGCGTTATTAGCACCACGCTCTAACCATCTGAGCTAACAGGCCGTTTAGCATGAATTCCTGGCAGTCCAGCATATAAAGA
This sequence comes from Lissotriton vulgaris, assembly GCF_964263255.1. NCBI lineage: Eukaryota > Metazoa > Chordata > Amphibia > Caudata > Salamandridae > Lissotriton > Lissotriton vulgaris. The sequence continues at coordinate 444,994,541 of NC_141700.1, forward strand.
AGTGCTAATGATAGTTAACCCGGGAGATTTGGAAAGCTTAATTTCAGAGGTTTACCATGAAGTTATAAATATATAATATCAACATGAAGAAACTAATATGGCTTAAAAAAAATTACAATACAAAAGAGATTTTCATACTTAGTGTTAGAACTTAGAACCATTAATGTTTTTTCCATGTATTTTAGCAATAAATAACAATTTCACCTATATGCAATTGATTCATCTAATCATTCTATCAGCTTCCCCTCAAAGGAAATATAGAGATACACATGATACAGAAGAAAATACATCTATTTTCAACATTAATGGAGCATCAAGTATTGGCTTGGAGACTGATTGAAAGTATGTCCTTGGCATTTTTTACTTTATGCTCTAAAGACTAAACTAATAGGCTCACTAAATATATAGCATACTATTGAAGAAATAGCAGATGATAAAGTGCTACTGATTGTTAACCCGGGATAGTTGGAAAGCTTATATTCAGCTGTTTACATTCATGCTATCTTTATATTTCATCAACAAGACAAAACAAAAATGACCTCAATGAATGCAATAAATAAGAGATTTAGTTACTTGGCGTTAGAACTTAGAATCATTAATAGATATTCCAGGAGCTTTCAGAATAATAATTAATTCTACAACTATATCAAACGTATTCATCCAATCCTTCAAGCAGCATTTCATCCAAGGTGATAAACAGTCAAAAATGAGACACAAGAAAAATTAATCTTTTTACAAACAATAGAACTTGGCCTGTACAGGGATTGAACCTGTGACCTTGGCATTATTAGCACCACGCTCTAACCATCTGAGCTAACAGGCCGTTCTGCAGAAATTCCTAGAAGTCCAGCATATGAAGAAGTGCTAATGATAGTTAACCCGGGAGATTTGGAAAGCTTAATTTCAGAGGTTTACCATGAAGTTATACTTATATAATATCAACATGAAGAAACTAATATGACTTTAAAAAAATTACAATACAAAAGAGATTTTCATACTTAGTGTTAGAACTTAGAACCATTAATGTTTTTTCCATGTGTTTTAGCAATAAATAACAATTCATCACCTATATGCAATTGATTCATCTAATCATTCTATCAGCTTCCCCTCAAAGGAAATATAGACATACACATGATACAGAAGAAAATACATCTATTTTCAACATTAAAGGAGCATCAAGTATTGGCTTGGAGACTGATTGAAAGTATGTCCTTGGCATTTTTAACTTTATGCTCTAAAGACTAAACTAATAGGCTCAATAAATATATAGCATACCGTTGAAGAAATAGCAGATGATGAAGTGCTACCGATTGTTAACCCGGGATAGTTGGAAAGCTTATATTCAGCTGTTTACATTCATACTATCTTTATATTTCATCAACAAGACAAAACAAAAATGACCTCAATAAATTGCAATAAATAAGAGATTTAGTTACTTGGCGTTAGAACTTAGAACCATTAATAGATATTCCAGGAGCTTCCAGAATAATAATTAATTCTACAACTATATCAAATGTATTCATCCAATCCTTCAAGCAGCGTTTGATCCAAGGTGATAAACAGTCAAAAATGAGACACAAGAAAAATTAATCTTTTTTCAAACAATTAAACTTTGCCTGTACAGGGATCGAACCTGTGACCTTGGCGTTATTAGCACCACGCTCTAACCATCTGAGCTAACATGCCATTTTGCACAAATTCCTGGAAGTCCAGCATATAAGACGAAGTGCTATTGATAGTTAACCCGGGAGATTTGGAAAGCTTAATTTCACAGGTTTACCATGAAGTTATAAATATATAATATCAACATGAAGAAACTTATATGACTTTAAAAAAATTACAATACAACAGAGATTTTCATACTTAGTGTTAGAACTCAGAACATTAATGTTTTTTCCATGTGTTTTAGCAATAAATAACAATTCATCACCTATATGCAATTGATTCATTTAATCATTCTATCAGCTTCCCCTCAAAGGAAATATAGAGATACACATGATACAGAAGAAAATACATCTATTTTCAACATTAAAGGAGCATCAAGTATTGGCTTGGAGACTGATTGAAAGTATGTCCTTGGCATTTTTAACTTTTTGCTCTAAAGACTAAACTAATAGGCTCACTAAATATATAGCATACTATTGAAGAAATAGCAGATGATGAAGTGCTATTGATTGTTAACCCGGGATAGTTGGAAAGCTTATATTCAGCTGTTTACATTCATGCTATCTTTATATTTCATCAACAAGACAAAACAAAAATGACCTCAATGAATGCAATAAATAAGAGATTGAGTTACTTGGCGTTAGAACTTAGAACCATTAATAGATATTCCAGGAGCTTTCAAAATAATAATTAATTCTACAACTATATGAAATGTATTCATCCAATCCTTCAAGCAGTGTTTGTTCCAAGTTGATAAACAGTCAAAAATGAGACACAAGAAAAATTAATCTTTTTACAAACAATTGAACTTGGCCTGTACAGGGACCGAACCTGTGACCTTGGCATTATTAGCACCACGCTCTAACCATCTGAGCTAACAGGCCGTTTTGCATGAATTCCTGGAAGTCCAGCATATGAAGAAGTGCTAATGATAGTTAACCCGGGAGATTTGGAAAGCTTAATTTCAGAGGTTTCCCATGAAGTTATAAATATATAATATCAACATGAAGAAACTAATATGACTTTAAAAAAATTACAATACAAAAGAGATTTTTATACTTAGTGTTAGAACTTAGAACCATTAACATTTTTTCCATGTGTTTTAGCAATAAATAACAATTTCACCTATATGCAATTGATTCATCTAATCATTCTATCAGCTTCCCCTCAAAGGAAATATAGAGATACACATGATACAGAAGAAAATACATCTATTTTCAACATTAAAGGAGCATCAAGTATTGGCTTGGAGACTGATTGAAAGTATGTCCTTGGCATTTTTTACTTTATGCTCTAAAGACTAAACCAATGGTATGCTAAATATATAGCATACCATTGAAGAAATAGCAGATGATGAAGTGCTACCGATTGTTAACCGGGGATAGTTGGAAAGCTTATATTCAGCTGTTTACATTCATACTATCTTTATATTTCATCAACAAGACAAAACAAAAATGACCTCAATAAATTGCAATAAATAAGAGATTTAGTTACTTGGCGTTAGAACTTAGAACCATTAATAGATATTCCAGGAGCTTTCAGAATAATAATTAATTCTACAACTATATCAAATGTATTCATCCAATCCTTCAAGCAGCGTTTGATCAAAGGTGATAAACAGTCAAAAATGAGACACAAGAAAATTAATCTTTTTTCAAAGAATTAAACTTGGCCTGTACAGGGATCGACCCTGTGACCTTTGCGTTATTAGCACCACGCTCTAACCATCTGAGCTAACATGCCATTTTACTCAAGTTCCTGGAAGTCCAGCATATAAGACGAAGTGCTATTGATAGTTAACCCGGGAGATTTGGAAAGCTTAATTTCAGAGGTTTACCATGAAGTTATAAATATATAATATCAACATGAAGAAACTAATATGACTTTAAAAAAATTACAATACAAAAGAGATTTTTATACTTAGTGTTAGAACTTAGAACCATTAACATTTTTTCCATGTGTTTTAGCAATAAATAACAATTTCCCCTATATGCAATTGATTCATCTAATCATTCTATCAGCTTCCCCTCAAAGGAAATATAGAGATACACATGATACAGAAGAAAATACATCTATTTTCAACATTAATGGAGCATCAAGTATTGGCTTGGAGACTGATTGAAAGTATGTCCTTGGCATTTTTTACTTTATGCTCTAAAGACTAAACTAATAGGCTCAATAAATATATAGCAGACCATTGAAGAAATAGCAGATGATGAAGTGCTACCGATTGTTAACCCGGGATAGTTGGAAAGCTTATATTCAGCTGTTTACATTCATACTATCTTTATATTTCAGCAACAAGACAAAACAAAAATGACCTCGATGAATTGCAATAAATAAGAGATTTAGTTACTTGGCGTTAGAACTTAGAACCATTAATAGATATTCCAGGAGCTTTTAAAATAATAATTAATTCTACAACTATATGAAATGTATTCATCCAATCCTTCAAGCAGCGTTTGTTCCAAGTTGATAAACAGTCAAAAATGAGACACAAGAAAAATTAATCTATTTACAAGCAATTGAACTTGGCCTGTACAGGGATCGAACCTGGGACCTTGGTGTTATTAGCACCACGCCCTAACCATCTGAGCTAACAGGCCGTTTTGCTGAAATTCCTGGAATTATAATTACAATACAAAAGAGATTTTCATACTTAGTGTTAGAACTTAGAACCATTAACGTTTTTTCCATGTGTTTTAGCAATAAATAACAATTTCACCTATATGCAATTGATTCATCTAATCATTCTATCAGCTTCCCCTCAAAGGAAATATAGAGATACACATGATACAGAAGAAAATACATCTGTTTTCAACATTAAAGGAGCATCACGTATTGGCTTGGAGACTGATTGAAAGTATGTCCTTGGCATTTTTAACTTTATGCCCTAAAGACTAAACTAATAGGCTCACCAAAAATATAGCATACTATTGAAGAAATAGCAGATGATGAAGTGCTACCGATTGTTAACTTGGGATAGTTGGAAAGCTTATATTCAGCTGTTTACATTCATACTATCTTTACATTTCATCAACAAGACAAAACAAAAATGACCTCAATGAATTGCAATAAATAAGAGATGTAGTTACTTGGCGTTAGAACTTAGAACCATTAATAGATATTCCAGGAGCTTTCAGAATAATAAATAATTCTACAACTATATCAAATGTATTCATCCAATCCTTCAAGCAGCGTTTCATCCAAGGTGATTAACAGTCAAAAATGAGACACAAGAAAAATTAATCTTTTTACAAACAATTAAACTTGGCCTGTACAGGGATCGAACCTGTGTCCTTGGCGTTATTAGCAACACACTCTAACCATCTGAGCTAACAGGCAGTTTTGCACAAATTCCTGGAAGTCCAGCATATAGGACGAAGTGATATTGATAGTTAACCCGGGAGATTTGGAAAGCTTAATTTCAGAGGTTTACCATGAAGTTATAAATATATAATATCAACATTAAGAAACTAATATGACTTTAAAAAACTTACAATGCAAAAGAGATTTTCATACTTAGTGATAGAACTTAGAACCATTAATGTTTTTTCCATGTGTTTTAGCAATAAATAACAATTCATCACCTATATGCAATTGATTCATCTAATCATTCTATCAGCTTCCCCTCAAAGGAAATATAGACATACACATGATACAGAAGAAAATACATCTATTTTCAACAATAAAGGAGCATCAAGTATTGGCTTGGAGACTGATTGAAAGTATGTCCTTGGCATTTTTAACTTTATGCTCTAAAGACTAAACTAATAGGCTCAATAAATATATAGCATACCATTGAAGAAATAGCAGATGATGAAGTGCTACCGATTGTTAACCCGGGATAGTTGGAAAGCTTATATTCAGCTGTTTACATTCATACTATCTTTATATTTCATCAACAAGAAAAAACAAAAATGACCTCAATAAATTGCAATAAATAAGAGATTTAGTTACTTGGCGTTAGAACTTAGAACCATTAATAGATATTCCAGGAGCTTCCAGAATAATAATTAATTCTACAACTATATCAAATGTATTCATACAATCCTTCAAGCAGCGTTTGATCCAAGGTGATAAACAGTCAAAAATGAGACAAAAGAAAAATTAATCTTTTTCCAACAATTAAAATTGGCCTGTACAGGGATCGAACCTGGAACCTTGGTGTTATTAGCACCACGCCCTAACCATCTGAGCTAACAGGCTGTTTTGCTGAAAATCCTGGAATTATAATTACAATACAAAAGAGATTTTCATACTTAGTGTTAGAACTTAGAACCATTAACGTTTTTTCCATGTGTTTTAGCAATAAATAACAATTTCACCTATATGCAATTGATTCATCTAATCATTCTATCAGCTTCCCCTCAAAGGAAATATAGAGATACACATGATACAGAAGAAAATACATCTGTTTTCAACATTAAAGGAGCATCACGTATTGGCTTGGAGACTGATTGAAAGTATGTCCTTGGCATTTTTAACGTTATGCCCTAAAGACTAAACTAATAGGCTCACCAAAAATATAGCATACTATTGAAGAAATAGCAGATGATGAAGTGCTACCGATTGTTAACCCGGGATAGTTGGAAAGCTTATATTCAGCTGTTTACATTCATACTATCTTTAGATTTCATCAACAAGACAAAACAAAAATGACCTCAATGAATTGCAATAAATAAGAGATGTAGTTACTTGGCGTTAGAACTTAGAACCATTAATAGATATTCCAGGAGCTTTCAGAATAATAAATAATTCTACAACTATATCAAATGTATTCATCCAATCCTTCAAGCAGCGTTTCATCCAAGGTGATTAACAGTCAAAAATGAGACACAAGAAAAATTAATCTTTTTACAAACAATTAAACTTGGCCTGTACAGGGATCGAACCTGTGTCCTTGGCGTTATTAGCAACACACTCTAACCATCTGAGCTAACAGGCGGTTTTGCACAAATTCCTGGAAGTCCAGCATATAGGACGAAGTGATATTGATAGTTAACCCGGGAGATTTGGAAAGCTTAATTTCAGAGGTTTACCATGAAGTTATAAATATATAATATCAACATTAAGAAACTAATATGACTTTAAAAAACTTACAATGCAAAAGGGATTTTCATACTTAGTGATAGAACTTAGAACCATTAATGTTTTTTCCATGTGTTTTAGCAATAAATAACAATTCATCACCTATATGCAATTGATTCATCTAATCATTCTATCAGCTTCCCCTCAAAGGAAATATAGACATACACATGATACAGAAGAAAATACATCTATTTTCAACATTAAAGGAGCATCAAGTATTGGCTTGGAGACTGATTGAAAGTATGTCCTTGGCATTTTTAACTTTATGCTCTAAAGACTAAACTAATAGGCTCAATAAATATATAGCATACCATTGAAGAAATAGCAGATGATGAAGTGCTACCGATTGTTAACCCGGGATAGTTGGAAAGCTTATATTCAGCTGTTTACATTCATACTATCTTTATATTTCATCAACAAGAAAAAACAAAAATGACCTCAATAAATTGCAATAAATAAGAGATTTAGTTACTTGGCGTTAGAACTTAGAACCATTAATAGATATTCCAGGAGCTTCCAGAATAATAATTAATTCTACAACTATATCAAATGTATTCATCCAATCCTTCAAGCAGCGTTTGATCCAAGGTGATAAACAGTCAAAAATGAGACAAAAGAAAAATTAATCTTTTTCCAACAATTAAACTTGGCCTGTACAGGGATCGAACCTGTGACCTTGGTGTTATTAGCTCCACGCTCTAACCATCTGAGCTAACAGGGCATTTTGCACAAATTCCTGGAAGTCCAGCATATGAAGAAGTGCTAATGATAGTTAACCCTGGAGATTGGGAAAGCTTAATTTCAGAGGTTTACCATGAAGTTATACTTATATAATATCAACATGAAGAAACTAATATGACTTTAAAAAAATTACAATACAAAAGAGATTTTCATACTTAGTGTTAGAACTTAGAACCATTAATGTTTTTCCATGTGTTTTAGCAATAAATAACAATTCATCACCTATATGCAATTGATTCATCTAATCATTCTATCAGCTTCCCCTCAAAGGAAATATAGACATACACATGATACAGAAGAAAATACATCTATTTTCAACATTAATGGAGCATCAAGTAATGGCTTGGAGACTGATTGAAAGTATGTCCTTGGCATTTTTAACTTTATGCTCTAAAGACTAAACTAATAGGCTCAATAAATATATAGCATACCATTGAAGAAATAGCAGATGATGAAGTGCTACCGATTGTTAACCCGGGATAGTTGGAGAGCTTATATTCAGCTGTTTTCATTCATACTATCTTTATATTTCATCAACAAGACAAAACAAAAATGATCTCAATAAATTGCAATAAATAAGAGATTTAGTTACTTGGCGTTAGAACTTAGAACCATTGATAGATATTCCAGGAGCTTTCAGAATAATAATTAATTCTACAACTATATCAAATATATTCATCCAATCCTTCAAGCAGCGTTTGATCCAAGGTGATAAACAGTCAAAAATGAGACACAAGAAAAATTAATCTTTTTCCAAACAATTAAACTTGGCCTGTACACGGATCGAACCTGTGACCTTGGTGTTATTAGCTCCACGCTCTAACCATCTGAGCTAACAGGCCGTTTAGCTCAAATTCCTGGAAGTCCAGGATATGAAGAAGTGCTAATGATAGTTAACCCTGGAGATTGGGAAAGCTTAATTTCAGAGGTTTACCATGAAGTTATAAATATATAATATCAACATGAAGAAACTAATATGACTTTAAAAAAATTACAATACAAAAGAGATTTTCATACTTAGTGTTAGAACTTAGAACCATTAACGTTTTTTCCATGTGTTTTAGCAATAAATAACAATTTCACCTATATGCAATTGATTCATCTAATCATTCTATCAGCTTCCCGTCAAAGGAAATATAGAGATACACATGATACAGAAGAAAATACATCTATTTGCAACATTAAAGGAGCATCAAGTGTTGGCTTGGAGACTGATTGAAAGTATGTCCTTGGCATTTTTTACTTTATGCTCTAAAGACTAAACTAATAGGCTCACTAAATATATAGCATACTATTGAAGAAATAGCAGATGATGAAGTGCTACTGATTGTTAACCTGGGATAGTTGGAAAGCTTATATTCAGCTGTTTACATTCATACTATCTTTACATTTCATCAACAAGACAAAACAAAAATGACCTCAATGAACTGCAATAAATAAGAGATTTAGTTACTTGGTGTTAGAACTTAGAACCATTAATATATATTCCAGGAGCTTTCAGAATAATAAATAATTCTACAACTGTATCAAATGTATTCATCCAATCCTTCAAGCAGCGTTTCATCCAAGGTGATTAACAGTCAAAAATGAGACACAAGAAAAATAATCTTTTTACAAACAATTAAACTTAGCCTGTACAGGGATCGAACCTGTGACCTTGGTGTTATTAGCAACACGCTCTAACCATCTGAGCTAACAGGCAGTTTTGCACAAATTCCTGGAAGTCCAGCATATGAAGAAGAGCTAATGATAGTTAACCCGGGAGATTTGGAAAGCTTAATTTCAGAGGTTTACCATGAAGTTATACTTATATAATATCAACATGAAGAAACTAATATGACTTTAAAAAAATTACAATACAAAAGAGATTTTCATACTTAGTGTTAGAACTTAGAACCATTAATTCTTTTTTCCATGTGTTTTAGAAATAAATACCAATTCATCACCTATATGCAATTTATTCATCTAATCATTCTATCAGCTTCCCCTCAAAGGAAATATAGACATACACATGATACAGAAGAAAATACATCTATTTTCAACATTAAAGGAGCATCACGTATTGGCTTGGAGACTGATTGAAAGTATGTCCTTGGCATTTTTTACTTCATGCTCTAAAGACTAAACTAATAGGCTCAATAAATATATAGCATGCCATTGAAGAAATAGCAGATGATGAAGTGCTACCGATTGTTAACCTGGGATAGTTGGAAAGCTTATATTCAGCTGTTTACATTCATACTATCTTTATATTTCATCAACAAGACAAAACAAAAAGGACCTCAATAAATTGCAATAAATAAGACATTTACTTACTTGGCGTTAGAACTTAGAACCATTAATAGATATTCCAGGAGCTTTCAGATTAATAATTAATTCTACAACTATATCAAATGTATTCATCCAATCCTTCAAGCAGCGTTTGATCAAAGGTGATAAACAGTCAAAAATGAGACACAAGAAAAATTAATCTTTTTTCAAACAATTAAACTTGGCCTGTACAGGGATCGAACCTGTGACCTTGGTGTTATTAGCACCACGGTCTAACCATCTGAGCTAACAGGCAATTTTGCACAAATTCCTGGAAGTCCAGCATATAGGACGAAGTGATATTGATAGTTAACCCGGGAGATTTGGAAAGCTTAATTTCAGAGGTTTACCATGAAGTTATAAATATATAATATCAACATGAAGAAACTAATATGACTTTAAAAAACTTACAATGCAAAAGAGATTTTCATACTTAGTGATAGAACTTAGAACCATTAATGTTTTTCCATGTGTTTTAGCAATAAATAACAATTTCACCTATATGCAATTGATTCATTTAATCATTCTATCAGCTTCCCCTCAAAGGAAATATAGAGATACACATGATACAGAAGAAAATACATCTATTTTTAACATTAAAGGAGCATAAAGTATTGGCTTGGAGACTGATTGAAAGTATGTCCTTGGCATTTTTTACTTTATGCTCTAAAGACTAAACTAATAGGCTCAATAAATATATAGCATACTATTGAAGAAATAGCAGATGATGAAGTGCTACCGATTGTTAACCCGTGATAGTTGGAAAGCTTATATTCAGCTGTTTACATTCATACTATCTTTATATTTCATCAACAAGACAAAACATAAATGACCTCAATAAATTGCAATAAAGAAGAGATTTAGTTACTTGGCGTTAGAACTTAGAACCATTAATAGATATTCCAGGAGCTTTCAGAATAATAATTAATTCTACAACTATATCAAATGTATTCATCCAATCCTTCAAGCAGCGTTTGATCCAAGGTGATAAACAGTCAAAAATGAGACACAAGAAAAAATAATCTTTTTCCAAACAATTAAACTTGGCCTGTACAGGGATCGAACCTGTGACCTTGGTGTTATTAGCTCCACGCTCTAACCATATGAGCTAACAGGCCATTTTGCATAAATTCCTGGAAGTCCAGGATATGAAGAAGTGCTAATGATAGTTAACCCTGGAGATTGGGAAAGCTTAATTTCAGAGGTTTACCATGAAGTTATAAATATATAATATCAACATGAAGAAACTAATATGACTTTAAAAAAATTACAATACAAAAGAGATTTTCATACTTAGTGTTAGAACTTAGAACCATTAACGTTTTTCCATGTGTTTTAGCAATAAATAACAATTTCACCTATATGCAATTGATTCATCTAATCATTCTATCAGCTTCCCCTCAAAGGAAATATAGAGATACACATGATACAGAAGAAAATACATATATTTTCAACATTAAAGGAGCATCAAGTGTTGGCTTGGAGACTGATTGAAAGTATGTCCTTGGCATTTTTTACTTTATGCTCTAAAGACTAAACTAATAGGCTCACTAAATATATAGCATACTATTGAAGAAATAGCAGATGATGAAGTGCTACTGATTGTTAACCCGGGATAGTTATAAAGCTTATATTCAGCTGTTTACATTCATGCTATCTTTATATTTCATCAAGACAAAACAAAAATGACCTCAATGAATGCAATAAATAAGAGATTTAGTTACTTGGCGTTAGAACTTAGAACCATTAATAGATATTCCAGGAGCTTTCAGAATAATAATTAATTCTACAACTATATCAAATGTATTCATCCAATCCTTCAAGCAGCGTTTCATCCAAGGTGATAAACAGTCAAAAATGAGACACAAGAAAAATTAATCTTTTTACAAACAATTTAACTTGGCCTGTACAGGGATCGAACCTGTGACCTTGGTGTTATTAGCTCCACACTCTAACCATCTGAGCTAACAGGCCATTTTGCACAAATTCCTGGAAGTCCAGCATATGAAGAAGTGCTAATGATAGTTAACCCTGGAGATTGGGAAAGCTTAATTTCAGAGGTTTACCATGAAGTTATACTTATATAATATCAACATGAAGAAACTAATATGACTTTAAAAAAATTACAATACAAAAGAGATTTTCATACTTAGTGTTAGAACTTAGAACCATTAATGTTTTTTCCATGTGTTTTAGCAATAAATAACAATTCATCACCTATATGCAATTGATTCATCTAATCATTCTATCAGCTTCCCCTCAAAGGAAATATAGACATACACATGATACAGAAGAAAATACATCTATTTTCAACATTAAAGGAGCATCAAGTATTGGCTTGGAGACTGATTGAAAGTATGTCCTTGGCATTTTTAACTTTATGCTCTGAAGACTAAACTAATAGGCTCAATAAATATATAGCATACCATTGAAGAAATAGCAGATGATGAAGTGCTACCGATTGTTAACCCGGGATAGTTGGAAAGCTTATATTCAGCTGTTTACATTCATACTATCTTTATATTTCATCAACAAGAAAAAACAAAAATGACCTCAATAAATTGCAATAAATAAGAGATTTAGTTACTTGGCGTTAGAACTTAGAACCATTAATAGATATTCCAGGAGCTTCCAGAATAATAATTAATTCTACAACTATATCAAATGTATTCATCCAATCCTTCAAGCAGCGTTTGATCCAAGGTGATAAACAGTCAAAAATGAGACACAAGAAAAATTAATCTTTTTCCAACAATTAAACTTGGCCTGTACAGGGATCGAACCTGTGACCTTGGTGTTATTAGCTCCATGCTCTAACCATCTGAGCTAACAGGCCATTTTGCACAAATTCCTGGAAGTCCAGCATATGAAGAAGTGCTAATGATAGTTAACCCTGGAGATTGGGAAAGCTTAATTTCAGAGGTTTACCATGAAGTTATACTTATATAATATCAACATGAAGAAACTAATATGACTTTAAAAAAATTACAATACAAACGAGATTTTCATACTTAGTGTTAGAACTTAGAACCATTAATGTTTTTTCCATGTGTTTTAGCAATAAATAACAATTCATCACCTATATGCAATTGATTCATCTAATCATTCTATCAGCTTCCCCTCAAAGGAAATATAGACATACATATGATACAGAAGAAAATACATCTTTTTTCAACATTAAAGGAGCATCAAGTATTGGCTTGGAGACTGATTGAAAGTATGTCCTTGGCATTTTTAACGTTATGCTCTAAAGACTAAACTAATAGGCTCAATAAATATATAGCATACCATTGAAGAAATAGCAGATGATGAAGTGCTACCGATTGTTAACACGGGATAGTTGGAAAGCTTATATTCAGCTGTTTACATTCATACTATCTTTATATTTCATCAACAAGACAAAACAAAAATGACCTCAATAAATTGCAATCAATAAGAGATTTAGTTACTTGGCGTTAGAACTTAGAACCATTAATAGATATTCCAGGAGCTTCCAGAATAATAATTAATTCTACAACTATATCAAATGTATTCATCCAATCCTTCAAGCAGCGTTTGATCCAAGGTGATAAACAGTCAAAAATGAGACACAAGAAAAAGTATTCTTTTTCCAACAATTAAACTTGGCCTGTACAGGGATCGAACCTGTGACCTTGGTGTTATTAGCTCCACACTCTAACCATCTGAGCTAACAGGCCATTTTGCACAAATTCCTGGAAGTCCAGCATATGAAGAAGTGCTAATGATAGTTAACCCTGGAGATTGGGAAAGCTTAATTTCAGAGGTTTACCATGAAGTTATACTTATATAATATCAACATGAAGAAACTAATATGACTTTAAAAAAATTACAATACAAAAGAGATTTTCATACTTAGTGTTAGAACTTAGAACCATTAATGTTTTTTCCATGTGTTTTAGCAATAAATAACAATTCATCACCTATATGCAATTGATTCATCTAATCATTCTATCAGCTTCCCCTCAAAGGAAATATAGACATACACATGATACAGAAGAAAATACATCTATTTTCAACATTAAAGGAGCATCAAGTATTGGCTTGGAGACTGATTGAAAGTATGTCCTTGGCATTTTTAACTTTATGCTCTGAAGACTAAACTAATAGGCTCAATAAATATATAGCATACCATTGAAGAAATAGCAGATGATGAAGTGCTACCGATTGTTAACCCGGGATAGTTGGAAAGCTTATATTCAGCTGTTTACATTCATACTATCTTTATATTTCATCAACAAGAAAAAACAAAAATGACCTCAATAAATTGCAATAAATAAGAGATTTAGTTACTTGGCGTTAGAACTTAGAACCATTAATAGATATTCCAGGAGCTTCCAGAATAATAATTGATTCTACAACTATATCAAATGTATTCATCCAATCCTTCAAGCAGCGTTTGATCCAAGGTGATAAACAGTCAAAAATGAGACACAAGAAAAATTAATCTTTTTCCAACAATTAAACTTGGCCTGTACAGGGATCGAACCTGTGACCTTGGTGTTATTAGCTCCATGCTCTAACCATCTGAGCTAACAGGCCATTTTGCACAAATTCCTGGAAGTCCAGCATACGAAGAAGTGCTAATGATAGTTAACCCTGGAGATTGGGAAAGCTTAATTTCAGAGGTTTACCATGAAGTTATACTTATATAATATCAACATGAAGAAACTAATATGACTTTAAAAAAATTACAATACAAACGAGATTTTCATACTTAGTGTTAGAACTTAGAACCATTAATGTTTTTTCCATGTGTTTTAGCAATAAATAACAATTCATCACCTATATGCAATTGATTCATCTAATCATTCTATCAGCTTCCCCTCAAAGGAAATATAGACATACACATGATACAGAAGAAAATACATCTTTTTTCAACATTAAAGGAGCATCAAGTATTGGCTTGGAGACTGATTGAAAGTATGTCCTTGGCATTTTTAACGTTATGCTCTAAAGACTAAACTAATAGGCTCAATAAATATATAGCTTACCATTGAAGGAATAGCAGATGATGAAGTGCTACCGATTGTTAACACGGGATAGTTGGAAAGCTTATATTCAGCTGTTTACATTCATACTATCTTTATATTTCATCAACAAGACAAAACAAAAATGACCTCAATAAATTGCAATCAATAAAAGATTTAGTTACTTGGCGTTAGAACTTAGAACCATTAATAGATATTCCAGGAGCTTTCAGAATAATAATTAATTCTACAACTATATCAAATGTATTCATCCAATCCTTCAAGCAGCGTTTGATCCAAGGTGATAAACAGTCAAAAAAGAGACACAAGAAAAATTAATCTTTTTCCAACAATTACTCTTGGCCTGTACAGGGATCGAACCTGTGACCTTGGTGTTATTAGCTCCACGCTCTAACCATCTGAGCTAACAGGCCATTTTGCACAAATTCCTGGAAGTCCAGCATATGAAGAAGTGCTAATGATAGTTAACCCTGGAGAAGGGGAAAGCTTAATTTCAGAGGTTTACCATGAAGTTATACTTATATAATATCAACATGAAGAAACTAATATGACTTTAAAAAAATTACAATACAAAAGAGATTTTCATACTTAGTGTTAGAACTTAGAACCATTAATGTTTTTTCCATGTGTTTTAGCAATAAATAACAATTCATCACCTATATGCAATTGATTCATCTAATCATTCTATCAGCTTCCCCTCAAAGGAAATATAGACATACACATGATACAGAAGAAAATACATCTATTTTCAACATTAAAGCAGCATCAAGTATTGGCTTGGAGACTGATTGAAAGTATGTCCTTGGCATTTTTAACTTTATGCTCTGAAGACTAAACTAATAGGCTCAATAAATATATAGCATACCATTGAAGAAATAGCAGATGATGAAGTGCTACCGATTGTTAACCCGGGATAGTTGGAAAGCTTATATTCAGCTGTTTACATACATACTATCTTTATATTTCATCAACAAGAAAAAACAAAAATGACCTCAATAAATTGCAATAAATAAGAGATTTAGTTACTTGGCGTTAGAACTTAGAACCATTAATAGATATTCCAGGAGCTTCCAGAATAATAATTAATTCTACAACTATATCAAATGTATTCATCCAATCCTTCAAACAGCGTTTGATCCAAGGTGATAAACAGTCAAAAATGAGACAAAAGAAAAATTTATCTTTTTCCAACAATTAAACTTGGCCTGTACAGGGATCAAACCTGTGACCTTGGTGTTATTAGCTCCATGCTCTAACCATCTGAGCTAACAGGCCATTTTGCACAAATTCCTGGAAGTCCAGCATATGAAGAAGTGCTAATGATAGTTAACCCTGGAGATTGGGAAAGCTTAATTTCAGAGGTTTACCATGAAGTTATACTTATATAATATCAACATGAAGAAACTAATATGACTTTAAAAAAATTACAATACAAACGAGATTTTCATACTTAGTGTTAGAACTTAGAACCATTAATGTTTTTTCCATGTGTTTTAGCAATAAATAACAATTCATCACCTATATGCAATTGATTCATCTAATCATTCTATCAGCTTCCCCTCAAAGGAAATAAAGACATACACATGATACAGAAGAAAATACATCTTTTTTCAACATGAAAGGAGCATCAAGTATTGGCTTGGAGACTGATTGAAAGTATGTCCTTGGCATTTTTAACGTTATGCTCTAAAGACTAAACTAATAGGCTCAATAAATATATAGCATACCATTGAAGAAATAGCAGATGATGAAGTGCTACCGATTGTTAACACGGGATAGTTGGAAAGCTTATATTCAGCTGTTTACATTCATACTATCTTTATATTTCATCAACAAGACAAAACAAAAATGACCTCAATAAATTGCAATCAATAAGAGATTTAGTTACTTGGCGTTAGAACTTAGAACCATTAATAGATATTCCAGGAGCTTCCAGAATAATAATTAATTCTACAACTATATCAAATGTATTCATCCAATCCTTCAAGCAGCGTTTGATCCAAGGTGATAAACAGTCAAAAATGAGACACAAGAAAAATTAATCTTTTTCCAACAATTAAACTTGGCCTGTACAGGGATCGAACCTGTGACCTTGGTGTTATTAGCTCCATGCTCTAATCATCTGAGCTAACAGGCCATTTTGCACAAATTCCTGGAAGTCCAGCATATGAAGAAGTGCTAATGATAGTTAACCCTGGAGATTGGGAAAGCTTAATTTCAGAGGTTTACCATGAAGTTATACTTATATAATATCAACATGAAGAAACTAATATGACTTTAAAAAAATTACAATACAAACGAGATTTTCATACTTAGTGTTAGAACTTAGAACCATTAATGTTTTTTCCATGTGTTTTAGCAATAAATAACAATTCATCACCTATATGCAATTGATTCATTTAATCATTCTATCAGCTTCCCCTCAAAGGAAATATAGAGATACACATGATACAGAAGAAAATACATCTATTTTCAACATTAAAGGAGCATCAAGTATTGGCTTGGAGACTGATTGAAAATATGTCCTTGGCATTTTTAACTTTTTGCTCTAAAGACTAAACTAATAGGCTCACTAAATATATAGCATACTATTGAAGAAATAGCAGATGATGAAGTGCTACCGATTGTTAACCCAGGATAGTTAAAAAGCTTATATTCAGCTGTTTACATTCATACTATCTTTATATTTTATCAACAAGACAAAACAAAAACTGACCTCAATAAATTGCAATCAATAAGAGTTTAAGTTACTTGGCGTTAGAACTTAGAACCATTAATAGATATTCCAGGAGCTTTCAGAATAATAATTAATTCTACAACTATATCAAATGTATTTATCCAATCCTTCAAGCAGTGTTTGATCCAAGGTGATAAACAGTCAAAAATGAGACACAAGAAAAATTAATCTTTTTTCAAACAATTAAACTTGGCCTGTACAGGGATCGAACCTGTGACCTTGGCGTTATTAGCACCAGGCTCTAACCATCTGAGCTAACAGGCCATTTTGCACAATTTCCTGGAAGTCCAGCATATGAAGAAGTGCTAATGATAGTTAACCTGGGAGATTTGGAAAGCTTAATTTCAGTGGTTTACCATGAAGTTATAAATATATAATATCAACATGAAGAAACTAATATGACTTTAAAAAAATTACAATACAAAAGAGATGTTCATACTTAGTGTTAGAACTTAGAACCATTAATGTTTTTTCCATGTGTTTTAGCAATAAATAACAATTCATCACCTATATGCAATTGATTCATTTAATCATTCTATCAGCTTCCCCTCAAAGAAAATATAGAGATACACATGATACAGAAGAAAATACATCTATTTTCAACATTAAAGGAGCATCAAGTATTGGCTAGGAGATTGATTGAAAGTATGTCCTTGGCATTTTTAACTTTATGCTCTAAAGACTAAACTAATAGGATCACTAAATATATAGCATACTATTGAAGAAATAGCAGATGATGAAGTGCTACTGATTGTTAACCCGGGATAGTTGAAAAGCTTATATTCAGCTGTTTACATTCATACTATCTTTATATTTCATCTACAAGACAAAACAAAAATGACCTCAATGAATTGCAATAAATAAGAGATTTAGTTACTTGGAGTTAGAACTTAAAACCATTAATAGATATTCCAGGAGCTTTCAGAATAATAATTAATTCTACAACTATATCAAATGTATTCATCCAATCCTTCAAGCAGTGTTTGATCCAAGGTGATAAACAGTCAAAAATGAGACACAAGAAAAATTACTCTTTTTTCAAACAATTAAACTTGGCCTGTACAAGGATCAAACCTGTGACCTTGGCGTCATTAGCACCACACTCTAACCATCTGAGCTAACAGGCCATTTTGCATAAACTCCTGGAAGTCCAGCATATGAAGAAGTGCTAATGATAGTTAACCCGGGAGATTTGGAAAGCTTAATTTCAGAGGTTTACCATGAACTTATAAATATATATTTTCAACATAAAGAAACTAATATGACTTTAAAAAAATTACAATACAAAAGAGATTTTCATACTCAGTGTTAGAACTTAGAACCATTAATGTTTTTTTCCATGTGTTTTAGCAATAAATAACAATTCATCACCTATATGCAATTGATTCATCTAATCATTCTATCAGCTTCCCCTCAAAGGAAATATAGACATACACATAATACAGAAGAAAATACATCTATTTTCAACATTAAAGGAGCATCAAGTATTGGCTTGGAGACTGATTGAAGGTATGTCCTTGGCATTTTTAACTTTATGCTCTAAAGACTAAACTAATAGGCTCAATAAATATATAGCATACCGTTGAAGAAATAGCAGATGATGAAGTGCTATCGATTGTTAACCTGGGATAGTTGGAAAGCTTATATTCAGCTGTTTACATTCATACTATCTTTATATTTCATCAACAAGACAAAACAAAAATGACCTCAATAAATTGCAATAAATAGAAGATTTAGTTACTTGGCGTTTGAACTTAGAACCATTAATAGATATTTCAGGAGCTTTCAGAATAATAATTAATTCTACAACTATATCAAATGTATTCATCCAATCCTTCAAGCAGCGTTTGATCCAAGGTGATAAACAGTCAAGAATGAAACACAGGAAAAATTAATCTTTTTTCAAACAATTAAACTTGGCCTGTACAGGGATCGAACCTGTGACCTTGGCGTTATTAGCACCACGCTCTAACCATCTGAGCTAACAAGCCGTTTTGCCCAAATTCCTGGAAGTCCAGCATGTGAAGAACTGCTAATGATAGTTAACCCGGAAGATTTGGATAGCTGAATTTCAGAGGTTTACCATGAAATTATAAATATATAATATCAACATGAAGAAACTAATATGACTTTAAAAAAATTACAATACAAAAGAGATTTTCATACTTAGTGTTAGAACTTAGAACCATTAATCTTTTTTCCATGTGTTTTAGCAATAAATAACAATTCATCACCTATATGCAATTGATTCATCTAATCGTTCTATCAGCTTCCCCTCAAAGGAAATATAGACATACACATGATACAGAAGAAAATACATCTATTTTCAACATTAAAGGAGCATCAAGTATTGGCTTGGAGACTGATTGAAGGTATGTCCTTGACATTTTTAACTTTATGCTCTAAAGACTAAACTAATAGGCTCAATAAATATATAGCATACCATTGAAGAAATAGCAGATGATGAAGTGCTATTGATTGTTAACCCGGGATAGTTGGAAAGCTTATATTCAGCTGTTTACATTCATACTATCTTTATATTTTATCAACAAGACAAAACAAAAACTGACCTCAATAAATTGCAATCAATAAGAGTTTAAGTTACTTGGCGTTAGAACTTAGAACCATTAATAGATATTCCAGGAGCTTTCAGAATAATAATTAATTCTACAACTATATCAAATGTATTTATCCAATCCTTCAAGCAGTGTTTGATCCAAGGTGATAAACAGTCAAAAATGAGACACAAGAAAAATTAATCTTTTTTCAAACAATTAAACTTGGCCTGTACAGGGATCGAACCTGTGACCTTGGCGTTATTAGCACCAGGCTCTAACCATCTGAGCTAACAGGCCATTTTGCACAATTTCCTGGAAGTCCAGCATATGAAGAAGTGCTAATGATAGTTAACCTGGGAGATTTGGAAAGCTTAATTTCAGTGGTTTACCATGAAGTTATAAATATATAATATCAACATGAAGAAACTAATATGACTTTAAAAAAATTACAATACAAAAGAGATGTTCATACTTAGTGTTAGAACTTAGAACCATTAATGTTTTTTCCATGTGTTTTAGCAATAAATAACAATTCATCACCTATATGCAATTGATTCATTTAATCATTCTATCAGCTTCCCCTCAAAGAAAATATAGAGATACACATGATACAGAAGAAAATACATCTATTTTCAACATTAAAGGAGCATCAAGTATTGGCTAGGAGATTGATTGAAAGTATGTCCTTGGCATTTTTAACTTTATGCTCTAAAGACTAAACTAATAGGATCACTAAATATATAGCATACTATTGAAGAAATAGCAGATGATGAAGTGCTACTGATTGTTAACCCGGGATAGTTGGAAAGCTTATATTCAGCTGTTTACATTCATACTATCTTTATATTTCATCTACAAGACAAAACAAAAATGACCTCAATGAATTGCAATAAATAAGAGATTTAGTTACTTGGAGTTAGAACTTAAAACCATTAATAGATATTCCAGGAGCTTTCAGAATAATAATTAATTCTACAACTATATCAAATGTATTCATCCAATCCTTCAAGCAGTGTTTGATCCAAGGTGATAAACAGTCAAAAATGAGACACAAGAAAAATTACTCTTTTTTCAAACAATTAAACCTTGCCTGTACAAGGATCAAACCTGTGACCTTGGCGTTATTAGCACCACGCTCTAACCATCTGAGCTAACAGGCCATTTTGCATAAACTCCTGGAAGTCCAGCATATGAAGAAGTGCTAATGATAGTTAACCCGGGAGATTTGGAAAGCTTAATTTCAGAGGTTTACCATGAACTTATAAATATATATTTTCAACATAAAGAAACTAATATGACTTTAAAAAAATTACAATACAAAAGAGATTTTCATACTCAGTGTTAGAACTTAGAACCATTAATGTTTTTTTCCATGTGTTTTAGCAATAAATACCAATTCATCACCTATATGCAATTGATTCATCTAATCATTCTATCAGCTTCCCCTCAAAGGAAATATAGACATACACATGATACAGAAGAAAATACATCTATTTTCAACATTAAAGGAGCATCAAGTATTGGCTTGGAGACTGATTGAAGGTATGTCCTTGGCATTTTTAACTTTATGCTCTAAAGACTAAACTAATAGGCTAAATAAATATATAGCATACCGTTGAAGAAATAGCAGATGATTAAGTGCTATCGATTGTTAACCCGGGATAGTTGGAAAGCTTATATTCAGCTGTTTACATTCATACTATCTTTATATTTCATCAACAAGACAAAACAAAAATGACCTCAATAAATTGCAATAAATAGAAGATTTAGTTACTTGGCGTTTGAACTTAGAACCATTAATAGATATTCCAGGAGCTTTCAGAATAATAATTAATTCTACAACTATATCAAATGTATTCATCCAATCCTTCAAGCAGCGTTTGATCCAAGGTGATAAACAGTCAAGAATGAAACACAAGAAAAATTAATCTTTTTTCAAACAATTAAACTTGGCCTGTACAGGGATCGAACCTGTGACATTGGCGTTATTAGCACCACGCTCTAACCATCTGAGCTAACAAGCCGTTTTGCCCAAATTCCTGGAAGTCCAGCATGTGAAGAACTGCTAATGATAGTTAACCCGGGAGATTTGGATAGCTGAATTTCAGAGGTTTACCATGAAATTATAAATATATAATATCAACATGAAGAAACTAATATGACTTTAAAAAAATTACAATACAAAAGAGATTTTCATACTTAGTGTTAGAACTTAGAACCATTAATCTTTTTTCCATGTGTTTTAGCAATAAATAACAATTCATCACCTATATGCAATTGATTCATCTAATCGTTCTATCAGCTTCCCCTCAAAGGAAATATAGACATACACATGATACAGAAGAAAATAAATCTATTTTCAACATTAAAGGAGCATCAAGTATTGGCTTGGAGACTGATTGAAGGTATGTCCTTGACATTTTTAACTTTATGCTCTAAAGACTAAACTAATAGGCTCAATAAATATATAGCATACCATTGAAGAAATAGCAGATGATGAAGTGCTATTGATTGTTAACCCGGGATAGTTGGAAAGCTTATATTCAGCTGTTTACATTCATACTATCTTTATATTTTATCAACAAGACAAAACAAAAACTGACCTCAATAAATTGCAATCAATAAGAGTTTAAGTTACTTGGCGTTAGAACTTAGAACCATTAATAGATATTCCAGGAGCTTTCAGAATAATAATTAATTCTACAACTATATCAAATGTATTTATCCAATCCTTCAAGCAGTGTTTGATCCAAGGTGATAAACAGTCAAAAATGAGACACAAGAAAAATTACTCTTTTTTCAAACAATTAAACTTGGCCTGTACAGGGATCGAACCTGTGACCTTGGCGTTATTAGCACCACGCTCTAACCATCTGAGCTAACAGGCCATTTTGCACAATTTCCTGGAAGTCCAGCATATGAAGAAGTGCTAATGATAGTTAACCTGGGAGATTTGGAAAGCTTAATGTCAGTGGTTTACCATGAAGTTATAAATATATAATATCAACATGAAGAAACTAATATGACTTTAAAAAAATTACAATACAAAAGAGATGTTCATACTTAGTGTTAGAACTTAGAACCATTAATGTTTTTTCCATGTGTTTTAGCAATAAATAACAATTCATCACCTATATGCAATTGATTCATTTAATCATTCTATCAGCTTCCCCTCAAAGGAAATATAGACATACACATGATACAGAAGAAAATACATCTATTTTCAACATTAAAGGAGCATCAAGTATTGGCTTGGAGACTGATTGAAGGTATGTCCTTGGCATTTTTAACTTTATGCTCTAAAGACTAAACTAATAGGCTCAATAAATATATAGCATACCGTTGAAGAAATAGCAGATGATGAAGTGCTATCGATTGTTAACCCGGGATAGTTGGAAAGCTTATATTCAGCTGTTTACATTCATACTATCTTTATATTTCATCAACAAGACAAAACAAAAATGACCTCAATAAATTGCAATAAATAGAAGATTTAGTTACTTGGCGTTTGAACTTAGAACCATTAATAGATATTCCAGGAGCTTTCAGAATAATAATTAATTCTACAACTATATCAAATGTATTCATCCAATCCTTCAAGCAGCGTTTGATCCAAGGTGATAAACAGTCAAGAATGAAACACAAGAAAAATTAATCTTTTTTCAAACAATTAAACTTGGCCTGTACAGGGATCGAACCTGTGACATTGGCGTTATTAGCACCACGCTCTAACCATCTGAGCTAAAAAGCCGTTTTGCCCAAATTCCTGGAAGTCCAGCATGTGAAGAACTGCTAATGATAGTTAACCCGGGAGATTTGGATAGCTGAATTTCAGAGGTTTACCATGAAATTATAAATATATAATATCAACATGAAGAAATTAATATGACTTTAAAAAAATTACAATACAAAAGAGATTTTCATACTTAGTGTTAGAACTTAGAACCATTAATCTTTTTTCCATGTGTTTTAGCAATAAATAACAATTCATCACCTATATGCAATTGATTCATCTAATCGTTCTATCAGCTTCCCCTCAAAGGAAATATAGACATACACATGATACAGAAGAAAATAAATCTATTTTCAACATTAAAGGAGCATCAAGTATTGGCTTGGAGACTGATTGAAGGTATGTCCTTGACATTTTTAACTTTATGCTCTAAAGACTAAACTAATAGGCTCAATAAATATATAGCATACCATTGAAGAAATAGCAGATGATGAAGTGCTATTGATTGTTAACCCGGGATAGTTGGAAAGCTTATATTCAGCTGTTTACATTCATACTATCTTTATATTTTATCAACAAGACAAAACAAAAACTGACCTCAATAAATTGCAATCAATAAGAGTTTAAGTTACTTGGCGTTAGAACTTAGAACCATTAATAGATATTCCAGGAGCTTTCAGAATAATAATTAATTCTACAACTATATCAAATGTATTTATCCAATCCTTCAAGCAGTGTTTGATCCAAGGTGATAAACAGTCAAAAATGAGACACAAGAAAAATTAATCTTTTTTCAAACAATTAAACTTGTCCTGTACAGGGATCGAACCTGTGACCTTGGCGTTATTAGCACCACGCTCTAACCATCTGAGCTAACAGGCCATTTTGCACAATTTCCTGGAAGTCCAGCATATGAAGAAGTGCTAATGATAGTTAACCTGGGAGATTTGGAAAGCTTAATTTCAGTGGTTTACCATGAAGTTATAAATATATAATATCAACATGAAGAAACTAATATGACTTTAAAAAAATTACAATACAAAAGAGATGTTCATACTTAGTGTTAGAACTTAGAACCATTAATGTTTTTTCCATGTGTTTTAGCAATAAATAACAATTCATCACCTATATGCAATTGATTCATTTAATCATTCTATCAGCTTCCCCTCAAAGAAAATATAGAGATACACATGATACAGAAGAAAATACATCTATTTTCAACATTAAAGGAGCATCAAGTATTGGCTAGGAGATTGATTGAAAGTATGTCCTTGGCATTTTTAACTTTATGCTCTAAAGACTAAACTAATAGGATCACTAAATATATAGCATACTATTGAAGAAATAGCAGATGATGAAGTGCTACCGATTGTTAACCCGGGATAGTTGGAAAGCTTATATTCAGCTGTTTACATTCATACTATCTTTATATTTCATCAACAAGACGAAACATAAATGACCTCAATAAATTGCAATAAATAAGAGATTTAGTTACTTGGCGTTAGAACTTAGAACCATTAATAGATATTTCAGGAGCTTTCAGAATAATAATTAATTCTACAACTATATCAAATGTATTCATCCAATCCTCCAAGCAGCGTTTGATCCAAGGTGATAAACAGTCAAAAATGAGACACAAGAAAAATTAATCTTTTTTCAAACAATTAAACTTGGCCTGTACAGGGATCGAACCTGTGACCTTGGCGTTATTAGCACCACGCTCTATCCATCTGAGCTAACAGGCCATTTTGCATAAACTCCTGGAAGTCCAGCATATGAAGAAGTGCTAATGATAGTTAACCCGGGAGATTTGGAAAGCTTAATTTCAGAGGTTTACCATGAACTTATAAATATATATTTTCAACATGAAGAAACTAATATGACTTTAAAAAAATTACAATACAAAAGAGATTTTCATACTTAGTGTTAGAACTTAGAACCATTAATGTTTTTTCCATGTGTTTTAGCAATAAATAACAATTCATCACCTATATGCAATTGATTCAACTAATCGTTCTATCAGCTTCCCCTCAAAGGAAATATAGACATACACATGATACAGAAGAAAATACATCTATTTTCAACATTAAAGGATCAAGTATTGGCTTGGAGACTGATGAAAATATGTCCTTGGCATTTTTTACTTTTTGCTCTAAAGACTAAACTAATAGGCTCACTAAATATATAGCATACTATTGAAGAAATAGCAGATGATGAAGTGCTACTGATTGTTAACCCGGGATAGTTGGAAAGCTTATATTCAGCTGTTTACATTCATACTATCTTTATATTTCATCAACAAGACAAAACAAAAATGACCTCAATGAATTGCAATAAATAAGAGATTTAGTTACTTGGAGTTAGAACTTAGAACCATTAATAGATATTCCAGGAGCTTTCAGAATAATAATTAATTCTACAACTATATCAAATGTATTCATCCAATCCTTCAAGCAGTGTTTGATTCAAGGTGATAAACAGTCAAAAATGAGACACAAGAAAAATTACTCTTTTTTCAAACAATTAAACTTGGCCTGTACAGGGATCGAACCTGTGACCTTGGCGTTATTAGCACCACGCTCTAACCATCTGAGCTAACAGGCCATTTTTCACAAATTCCTGGAAGTCCAGCATGTGAAGAAGTGCTAATGATAGTTAACCCTGGAGATTTGGAAAGCTTAATTTCAGAGGTTTACCATGAAATTATAAATATATAATACCAACATGAAGAAACTAATATGACTTTAAAAAAATTACAATACAAAAGAGATTTTCATACTCAGTGTTAGAACTTAGAACCATTAATGTTTTTTTCCATGTGTTTTAGCAATAAATAACAATTCATCACCTATATGCAATTGATTCATCTAATCATTCTATCAGCTTCCCCTCAAAGGAAATATAGACATACACATGATACAGAAGAAAATACATCTATTTTCAACATTAAAGGAGCATCAAGTATTGGCTTGGAGACTGATTGAAGGTATGTCCTTGGCATTTTTAACTTTATGCTCTAAAGACTAAACTAATAGGCTCAATAAATATATAGCATACCGTTGAAGAAATAGCAGATGATGAAGTGCTATCGATTGTTAACCCGGGATAGTTGGAAAGCTTATATTCAGCTGTTTACATTCATACTATCTTTATATTTCATCAACAAGACAAAACAAAAATGACCTCAATAAATTGCAATAAATAGAAGATTTAGTTACTTGGCGTTTGAACTTAGAACCATTAATAGATATTCCAGGAGCTTTCAGAATAATAATTAATTCTACAACTATATCAAATGTATTCATCCAATCCTTCAAGCAGCGTTTGATCCAAGGTGATAAACAGTCAAGAATGAAACACAAGAAATATTAATCTTTTTTCAAACAATTAAACTTGGCCTGTACATTGATCGAACCTGTGACCTTGGTGTTATTAGCACCACGCTCTAACCATCTGAGCTAACAAGCCGTTTTGCCCAAATTCCTGGAAGTCCAGCATGTGAAGAACTGCTAATGATAGTTAACCCGGGAGATTTGGATAGCTGAATTTCAGAGGTTTACCATGAAATTATAAATATATAATATCACCATGAAGAAACTACTATGACTTTAAAAAAATTAAAACACAAAAGAGATTTTCATACTTAGTGTTAGAACTTAGAACCATTAACCTTTTTTCCATGTGTTTTAGCAATAAATAACAATTCATCACCTATATGCAATTGATTCATCTAATCGTTCTATCAGCTTCCCCTCAAAGGAAATATAGACATACACATGATACAGAAGAAAATACATCTATTTTCAACATTAAAGGAGCATCAAGTATTGGCTTGGAGACTGATTGAAGGTATGTCCTTGGCATTTTTAACTTTATGCTCTAAAGACTAAACTAATAGGCTCAATAAATATATAGCATACCATTGAAGAAATAGCAGATGATGAAGTGCTATTGATTGTTAACCCGGGATAGTTGGAAAGCTTATATTCAGCTGTTTACATTCATACTATCTTTATATTTTATCAACAAGACAAAACAAAAATGACCTCAATAAATTGCAATAAATAAGAGTTTGAGTTACTTGGCGTTAGAACTTAGAACCATTAATAGATATTCCAGGAGCTCTCAGAATAATAATTAATTCTACAACCATATGAAATATATTCATCCAATCCTTCAAGCTCCGTTTGATCCAAGGTGATAAACAGTCAAAAATGAGACACAAGAAAAATGTATCTTTTTACAAACAATTAAACTTGGCCTGTACAGGGATCGAACCTGTGACCTTGACGTTATTAGCACCACGCTCCAACCATCTGAGCTAACAGGCCGTTTTGCATGAATAGCTGGAAGTCCAGCATATGAAGAAGTGCTAATGATAGTTAACCCGGGAGATTTGGAAAGCTTAATTTCAGAGGTTTACCATGAAGTTATAAATATATAATATCAACATGAAGAAACTAATATGACTTTAAAAAAATCACAATACAAAAGAAATTTTCATACTTAGTGTTAGAACTTAGAACCATTAATGTTTTTTCCATGTGTTTTAGCAATAAATAACAATTCATCACCTATATGCAATTGATTCATTTAATCATTCTATCAGCTTCCCCTCAAAGAAAATATAGAGATACACATGATACAGAAGAAAATACATCTATTTTCAACATTAAAGGAGCATCAAGTATTGGCTAGGAGACTGATTGAAAGTATGTCCTTGGCATTTTTAACGTTATGCTCTAAAGACTAAACTAATAGGCTCACTAAATATATAGCATACTATTGAAGAAATAGCAGATGATGAAGTGCTACCGATTGTTAACCCGGGATAGTTGGAAAGCTTATATTCAGCTGTTTACATTCATACTATCTTTATATTTCATCAACAAGACAAAACAAAAATGACCTCAATAAATTGCAATAAATAAGAGATTTAGTTACTTGGCGTTAGAACTTAGAACCATTAATAGATATTTTAGGAGCTTTCCGAATAATAATTAATTCTACAACTATATCAAATGTATTCATCCAATCCTCCAAGCAGCGTTTGATCCAAGGTGATAAACAGTCAAAAATGAGACACAAGAAAAATTAATCTTTTTTCAAACAATTAAACTTGGCCTGTACAGGGATCGAACCTGTGACTTTGGCATTATTAGCACCACGCTCTAACCATCTGAGCTAACAGGCCATTTTTCATAAATTCCTGGAAGTCCAGCATATGAAGAAGTGCTAATGATAGTTAACCCGGGAGATTTGGAAAGCTGAATTTCAGAGGTTTACCATGAACTTATAAATATATATTATCAACATGAAGAAACTAATATGACTTTAAAAAAATTACAATACAAAAGAGATTTTCATACTTAGTGTTAGAACTTAGAACCATTAATGTTTTTTCCATGTGTTTTAGCAATAAATTACAATTCATCACCTATATGCAATTGATTCATTTAATCATTCTATCAGCTTCCCCTCAAAGGAAATATAGAGATACACATGATACAGAAGAAAATACATCTATTTTCAACATTAAAGGAGCATCAAGTATTGGCTTGGAGACTGATTGAAAGTATGTCCTTGGCATTTTTACCTTTATGCTCTAAAGACTAAACTAATAGGCTCACTAAATATATAGCATACTATTGAAGAAATAGCAGATGATGAAGTGCTACTGATTGTTAACCCGGGATAGTTGGAAAGCTTATATTCAGCTGTTTACATTCATACTATCTTTATATTTCATCTACAAGACAAAACAAAAATGACCTCAATGAATTGCAATAAATAAGAGATTTAGTTACTTGGAGTTAGAACTTAGAACCATTAATAGATATTCCAGGAGCTTTCAGAATAATAATTAATTCTACAACTATATCAAATGTATTCATCCAATCCTTCAAGCAGTGTTTGATCCAAGGTGATAAACAGTCAAAAATGAGACACAAGAAAAATTACTCTTTTTTCAAACAATTAAACTTGGCCTGTACAAGGATCAAACCTGTGACCTTGGCGTTATTAGCACCACGCTCTAACCATCTGAGCTAACAGGCCATTTTGCATAAACTCCTGGAAGTCCAGCATATGAAGAAGTGCTAATGATAGTTAACCCGGGAGATTTGGAAAGCTTAATTTCAGAGGTTTACCATGAACTTATAAATATATCTTTTCAACATAAAGAAACTAATATGACTTTAAAAAAATTACAATACAAAAGAGATTTTCATACTCAGTGTTAGAACTTAGAACCATTAATGTTTTTTTCCATGTGTTTTAGCAATAAATACCAATTCATCACCTATATGCAATTGATTCATCTAATCATTCTATCAGCTTCCCCTCAAAGGAAATATAGACATACACATGATACAGAAGAAAATACATCTATTTTCAACATTAAAGGAGCATCAAGTATTGGCTTGGAGACTGATTGAAGGTATGTCCTTGGCATTTTTAACTTTATGCTCTAAAGACTAAACTAATAGGCTCAATAAATATATAGCATACCGTTGAAGAAATAGCAGATGATGAAGTGCTATCGATTGTTAACCCGGGATAGTTGGAAAGCTTATATTCAGCTGTTTACATTCATACTATCTTTATATTTCATCAACAAGACAAAACAAAAATGACCTCAATAAATTGCAATAAATAGAAGATTTAGTTACTTGGCGTTTGAACTTAGAACCATTAATAGATATTCCAGGAGCCTTCAGAATAATAATTAATTCTACAACTATATCAAATGTATTCATCCAATCCTTCAAGCAGCGTTTGATCCAAGGTGATAAACAGTCAAGAATGAAACACAAGAAAAATTAATCTATTTTTAAACAATTAAACTTGGCCTGTACAGGGATCGAACCTGTGACATTGGCGTTATTAGCACCACGCTCTAACCATCTGAGCTAACAAGCCGTTTTGCCCAAATTCCTGGAAGTCCAGCATGTGAAGAACTGCTAATGATAGTTAACCCGGGAGATTTGGATAGCTGAATTTCAGAGGTTTACCATGAAATTATAAATATATAATATCCACATGAAGAAACTAATATGACTTTAAAAAAATTACAATACAAAAGAGATTTTCATACTTAGTGTTAGAACTTAGAACCATTAATCTTTTTTCCATGTGTTTTAGCAATAAATAACAATTCATCACCTATATGCAATTGATTCATCTAATCGTTCTATCAGCTTCCCCTCAAAGGAAATATAGACATACACATGATACAGAAGAAAATAAATCTATTTTCAACATTAAAGGAGCATCAAGTATTGGCTTGGAGACTGATTGAAGGTATGTCCTTGACATTTTTAACTTTATGCTCTAAAGACTAAACTAATAGGCTCAATAAATATATAGCATACCATTGAAGAAATAGCAGATGATGAAGTGCTATTGATTGTTAACCCGGGATAGTTGGAAAGCTTATATTCAGCTGTTTACATTCATACTATCTTTATATTTTATCAACAAGACAAAACAAAAACTGACCTCAATAAATTGCAATCAATAAGAGTTTAAGTTACTTGGCGTTAGAACTTAGAACCATTAATAGATATTCCAGGAGCTTTCAGAATAATAATTAATTCTACAACTATATCAAATGTATTTATCCAATCCTTCAAGCAGTGTTTGATCCAAGGTGATAAACAGTCAAAAATGAGACACAAGAAAAATTAATCTTTTGTCAAACAATTAAACTTCGCCTGTACAGGGATCGAACCTGTGACCTTGGCGTTATTAGCACCACGCTCTAACCATCTGAGCTAACAGGCCATTTTGCACAATTTCCTGGAAGTCCAGCATATGAAGAAGTGCTAATGATAGTTAACCTGGGAGATTTGGAAAGCTTAATTTCAGTGGTTTACCATGAAGTTATAAATATATAATATCAACATGAAGAAACTAATATGACTTTAAAAAAATTACAATACAAAAGAGATGTTCATACTTAGTGTTAGAACTTAGAACCATTAATGTTTTTTCCATGTGTTTTAGCAATAAATAACAATTCATCACCTATATGCAATTGATTCATTTAATCATTCTATCAGCTTCCCCTCAAAGAAAATATAGAGATACACATGATACAGAAGAAAATACATCTATTTTCAACATTAAAGGAGCATCAAGTATTGGCTAGGAGATTGATTGAAAGTATGTCCTTGGCATTTTTAACTTTATGCTCTAAAGACTAAACTAATAGGATCACTAAATATATAGCATACTATTGAAGAAATAGCAGATGATGAAGTGCTACTGATTGTTAACCCGGGATAGTTGGAAAGCTTATATTCAGCTGTTTACATTCATACTATCTTTATATTTCATCTACAAGACAAAACAAAAATGACCTCAATGAATTGCAATAAATAAGAGATTTAGTTACTTGGAGTTAGAACTTAAAACCATTAATAGATATTCCAGGAGCTTTCAGAATAATAATTAATTCTACAACTATATCAAATGTATTCATCCAATCCTTCAAGCAGTGTTTGATCCAAGGTGATAAACAGTCAAAAATGAGACACAAGAAAAATTACTCTTTTTTCAAACAATTAAACTTGGCCTGTACAAGGATCAAACCTGTGACCTTGGCGTTATTAGCACCACCCTCTAACCATCTGAGCTAACAGGCAATTTTGCATAAACTCCTGGAAGTCCAGCATATGAAGAAGTGCTAATGATAGTTAACCCGGGAGATTTGGAAAGCTTAATTTCAGAGGTTTACCATGAACTTATAAATATATATTTTCAACATAAAGAAACTAATATGACTTTAAAAAAATTACAATACAAAAGAGATTTTCATACTCAGTGTTAGAACTTAGAACCATTAATGTTTTTTTCCATGTGTTTTAGCAATAAATACCAATTCATCACCTATATGCAATTGATTCATCTAATCATTCTATCAGCTTCCCCTCAAAGGAAATATAGACATACACATGATACAGAAGAAAATACATCTATTTTCAACATTAAAGGAGCATCAAGTATTGGCTTGGAGACTGATTGAAGGTATGTCCTTGGCATTTTTAACTTTATGCTCTAAAGACTAAACTAATAGGCTCAATAAATATATAGCATACCGTTGAAGAAATAGCAGATGATGAAGTGCTATCGATTGTTAACCCGGGATAGTTGGAAAGCTTATATTCAGCTGTTTACATTCATACTATCTTTATATTTAATCAACAAGACAAAACAAAAATGACCTCAATAAATTGCAATAAATAGAAGATTTAGTTACTTGGCGTTTGAACTTAGAACCATTAATAGATATTCCAGGAGCTTTCAGAATAATAATTAATTCTACAACTATATCAAATGTATTCATCCAATCCTTCAAGCAGCGTTTGATCCAAGGTGATAAACAGTCAAGAATGAAACACAAGAAAAACTAATCTTTTTTCAAACAATTAAACTTGGCCTGTACAGGGATCGAACCTGTGACATTGGCGTTATTAGCACCACGCTCTAACCATCTGAGCTAAAAAGCCGTTTTGCCCAAATTCCTGGAAGTCCAGCATGTGAAGAACTGCTAATGATAGTTAACCCGGGAGATTTGGATAGCTGAATTTCAGAGGTTTACCATGAAATTATAAATATATAATATCAACATGAAGAAACTAATATGACTTTAAAAAAATTACAATACAAAAGAGATTTTCATACTTAGTGTTAGAACTTAGAACCATTAATCTTTTTTCCATGTGTTTTAGCAATAAATAACAATTCATCACCTATATGCAATTGATTCATCTAATCGTTCTATCAGCTTCCCCTCAAAGGAAATATAGACATACACATGATACAGAAGAAAATAAATCTATTTTCAACATTAAAGGAGCATCAAGTATTGGCTTGGAGACTGATTGAAGGTATGTCCTTGACATTTTTAACTTTATGCTCTAAAGACTAAACTAATAGGCTCAATAAATATATAGCATACCATTGAAGAAATAGCAGATGATGAAGTGCTATTGATTGTTAACCCGGGATAGTTGGAAAGCTTATATTCAGCTGTTTACATTCATACTATCTTTATATTTTATCAACAAGACAAAACAAAAACTGACCTCAATAAATTGCAATCAATAAGAGTTTAAGTTACTTGGCGTTAGAACTTAGAACCATTAATAGATATTCCAGGAGCTTTCAGAATAATAATTAATTCTACAACTATATCAAATGTATTTATCCAATCCTTCAAGCAGTGTTTGATCCAAGGTGATAAACAGTCAAAAATGAGACACAAGAAAAATTAATCTTTTGTCAAACAATTAAACTTGGCCTGTACAGGGATCGAACCTGTGACCTTGGCGTTATTAGCACCACGCTCTAACCATCTGAGCTAACAGGCCATTTTGCACAATTTCCTGGAAGTCCAGCATATGAAGAAGTGCTAATGATAGTTAACCTGGGAGATTTGGAAAGCTTAATTTCAGTGGTTTACCATGAAGTTATAAATATATAATATCAACATGAAGAAACTAATATGACTTTAAAAAAATTACAATACAAAAGAGATGTTCATACTTAGTGTTAGAACTTAGAACCATTAATGTTTTTTCCATGTGTTTTAGCAATAAATAACAATTCATCACCTATATGCAATTGATTCATTTAATCATTCTATCAGCTTCCCCTCAAAGAAAATATAGAGATACACATGATACAGAAGAAAATACATCTATTTTCAACATTAAAGGAGCATCAAGTATTGGCTAGGAGATTGATTGAAAGTATGTCCTTGGCATTTTTAACTTTATGCTCTAAAGACTAAACTAATAGGATCACTAAATATATAGCATACTATTGAAGAAATAGCAGATGATGAAGTGCTACTGATTGTTAACCCGGGATAGTTGGAAAGCTTATATTCAGCTGTTTACATTCATACTATCTTTATATTTCATCTACAAGACAAAACAAAAATGACCTCAATGAATTGCAATAAATAAGAGATTTAGTTACTTGGAGTTAGAACTTAAAACCATTAATAGATATTCCAGGAGCTTTCAGAATAATAATTAATTCTACAACTATATCAAATGTATTCATCCAATCCTTCAAGCAGTGTTTGATCCAAGGTGATAAACAGTCAAAAATGAGACACAAGAAAAATTACTCTTTTTTCAAACAATTAAACTTGGCCTGTACAAGGATCAAACCTGTGACCTTGGCGTTATTAGCACCACCCTCTAACCATCTGAGCTAACAGGCCATTTTGCATAAACTCCTGGAAGTCCAGCATATGAAGAAGTGCTAATGATAGTTAACCCGGGAGATTTGGAAAGCTTAATTTCAGAGGTTTACCATGAACTTATAAATATATATTTTCAACATAAAGAAACTAATATGACTTTAAAAAAATTACAATACAAAAGAGATTTTCATACTCAGTGTTAGAACTTAGAACCATTAATGTTTTTTTCCATGTGTTTTAGCAATAAATACCAATTCATCACCTATATGCAATTGATTCATCTAATCATTCTATCAGCTTCCCCTCAAAGGAAATATAGACATACACATGATACAGAAGAAAATACATCTATTTTCAACATTAAAGGAGCATCAAGTATTGGCTTGGAGACTGATTGAAGGTATGTCCTTGGCATTTTTAACTTTATGCTCTAAAGACTAAACTAATAGGCTCAATAAATATATAGCATACCGTTGAAGAAATAGCAGATGATGAAGTGCTATCGATTGTTAACCCGGGATAGTTGGAAAGCTTATATTCAGCTGTTTACATTCATACTATCTTTATATTTCATCAACAAGACAAAACAAAAATGACCTCAATAAATTGCAATAAATAGAAGATTTAGTTACTTGGCGTTTGAACTTAGAACCATTAATAGATATTCCAGGAGCTTTCAGAATAATAATTAATTCTACAACTATATCAAATGTATTCATCCAATCCTTCAAGCAGCGTTTGATCCAAGGTGATAAACAGTCAAGAATGAAACACAAGAAAAACTAATCTTTTTTCAAACAATTAAACTTGGCCTGTACAGGGATCGAACCTGTGACATTGGCGTTATTAGCACCACGCTCTAACCATCTGAGCTAAAAAGCTGTTTTGCCCAAATTCCTGGAAGTCCAGCATGTGAAGAACTGCTAATGATAGTTAACCCGGGAGATTTGGATAGCTGAATTTCAGAGGTTTACCATGAAATTATAAATATATAATATCAACATGAAGAAACTAATATGACTTTAAAAAAATTACAATACAAAAGAGATGTTCATACTTAGTGTTAGAACTTAGAACCATTAATCTTTTTTCCATGTGTTTTAGCAATAAATAACAATTCATCACCTATATGCAATTGATTCATCTAATCGTTCTATCAGCTTCCCCTCAAAGGAAATATAGACATACACATGATACAGAAGAAAATAAATCTATTTTCAACATTAAAGGAGCATCAAGTATTGGCTTGGAGACTGATTGAAGGTATGTCCTTGACATTTTTAACTTTATGCTCTAAAGACTAAACTAATAGGCTCAATAAATATATAGCATACCATTGAAGAAATAGCAGATGATGAAGTGCTATTGATTGTTAACCCGGGATAGTTGGAAAGCTTATATTCAGCTGTTTACATTCATACTATCTTTATATTTTATCAACAAGACAAAACAAAAACTGACCTCAATAAATTGCAATCAATAAGAGTTTAAGTTACTTGGCGTTAGAACTTAGAACCATTAATAGATATTCCAGGAGCTTTCAGAATAATAATTAATTCTACAACTATATCAAATGTATTTATCCAATCCTTCAAGCAGTGTTTGATCCAAGGTGATAAACAGTCAAAAATGAGACACAAGAAAAATTAATCTTTTTTCAAACAATTAAACTTGTCCTGTACAGGGATCGAACCTGTGACCTTGGCGTTATTAGCACCACGCTCTAACCATCTGAGCTAACAGGCCATTTTGCACAATTTCCTGGAAGTCCAGCATATGAAGAAGTGCTAATGATAGTTAACCTGGGAGATTTGGAAAGCTTAATTTCAGTGGTTTACCATGAAGTTATAAATATATAATATCAACATGAAGAAACTAATATGACTTTAAAAAAATTACAATACAAAAGAGATGTTCATACTTAGTGTTAGAACTTAGAACCATTAATGTTTTTTCCATGTGTTTTAGCAATAAATAACAATTCATCACCTATATGCAATTGATTCATTTAATCATTCTATCAGCTTCCCCTCAAAGAAAATATAGAGATACACATGATACAGAAGAAAATACATCTATTTTCAACATTAAAGGAGCATCAAGTATTGGCTAGGAGATTGATTGAAAGTATGTCCTTGGCATTTTTAACTTTATGCTCTAAAGACTAAACTAATAGGATCACTAAATATATAGCATACTATTGAAGAAATAGCAGATGATGAAGTGCTACCGATTGTTAACCCGGGATAGTTGGAAAGCTTATATTCAGCTGTTTACATTCATACTATCTTTATATTTCATCAACAAGACGAAACATAAATGACCTCAATAAATTGCAATAAATAAGAGATTTAGTTACTTGGCGTTAGAACTTAGAACCATTAATAGATATTTCAGGAGCTTTCAGAATAATAATTAATTCTACAACTATATCAAATGTATTCATCCAATCCTCCAAGCAGCGTTTGATCCAAGGTGATAAACAGTCAAAAATGAGACACAAGAAAAATTAATCTTTTTTCAAACAATTAAACTTGGCCTGTACAGGGATCGAACCTGTGACCTTGGCGTTATTAGCACCACGCTCTATCCATCTGAGCTAACAGGCCATTTTGCATAAACTCCTGGAAGTCCAGCATATGAAGAAGTGCTGATGATAGTTAACCCGGGAGATTTGGAAAGCTTAATTTCAGAGGTTTACCATGAACTTATAAATATATATTTTCAACATGAAGAAACTAATATGACTTTAAAAAAATTACAATACAAAAGAGATTTTCATACTTAGTGTTAGAACTTAGAACCATTAATGTTTTTTCCATGTGTTTTAGCAATAAATAACAATTCATCACCTATATGCAATTGATTCAACTAATCGTTCTATCAGCTTCCCCTCAAAGGAAATATAGACATACACATGATACAGAAGAAAATACATCTATTTTCAACATTAAAGGATCAAGTATTGGCTTGGAGACTGATGAAAATATGTCCTTGGCATTTTTTACTTTTTGCTCTAAAGACTAAACTAATAGGCTCACTAAATATATAGCATACTATTGAAGAAATAGCAGATGATGAAGTGCTACTGATTGTTAACCCGGGATAGTTGGAAAGCTTATATTCAGCTGTTTACATTCATACTATCTTTATATTTCATCAACAAGACAAAACAAAAATGACCTCAATGAATTGCAATAAATAAGAGATTTAGTTACTTGGAGTTAGAACTTAGAACCATTAATAGATATTCCAGGAGCTTTCAGAATAATAATTAATTCTACAACTATATCAAATGTATTCATCCAATCCTTCAAGCAGTGTTTGATTCAAGGTGATAAACAGTCAAAAATGAGACACAAGAAAAATTACTCTTTTTTCAAACAATTAAACTTGGCCTGTACAGGGATCGAACCTGTGACCTTGGCGTTATTAGCACCACGCTCTAACCATCTGAGCTAACAGGCCATTTTTTACAAATTCCTGGAAGTCCAGCATGTGAAGAAGTGCTAATGATAGTTAACCCGGGAGATTTGGAAAGCTTAATTTCAGAGGTTTACCATGAAATTATAAATATATAATACCAACATGAAGAAACTAATATGACTTTAAAAAAATTACAATACAAAAGAGATTTTCATACTCAGTGTTAGAACTTAGAACCATTAATGTTTTTTTCCATGTGTTTTAGCAATAAATAACAATCCATCACCTATATGCAATTGATTCATCTAATCATTCTATCAGCTTCCCCTCAAAGGAAATATAGACATACACATGATACAGAAGAAAATACATCTATTTTCAACATTAAAGGAGCATCAAGTATTGGCTTGGAGACTGATTGAAGGTATGTCCTTGGCATTTTTAACTTTATGCTCTAAAGACTAAACTAATAGGCTCAATAAATATATAGCATACCGTTGAAGAAATAGCAGATGATGAAGTGCTATCGATTGTTAACCCGGGATAGTTGGAAAGCTTATATTCAGCTGTTTACATTCATACTATCTTTATATTTCATCAACAAGACAAAACAAAAATGACCTCAATAAATTGCAATAAATAGAAGATTTAGTTACTTGGCGTTTGAACTTAGAACCATTAATAGATATTCCAGGAGCTTTCAGAATAATAATTAATTCTACAACTATATCAAATGTATTCATCCAATCCTTCAAGCAGCGTTTGATCCAAGGTGATAAACAGTCAAGAATGAAACACAAGAAAAATTAATCTTTTTTCAAACAATTAAACTTGGCCTGTACATTGATCGAACCTGTGACCTTGGCGTTATTAGCACCACGCTCTAACCATCTGAGCTAACAAGCCGTTTTGCCCAAATTCCTGGAAGTCCAGCATGTGAAGAACTGCTAATGATAGTTAACCCGGGAGATTTGGATAGCTGAATTTCAGAGGTTTACCATGAAATTATAAATATATAATATCACCATGAAGAAACTACTATGACTTTAAAAAAATTACAACACAAAAGAGATTTTCATACTTAGTGTTAGAACTTAGAACCATTAATCTTTTTTCCATGTGTTTTAGCAATAAATAACAATTCATCACCTATATGCAATTGATTCATCTAATCGTTCTATCAGCTTCCCCTCAAAGGAAATATAGACATACACATGATACAGAAGAAAATACATCTATTTTCAACATTAAAGGAGCATCAAGTATTGGCTTGGAGACTGATTGAAGGTATGTCCTTGGCATTTTTAACTTTATGCTCTAAAGACTAAACTAATAGGCTCAATAAATATATAGCATACCATTGAAGAAATAGCAGATGATGAAGTGCTATTGATTGTTAACCCGGGATAGTTGGAAAGCTTATATTCAGCTGTTTACATTCATACTATCTTTATATTTTATCAACAAGACAAAACAAAAATGACCTCAATAAATTGCAATAAATAAGAGTTTGAGTTACTTGGCGTTATAACTTAGAACCATTAATAGATATTCCAGGAGCTCTCAGAATAATAATTAATTCTACAACCATATGAAATATATTCATCCAATCCTTCAAGCTCCGTTTGATCCAAGGTGATAAACAGTCAAAAATGAGACACAAGAAAAATGTATCTTTTTACAAACAATTAAACTTGGCCTGTACAGGGATCGAACCTGTGACCTTGGCGTTATTAGCACCACGCTCCAACCATCTGAGCTAACAGGCCGTTTTGCATGAATAGCTGGAAGTCCAGCATATGAAGAAGTGCTAATGATAGTTAACCCGGGAGATTTGGAAAGCTTAATTTCAGAGGTTTACCATGAAGTTATAAATATATAATATCAACATGAAGAAACTAATATGACTTTAAAAAAATCACAATACAAAAGAAATTTTCATACTTAGTGTTAGAACTTAGAACCATTAATGTTTTTTCCATGTGTTTTAGCAATAAATAACAATTCATCACCTATATGCAATTGATTCATTTAATCATTCTATCAGCTTCCCCTCAAAGAAAATATAGAGATACACATGATACAGAAGAAAATACATCTATTTTCAACATTAAAGGAGCATCAAGTATTGGCTAGGAGACTGATTGAAAGTATGTCCTTGGCATTTTTAACTTTATGCTCTAAAGACTAAACTAATAGGCTCACTAAATATATAGCATACTATTGAAGAAATAGCAGATGATGAAGTGCTACCGATTGTTAACCCGGGATAGTTGGAAAGCTTATATTCAGCTGTTTACATTCATACTATCTTTATATTTCATCAACAAGACAAAACAAAAATGACCTCAATAAATTGCAATAAATAAGAGATTTAGTTACTTGGCGTTAGAACTTAGAACCATTAATAGATATTTTAGGAGCTTTCCGAATAATAATTAATTCTACAACTATATCAAATGTATTCATCCAATCCTCCAAGCAGCGTTTGATCCAAGGTGATAAACAGTCAAAAATGAGACACAAGAAAAATTAATCTTTTTTCAAACAATTAAACTTGGCCTGTACAGGGATCGAACCTGTGACTTTGGCGTTAATAGCACCACGCTCTAACCATCTGAGCTAACAGGCCATTTTTCATAAATTCCTGGAAGTCCAGCATATGAAGAAGTGCTAATGATAGTTAACCCGGGAGATTTGGAAAGCTGAATTTCAGAGGTTTACCATGAACTTATAAATATATATTATCAACATGAAGAAACTAATATGACTTTAAAAAAATTACAATACAAAAGAGATTTTCATACTTAGTGTTAGAACTTAGAACCATTAATGTTTTTTTCCATGTGTTTTAGCAATAAATAACAATTCATCACCTATATGCAATTGATTCATTTAATCATTCTATCAGCTTCCCCTCAAAGGAAATATAGAGATACACATGATACAGAAGAAAATACATCTATTTTCAACATTAAAGGAGCATCAAGTATTGGCTTGGAGACTGATTGAAAGTATGTCCTTGGCATTTTTACCTTTATGCTCTAAAGACTAAACTAATAGGCTCACTAAATATATAGCATACTATTGAAGAAATAGCAGATGATGAAGTGCTACTGATTTTTAACCCGGGATAGTTGGAAAGCTTATATTCAGCTGATTACATTCATACTATCTTTATATTTCATCAACAAGACAAAACAAAAATGACCTCAATGAATTGCAATAAAGAAGAGATTTAGTTACTTGGAGTTAGAACTTAGAACCATTAATAGATATTCCAGGAGCTTTCAGAATAATAATTAATTCTACAACTATATCAAATGTATTCATCCAATCCTTCAAGCAGTGTTTGATCCAAGGTGATAAACAGTCAAAAATGAGACACAAGAAAAATTACTCTTTTTTCAAACAATTAAACTTGGCCTGTACAGGGATCGAACCTGTGACCTTGGCGTTATTAGCACCACGCTCTAACCATCTGAGCTAACAAGCCATTTTGCCCAAATTCCTGGAAGTCCAGCATGTGAAGAACTGCTAATGATAGTTAACCCGGGAGATTTGGATAGCTGAATTTCAGAGGTTTACCATGAAATTATAAATATATAATATCAACATGAAGAAACTAATATGATTTTAAAAAAATTACAATACAAAAGAGATTTTCATACTTAGTGTTAGAACTTAGAACCATTAATGTTTTTTCCATGTGTTTTAGCAATAAATAACAATTCATCACCTATATGCAATTGATTCATCTAATCGTTCTATCAGCTTCCCCTCAAAGGAAACATAGACATACACATGATACAGAAGAAAATACATCTATTTTCAACATTAAAGGAGCATCAAGTATTGGCTTGGAGACTGATTGAAGGTATGTCCTAGGCATTTTTAACTTTATGCTCTAAAGACTAAACTAATAGGCGCAATAAATATATAGCATACCATTGAAGAAATAGCAGATGATGAAGTGCTATCGATTGTTAACCCGGGATAGTTGGAAAGCTTATACTCAGCTGTTTACATTCATACTATCTTTATATTTCATCAACAAGACAAAACAAAAATGACATCAATAAATTGCAATAAATAAGAGTTTAAGTTACTTGGCGTTACAACTTAGAACCATTAATAGATATTCCAGGAGCCTTCAGAATAATAATTAATTCTACAACTATATCAAATGTATTTATCCAATCCTTCAAGCAGTGTTTGATCCAAGGTGATAAACAGTCAAAAATGAGACACAAGAAAAATGAATCTTTTTTCAAACAATTAAACTTGGCCTGTACGGGGGGAAGATGGCGGCCGTGACAAGCGGCTGAGCGGCAGCGCCAGACACAGTGCACAGTGCGGTGATGCTGTGATTATAGATGCCATCATCTCTTTGAGCATTAGGACGGTGAATATACTGGTGTTACACTGACCGGCTGGACATATGGACACATGGAGCAAAGCTAATGCCATAGGAGATAGATAGACATGAAGTCATAACAACCTTCAAAGCGACGAGGGAACGAGGGAACGAAAGTTGCATTTCAGCATTTCAGCGGCCGCGGCAAAGCGGCAAAAGTTCACCCGGTGTTTACCTTTTGTGATCGTGACGGGATCAATGGTGCTTGTCGGTGATCTCCACGCCGTGTTGCTCCGCATGGGTCTGCAGCGGCGCCTGGCTGAGGCTTCGTTTGGAGGAGGGCTGGCGCAAGGCAGGGCTCGCGGAGCTCGCGGAGCCCGGAGGCGGAGCCGATCGGAGCCGGCGAGACTTGGGAAACGGAGCAGAGACGGCAGAAACGGCAGAAACAGCGGAAACGGCGGCAGCAGCTCGGTCAGACCCTATAGACTCATCAGTCACGTCAGGTTGGTGAAAGGAGGTGGAGGGGGTCACCGCAGCGGAGTAACAGTTACAGTTACAGTTAAGGTGAGGCAGAGGGTTTCTCTCCTCATAATATTGGCACTATCTATGGCTCCTAAAAGCAATACTGGGGGCAAGACAAAAAAGAAAGGCACGGCTGATGGTGGCAGCGCAGACAATGCTCTAGGCTCAGACTCTATGGCAAATACCGAGGTGGAAGGTCCTGCATTGGAAGCCGGATTAGGGCGGGCAAAACCTTTACAGCCCGTAGGACAGAACACCCCTAAAGAAATGCGTCCACCCTCAGCCAGAACCCGACAAGCTACAGCCACAGCGACTGTCAGCGTGGTGGAAATGCTGAATCGGAATGAAAGAAAAAAAAATTGAAGGACAGTGAGTTAGTTTTGGCAGCCTCGGCGTCTGGATTACCGGGGTCATCTTCACTACCCGTTCTATCTCTTTTACCTGAGTTGCTTTCTCCACCAACACCAGCCATTATCTCAGAAGTGGATCCAGGTACAACTCTTGCACCGCAACCAGTCGCACTATTAGTCCCGAATCCGCAGCAGCAGCAGTTACAGCAGACTCATCCGCAGGCACTGTTCCCCCAGTCAACTCAGGTGGAGGAAGCTGGGGAGGCTGCCGCAAGCAGGGACATGATCCAGACGATTCAATCAGAGTCTCTAATGGCTGAATTGAGGACTGATGATTTTGGAGCCGCCGGCAGCACTGAGGCTATCACCTCAGTATCCTCACAATGTGCGACGAACCTCCCATTGAACCTCCCATTGAACCTCCCAACAGAAGAGTTAGCAGCCCCACCAGCCAACATTGTGGGCAATCAAGGAGGTTCAACAACAGCCGAGATATGCACTGCCCTAGAGGTACATAGGGGTCTACCTGCCGACTCTACAGCTAGTACAATTCACCTTGGGGTCACACATGGTGAGGCGGAAAAAGAAAAGACCCCCAGCGAGTGCTTCTTCTCTGTCACAGAGGAGGCCAACTGGTCAGAGGATGATGATGACGAGCCACATAGCTCAGATATCGATGGTAGTAATCCGGAGACAGAGAGCGACAGTGAGGCAGGACTACCGTCATCTATTATCAAAAACGTGCCCCCCCAAAGGGACCACACTGCACTCACGTGGGACCACTCTCCTACGACATCTTTGCAAGGGAGCGCTAACCTGGCCACGGGTGATATAAGGCACAACGATACGGCGCAGTTGTCAATGATGGCGATGATGGAATCAATCCAACAGGGGATAACGGCACACAGAGAAGAAACCCGTTCAGACAGTCTTAAATCCCAAGCTGCAATAAGAAAAATGAAAGCAGTGGTTAGAAAGATGTCAAAAGCCTGGGTAAACGTTGGAGACAGGGTCTCAAATCTAGAGGAGAGGGTAGTCGCCACTGAAGCTGAGGCGGCCGCAGCCACAAATAAAGTCGAAACACT
The DNA here is from genome assembly GCF_964263255.1 of Lissotriton vulgaris. Classification (NCBI taxonomy): domain Eukaryota; kingdom Metazoa; phylum Chordata; class Amphibia; order Caudata; family Salamandridae; genus Lissotriton; species Lissotriton vulgaris. The sequence continues at coordinate 445,039,346 of NC_141700.1, forward strand.
GGGAGCTCAAGCTATCGACATCCAGTGGAAGCTGGAGGACTTGGAGAATCGGCAAAGAAGGAACAATCTCAGGGTCCTGGGCATTCCAGAAGGGGCCGAGGGTCAGGATGCCAAAATGTTCATTGTTAAAATATTCGAGAAAGCCTTTCCAGATATTGCCGGATGGAACTGGACCACTGAAATACAGAGAGCACACAGGACACCCTTCAGACTGAGAAAAAACGCTAGAGAAGGGGATAAGCCTAGAGCGATCCTAATCTATATAGGCAATTTTCTTCTTCGCCAGTCCATTGCAGAGAAAGCCAGGCCAGACGCTAAAAGAACCTTTGAAGGAGGGTCCTTCTTTGTCAGGCCGGATTTCTGCCATACCACCGTGGAACGCCGATGGCGATTAAGACAATTAATCAAACCATTCCATAATAAAGGAGTGCAGATCTATCTCATCAATCCAGCTCAGTTGAAGATAATCCATCTAGGAAAGGCTATATACTTTTCCTCGGAAATTAAGGCTAAGGAGTTCCTAGACTCTCTATAGTATGTTATATTACTAATGGCAATCAACAAAGGCTAAGGCTTTAATTTATGTCACTGGTTGAAGTCTTGGGGTTAGTTTGGTCTAAGCCTAAGTTTGAATTTCATAAATTTCATAAAGGGAAATGTGTCACGTTATGGAGATTTGTGGGTACACATAAGGTTTAAGGTCGAAGTTTGGATTTATTGATTGCACTGTGTCCAGCGTAGGGCCACACCCATCACACGCACAGACAAGTCTGCGCGCCTCACCAGGGAGTACGTTGGGATTGGGGGGGAGGGGAGGGGGGGCAACCTCGAGGGAGGGGGGGGAGGGGGAGGGCGAAACCAAAGCAAAAAGAAAGTTCATGCAATAAACATGTCTATTGATATATGGGAGTTGTTGAAAGTGGATAAACTTGTTGATGTCAGATTTAGGATAAAAAGTGACTGGTTAGTATGTTGGCTCGTCTCTCTTCAGGGATATGTCAAGGATTAAGATAATCAGTCTCAATATAGGAGGACTGAATGATTGGAAAAAGAGGGAAAAATTTGAGGAGTATGTCAAATTAATCAGGGCCGATATTCTGTGTATACAAGAGACTCACCTACCATGGAAAAAGAAATATTGGCTGAACATAAGGGGGTATGAAATTTTGTCTTGTTCCTCACAGACCTCAACCATCAGGGGGGTCGCCATATTAGGCCGGGTAGGACTGGGAGGTGCTAGAAAATCAAAAGCTGATCCGTTGGGAAGATGGGCAATTTGTGAATTAAAATTAGGCATCACTCTATGCTCAGTATACGGGTCTAATCTGGACGATCCAGGGGTGATGGATCACATTGAACGGGAGCTTACTAACTGGCCAGCACCCATGGTATTTTGCGGTGATCTTAATATCTCAGCCAACTTTACAGGTAACACCCCATATAGCGGTCGTAAGCCTAGAGTATTTAGGGCAGTGTCCTCTATATTGCACTCTTATGGCCTGAAGGATGTCTGGGGTAACCAAAAGAAAAATGATCCGGGATTTACATACTTTTCACACCCATTTAATAAATACACAAAATTGGATTATATTTTTGTCTCAGCCACACAATATAGTAATGTCGAAATTTCAATGCTGCCAAAACTAATCTCGGACCATAATCCTCTTGTTTTGAATTTTTCTATCACCAAACCAGGGGAAAAAATGAGGCCATGGTCTTTTGACAGGAAACTACTAGTGGATAGCGACTATTTAAAACATATGAAGGAGTGGTCCAAGTCCTTTTTTGATGCTAATAGATATAGCGCTTCCCGCGGTATGGTCTGGGATAGTTTTAAGGCTGGTCTAAGAGGGGAGACTATTAGCTTCTCTGCACGGCTTTGGAAAAAAATGAAGGGGGATAGGGAATGTCTTTTGGTTAAACTGGTGAAGGCAGAGGAGCAACACAGGAGGGATGTCTGTCATGAGAGCCAGGGGTCACAGAGCCTAGAGAGCCTAAATACTATAAAAGCAGATATTCAGCGACATTTAGCAAAGAAGGCTGCAGAAGAATATCAGACCCGTAGATTAGGCATGTATGAAACAGGCGAGAATGCTGGCAGGGCTCTAGCGCTTCGGATAAGACAGGCCACCTCAAAAAATATTATTACTGAGATCAAAGAGGGCGAGCAGATGTATACAAAACCAATAGAAATTATAGAGGTCTTTAGGCGATTCTATCAGGTCCTCTATAAGGAGGAGGCAGATACAGCACATCCTGGTATTAATTGGCAGGATACAGGTCTTAATCTGACGTCCAATGAGAGGGAATCCTTAGAACAGGAAATTTCTATGGAGGAGCTTCTCCAGGCACTAAAAGATCTTTCTGCTGGTAAGGCAGCAGGGCCCGATTTTATACCTCTTGAAGTTTATAAATGCCTGAGGGAAGAAACGGCCCCTCTCTTGCTAGATCTATTTAATGGGGTTATCAACACAGGTATTATACCTGAATCCTGGACTAAAACCAATATCGTTGTCTTTCATAAAAAGGGCAAACCCAAGGAGAGCCCGGGCTCCTATCGGCCTATATCACTAATTAATAGCGATAATAAACTTTACGCTAAAATATTGGCCTCACGGATGGGTAGGATCATTGCGGGCCTTGTCTCTCCCTGGCAGCATGGCTTTATCCCTGGCAGAGGTACCACCGACCATATCAAAAGAGCCATAACTTTGTTTGACTTGCATGCTCGGGGGGAGGGGGGGATCGCGATGATCCTCCTCGACGCAGAGAAAGCGTTCGACCGGGTCAGGTGGAGCTTTCTCTGGGAAGTATTGGTCGGCAAAGGATTTGGTCCCCGTTTTCTTCAGGGTATTAAGGCCATGTATCACAATCCAATAGCTAGCATTCAGTCAATGGGCGAGGCCTCCAACCCTATTCAGATTTCAAGAGGGACGAGACAAGGGTGTCCGTGCTCACCCATCCTATTTGCACTTTATATCGATCCCCTGATTTGCCGCATTATGAGCAATATTAATATTAAACCAATTATCATCAATGGTCTTGAAACCAAAATCCTCGCATATGCGGACGACATAGCTATCACCACTGTTGATCCAGCTAGTGCTATGAGAGAAATAATCAACATCACCTCTGATTTTGGGAATGTCTCTGGATATAGACTTAATGTGGCAAAAACACAGGTATTATGCTCAAACCAAATAGCTAAATTGGATGATAGATATGTGGATTCGGTAGTATATCTGGGAATCACAATTAATACCCAGATACAGGAAATCATTAAAGATAACTTCTCACCACTACTGTTGAAAATGAAACAGGACCTAAAAAGAATCGATACTCTACACTTATCAATTATAGGTAGGGCCAATGTCATTAAAATGGCAATGTTCCCAAAAATCCTATATAAGTTTAGGTCAATCCCCTTCAAAATAGACGATATCCTGATCAGGGAGATGGAGGCTATTTTTATGAACTTCCTTTGGCAATACGGTAAGGTGAGGAGATCAATTAAATTTATGTCTCTACCCCAGGAACAGGGAGGATTGGGTATACCTAACTTAAAATTATATCACTGGTCTTGTCTCCTCACTGATATGGCTATACTTTTTTTCCCTGCTGATACAATACATTCCCAGTGTACTATCCCATCCATATACCAGTTAGTACTAGGAAATGAGGCGTATGGTATACTGTTAAGGAACTATGATAAACGTTTTTTCAAATCCCCAGGCTACAAAATATTGGAAGATATCCGGGTGGTATGGCTGGCAATACAAAAGAACCAGAGTATTCCTAAGTTTAATAAACATACTCTTCTTTGGAAATCAGGGTTATTCCCGCATTTAAGCAGAGATGGTTCTTGGAGACACTGGGAAATGCAGGGAATCACTACATTGGGTCAAGTTATGGTAAAGAATGTTCTGAGGCCTCTTGAACTCCTAAAGACACGATATTCACTTCAAGGCCCTCAAGATTTCAAATATATACAATTGACTAACACAATTAAATCCAAAAGACCTGTGATAGATATATCAAAAGAATGTATACTATTAGATTATTTGAAGGGTGGCGGTCGCCGTATAAGGAAAATATATGCAATATTCTGGGGAACTCTGCCGGATGATATGCTCAAGACAGAGGCTACCTGGGCTGGGAAACTGAACGATCCCGATATTGATCTGGATAGAGCCATCCTTATGGATAAAAGGTTTTTACGCTCATCAAACCTAAGAGCACAGCATTTTAAAACCCTATTTAACTTATACTATACACCGGCAAAACTGTATGATTGGGGTAAGAGAGTGGATAACAACTGTCCTAGATGTGGTAAGGGCCCTGCGGATCTGCCTCACATGTTTTGCAGCTGTGAAAAGCTAGGGCCAATTAAGAACGAAATTGCAAAGTTTTTAGAGGGGCTGCTAGCTGTCAAGATCGATCTATCCCCTACACTTTTAATATTCGGGTTTGACGCCAAACAGGGTTTAAGCATCGAGGCTGAGGCACTTGTGTTTTTAGCAATAGCTGTTTTTAGAATATTAATTGCTGCTGCATGGAAAGACTCTGATGCCCCATCCTTTCAGATGTGGATCTGCAGGCTGCTCGGGATTCATAACATCGAATCGGAGCTGTATGCACTGAAGGGAGTGAAATCCAGGGATATGGGGCTAAGGTTGTGGTCGCCCGTTGCAGCATGGAGGCGGTCGAAAATTACGTGCCTCAGTTCTTAGTACCTATGTAGAAATTCCCTCCTGTCCTCCACAGATATATTATCACTCTTCCTACATTATCAGTTTTTCTTACCTGTTTTTAATATCTTTGATGTATACTTATTTTGTCTCTATGTATTAATGTGTTTTTCTTGTATTTATTGGATATACTATTGTCATGAACTTTCAATAAAAAAAATAAAAAAAAAATAAAAATAAACTTGGCCTGTACAGGGATCGAACCTGTGACCTTGGCGTTATTAGCACCACGCTCTAACCATCTGAGCTAACAGGCCGTTTTGCACAATTTCCTGGAAGTCCAGCATATGAAGAAGTGCAAATGATAGTTAACCCGGGAGATTTGGAAAGCTTAATTTCAGAGGTTTACCATGAAGTTATAAATATATAATATCAACATGAAGAAACTAATATGACTTTAAAAAAATTACAATACAAAAGAGATGTTCATACTTAGTGTTAGAAGTTAGAACCATTAATGTTTTTTCCATGTGTTTTAGCAATAAATAACAATTCATCACCTATATGCAATTGATTCATTTAATCATTCTATCAGCTTCCCCTCAAAGGAAATATAGAGATACACATGATACAGAAGAAAATACATCTATTTTCAACATTAAAGGAGCATCAAGTATTGGCTAGGAGACTGATTGAAAGTATATCCTTGGCATTTTTAACTTTATGCTCTAAAGACTAAACTAATAGGCTCACTAAATATATAGCATACTATTGAAGAAATAGCAGATGATGAAGTGCTACCGATTGTTAACCCGGGATAGTTGGAAAGCTTATATTCAGCTGTTTACATTCATACTATCTTTATATTTCATCAACAAGACAAAACAAAAATGACCTCAATAAATTGCAATAAATAAGAGATTTAGTTACTTGGCGTTAGAACTTAGAACCATTAATAGATATTTTAGGAGCTTTCCGAATAATAATTAATTCTACAACTATATCAAATGTATTCATCCAATCCTCCAAGCAGCGTTTGATCCAAGGTGATAAACAGTCAAAAATGAGACACAAGAAAAATTAATCTTTTTTCAAACAATTAAACTTGGCCTGTACAGGGATCGAACCTGTGACCTTGGCGTTATTAGCACCACGCTCTAACCATCTGAGCTAACAGGCCATTTTGCATAAACTCCTGGAAGTCCAGCATATGAAGAAGTGCTAATGATAGTTAACCCGGGAGATTTGGAAAGCTTAATTTCAGAGGTTTACCATGAACTTATAAATATATATTATCAACATGAAGAAACTAATATGACTTTAAAAAAATTACAATACAAAAGAGATTTTCATACTTAGTGTTAGAACTTAGAACCATTAATGTTTTTTCCATGTGTTTTAGCAATAAATAACAATTCATCACCTATATGCAATTGATTCATTTAATCATTCTATCAGCTTCCCCTCAAAGGAAATATAGACATACACATGATACAGAAGAAAATACATCTATTTTCAACATTAAAGGAGCATCAAGTATTGGCTTGGAGACTGATTGAAGGTATGTCCTTGGCATTTTTAACTTTATGCTCTAAAGACTAAACTAATAGGCTCAATAAATATATAGCATACCATTGAAGAAATAGCAGATGATGAAGTGCTATTGATTGTTAACCCGGGATAGTTGGAAAGCTTATATTCAGCTGTTTACATTCATACTATCTTTATATTTCATCAACAAGACAAAACAAAAATGACCTCAATAAATTGCAATAAATAAGAGTTTAATTTACTTGGCATTAGAACTTAGAACCATTAATAGATATTCCAGGAGCTTTCAGAATAATAATTAATTCTACAACTATATCAAATGTATTTATCCAATCCTTCAAGCAGTGTTTGATCCAAGGTGATAAACAGTCAAAAATGAGACACAAGAAAAATTAATCTTTTTTCAAACAATTAAACTTGGCCTGTACAGGGATCGAACCTGTGACCTTGGCGTTATTAGCACCACGCTCTAACCATCTGAGCTAACAGGCCGTTTTGCACAATTTCCTGGAAGTCCAGCATATGAAGAAGTGCTAATGATAGTTAACCTGGGAGATTTGGAAAGCTTAATTTCAGAGGTTTACCATGAAGTTATAAATATATAATATCAACATGAAGAAACTAATATGACTTTAAAAAAATTACAATACAAAAGAGATGTTCATACTTAGTGTTAGAACTTAGAACCATTAATGTTTTTTCCATGTGTTTTAGCAATAAATAACAATTCATCACCTATATGCAATTGATTAATTTAATCATTCTATCAGCTTCCCCTCAAAGGAAATATAGAGATACACATGATACAGAAGAAAATACATCTATTTTCAACATTAAAGGAGCATCAAGTATTGGCTTGGAGACTGATTGAAAATATGTCCTTGGCATTTTTAACTTTTTGCTCTAAAGACTAAACTAATAGGCTCACTAAATATATAGCATACTGTTGAAGAAATAGCAGATGATGAAGTGCTACCGATTGTTAACCCGGGATAGTTGGAAAGCTTATATTCAGCTGTTTACATTCATACTATCTTTATATTTCATCAACAAGACAAAACAAAAATGACCTCAATGAATTGCAATAAATAAGAGATTTAGTTACTTGGTGATAGAACTTAGAACCATTAATAGATATTCCAGGAGCTTTCAGAATAATAATTAATTCTACAACTATATTAAATATATTCATCCAATCCTTCAAGCAGCGTTTGATCCAAGGTGATAAACAGTCAAAAATGAGACACAAGAAAAATTAATCTTTTTTCAAACAATTAAATTTGGCCTGTACAGGGATCGAACCTGTGACCTTGGCGTTATTAGCACCATGCTCTAACCATCTGAGCTAACAGGCCATTTTGCACAAATTGCTGGAAGTCCAGCATATGAAGAAGTGCTAATGATAGTTAACCCGGGAGATTTGGAAAGCTTAATTTCAGAGGTTTACCATGAAGTTATACTTATATAATATCAACATGAAGAAACTAATATGACTCTAAAAAAATTACAATACAAAAGAGATGTTCATACTTAGTGTTAGAACTTAGAACCATTAATGTTTTTCCATGTGTTTTAGCAATAAATAATAATTCATCACCTATATGCAATTGATTCATCTAATCATTCTATCAGCTTCCCCTCAAAGGAAATATAGACATACACATGATACAGAAGAAAATACATCTATTTTCAACATTAAAGGAGCATCAAGTATTGGCTTGGAGACTGATTAAAAGTATGTCCTTGGCATTTTTAACTTTATGCTCTAAAGACTAAACTAATAGGATCACTAAATATATAGCATACTATTGAAGAAATAGCAGATGATGAAGTGCTACTGATTGTTAACCCGGGATAGTTGGAAAGCTTATATTCAGCTGTTTACATTCATACTATCTTTATATTTCATCAACAAGACAAAACAAAAATGACCTCAATGAATTGCAATAAATAAGAGATTTAGTTACTTGGCGTTAGAACTTAGACTCATTAATAGATATTCCAGGAGCTTTCAGAATAATAATTAATTCTACAACTATATGAAATATATTCATCCAATCCTTCAAGCTCCGTTTGATCCAAGGTGATAAACAGTCAAAAATGAGACACACGAAAAATTTATCTTTTTACAAACAATTAAACTTGGCCTGTACAGGGATCGAACCTGTGACCTTGGCTTATTAGCACCACACTCTAACCATCTGAGCTAACAGGCCGTTTTGCATGAATTGCTGGAAGTCCAGCATATGAAGAAGTGCTAATGATAGTTAACCCGGGAGATTTGGAAAGCTTAATTTCAGAGGTTTACCATGAAGTTATAAATATATAATATCAACATGAAGAAACTAATATGACTTTGAAAAAATTACAATACAAAAGAGATTTTCATACTTAGTGTTAGAACTTAGAACCATTAATGTTTTTTCCATGTGTTTTAGCAATAAATAACAATTCATCACCTATATGCAATTGATTCTTTTAATCATTCTATCAGCTTCCCCTCAAAGAAAATATAGAGATACACATGATACAGAAGAAAATACATCTATTTTCGACATTAAAGGAGCATCAAGTATTGGCTAGGAGATTGATTGAAAGTATGTCCTTGGCATTTTTAACTTTATGCTCTAAAGACTAAACTAATAGGCTCACTAAATATATAGCATACTATTGAAGAAATAGCAGATGATGAAGTGCTACCGATTGTTAACCCGGGATAGTTGGAAAGCTTATATTCAGCTGTTTACATTCATACTATCTTTATATTTCATCAACAAGACAAAACAAAAATGACCTCAATAAATTGCAATAAATAAGAGTTTAAGTTACTTGGCGTTAGAACTTAGAACCATTAATAGATATTCCAGGAGCTTTCAGAATAATAATTAATTCTACAACTATATCAAATGTATTTATCCAATCCTTCAAGCAGCGTTTGATCCAAGGTAATAAACAGTCAAGAATGAGACGCAAGAAAAAATTAATCTTTTTTCAAACAATTTAACTTGGCCTGTATAGGGATCGAACCTGTGACCTTGTCGCTATTAGAACCACGCTCTAACCATCTGAGCTAACAGGCCATTTTGCATAAACTCCTGGAAGTCCAGCATATGAAGAAGTGCTAATGATAGTTAACCCGGGAGATTTGGAAAGCTTAAATTCAGAGGTTTACCATGAAGTTATAAATATATAATATCAACATGAAGAAACTAATATGACTTTTAAAAAATTACAATACAAAAGAGATTTTCATACTTAGTGTTAGAACTTAGAACCATTAATGTTTTTTCCGTGTGTTTTAGCAATAAATAACAATTCATCACCTATATGCAATTGATTCATTTAATCATTCTATCAGCTCCCCCTCAAAGGAAATATAGAGATACACATGATACAGAAGAAAATACATCTATTTTCAACATTAAAGGAGCATCAAGTATTGGCTTGGAGACTGATTGAAAGTATGTCCTTGGCATTTTTTACTTTTTGCTCTAAAGACTAAACTAATAGGCTCACTAAATATATAGCATACTATTGAAGAAATAGCAGATGATGAAGTGCTACTGATTGTTAACCCGGGATGGTTGGAAAGCTTATATTCAGCTGTTTACATTCATACTATCTTTATATTTCATCAAAAAGACAAAACAAAAATTACCTCAATGAATTGCAATAAATAATAGATTTAGTTACTTGGAGTTAGAACTTAGAACCATTAATAGATATTCCAGGAGCTTTCAGAATAATAATTAATTCTACAACTATATCAAATGTATTCATCCAATCCTTCAAGCAGTGTTTGATCCACGGTGATAAACAGTCAAAAATGAGACACAAGAAAAATTAATCTTTTTTCAAACAATTAAACTTGGCCTGTACAGGGATCTAACCTGTGACCTTGGCGTTATTAGCACCACGCTCTAACCATCTGAGCTAACAAGCCATTTTGCCCAAATTCCTGGAAGTCCAGCATGTGAAGAACTGCTAATGATAGTTAACCCGGGAGATTTGGATAGCTGAATTTCAGAGGTTTACCATGAAATTATAAATATATAATATCAACATGAAGAAACTAATATGACTTTAAAAAAATTACAATACAAAAGAGATTTTCATACTTAGTGTTAGAACTTAGAACCATTAATGTTTTTTCCATGTGTTTTAGCAATAAATAACAATTCATCACCTATATGCAATTGATTCATCTAATCGTTCTATCAGCTTCCCCTCAAAGGAAATATAGACATACACATGATACAGAAGAAAATACATCTATTTTCAACATTAAAGGAGCATCAAGTATTGGCTTGGAGACTGATTGAAGGTATGTCCTTGGCATTTTTAACTTTATGCTCTAAAGACTAAACTAATAGGCTCAATAAATATATAGCATACCATTGAAGAAATAGCAGATGATGAAGTGCTATTGATTGTTAACCCGGGATAGTTGGAAAGCTTATATTCAGCTGTTTACATTCATACTATCTTTATATTTCATCAACAAGACAAAACAAAAATGACCTCAATAAATTGCAATAAATAAGAGTTTAAGTTACTTGGCGTTAGAACTTAGAACCATTAATAGATATTCCAGGAGCTTTCAGAATAATAATTAATTCTACAACTATATCAAATGTATTTATCCAATCCTTCAAGCAGTGTTTGATCCAAGGTGATAAACAGTCAAGAATGAGACACAAGAAAAATTAATCTTTTTTCATACAATTAAACTTGGCCTGTACAGGGATCGAACCTGTGACCTTGGCGTTATTAGCACCACGCTCTAACCATCTGAGCTAACAGGCCGTTTTGCACAATTTTCTGGAAGTCCAGCATATGAAGAAGTGCTAATGATAGTTAACCTGGGAGATTTGGAAAGCTTAATTTCAGAGGTTTACCATGAAGTTATAAATATATAATATCAACATGAAGAAACTAATATGACTTTAAAAAATTACAATACAAAAGAGATGTTCATACTTAGTGTTAGAACTTAGAACCATTAATGTTTTTTCCGTGTGTTTTAGCAATAAATAATAATTCATCACCTATATGCAATTGATTCATCTAATCATTCTATCAGCTTCCCCTCAAAGGAAATATAGACATACACATGATACAGAAGAAAATACATCTATTTTCAACATTAAAGGAGCATCAAGTATTGGCTTGGAGACTGATTAAAAGTATGTCCTTGGCATTTTTAACTTTATGCTCTAAAGACTAAACTAATAGGATCACTAAATATATAGCATACTATTGAAGAAATAGCAGATGATGAAGTGCTACTGATTGTTAACCCGGGATAGTTGGAAAGCTTATATTCAGCTGTTTACATTCATACTATCTTTATATTTCATCAACAAGACAAAACAAAAATGACCTCAATGAATTGCAATAAATAAGAGATTTAGTTACTTGGCGTTAGAACTTAGACTCATTAATAGATATTCCAGGAGCTTTCAGAATAATAATTAATTCTACAACTATATGAAATATATTCATCCAATCCTTCAAGCTCCGTTTGATCCAAGGTGATAAACAGTCAAAAATGAGACACACGAAAAATTTATCTTTTTACAAACAATTAAACTTGGCCTGTACAGGGATCGAACCTGTGACCTTGGCGTTATTAGCATCACACTCTAACCATCTGAGCTAACAGGCCGTTTTGCATGAATTGCTGGAAGTCCAGCATATGAAGAAGTGCTAATGATAGTTAACCCGGGAGATTTGGAAAGCTTAATTTCAGAGGTTTACCATGAAGTTATAAATATATAATATCAACATGAAGAAACTAATATGACTTTAAAAAAATTACAATACAAAAGAGATTTTCATACTTAGTGTTAGAACTTAGAACCATTAATGTTTTTTCCATGTGTTTTAGCAATAAATAACAATTCATCACCTATATGCAATTGATTCTTTTAATCATTCTATCAGCTTCCCCTCAAAGAAAATATAGAGATACACATGATACAGAAGAAAAAACATCTATTTTCAACATTAAAGGAGCATCAAGTATTGGCTAGGAGATTGATTGAAAGTATGTCCTTGGCATTTTTAACTTTATGCTCTAAAGACTAAACTAATAGGCTCACTAAATATATAGCATACTATTGAAGAAATAGCAGATGATGAAGTGCTACCGATTGTTAACCCGGGATAGTTGGAAAGCTTATATTCAGCTGTTTACATTCATACTATCTTTATATTTCATCAACAAGACAAAACAAAAATGACCTCAATAAATTGCAATAAATAAGAGTTTAAGTTACTTGGCGTTAGAACTTAGAACCATTAATAGATATTCCAGGAGCTTTCAGAATAATAATTAATTCTACAACTATATCAAATGTATTTATCCAATCCTTCAAGCAGCGTTTGATCCAAGGTAATAAACAGTCAAGAATGAGACGCAAGAAAAAATTAATCTTTTTTCAAACAATTTAACTTGGCCTGTATAGGGATCGAACCTGTGACCTTGTCGCTATTAGAACCACGCTCTAACCATCTGAGCTAACAGGCCATTTTGCATAAACTCCTGGAAGTCCAGCATATGAAGAAGTGCTAATGATAGTTAACCCGGGAGATTTGGAAAGCTTAAATTCAGAGGTTTACCATGAAGTTATAAATATATAATATCAACATGAAGAAACTAATATGACTTTAAAAAAATTACAATACAAAAGAGATTTTCATACTTAGTGTTAGAACTTAGAACCATTAATGTTTTTTCCGTGTGTTTTAGCAATAAATAACAATTCATCACCTATATGCAATTGATTCATTTAATCATTCTATCAGCTCCCCCTCAAAGGAAATATAGAGATACACATGATACAGAAGAAAATACATCTATTTTCAACATTAAAGGAGCATCAAGTATTGGCTTGGAGACTGATTGAAAGTATGTCCTTGGCATTTTTTACTTTTTGCTCTAAAGACTAAACTAATAGGCTCACTAAATATATAGCATACTATTGAAGAAATAGCAGATGATGAAGTGCTACTGATTGTTAACCCGGGATGGTTGGAAAGCTTATATTCAGCTGTTTACATTCATACTATCTTTATATTTCATCAAAAAGACAAAACAAAAATTACCTCAATGAATTGCAATAAATAATAGATTTAGTTACTTGGAGTTAGAACTTAGAACCATTAATAGATATTCCAGGAGCTTTCAGAATAATAATTAATTCTACAACTATATCAAATGTATTCATCCAATCCTTCAAGCAGTGTTTGATCCACGGTGATAAACAGTCAAAAATGAGACACAAGAAAAATTAATCTTTTTTCAAACAATTAAACTTGGCCTGTACAGGGATCTAACCTGTGACCTTGGCGTTATTAGCACCACGCTCTAACCATCTGAGCTAACAAGCCATTTTGCCCAAATTCCTGGAAGTCCAGCATGTGAAGAACTGCTAATGATAGTTAACCCGGGAGATTTGGATAGCTGAATTTCAGAGGTTTACCATGAAGTTATAAATATATAATATCAACATGAAGAAACTAATATGACTTTAAAAAATTACAATACAAAAGAGATGTTCATACTTAGTGTTAGAACTTAGAACCATTAATGTTTTTTCCATGTGTTTTAGCAATAAATAACAATTCATCACCTATATGCAATTGATTCATTTAATCATTCTATCAGCTTCCCCTCAAAGGAAATATAGAGATACACATGATACAGAAGAAAATACATCTATTTTCAACATTAAAGGAGCATCAAGTATTGGCTAGGAGATTGATTGAAAGTATGTCCTTGGCATTTTTAACTTTATGCTCTAAAGACTAAACTAATAGGCTCACTAAATATATAGCATACTATTGAAGAAATAGCAGATGATGAAGTGCTACCGATTGTTAACCCGGGATAGTTGGAAAGCTTATATTCAGCTGTTTACATTCATACTATCTTTATATTTCATCAACAAGACAAAACAAAAATGACCTCAATAAATTGCAATAAATAAGAGTTTAAGTTACTTGGCGTTAGAACTTAGAACCATTAATAGATATTCCAGGAGCTTTCAGAATAATAATTAATTCTACCACTATATCAAATGTATTTATCCAATCCTTCAAGCAGTGTTTGATCCAAGGTGATAAACAGTCAAAAATGAGACACAAGAAAAATGTATCTTTTTTCAAACAATTAAACTCGGCCTGTACAGGGATCGAACCTGTCACCTTGGCGTTATTAGCACCACGCTCTAACCATCTGAGCTAACAGGCCGTTTTGCACAATTTCCTGGAAGTCCAGCATATGAAGAAGTGCTAATGATAGTTAACCTGGGAGATTTGGAAAGCTTAATTTCAGAGGTTTACCATGAAGTTATAAATATATAATATCAACATGAAGAAACTAATATGACTTTAAAAAAATTACAATACAAAAGAGATGTTCATTCTTAGTGTTAGAACTTAGAACCATTAATGTTTTTTCCATGTGTTTTAGCAATAAATAACAATTCATCACCTATATGCAATTGATTCATTTAATCATTCTATCAGCTTCCCCTCAAAGGAAATATAGAGATACACATGATACAGAAGAAAATACATCTATTTTCAACATTAAAGGAGCATCAAGTATTGGCTTGGAGACTGATTGAAAATATGTCCTTGGCATTTTTAACTTTTTGCTCTAAAGACTAAACTAATAGGCTCACTAAATATATAGCATACTGTTGAAGAAATAGCAGATGATGAAGTGCTACCGATTGTTAACCCGGGATAGTTGGAAAGCTTATATTCAGCTGTTTACATTCATACTATCTTTATATTTCATCAACAAGACAAAACAAAAATGACCTCAATGAATTGCAATAAATAAGAGATTTAGTTACTTGGTGTTACAACTTAGAACCATTAATAGATATTCCAGGAGCTTTCAGAATAATAATTAATTCTACAACTATATTAAATATATTCATCCAATCCTTCAAGCAGCGTTTGATCCAAGGTGATAAACAGTCAAAAATGAGACACAAGAAAAATTAATCTTTTTTCAAACAATTAAATTTGGCCTGTACAGGGATCGAACCTGTGACCTTGGCGTTATTAGCACCATGCTCTAACCATCTGAGCTAACAGGCCATTTTGCACAAATTCCTGGAAGTCCAGCATATGAAGAAGTGCTAATGATAGTTAACCGGGGAGATTTGGAAAGCTTAATTTCAGAGGTTTACCATGAAGTTATACTTATATAATATCAACATGAAGAAACTAATATGACTCTAAAAAAATTACAATACAAAAGAGATGTTCATACTTAGTGTTAGAACTTAGAACCATTAATGTTTTTTCCATGTGTTTTAGCAATAAATAATAATTCATCACCTATATGCAATTGATTCATCTAATCATTCTATCAGCTTCCCCTCAAAGGAAATATAGACATACACATGATACAGAAGAAAATACATCTATTTTCAACATTAAAGGAGCATCAAGTATTGGCTTGGAGACTGATTAAAAGTATGTCCTTGGCATTTTTAACTTCATGCTCTAAAGACTAAACTAATAGGATCACTAAATATATAGCATACTATTGAAGAAATAGCAGATGATGAAGTGCTACTGATTGTTAACCCGGGATAGTTGGAAAGCTTATATTCAGCTGTTTACATTCATACTATCTTTATATTTCATCAACAAGACAAAACAAAAATGACCTCAATGAATTGCAATAAATAAGAGATTTAGTTACTTGGCGTTAGAACTTAGACTCATTAATAGATATTCCAGGAGCTTTCAGAATAATAATTAATTCTACAACTATATGAAATATATTCATCCAATCCTTCAAGCTCCGTTTGATCCAAGATGATAAACAGTCAAAAATGAGACACACGAAAAATTTATCTTTTTACAAACAATTAAACTTGGCCTGTACAGGGATCGAACCTGTGACCTTGGCGTTATTAGCATCACACTCTAACCATCTGAGCTAACAGGCCGTCTTGCATGAATTGCTGGAAGTCCAGCATATGAAGAAGTGCTAATGATAGTTAACCCGGGAGATTTGGAAAGCTTAATTTCAGAGGTTTACCATGAAGTTATAAATATATAATATCAACATGAAGAAACTAATATGACTTTAAAAAAATTACAATACAAAAGAGATTTTCATACTTAGTGTTAGAACTTAGAACCATTAATGTTTTTTCCATGTGTTTTAGCAATAAATAACAATTCATCACCTATATGCAATTGATTCTTTTAATCATTCTATCAGCTTCCCCTCAAAGAAAATATAGAGATACACATGATACAGAAGAAAATACATCTATTTTCAACATTAAAGGAGCATCAAGTATTGGCTAGGAGATTGATTGAAAGTATGTCCTTGGCATTTTTAACTTTATGCTCTAAAGACTAAACTAATAGGCTCACTAAATATATAGCATACTATTGAAGAAATAGCAGATGATGAAGTGCTACCGATTGTTAACCCGGGATAGTTGGAAAGCTTATATTCAGCTGTTTACATTCATACTATCTTTATATTTCATCAACAAGACAAAACAAAAATGACCTCAATAAATTGCAATAAATAAGAGTTTAAGTTACTTGGCGTTAGAACTTAGAACCATTAATAGATATTCCAGGAGCTTTCAGAATAATAATTAATTCTACAACTATATCAAATGTATTTATCCAATCCTTCAAGCAGCGTTTGATCCAAGGTAATAAACAGTCAAGAATGAGACGCAAGAAAAAATTAATCTTTTTTCAAACAATTTAACTTGGCCTGTATAGGGATCGAACCTGTGACCTTGTCGCTATTAGAACCACGCTCTAACCATCTGAGCTAACAGGCCATTTTGCATAAACTCCTGGAAGTCCAGCATATGAAGAAGTGCTAATGATAGTTAACCCGGGAGATTTGGAAAGCTTAAATTCAGAGGTTTACCATGAAGTTATAAATATATAATATCAACATGAAGAAACTAATATGACTTTTAAAAAATTACAATACAAAAGAGATTTTCATACTTAGTGTTAGAACTTAGAACCAATAATGTTTTTTCCGTGTGTTTTAGCAATAAATAACAATTCATCACCTATATGCAATTGATTCATTTAATCATTCTATCAGCTCCCCCTCAAAGGAAATATAGAGATACACATGATACAGAAGAAAATACATCTATTTTCAACATTAAAGGAGCATCAAGTATTGGC
This sequence comes from Lissotriton vulgaris, assembly GCF_964263255.1. Classification (NCBI taxonomy): domain Eukaryota; kingdom Metazoa; phylum Chordata; class Amphibia; order Caudata; family Salamandridae; genus Lissotriton; species Lissotriton vulgaris. The sequence goes on from NC_141700.1 coordinate 445,056,796, forward strand.
TTGGAGACTGATTGAAAGTATGTCCTTGGCATTTTTTACTTTTTGCTCTAAAGACTAAACTAATAGGCTCACTAAATATATAGCATACTATTGAAGAAATAGCAGATGATGAAGTGCTACTGATTGTTAACCCGGGATGGTTGGAAAGCTTATATTCAGCTGTTTACATTCATACTATCTTTATATTTCATCAAAAAGACAAAACAAAAATTACCTCAATGAATTGCAATAAATAATAGATTTAGTTACTTGGAGTTAGAACTTAGAACCATTAATAGATATTCCAGGAGCTTTCAGAATAATAATTAATTCTACAACTATATCAAATGTATTCATCCAATCCTTCAAGCAGTGTTTGATCCACGGTGATAAACAGTCAAAAATGAGACACAAGAAAAATTAATCTTTTTTCAAACAATTAAACTTGGCCTGTACAGGGATCTAACCTGTGACCTTGGCGTTATTAGCACCACGCTCTAACCATCTGAGCTAACAAGCCATTTTGCCCAAATTCCTGGAAGTCCAGCATGTGAAGAACTGCTAATGATAGTTAACCCGGGAGATTTGGAAAGCTTAATTTCAGAGGTTTACCATGAAGTTATAAATATATAATATCAACATGAAGAAACTAATATGACTTTAAAAAATTACAATACAAAAGAGATGTTCATACTTAGTGTTAGAACTTAGAACCATTAATGTTTTTTCCATGTGTTTTAGCAATAAATAACAATTCATCACCTATATGCAATTGATTCATTTAATCATTCTATCAGCTTCCCCTCAAAGGAAATATAGAGATACACATGATACAGAAGAAAATACATCTATTTTCAACATTAAAGGAGCATCAAGTATTGGCTAGGAGATTGATTGAAAGTATGTCCTTGGCATTTTTAACTTTATGCTCTAAAGACTAAACTAATAGGCTCACTAAATATATAGCATACTATTGAAGAAATAGCAGATGATGAAGTGCTACCGATTGTTAACCCGGGATAGTTGGAAAGCTTATATTCAGCTGTTTACATTCATACTATCTTTATATTTCATCAACAAGACAAAACAAAAATGACCTCAATAAATTGCAATAAATAAGAGTTTAAGTTACTTGGCGTTAGAACTTAGAACCATTAATAGATATTCCAGGAGCTTTCAGAATAATAATTAATTCTACCACTATATCAAATGTATTTATCCAATCCTTCAAGCAGTGTTTGATCCAAGGTGATAAACAGTCAAAAATGAGACACAAGAAAAATTTATCTTTTTTCAAACAATTAAACTCGGCCTGTACAGGGATCGAACCTGTGACCTTGGCGTTATTAGCACCACGCTCTAACCATCTGAGCTAACAGGCCGTTTTGCACAATTTCCTGGAAGTCCAGCATATGAAGAAGTGCTAATGATAGTTAACCTGGGAGATTTGGAAAGCTTAATTTCAGAGGTTTACCATGAAGTTATAAATATATAATATCAACATGAAGAAACTAATATGACTTTAAAAAAATTACAATACAAAAGAGATGTTCATTCTTAGTGTTAGAACTTAGAACCATTAATGTTTTTTCCATGTGTTTTAGCAATAAATAACAATTCATCACCTATATGCAATTGATTCATTTAATCATTCTATCAGCTTCCCCTCAAAGGAAATATAGAGATACACATGATACAGAAGAAAATACATCTATTTTCAACATTAAAGGAGCATCAAGTATTGGCTTGGAGACTGATTGAAAATATGTCCTTGGCATTTTTAACTTTTTGCTCTAAAGACTAAACTAATAGGCTCACTAAATATATAGCATACTGTTGAAGAAATAGCAGATGATGAAGTGCTACCGATTGTTAACCCGGGATAGTTGGAAAGCTTATATTCAGCTGTTTACATTCATACTATCTTTATATTTCATCAACAAGACAAAACAAAAATGACCTCAATGAATTGCAATAAATAAGAGATTTAGTTACTTGGTGTTAGAACTTAGAACCATTAATAGATATTCCAGGAGCTTTCAGAATAATAATTAATTCTACAACTATATTAAATATATTCATCCAATCCTTCAAGCAGCGTTTGATCCAAGGTGATAAACAGTCAAAAATGAGACACAAGAAAAATTAATCTTTTTTCAAACAATTAAATTTGGCCTGTACAGGGATCGAACCTGTGACCTTGGCGTTATTAGCACCATGCTCTAACCATCTGAGCTAACAGGCCATTTTGCACAAATTCCTGGAAGTCCAGCATATGAAGAAGTGCTAATGATAGTTAACCGGGGAGATTTGGAAAGCTTAATTTCAGAGGTTTACCATGAAGTTATACTTATATAATATCAACATGAAGAAACTAATATGACTCTAAAAAAATTACAATACAAAAGAGATGTTCATACTTAGTGTTAGAACTTAGAACCATTAATGTTTTTTCCATGTGTTTTAGCAATAAATAATAATTCATCACCTATATGCAATTGATTCATCTAATCATTCTATCAGCTTCCCCTCAAAGGAAATATAGACATACACATGATACAGAAGAAAATACATCTATTTTCAACATTAAAGGAGCATCAAGTATTGGCTTGGAGACTGATTAAAAGTATGTCCTTGGCATTTTTAACTTCATGCTCTAAAGACTAAACTAATAGGATCACTAAATATATAGCATACTATTGAAGAAATAGCAGATGATGAAGTGCTACTGATTGTTAACCCGGGATAGTTGGAAAGCTTATATTCAGCTGTTTACATTCATACTATATTTATATTTCATCAACAAGACAAAACAAAAATGACCTCAATGAATTGCAATAAATAAGAGATTTAGATACTTGGCGTTAGAACTTAGACTCATTAATAGATATTCCAGGAGCTTTCAGAATAATAATTAATTCTACAACTATATGAAATATATTCATCCAATCCTTCAAGCTCCGTTTGATCCAAGGTGATAAACAGTCAAAAATGAGACACACGAAAAATGTATCTTTTTACAAACAATTAAACTTGGCCTGTACAGGGATCGAACCTGTGACCTTGGCGTTATTAGCATCACACTCTAACCATCTGAGCTAACAGGCCGTTTTGCATGAATTGCTGGAAGTCCAGCATATGAAGAAGTGCTAATGATAGTTAACCCGGGAGATTTGGAAAGCTTAATTTCAGAGGTTTACCATGAAGTTATAAATATATAATATCAACATGAAGAAACTAATATGACTTTAAAAAAATTACAATACAAAAGAGATTTTCATACTTAGTGTTAGAACTTAGAACCATTAATGTTTTTTCCATGTGTTTTAGCAATAAATAACAATTCATCACCTATATGCAATTGATTCTTTTAATCATTCTATCAGCTTCCCCTCAAAGAAAATATAGAGATACACATGATACAGAAGAAAATACATCTATTTTCAACATTAAAGGAGCATCAAGTATTGGCTAGGAGATTGATTGAAAGTATGTCCTTGGCATTTTTAACTTTATGCTCTAAAGACTAAACTAATAGGCTCACTAAATATATAGCATACTATTGAAGAAATAGCAGATGATGAAGTGCTACCGATTGTTAACCCGGGATAGTTGGAAAGCTTATATTCAGCTGTTTACATTCATACTATCTTTATATTTCATCAACAAGACAAAACAAAAATGACCTCAATAAATTGCAATAAATAAGAGTTTAAGTTACTTGGCGTTAGAACTTCGAACCATTAATAGATATTCCAGGAGCTTTCAGAATAATAATTAATTCTACAACTATATCAAATGTATTTATCCAATCCTTCAAGCAGCGTTTGATCCAAGGTAATAAACAGTCAAGAATGAGACGCAAGAAAAAATTAATCTTTTTTCAAACAATTTAACTTGGCCTGTATAGGGATCGAACCTGTGACCTTGTCGCTATTAGAACCACGCTCTAACCATCTGAGCTAACAGGCCATTTTGCATAAACTCCTGGAAGTCCAGCATATGAAGAAGTGCTAATGATAGTTAACCCGGGAGATTTGGAAAGCTTAAATTCAGAGGTTTACCATGAAGTTATAAATATATAATATCAACATGAAGAAATTAATATGACTTTAAAAAAATTACAATACAAAAGAGATTTTCATACTTAGTGTTAGAACTTAGAACCATTAATGTTTTTTCCGTGTGTTTTAGCAATAAATAACAATTCATCACCTGTATGCAATTGATTCATTTAATCATTCTATCAGCTCCCCCTCAAAGGAAATATAGAGATACACATGATACAGAAGAAAATACATCTATTTTCAACATTAAAGGAGCATCAAGTATTGGCTTGGAGACTGATTGAAAGTATGTCCTTGGCATTTTTTACTTTTTGCTCTAAAGACTAAACTAATAGGCTCACTAAATATATAGCATACTATTGAAGAAATAGCAGATGATGAAGTGCTACTGATTGTTAACCCGGGATGGTTGGAAAGCTTATATTCAGCTGTTTACATTCATACTATCTTTATATTTCATCAAAAAGACAAAACAAAAATTACCTCAATGAATTGCAATAAATAATAGATTTAGTTACTTGGAGTTAGAACTTAGAACCATTAATAGATATTCCAGGAGCTTTCAGAATAATAATTAATTCTACAACTATATCAAATGTATTCATCCAATCCTTCAAGCAGTGTTTGATCCACGGTGATAAACAGTCAAAAATGAGACACAAGAAAAATTAATCTTTTTTCAAACAATTAAATTTGGCCTGTACAGGGATCGAACCTGTGACCTTGGCGTTATTAGCACCATGCTCTAACCATCTGAGCTAACAGGCCATTTTGCACAAATTCCTGGAAGTCCAGCATATGAAGAAGTGCTAATGATAGTTAACCGGGGAGATTTGGAAAGCTTAATTTCAGAGGTTTACCATGAAGTTATACTTATATAATATCAACATGAAGAAACTAATATGACTCTAAAAAAATTACAATACAAAAGAGATGTTCATACTTAGTGTTAGAACTTAGAACCATTAATGTTTTTTCCATGTGTTTTAGCAATAAATAATAATTCATCACCTATATGCAATTGATTCATCTAATCATTCTATCAGCTTCCCCTCAAAGGAAATATAGACATACACATGATACAGAAGAAAATACATCTATTTTCAACATTAAAGGAGCATCAAGTATTGGCTTGGAGACTGATTAAAAGTATGTCCTTGGCATTTTTAACTTTATGCTCTAAAGACTAAACTAATAGGATCACTAAATATATAGCATACTATTGAAGAAATAGCAGATGATGAAGTGCTACTGATTGTTAACCCGGGATAGTTGGAAAGCTTATATTCAGCTGTTTACATTCATACTATCTTTATATTTCATCAACAAGACAAAACAAAAATGACCTCAATGAATTGCAATAAATAAGAGATTTAGTTACTTGGCGTTAGAACTTAGACTCATTAATAGATATTCCAGGAGCTTTCAGAATAATAATTAATTCTACAACTATATGAAATATATTCATCCAATCCTTCAAGCTCCGTTTGATCCAAGGTGATAAACAGTCAAAAATGAGACACACGAAAAATTTATCTTTTTACAAACAATTAAACTTGGCCTGTACAGGGATCGAACCTGTGACCTTGGCGTTATTAGCATCACACTCTAACCATCTGAGCTAACAGGCCGTTTTGCATGAATTGCTGGAAGTCCAGCATATGAAGAAGTGCTAATGATAGTTAACCCGGGATATTTGGAAAGCTTAATTTCAGAGGTTTACCATGAAGTTATAAATATATAATATCAACATGAAGAAACTAATATGACTTTAAAAATATTACAATACAAAAGAGATTTTCATACTTAGTGTTAGAACTTAGAACCATTAATGTTTTTTCCATGTGTTTTAGCAATAAATAACAATTCATCACCTATATGCAATTGATTCTTTTAATCATTCTATCAGCTTCCCCTCAAAGAAAATATAGAGATACACATGATACAGAAGAAAATACATCTATTTTCAACATTAAAGGAGCATCAAGTATTGGCTAGGAGATTGATTGAAAGTATGTCCTTGGCATTTTTTACTTTATGCTCTAAAGACTAAACTAATAGGCTCACTAAATATATAGCATACTATTGAAGAAATAGCAGATGATGAAGTGCTACCGATTGTTAACCCGGGATAGTTGGAAAGCTTATATTCAGCTGTTTACATTCATACTATCTTTATATTTCATCAACAAGACAAAACAAAAATGACCTCAATAAATTGCAATAAATAAGAGTTTAAGTTACTTGGCGTTAGAACTTAGAACCATTAATAGATATTCCAGGAGCTTTCAGAATAATAATTAATTCTACAACTATATCAAATGTATTTATCCAATCCTTCAAGCAGCGTTTGATCCAAGGTAATAAACAGTCAAGAATGAGACGCAAGAAAAAATTAATCTTTTTTCAAACAATTTAACTTGGCCTGTATAGGGATCGAACCTGTGACCTTGTCGCTATTAGAACCACGCTCTAACCATCTGAGCTAACAGGCCATTTTGCATAAACTCCTGGAAGTCCAGCATATGAAGAAGTGCTAATGATAGTTAACCCGGGAGATTTGGAAAGCTTAAATTCAGAGGTTTACCATGAAGTTATAAATATATAATATCAACATGAAGAAACTAATATGACTTTAAAAAAATTACAATACAAAAGAGATTTTCATACTTAGTGTTAGAACTTAGAACCATTAATGTTTTTTCCGTGTGTTTTAGCAATAAATAACAATTCATCACCTATATGCAATTGATTCATTTAATCATTCTATCAGCTCCCCCTCAAAGGAAATATAGAGATACACATGATACAGAAGAAAATACATCTATTTTCAACATTAAAGGAGCATCAAGTATTGGCTTGGAGACTGATTGAAAGTATGTCCTTGGCATTTTTTACTTTTTGCTCTAAAGACTAAACTAATAGGCTCACTAAATATATAGCATACTATTGAAGAAATAGCAGATGATGAAGTGCTACTGATTGTTAACCCGGGATGGTTGGAAAGCTTATATTCAGCTGTTTACATTCATACTATCTTTATATTTCATCAAAAAGACAAAACAAAAATTACCTCAATGAATTGCAATAAATAATAGATTTAGTTACTTGGAGTTAGAACTTAGAACCATTAATAGATATTCCAGGAGCTTTCAGAATAATAATTAATTCTACAACTATATCAAATGTATTCATCCAATCCTTCAAGCAGTGTTTGATCCACGGTGATAAACAGTCAAAAAAAAGACACAAGAAAAATTAATCTTTTTTCAAACAATTAAACTTGGCCTGTACAGGGATCTAACCTGTGACCTTGGCGTTATTAGCACCACGCTCTAACCATCTGAGCTAACAAGCCATTTTGCCCAAATTCCTGGAAGTCCAGCATGTGAAGAACTGCTAATGATAGTTAACCCGGGAGATTTGGATAGCTGAATTTCAGAGGTTTACCATGAAATTATAAATATATAATATCAACATGAAGAAACTAATATGACTTTAAAAAAATTACAATACAAAAGAGATTTTCATACTTAGTGTTAGAACTTAGAACCATTAATGTTTTTTCCATGTGTTTTAGCAATAAATAACAATTCATCACCTATATGCAATTGATTCATCTAATCGTTCTATCAGCTTCCCCTCAAAGGAAATATAGACATACACATGATACAGAAGAAAATACATCTATTTTCAACATTAAAGGAGCATCAAGTATTGGCTTGGAGACTGATTGAAGGTATGTCCTTGGCATTTTTAACTTTATGCTCTAAAGACTAAACTAATAGGCTCAATAAATATATAGCATACCATTGAAGAAATAGCAGATGATGAAGTGCTATTGATTGTTAACCCGGGATAGTTGGAAAGCTTATATTCAGCTGTTTACATTCATACTATCTTTATATTTCATCAACAAGACAAAACAAAAATGACCTCAATAAATTGCAATAAATAAGAGTTTAAGTTACTTGGCGTTAGAACTTAGAACCATTAATAGATATTCCAGGAGCTTTCAGAATAATAATTAATTCTACAACTATATCAAATGTATTTATCCAATCCTTCAAGCAGTGTTTGATCCAAGGTGATAAACAGTCAAAAATGAGACACAAGAAAAATTAATCTTTTTTCATACAATTAAACTTGGCCTGTACAGGGATCGAACCTGTGACCTTGGCGTTATTAGCACCACGCTCTAACCATCTGAGCTAACAGGCCATTTTGCACAATTTCCTGGAAGTCCAGCATATGAAGAAGTGCTAATGATAGTTAACCTGGGAGATTTGGAAAGCTTAATTTCAGAGGTTTACCATGAAGTTATAAATATATAATATCAACATGAAGAAACTAATATGACTTTAAAAAATTACAATACAAAAGAGATGTTCATACTTAGTGTTAGAACTTAGAACCATTAATGTTTTTTCCATGTGTTTTAGCAATAAATAACAATTCATCACCTATATGCAATTGATTCATTTAATCATTCTATCAGCTTCCCCTCAAAGGAAATATAGAGATACACATGATACAGAAGAAAATACATCTATTTTCAACATTAAAGGAGCATCAAGTATTGGCTAGGAGATTGATTGAAAGTATGTCCTCGGCATTTTTAACTTTATGCTCTAAAGACTAAACTAATAGGCTCACTAAATATATAGCATACTATTGAAGAAATAGCAGATGATGAAGTGCTACCGATTGTTAACCCGGGATAGTTGGAAAGCTTATATTCAGCTGTTTACATTCATACTATCTTTATATTTCATCAACAAGACAAAACAAAAATGACCTCAATAAATTGCAATAAATAAGAGTTTAAGTTACTTGGCGTTAGAACTTAGAACCATTAATAGATATTCCAGGAGCTTTCAGAATAATAATTAATTCTACCACTATATAAAATGTATTTATCCAATCCTTCAAGCAGTGTTTGATTCAAGGTGATAAACAGTCAAAAATGAGACACAAGAAAAATGTATCTTTTTTCAAACAATTAAACTCGGCTTGTACAGGGATCGAACCTGTGACCTTGGCGTTATTAGCACCACGCTCTAACCATCTGAGCTAACAGGCCGTTTTGCACAATTTCCTGGAAGTCCAGCATATGAAGAAGTGCTAATGATAGTTAACCTGGGAGATTTGGAAAGCTTAATTTCAGAGGTTTACCATGAAGTTATAAATATATAATATCAACATGAAGAAACTAATATGACTTTAAAAAAATTACAATACAAAAGAGATGTTCATTCTTAGTGTTAGAACTTAGAACCATTAATGTTTTTTCCATGTGTTTTAGCAATAAATAACAATTCATCACCTATATGCAATTGATTCATTTAATCATTCTATCAGCTTCCCCTCAAAGGAAATATAGAGATACACATGATACAGAAGAAAATACATCTATTTTCAACATTAAAGGAGCATCAAGTATTGGTTAGGAGACTGATTGAAAATATGTCCTTGGCATTTTTAACTTTTTGCTCTAAAGACTAAACTAATAGGCTCACTAAATATATAGCATACTGTTGAAGAAATAGCAGATGATGAAGTGCTACCGATTGTTAACCCGGGATAGTTGGAAAGCTTATATTCAGCTGTTTACATTCATACTATCTTTATATTTCATCAACAAGACAAAACAAAAATGACCTCAATGAATTGCAATAAATAAGAGATTTAGTTACTTGGTGTTAGAACTTAGAACCATTAATAGATATTCCAGGAGCTTTCAGAATAATAATTAATTCTACAACTATATTAAATATATTATCCAATCCTTCAAGCAGCGTTTGATCCAAGGTGATAAACAGTCAAAAATGAGACACAAGAAAAATTAATCTTTTTTCAAACAATTAAATTTGGCCTGTACAGGGATCGAACCTGTGACCTTGGCGTTATTAGCACCATGCTCTAACCATCTGAGCTAACAGGCCATTTTGCACAAATTCCTGGAAGTCCAGCATATGAAGAAGTGCTAATGATAGATAACCGGGGAGATTTGGAAAGCTTAATTTCAGAGGTTTACCATGAAGTTATACTTATATAATATCAACATGAAGAAACTAATATGACTCTAAAAAAATTACAATACAAAAGAGATGTTCGTACTTAGTGTTAGAACTTAGAACCATTAATGTTTTTTCCATGTGTTTTAGCAATAAATAATAATTCATCACCTATATGCAATTGATTCATCTAATCATTCTATCAGCTTCCCCTCAAAGGAAATATAGACATACACATGATACAGAAGAAAATACATCTATTTTCAACATTAAAGGAGCATCAAGTATTGGCTTGGAGACTGATTAAAAGTATGTCCTTGGCATTTTTAACTTCATGCTCTAAAGACTAAACTAATAGGATCACTAAATATATAGCATACTATTGAAGAAATAGCAGATGATGAAGTGCTACTGATTGTTAACCCGGGATAGTTGGAAAGCTTATATTCAGCTGTTTACATTCATACTATCTTTATATTTCATCAACAAGACAAAACAAAAATGACCTCAATGAATTGCAATAAATAAGAGATTTAGATACTTGGCGTTAGAACTTAGACTCATTAATAGATATTCCAGGAGCTTTCAGAATAATAATTAATTCTACAACTATATGAAATATATTCATCCAATCCTTCAAGCTCCATTTGATCCAAGGTGATAAACAGTCAAAAATGAGACACACGAAAAATGTATCTTTTTACAAACAATTAAACTTGGCCTGTACAGGGATCGAACCTGTGACCTTGGCGTTATTAGCATCACACTCTAACCATCTGAGCTAACAGGCCGTTTTGCATGAATTGCTGGAAGTCCAGCATATGAAGAAGTGCTAATGATAGTTAACCCGGGAGATTTGGAAAGCTTAATTTCAGAGGTTTACCATGAAGTTATAAATATATAATATCAACATGAAGAAACTAATATGACTTTAAAAAAATTACAATACAAAAGAGATTTTCATACTTAGTGTTAGAACTTAGAACCATTAATGTTTTTTCCATGTGTTTTAGCAATAAATAACAATTGATCACCTATATGCAATTGATTCATTTAATCATTCTATCAGCTTCCCCTCAAAGGAAATATAGAGATACACATGATACAGAAGAAAATACATCTATTTTCAACATTAAAGGAGCATCAAGTATTGGCTTGGAGACTGATTAAAAGTATGTCCTTGGCATTTTTAACTTCATGCTCTAAAGACTAAACTAATAGGATCACTAAATATATAGCATACTATTGAAGAAATAGCAGATGATGAAGTGCTATTGATTGTTAACCCGGGATAGTTGGAAAGCTTATATTCAGCTGTTTACATTCATACTATCTTTATATTTCATCAACAAGACAAAACAAAAATGACCTCAATAAATTGCAATAAATAAGAGTTTAAGTTACTTGGCGTTAGAACTTAGAACCATTAATAGATATTCCAGGAGCTTTCAGAATAATAATTAATTCTACCACTATATCAAATGTATTTATCCAATCCTTCAAGCAGTGTTTGATCCAAGGTGATAAACAGTCAAAAATGAGACACAAGAAAAATGTATCTTTTTTCAAACAATTAAACTCGGCCTGTACAGGGATCTAACCTGTGACCTTGGCGTTATTAGCACCACGCTCTAACCATCTGAGCTAACAAGTCATTTTGCCCAAATTCCTGGAAGTCCAGCATGTGAAGAACTGCTAATGATAGTTAACCCGGGAGATTTGGATAGCTGAATTTCAGAGGTTTACCATGAAATTATAAATATATAATATCAACATGAAGAAACTAATATGACTTTAAAAAAATTACAATACAAAAGAGATTTTCATACTTAGTGTTAGAACTTAGAACCATTAATGTTTTTTCCATGTGTTTTAGCAATAAATAACAATTCATCACCTATATGCAATTGATTCATCTAATCTTTCTATCAGCTTCCCCTCAAAGGAAATATAGACATACACATGATACAGAAGAAAATACATCTATTTTCAACATTAAAGGAGCATCAAGTATTGGCTTGGAGACTGATTGAAGGTATGTCCTTGGCATTTTTAACTTTATGCTCTAAAGACTAAACTAATAGGCTCAATAAATATATAGCATACCATTGAAGAAATAGCAGATGATGAAGTGCTATTGATTGTTAACCCGGGATAGTTGGAAAGCTTATATTCAGCTGTTTACATTCATACTATCTTTATATTTCATCAACAAGACAAAACAAAAATGACCTCAATAAATTGCAATAAATAAGAGTTTAAGTTACTTGGCATTAGAACTTAGAACCATTAATAGATATTCCAGGAGCTTTCAGAATAATAATTAATTCTACAACTATATCAAATGTATTTATCCAATCCTTCAAGCAGTGTTTGATCCAAGGTGATAAACAGTCAAAAATGAGACACAAGAAAAATTAATCTTTTTTCAAACAATTAAACTTGGCCTGTACAGGGATCGAACCTGTGACCTTGGCGTTATTAGCACCACGCTCTAACCATCTGAGCTAACAGGCCGTTTTGCACAATTTCCTGGAAGTCCAGCATATGAAGAAGTGCTAATGATAGTTAACCTGGGAGATTTGGAAAGCTTAATTTCAGAGGTTTACCATGAAGTTATAAATATATAATATCAACATGAAGAAACTAATATGACTTTAAAAAAATTACAATACAAAAGAGATGTTCATACTTAGTGTTAGAACTTAGAACCATTAATGTTTTTTCCATGTGTTTTAGCAATAAATAACAATTCATCACCTATATGCAATTGATTAATTTAATCATTCTATCAGCTTCCCCTCAAAGGAAATATAAAGATACACATGATACAGAAGAAAATACATCTATTTTCAACATTAAAGGAGCATCAAGTATTGGCTTGGAGACTGATTGAAATTATGTCCTTGGCATTTTTAAAATGTTGCTCTAAAGACTAAACTAATAGGCTCACTAAATATATAGCATACTATTGAAGAAATAGCAGATGATGAAGTGCTACTGATTGTTAACCCGGGATAGTTGGAAAGCTTATATTCAGCTGTTTACATTCCTACTATCTTTATATTTCATCAACAAGACAAAACAAAAATGACCTCAATGAATTGCAATAAATAGGAGATTTAGTTACTTGGAGTTAGAACTTAGAACCATTAATAGATATTCCAGGAGCTTTCAGAATAATAATTAATTCTACAACTATATCAAATGTATTCATCCAATCCTTCAAGCAGCGTTTGATCCAAGGTGATAAACAGTCAAAAATTAGACACGAGAAAAATTAATCTTTTTACAAACAATTAAACTCGGCCTGTACAGGGATTGAACCTGTGACCTTGGCGTTATTAGCACCACGCTCTAATCATCTGAGCTAACAGGCCGTTTTGCACAAATTCCTGGAAGTCCAGCATATGAAGAAGTGCTAATGATAGTTAACCCAGGAGATTTGGAAAGCTTAATTTCAGAGGTTTACCATGAAGTTATACTTATATAATATCAACATGAAGAAACTAATATGACTCTAAAAAAATTACAATACAAAAGAGATGTTCATACTTAGTGTTAGAACTTAGAACCATTAATGTTTTTTTCCATGTGTTTTAGCAATAAATAACAATTCATCACCTATATGCAATTGATTCATCTAATCATTCTATCAGCTTCCCCTCAAAGGAAATATAGACATACACATGATACAGAAGAAAATACATCTATTTTCAACATTAAAGGAGCATCAAGTATTGGCTTGGAGACTGATTGAAGGTATGTCCTTGGCATTTTTAACTTTATGCTCTAAAGACTAAACTAATAGGCTCAATAAATATATAGCATACCGTTGAAGAAATAGCAGATGATGAAGTGCTATCGATTGTTAACCCGGGATAGTTGGAAAGCTTATATTCAGCTGTTTACATTCATACTATCTTTATATTTCATCAACAAGACAAAACAAAAATGACCTCAATAAATTGCAATAAATAGAAGATTTAGTTACTTGGCGTTTGAACTTAGAACCATTAATAGATATTCCAGGAGCTTTCAGAATAATAATTAATTCTACAACTATATCAAATGTATTCATCCAATCCTTCGAGCAGCGTTTGATCCAAGGTGATAAACAGTCAAGAATGAAACACAAGAAAAATTAATCTTTTTTCAAACAATTAAACTTGGCCTGTACAGGGATCGAACCTGTGACCTTGGCGTTATTAGCACCACGCTCTAACCATCTGAGCTAACAAGCCGTTTTGCCCAAATTCCTGGAAGTCCAGCATGTGAAGAACTGCTAATGATAGTTAACCCGGGAGATTTGGATAGCTGAATTTCAGAGGTTTACCATGAAGTTATAAATATATAATATCAACATGAAGAAACTAATATGACTTTAAAAAAATTACAATACAAAAGAGATTTTCATACTTAGTGTTAGAACTTAGAACCATTAATGTTTTTTCCATGTGTTTTAGCAATAAATAACAATTGATCACCTATATGCAATTGATTCATTTAATCATTCTATCAGCTTCCCCTCAAAGGAAATATAGAGATACACATGATACAGAAGAAAATACATCTATTTTCAACATTAAAGGAGCATCAAGTATTGGCTTGGAGACTGATTAAAAGTATGTCCTTGGCATTTTTAACTTCATGCTCTAAAGACTAAACTAATAGGATCACTAAATATATAGCATACTATTGAAGAAATAGCAGATGATGAAGTGCTATTGATTGTTAACCCGGGATAGTTGGAAAGCTTATATTCAGCTGTTTACATTCATACTATCTTTATATTTCATCAACAAGACAAAACAAAAATGACCTCAATAAATTGCAATAAATAAGAGTTTAAGTTACTTGGCGTTAGAACTTAGAACCATTAATAGATATTCCAGGAGCTTTCAGAATAATAATTAATTCTACCACTATATCAAATGTATTTATCCAATCCTTCAAGCAGTGTTTGATCCAAGGTGATAAACAGTCAAAAATGAGACACAAGAAAAATGTATCTTTTTTCAAACAATTAAACTCGGCCTGTACAGGGATCTAACCTGTGACCTTGGCGTTATTAGCACCACGCTCTAACCATCTGAGCTAACAAGTCATTTTGCCCAAATTCCTGGAAGTCCAGCATGTGAAGAACTGCTAATGATAGTTAACCCGGGAGATTTGGATAGCTGAATTTCAGAGGTTTACCATGAAATTATAAATATATAATATCAACATGAAGAAACTAATATGACTTTAAAAAAATTACAATACAAAAGAGATTTTCATACTTAGTGTTAGAACTTAGAACCATTAATGTTTTTTCCATGTGTTTTAGCAATAAATAACAATTCATCACCTATATGCAATTGATTCATCTAATCTTTCTATCAGCTTCCCCTCAAAGGAAATATAGACATACACATGATACAGAAGAAAATACATCTATTTTCAACATTAAAGGAGCATCAAGTATTGGCTTGGAGACTGATTGAAGGTATGTCCTTGGCATTTTTAACTTTATGCTCTAAAGACTAAACTAATAGGCTCAATAAATATATAGCATACCATTGAAGAAATAGCAGATGATGAAGTGCTATTGATTGTTAACCCGGGATAGTTGGAAAGCTTATATTCAGCTGTTTACATTCATACTATCTTTATATTTCATCAACAAGACAAAACAAAAATGACCTCAATAAATTGCAATAAATAAGAGTTTAAGTTACTTGGCATTAGAACTTAGAACCATTAATAGATATTCCAGGAGCTTTCAGAATAATAATTAATTCTACAACTATATCAAATGTATTTATCCAATCCTTCAAGCAGTGTTTGATCCAAGGTGATAAACAGTCAAAAATGAGACACAAGAAAAATTAATCTTTTTTCAAACAATTAAACTTGGCCTGTACAGGGATCGAACCTGTGACCTTGGCGTTATTAGCACCACGCTCTAACCATCTGAGCTAACAGGCCGTTTTGCACAATTTCCTGGAAGTCCAGCATATGAAGAAGTGCTAATGATAGTTAACCTGGGAGATTTGGAAAGCTTAATTTCAGAGGTTTACCATGAAGTTATAAATATATAATATCAACATGAAGAAACTAATATGACTTTAAAAAAATTACAATACAAAAGAGATGTTCATACTTAGTGTTAGAACTTAGAACCATTAATGTTTTTTCCATGTGTTTTAGCAATAAATAACAATTCATCACCTATATGCAATTGATTAATTTAATCATTCTATCAGCTTCCCCTCAAAGGAAATATAAAGATACACATGATACAGAAGAAAATACATCTATTTTCAACATTAAAGGAGCATCAAGTATTGGCTTGGAGACTGATTGAAATTATGTCCTTGGCATTTTTAAAATGTTGCTCTAAAGACTAAACTAATAGGCTCACTAAATATATAGCATACTATTGAAGAAATAGCAGATGATGAAGTGCTACTGATTGTTAACCCGGGATAGTTGGAAAGCTTATATTCAGCTGTTTACATTCCTACTATCTTTATATTTCATCAACAAGACAAAACAAAAATGACCTCAATGAATTGCAATAAATAGGAGATTTAGTTACTTGGAGTTAGAACTTAGAACCATTAATAGATATTCCAGGAGCTTTCAGAATAATAATTAATTCTACAACTATATCAAATGTATTCATCCAATCCTTCAAGCAGCGTTTGATCCAAGGTGATAAACAGTCAAAAATTAGACACGAGAAAAATTAATCTTTTTACAAACAATTAAACTCGGCCTGTACAGGGATTGAACCTGTGACCTTGGCGTTATTAGCACCACGCTCTAATCATCTGAGCTAACAGGCCGTTTTGCACAAATTCCTGGAAGTCCAGCATATGAAGAAGTGCTAATGATAGTTAACCCAGGAGATTTGGAAAGCTTAATTTCAGAGGTTTACCATGAAGTTATACTTATATAATATCAACATGAAGAAACTAATATGACTCTAAAAAAATTACAATACAAAAGAGATGTTCATACTTAGTGTTAGAACTTAGAACCATTAATGTTTTTTTCCATGTGTTTTAGCAATAAATAACAATTCATCACCTATATGCAATTGATTCATCTAATCATTCTATCAGCTTCCCCTCAAAGGAAATATAGACATACACATGATACAGAAGAAAATACATCTATTTTCAACATTAAAGGAGCATCAAGTATTGGCTTGGAGACTGATTGAAGGTATGTCCTTGGCATTTTTAACTTTATGCTCTAAAGACTAAACTAATAGGCTCAATAAATATATAGCATACCGTTGAAGAAATAGCAGATGATGAAGTGCTATCGATTGTTAACCCGGGATAGTTGGAAAGCTTATATTCAGCTGTTTACATTCATACTATCTTTATATTTCATCAACAAGACAAAACAAAAATGACCTCAATAAATTGCAATAAATAGAAGATTTAGTTACTTGGCGTTTGAACTTAGAACCATTAATAGATATTCCAGGAGCTTTCAGAATAATAATTAATTCTACAACTATATCAAATGTATTCATCCAATCCTTCGAGCAGCGTTTGATCCAAGGTGATAAACAGTCAAGAATGAAACACAAGAAAAATTAATCTTTTTTCAAACAATTAAACTTGGCCTGTACAGGGATCGAACCTGTGACCTTGGCGTTATTAGCACCACGCTCTAACCATCTGAGCTAACAAGCCGTTTTGCCCAAATTCCTGGAAGTCCAGCATGTGAAGAACTGCTAATGATAGTTAACCCGGGAGATTTGGATAGCTGAATTTCAGAGGTTTACCATGAAATTATAAATATATAATATCAACATGAAGAAACTAATATGACTTTAAAAAAATTACAATACAAAAGAGATTTTCATACTTAGTGTTAGAACTTAGAACCATTAATCTTTTTTCCATGTGTTTTAGCAATAAATAACAATTCATCACCTATATGCAATTGATTCATCTAATCGTTCTATCAGCTTCCCCTCAAAGGAAATATAGACATACACATGATACAGAAGAAAATACATCTATTTTCAACATTAAAGGAGCATCAAGTATTGGCTTGGAGACTGATTGAAGGTATGTCCTTGGCATTTTTAACTTTATGCTCTAAAGACTAAACTAATAGGCTCAATAAATATATAGCATACCATTGAAGAAATAGCAGATGATGAAGTGCTATTGATTGTTAACCCGGGATAGTTGGAAAGCTTATATTCAGCTGTTTACATTCATACTATCTTTATATTTTATCAACAAGACAAAACAAAAATGACCTCAATAAATTGCAATAAATAAGAGTTTAAGTTACTTGGCTTTAGAACTTAGAACCATTAATAGATATTCCAGGAGCTTTCAGATTAATAATTAATTCTACAACTATATCAAATGTATTTATCCAATCCTTCAAGCAGTGTTTGATCCAAGGTGATAAACAGTCAAAAATGAGACACAAGAAAAATTAATCTTTTTTCAAACAATTAAACTTGGCCTGTACAGGGATCGAACCTGTGACCTTGGCGTTATTAGCACCACGCTCTAACCATCTGAGCTAACAGGCCGTTTTGCACAATTTCCTGGAAGTCCAGCATATAAAGAAGTGCTAATGATAGTTAACCTGGGAGATTTGGAAAGTTTAATTTCAGAGGTTTACCATGAAGTTATAAATATATAATATCAACATGAAGAAACTAATATGACTTTAAAAAAATTACAATACAAAAGAGATGTTCATACTTAGTGTTAGAACTTAGAACCATTAATGTTTTTTCATGTGTTTTAGCAATAAATAACAATTCATCACCTATATGCAATTGATTCATTTAATCATTCTATCAGCTTCCCCTCAAAGAAAATATAGAGATACACATGATACAGAAGAAAATACATCTATTTTCAACATTAAAGGAGCATCAAGTATTGGCTAGGAGATTGATTGAAAGGTGTCCTTGGCATTTTTTACTTTATGCTCTAAAGACTAAACTAATAGGCTCACTAAATATATAGCATACTATTGAAGAAATAGCAGATGATGAAGTGCTACCGATTGTTAACCCGGGATAGTTGGAAAGCTTATATTCAGCTGTTTACATTCATACTATCTTTATATTTCATCAACAAGACAAAACAAAAATGACCTCAATAAATTGCAATAAATAAGAGATTTAGTTACTTGGCGTTAGAACTTAGAACCATTAATAGATATTTCAGGAGATTTCAGAATAATTAATTAATTCTACAACTATATCAAATGTATTCATCCAATCCTCCAAGCAGCGTTTGATCCAAGGTGATAAACAGTCAAAAATGAGACACAAGAAAAATTAATCTTTTTTCAAACAATTAAACTTGGCCTGTACAGGGATCGAACCTGTGACCTTGGCATTATTAGCACCACGCTCTATCCATCTGAGCTAACAGGCCATTTTGCACAAACTCCTGGAAGTCCAGCATATGAAGAAGTGCTAATGATAGTTAACCCGGGAGATTTGGAAAGCTTAATTTCAGAGGTTTACCATGAACTTATAAATATATATTTTCAACATGAAGAAACTAATATGACTTTAAAAAAATTACAATACAAAAGAGATTTTCATACTTAGTGTTAGAACTTAGAACCATTAATGTTTTTTCCATGTGTTTTAGCAATAAATAACAATTCATCACCTATATGCAATTGATTCAACTAATCGTTCTATCAGCTTCCCCTCAAAGGAAATATAGACATACACATGATACAGAAGAAAATACATCTATTTTCAACATTAAAGGAGCATCAAGTATTGGCTTGGAGACTGATTGAAAGTATGTCCTTGGCATTTTTAACTTTATGCTCTAAAGACTAAACTAATAGGCTCAATAAATATATAGCATACTATTGAAGAAATAGCAGATGATGAAGTGCTATCGATTGTTAACCCGGGATAGTTGGAAAGCTTATATTCAGCTGTTTACATTCATACTATCTTTATATTTCATCAACAAGACAAAACAAAAATGACCTCAATAAATTGCAATAAATAGAAGATTTAGTTACTTGGCGTTTGAACTTAGAACCATTAATAGATATTCCAGGAGCTTTCAGAATAATAATTAATTCTACAACTATATCAAATGTATTCATCCAATCCTTCAAGCAGCGTTTGATCCAAGGTGAAAAACAGTCAAGAATGAAACACAAGAAAAATTAATCTTATTTCAAACAATTAAACTCGGCCTGTACAGGGATCGAACCTGTGACCTTGGCGTTATTAGCACCACGCTCTAACCATCTGAGCTAACAGGCCGTTTTGCACAATTTCCTGGAAGTCCAGCATATGAAGAAGTGCTAATGATAGTTAACCTGGGAGATTTGGAAAGCTTAATTTCAGAGGTTTACCATCAAGTTATAAATATATAATATCAACATGAAGAAACTAATATGACTTTAAAAAAATTACAATACAAAAGAGATGTTCATACTTAGTGTTAGAACTTAGAACCATTAATGTTTTTTCCATGTGTTTTAGCAATAAATAACAATTCATCACCTATATGCAATTGATTCAACGTATCGTTCTATCAGCTTCCCCTCAAAGGAAATATAGACATACACATGATACAGAAGAAAATACATCTATTTTCAACATTAAAAGAGCATCAAGTATGGGCTTGGAGACTGATTGGAGGTATGTCCTTGGCATTTTTAACTTCATGCTCTAAAGACTAAACTAATAGGCTCAATAAATATATAGCATACCATTGAAGAAATAGCAGATGATGAAGTGCTATTGATTGTTAACCCGGGATAGTTGGAAAGCTTATATTCAGCTGTTTACATTCATACTATCTTTATATTTCATCAACAAGACAAAACAAAAATGACCTCAATAAATTGCAATAAATAAGAGTTTAAGTTACTTGGCGTTAGAACTTAGAACCATTAATAGATATTCTAGGAGCTTTCAGAATATTAATTAATTCTACAACTATATCAAATGTATTTATCCAATCCTTCAAGCAGTGTTTGATCCAAGGTGATAAACTGTCAAAAATGCGACACAAGAAAAATTAATCTTTTTTCAAACAATTAAACTTGGCCTGTACAGGGATCGAACCTGTGACCTTGGCGTTATTAGCACCAAGCTCTAACCATCTGAGCTAACAGGCCGTTTTGCACAATTTCCTGGAAGTCCAGCATATGAAGAAGTGCTAATGATAGTTAACCCGGGAGATTTGGAAAGCTTAATTTCAGAGGTTTACCATGAAGTTATAAATATATAATATCAACATGAAGAAACTAATATGACTTTAAAAAAAATTACAATACAAAAGAGATGTTCATACTTAGTGTTAGAACTTAGAACCATTAATGTTTTTCCATGTGTTTTAGCAATAAATAACAATTCATCACCTATATGCAATTGATTCATTTAATCATTCTATCAACTTCCCCTCAAAGGAAATATAGAGATACACATGATACAGAAGAAAATACATCTATTTTCAACATTAAAGGAGCATCAAGTATTGGCTTGGAGACTGATTGAAAATATGTCCTTGGCATTTTTAACTTTTTGCTCTAAAGACTACACTAATAGGCTCACTAAATATATAGCATACTATTGAAGAAATAGCAGATGATGAAGTGCTACCTATTGTTAACCCAGGATAGTTGGAAAGCTTATATTCAGCTGTTTACATTCATACTATCTTTATATTTCATCAACAAGACAAAACAAAAATGACCTCAATGAATTGCAATAAATAAGAGATTTAGTTACTTGGCGTTAGAACTTAGAACCATTAATAGATATTCCAGGAGCTTTCAGAATAATAATTAATTCTACAGCTATATCAAATGTATTCATCCAATCCTTCAAGCAGCGTTTCATCCAAGGTGATAAACAGTCAAAAATGAGACAAAAGAAAAATTAACCTTTTTACAAACAATTATACTTGGCCTGTACAGGGATAGAACCTGTGACCTTGGTGTTATTAGCACCACGCTCCAACCATCTGAGCTAACAGGCTTCCCCTCAAAGAAAATATAGAGATACATATGATACAGAAGAAAATACATCTATTTTCAACATTAAAGGAGCTTCAAGTATTGGCTTGGAGATTGATTGAAAGTATGTCCTTGGCATTTTTACCTTTATGCTCTAAAGACTAAACTAATAGGCTCACTAAATATATAGCATACTATTGAAGAAATAGCAGATGATGAAGTGGAACTGATTGTTAACCCGGGATAATTGGAAAGCTTATATTCAGCTGTTTACATTCATACTATCTTTATATTTCATCAACAAGACAAAACAAAAATGACCTCAATAAATTGCAATAAATAAGAGATTTAGTTACTTAGCGTTAGAACTTAGAACCATTAATAGATATTCCAGGAGCTTTCAGAATAATAATTAATTCTACAACTATATCAAATGTATTCATCCAATCCTTCAAGCAGCGTTTCATCCAAGGTGATAAACAGTCAAAAATGAGACAAAAGAAAAATTAATCTTTTTACAAACAATTAAACTTGGCCTGTACAGGGATAGAACCTGTGACCTTGGTGTTATTAACACCACGCTCTAACCATCTGAGCTAACAGGCCATTTTGCCCAAATTCCTGGAGGTCCAGCATATGAAGAAGTGCTAATGATAGTTAACCCGGGAGATTTGGAAAGCTTAATTTCAGAGGTTTACCATGAAGTTATAAATATATAATATCAACATGAAGAAACTAATATGACTTTAAAATAATTACAATACAAAAGAGATGTTCATACTTAGTGTTAGAACTTAGAACCATTAATGTTTTTTCCATGTGTTTTAGCAATAAATAACAATTCATCACCTATATGCAATTGATTCATTTAATCATTCTATCAACTTCCACTCAAAGGAAATATAGAGATACACATGATACAGAAGAAAATACATCTATTTTCAACATTAAAGGAGCATCAAGTATTGGCTTGGAGACTGATTGAAAGTATGTCCTTGGCATTTTTAACTTTATGCTCTAAAGACTAAACTAATAGGCTCAATAAATATATAGCATACTATTGAAGAAATAGCAGATGATGAAGTGCTACCGATTGTTAACCCGGGATAGTTGGAAAGCTTATATTCAGCTGTTTACATTCATACTATCTTTATATTTCATCAACAAGACAAAACAAAAATAACCTCAATAAATTGCAATAAATAGAAGATTTAGTTACTTGGCGTTAGAACTTAGAACCATTAATAGATATTCCAGGAGCTTTCAGAATAATAATTAATTCTACAACTATATCAAATGTATTCATCCAATCCTTCAAGCAGCGTTTGATCCAAGGTGATAAACAGTCAAGAATGAAACACAAGAAAAATTACTCTTTTTTCAAACAATTAAACTTGGCCTGTACAGGGATCGAACGTGTGACCTTGGCGTTATTAGCACCACGCTCTAACCATCTGAGCTAACAAGCCATTTTGCCCAAATTCCTGGAAGTCCAGCATGTGAAGAACTGCTAATGATAGTTAACCCGGGAGATTTGGATAGCTGAATTTCAGAGGTTTACCATGAAATTATAAATATATAATATCAACATGAAGAAACTAATATGACTTTAAAAAAATTACAATACAAAAGAGATTTTCATACTTAGTGTTAGAACTTAGAATCATTAATGTTTTTTCCATGTGTTTTAGCAATAAATAACAATTCATCACCTATATGCAATTGATTCATCTAATCGTTCTATCAGCTTCCCCTCAAAGGAAATATAGACATACACATGATACAGAAGAAAATACATCTATTTTCAACATTAAAGGAGCATCAAGTATTGGCTTGGAGACTGATTGAAGGTATATCCTTGGCATTTTTAACTTTATGCTCTAAAGACTAAACTAATAGTCTCAATAAATATATAGCATACCATTGAAGAAATAGCAGATGATGAAGTGCTATTGATTGTTAACCCGGGATAGTTGGAAAGCTTATATTCAGCTGTTTACATTCATACTATCTTTATATTTCATCAACAAGACAAAACAAAAATGACCTCAATAAATTGCAATAAATAAGAGTTTAAGTTACTTGGTGTTAGAACTTAAAACCATTAATAGATATTCCAGGAGCTTTCAGAATAATAATTAATTCTACAACTATATCAAATGTATTTATCCAATCCTTCAAGCAGTGTTTGATCCAAGGTGATAAACAGTCAAAAATGAGACACAAGAAAAATTAATCTTTTTTCAAACAATTAAACTTGACCTGTACAGGGATCGAACCTGTGACCTTGGCGTTATTAGCACCACGCTCTAACCATCTGAGCTAACAGGCCATTTTGCACAAATTCCTGGAAGTCCAGCATGTGAAGAAGTGCTAATGATAGTTAACCCGGGAGATTTGGAAAGCTTAATTTCAGAGGTTTACCATGAAATTATAAATATATAATATCAACATGAAGAAACTAATATGACTTTAAAAAAATTACAATACAAAAGAGATTTTCATACTCAGTGTTAGAACTTAGAACCATTAATGTTTTTTTCCATGTATTTTAGCAATAAATAACAATTCATCACCTATATGCAATTGATTCATCTAATCATTCTATCAGCTTCCCCTCAAAGGAAATATAGACATACACATGATACAGAAGAAAATACATCTATTTTCAACATTAAAGGAGCATCAAGTATTGGCTTGGAGACTGATTGAAGGTATGTCCTTGGCATTTTTAACTTTATGCTCTAAAGACTAAACTAATAGGCTCAATAAATATATAGCATACCGTTGAAGAAATAGCAGATGATGAAGTGCTATCGATTGTTAACCCGGGATAGTTGGAAAGCTTATATTCAGCTGTTTACATTCATACTATCTTTATATTTCATCAACAAGATAAAACAAAAATGACCTCAATAAATTGCAATAAATAGAAGATTTAGTTACTTGGCGTTTGAACTTAGAACCATTAATAGATATTCCAGGAGCTTTCAGAATAATAATTAATTCTACAACTATATCAAATGTATTCATCCAATCCTTCAAGCAGCGTTTGATCCAAGGTGAAAAACAGTCAAGAATGAAACACAAGAAAAATTTATCTTTTTTCAAACAATTAAACTCGGCCTGTACAGGGATCGAACCTGTGACCTTGGCGTTATTAGCACCACGCTCTAACCATCTGAGCTAACAGGCCGTTTCGCACAATTTCCTGGAAGTCCAGCATATGAAGAAGTGCTAATGATAGTTAACCTGGGAGATTTGGAAAGCTTAATTTCAGAGGTTTACCATCGAGTTATAAATATATAATATCAACATGAAGAAACTAATATGACTTTAAAAAAATTACAATACAAAAGAGATGTTCATACCTAGGGTTAGAACTTAGAACCATTAATGTTTTTTCCATGTGTTTTAGCAATAAATAACAATTCATCACCTATATGCAATTGATTCAACTAATCGTTCTATCAGCTTCCCCTCAAAGGAAATATAGACATACACATGATACAGAAGAAAATACATCTATTTTCAACATTAAAAGAGCATCAAGTATGGGCTTGGAGACTGATTGGAGGTATGTCCTTGGCATTTGTAACTTTATGCTCTAAAGACTAAACTAATAGGCTCAATAAATATATAGCATACCATTGAAGAAATAGCAGATGATGAAGTGCTATTGATTGTTAACCCGGGATAGTTGGAAAGCTTATATTCAGCTGTTTACATTCATACTATCTTTATATTTCATCAACAAGACAAAACAAAAATGACCTCAATAAATTGCAATAAATAAGAGTTTAAGTTACTTGGCGTTAGAACTTAGAACCATTAATAGATATTCTAGGAGCTTTCAGAATAATACTTAATTCTACAACTATATCAAATGTATTTATCCAATCCTTCAAGCAGTGTTTGATCCAAGGTGATAAACTGTCAAAAATGCGACACAAGAAAAATTAATCTTTTTTCAAACAATTAAACTTGGCCTGTACAGGGATCGAACCTGTGACCTTGGCGTTATTAGCACCAAGCTCTAACCATCTGAGCTAACAGGCCGTTTTGCACAACTTCCTGGAAGTCCAGCATATGAAGAAGTGCTAATGATAGTTAACCCGGGAGATTTGGAAAGCTTAATTTCAGAGGTTTACCATGAAGTTATAAATATATAATATCAACATGAAGAAACTAATATGAGTTTAAAAAAATTACAATACAAAAGAGATGTTCATACTTAGTGTTAGAACTTAGAACCATTAATGTGTTTCCATGTGTTTTAGCAATAAATAACAATTCATCACCTATATGCAATTGATTCATTTATCATTCTATCAGCTTCCCCTCAAAGGAAATATAGAGATACACATGATACAGAAGAAAATACATCTATTTTCAACATTAAAGGAGCATCAAGTATTGGCTTGGAGACTGATTGAAAATATGTCCTTGGCATTTTTAACTTTTTGCTCTAAAGACTCCACTAATAGGCTCACTAAATATATAGCATACTATTGAAGAAATAGCAGATGATGAAGTGCTACCGATTGTTAACCCGGGATAGTTGGAAAGCTTATATTCAGCTGTTTACATTCATACTATCTTTATATTTCATCAACAAGACAAAACAAAAATGACCTCAATGAATTGCAATAAATAAGAGATTTAGTTACTTGGCGTTAGAACTTAGAACCATTAATAGATATTCCAGGAGCTTTCAGAATATTAATTAATTCTACAACTATATCAAATGTATTCATCCAATCCTTCAAGCAGCGTTTCATCCAAGGTGATAAACAGTCAAAAATGAGACAAAAGAAAAATTAATCTTTTTACAAACAATTAAACTTGGCCTGTACAGGGATAGAACCTGTGACCTTGGTGTTATTAGCACCACGCTCTAACCATCTGAGCTAACAGGCTTCCCCTCAATGAAAATATAGAGATACATATGATACAGAAGAAAATACATCTATTTTCAACATTAAAGGAGCTTCAAGTATTGGCTTGGAGGTTGATTGAAAGTATGTCCTTGGCATTTTTACCTTTATGCTCTAAAGACTAAACTAATAGGCTCACTAAATATATAGCATACTATTGAAGAAATAGCAGATGATGAAGTGGTACTGATTGTTAACCCGGGATAATTGGAAAGCTTATATTCAGCTGTTTACATTCATACTATCTTTATATTTCATCAACAAGACAAAACAAAAATGACCTCAATAAATTGCAATAAATAAGAGATTTAGTTACTTAGCGTTAGAACTTAGAACCATTAATAGATATTCCAGGAGCTTTCAGAATAATAATTAATTCTACAACTATATCAAATGTATTCATCCAATCCTTCAAGCAGCGTTTCATCCAAGGTGATAAACAGTCAAAAATGAGACAAAAGAAAAATTAATCTTTTTACAAACAATTAAACTTGGCCTGTACAGGGATAGAACCTGTGACCTTGGTGTTATTAACACCACGCTCTAACCATCTGAGCTAACAGGCCATTTTGCCCAAATTCCTGGAGGTCCAGCATATGAAGAAGTGCTAATGATAGTTAACCCGGGAGATTTGGAAAGCTTAATTTCAGAGGTTTACCATGAAGTTATAAATATATAATATCAACATGAAGAAACTAATATGACTTTAAAATAATTACAATACAAAAGAGATGTTCATACTTAGTGTTAGAACTTAGAACCATTAATGTTTTTTCCATGTGTTTTAGCAATAAATAACAATTCATCACCTATATGCAATTGATTCATTTAATCATTCTATCAACTTCCACTCAAAGGAAATATAGAGATACACATGATGCAGAAGAAAATACATCTATTTTCAACATTAAAGGAGCATCAAGTATTGGCTTGGAGACTGATTGAAAGTATGTCCTTGGCATTTTTAACTTTATGCTCTAAAGACTAAACTAATAGGCTCAATAAATATATAGCATACTATTGAAGAAATAGCAGATGATGAAGTGCTACCGATTGTTAACCCGGGAGAGTTGGAAAGCTTATATTCAGCTGTTTACATTCATACTATCTTTATAATTCATCAACAAGACAAAACAAAAATGACCTCAATAAATTGCAATAAATAAGAGTTTAAGTTACTTGGCGTTAGAACTTAAAACCATTAATAGATATTCCAGGAGCTTTCAGAATAATAATTAATTCTACAACTATATCAAATGTATTTATCCAATCCTTCAAGCAGTGTTTGATCCAAGGTGATAAACAGTCAAAAATGAGACACAAGAAAAATTAATCTTTTTTCAAACAATTAAACTTGGCCTGTACAGGGATCGAACCTATGACCTTGGCGTTATTAGCACCAGGCTCTAACCATCTGAGCTAACAGGCCGTTTTGCACAATTTCCTGGAAGTCCAGCATATGAAGAAGTGCTAATGATAGTTAACCCGGGAGATTTGGATAGCTGAATTTCAGAGGTTTACCATGAAGTTATAAATATATAATATCAACATGAAGAAACTAATATGACTTTAAAAAATTACAATACAAAAGAGATGTTCATACTTAGTGTTAGAACTTAGAACCATTAATGTTTTTCCATGTGTTTTAGCAATAAATAACAATTCATCACCTATATGCAATTGATTCATTTAATCATTCTATCAGCTTCCCCTCAAAGGAAATATAGAGATACACATGATACAGAAGAAAATACATCTATTTTCAACATTAAAGGAGCATCAAGTATTGGCTTGGAGACTGATTGAAAATATGTCCTTGCTATTTTTAACTTTTTGCTCTAAAGACTAAACTAATAGGCTCACTAAATATATAGCATACTATTGAAGAAATAGCAGATGATGAAGTGCTACTGATTGTTAACCAGGGATAGTTGGAAAGCTTATATTCAGCTGTTTACATTCATACTATCTTTATATTTCATCAACAAGACAAAAAAAAATGACCTCAATGAATTGCAATAAAGAAGAGATTTAGTTACTTGGAGTTAGAACTTAGAACCATTAATAGATATTCCAGGAGCTTTCAGAATAATAATGAATTCTACAACTATATCAAATGTATTCGTCCAATCCTTCAAGGAGTGTTTGATCCAAGGTGATAAACAGTCAAAAATGAGACACAAGAAAAATTAATCTTTTTTCAAACAATTAAACTTGGCCTGTACAGGGATCGAACCTGTGACCTTGGCGTTATTAGCACCACGCTCTAACCAACTGAGCTAACAGGCCGTTTTGCACAATTTCCTGGAAGTCCAGCATATGAAGAAGTGCTAATGATAGTTAACCCGGGAGATTTGGAAAGCTTAATTTCAGAGGTTTACCATGAAGTTATAAATATATAATATCAACATGAAGAAACTAATATGACTTTAAAAAAATTACAATACAAAAGAGATGTTCATACTTAGTGTTAGAACTTAGAACCATTAATGTTTTTCCATGTGTTTTAGCAATAAATAACAATTCATCACCTATATGCAATTGATTCATTTATCATTCTATCAGCTTCCCCTCAAAGGAAATATAGAGATACACATGATACAGAAGAAAATACATCTCTTTTCAACATTAAAGGAGCATCAAGTATTGGCTAGGAGATTGATTGAAAGTATGTCCTTGGCATTTTTAACATTATGCTCTAAAGACTAAACTAATAGGCTCAATAAATATATAGCATACCATTGAAGAAATAGCAGATGATGAAGTTCTATCGATTGTTAACCCGGGATAGTTGGAAAGCTTATATTCAGCTGTTTACATTCATACTATCTGTATATTTCATCAACAAGACAAAACAAAAATGACCTCAATAAATTGCAATAAATAGAAGATTTAGTTACTTGGCGTTAGAACTTAGAACCATTAATAGATATTCCAGGAGCTTTCAGAATAATAATTAATTCTACAACTATATCAAATGTATTCATCCAATCCTTCAAGCAGCGTTTGATCCAAGGTGATAAACAGTCAAGAATGAAACACAAGAAAAATTAATCTTTTTTCAAACAATTAAACTTGGCCTGTACAGGGATCGAACGTGTGACCTTGGCGTTATTAGCACCACGCTCTAACCATCTGAGCTAACAAGCCATTTTGCCCAAATTCCTGGAAGTCCAGCATGTGAAGAACTGCTAATGATAGTTAACCCGGGAGATTTGGATAGCTGAATTTCAGAGGTTTACCATGAAATTATAAATATATAATATCAACATGAAGAAACTAATATGACTTTAAAAAAATTTCAATACAAAAGAGATTTTCATACTTAGTGTTAGAACTTAGAATCATTAATGTTTTTTCCATGTGTTTTAGCAATAAATAACAATTCATCACCTATATGCAATTGATTCATCTAATCGTTCTATCAGCTTCCCCTCAAAGGAAATATAGACATACACATGATACAGAAGAAAATACATCTATTTTCAACATTAAAAGAGCATCAAGTATGGGCTTGGAGACTGATTGGAGGTATGTCCTTGGCATTTTTAACTTTATGCTCTAAAGACTAAACTAATAGGCTCAATAAATATATAGCATACCATTGAAGAAATAGCAGATGATGAAGTGCTATTGATTGTTAACCCGGGATAGTTGGAAAGCTTATATTCAGCTGTTTACATTCATACTATCTTTATATTTCATCAACAAGACAAAACAAAAATGACCTCAATAAATTGCAATAAATAAGAGTTTAAGTTACTTGGCGTTAGAACTTAGAACCATTAATAGATATTCTAGGAGCTTTCAGAATAATAATTAATTCTACAACTATATCAAATGTATTTATCCAATCCTTCAAGCAGTGTTTGATCCAAGGTGATAAACTGTCAAAAATGCGACACAAGAAAAATTAATCTTTTTTCAAACAATTAAACTTGGCCTGTACAGGGATCGAACCTGTGACCTTGGCCTTATTAGCACCAAGCTCTAACCATCTGAGCTAACAGGCCGTTTTGCACAATTTCCTGGAAGTCCAGCATATGAAGAAGTGCTAATGATAGTTAACCCGGGAGATTTGGAAAGCTTAATTTCAGAGGTTTACCATGAAGTTATAAATATATAATATCAACATGAAGAAACTAATATGACTTTAAAAAAATTACAATACAAAAGAGATGTTCATACTTAGTGTTAGAACTTAGAACCATTAATGTTTTTTCCATGTGTTTTAGCAATAAATAACAATTCATCACCTATATGCAATTGATTCATTTAATCATTCTATCAGCTTCCCCTCAAAGGAAATATAGAGATACACATGATACAGAAGAAAATACATCTATTTTCAACATTAAAGGAGCATCAAGTATTGGCTTGGAGACTGATTGAAAATATGTCCTTGCTATTTTTAACTTTTTGCTCTAAAGACTAAACTAATAGGCTCACTAAATATATAGCATACTATTGAAGAAATAGCAGATGATGAAGTGCTATTGATTGTTAACCCGGGATAGTTGGAAAGCTTATATTCAGCTGTTTACATTCATACTATCTTTATATTTCATCAACAAGACAAAACAAAAATGACCTCAATAAATTGCAATAAATAAGAGTTTAAGTTACTTGGCGTTAGAACTTAGAACCATTAATAGATATTCTAGGAGCTTTCAGAATAATAATTAATTCTACAACTATATCAAATGTATTTATCCAATCCTTCAAGCAGTGTTTGATCCATGGTGATAAACAGTCAAAAATGCGACACAAGAAAAATTAATCTTTTTTCAAACAATTAAACTTGGCCTGTACAGGGATCTAACCTGTGACCTTGGCGTTATTAGCACCACGCTCTAACCATCTGAGCTAACAGGCCGTTTTGCACAATTTCCTGGAAGTCCAGCATATGAAGAAGTGCTAATGATAGTTAACCCGGGAGATTTGGAAAGCTTAAATTCAGAGGTTTACCATGAAGTTATAAATATATAATATCAACATGAAGAAACTAATATGACTTTAAAAAAATTACAATACAAAAGAGATGTTCATACTTAGTGTTAGAACTTAGAACCATTAATGTTTTTTCCATGTGTTTTAGCAATAAATAACAATTCATCACCTATATGCAATTGATTCATTTAATCATTCTATCAGCTTCCCCTCAAAGGAAATATAGAGATACACATGATACAGAAGAAAATACATCTATTTTCAACATTAAAGGAGCATCAAGTATTGGCTTGGAGACTGATTGAAAATATGTCCTTGGCATTTTTAACTTTTTGCTCTAAAGACTAAACTAATAGGCTCACTAAATATATAGCATACTATTGAAGAAATAGCAGATGATGAAGTGCTACCGATTGTTAACCCAGGATAGTTGGAAAGCTTATATTCAGCTGTTTACATTCATACTATCTTTATATTTCATCAACAAGACAAAACAAAAATGACCTCAATAAATTGCAATAAATAAGAGATTAAGTTACTTGGCGTTAGAACTTAGAACCATTAATAGATATTCCAGGAGCTTTCAGAATAATAATTAATTCTACAACTATATCAAATGTATTTATCCAATCCTTCAAGCAGTGTTTGATCCAAGGTGATAAACAGTCAAAAATGAGACACAAGAAAAATTAATCTTTTTTCAAACAATTAAACTTGGCCTGTACAGGGATCGAACCTGTGACCTTGGCGTTATTAGCACCACGCTCTAACCATCTGAGCTAACAGGCCGTTTTGCACAATTTCCTGGAAGTCCAGCATATGAAGAAGTGCTAATGATAGTTAACCCGGGAGATTTGGAAAGCTTAAATTCAGAGGTTTACCATGAAGTTATAAATATATAATATCAACATGAAGAAACTAATATGACTTTAAAAAAATTACAATACAAAAGAGATGTTCATACTTAGTGTTAAAACTTAGAACCATTAATGTTTTTTCCATGTGTTTTAGCAATAAATAACAATTCATCACCTATATGCAATTGATTCATTTAATCATTCTATCAGCTTCCCCTCAAAGGAAATATAGAGATACACATGATACAGAAGAAAATACATCTATTTTCAACATTAAAGCATCAAGTATTGGCTTGGAGACTGATGAAAATATGTCCTTGGCATTTTTAACTTTTTGCTCTAAAGACTAAACTAATAGGCTCACTAAATATATAGCATACTATTGAAGAAATAGCAGATGATGAAGTGCTACCGATTGTTAACCCGGGATAGTTGGAAAGCTTATATTCAGCTGTTTACATTCATACTATCTTTATATTTCATCAACAAGACAAAACAAAAATGACCTCAATAAATTGCAATAAATAAGAGTTTAAGTTACTTGGCGTTAGAACTTAGAACCATTAATAGATATTCCAGGAGCTTTCAGAATAATAATTAATTCTACAACTATATCAAATGTATTTATCCAATCCTTCAAGCAGCGTTTGATCCAAGGTAATAAACAGTCAAGAATGAGACGCAAGAAAAAATTAATCTTTTTTCAAACAATTTAACTTGGCCTGTATAGGGATCGAACCTGTGACCTTGTCGCTATTAGAACCACGCTCTAACCATCTGAGCTAACAGGCCATTTTGCATAAACGCCTGGAAGTCCAGCATATGAAGAAGTGCTAATGATAGTTAACCCGGGAGATTTGGAAAGCTTAAATTCAGAGGTTTACCATGAAGTTATAAATATATAATATCAACATGAAGAAACTAATATGACTTTAAAAAAATTACAATACAAAAGAGATTTTCATACTTAGTGTTAGAACTTAGAACCATTAATGTTTTTTCCGTGTGTTTTAGCAATAAATAACAATTCATCACCTATATGCAATTGATTCATTTAATCATTCTATCAGCTTCCCCTCAAAGGAAATATAGACATACACATGATACAGAAGAAAATACATCTATTTTCAACATTAAAAGAGCATCAAGTATGGGCTTGGAGACTGATTGGAGGTATGTCCTTGGCATTTTTAACTTTATGCTCTAAAGACTAAACTAATAGGCTCAATAAATATATAGCATACCATTGAAGAAATAGCAGATGATGAAGTGCTATTGATTGTTAACCCGGGATAGTTGGAAAGCTTATATTCAGCTGTTTACATTCATACTCTCTTTATATTTCATCAACAAGACAAAACAAAAATGACCTCAATAAATTGCAATAAATAAGAGTTTAAGTTACTTGGCGTTAGAACTTAGAACCATTAATAGATATTCTAGGAGCTTTCAGAATAATAATTAATTCTACAACTATATCAAATGTATTTATCCAATCCTTCAAGCAGTGTTTGATCCAAGGTGATAAACTGTCAAAAATGCGACACAAGAAAAATTAATCTTTTTTCAAACAATTAAACTTGGCCTGTACAGGGATCGAACCTGTGACCTTGGCCTTATTAGCACCAAGCTCTAACCATCTGAGCTAACAGGCCGTTTTGCACAATTTCCTGGAAGTCCAGCATATGAAGAAGTGCTAATGATAGTTAACCCGGGAGATTTGGAAAGCTTAATTTCAGAGGTTTACCATGAAGTTATAAATATATAATATCAACATGAAGAAACTAATATGACTTTAAAAAAATTACAATACAAAAGAGATGTTCATACTTAGTGTTAGAACTTAGAACCATTAATGTTTTTTCCATGTGTTTTAGCAATAAATAACAATTCATCACCTATATGCAATTGATTCATTTAATCATTCTATCAGCTTCCCCTCAAAGGAAATATAGAGATACACATGATACAGAAGAAAATACATCTATTTTCAACATTAAAGGAGCATCAAGTATTGGCTTGGAGACTGATTGAAAATATGTCCTTGCTATTTTTAACTTTTTGCTCTAAAGACTAAACTAATAGGCTCACTAAATATATAGCATACTATTGAAGAAATAGCAGATGATGAAGTGCTACTGATTGTTAACCCGGGATAGTTGGAAAGCTTATATTCAGCTGTTTACGTTCATACTATCTTTATATTTCATCAACAAGACAAAAAAAAATGACCTCAATGAATTGCAATAAAGAAGAGATTTAGTTACTTGGAGTTAGAACTTAGAACCATTAATAGATATTCCAGGAGCTTTCAGAATAATAATGAATTCTACAACTATATCAAATGTATTCGTCCAATCCTTCAAGCAGTGTTTGATCCAAGGTGATAAACAGTCAAAAATGAGACACAAGAAAAATTAATCTTTTTTCAAACAATTAAACTTGGCCTGTACAGGGATCGAACCTGTGACCTTGGCGTTATTAGCACCACGCTCTAACCATCTGAGCTAACAGGCCATTTTGCACAATTTCCTGGAAGTCCAGCATATGAAGAAGTGCTAATGATAGTTAACCCGGGAGATTTGGAAAGCTTAATTTCAGAGGTTTACCATGAAGTTATAAATATATAATATCAACATGAAGAAACTAATATGACTTTAAAAAAATTACAATACAAAAGAGATGTTCATACTTAGTGTTAGAACTTAGAACCATTAATGTTTTTCCATGTGTTTTAGCAATAAATAACAATTCATCACCTATATGCAATTGATTCATTTATCATTCTATCAGCTTCCCCTCAAAGGAAATATAGAGATACACATGATACAGAAGAAAATACATCTCTTTTCAACATTAAAGGAGCATCAAGTATTGGCTAGGAGATTGATTGAAAGTATGTCCTTGGCATTTTTAACTTTATGCTCTAAAGACTAAACTAATAGGCTCAATAAATATATAGCATACCATTGAAGAAATAGCAGATGATGAAGTTCTATCGATTGTTAACCCGGGATAGTTGGAAAGCTTATATTCAGCTGTTTACATTCATACTATCTTTATATTTCATCTACAAGACAAAACAAAAATGACCTCAATAAATTGCAATAAATAAGAGTTTAAGTTACTTGGCGTTAGAACTTAGAACCATTAATAGATATTCCAGGAGCTTTCAGAATAATAATTAATTCTACAACTATATCAAATGTATTTATCCAATCCTTCAAGCAGTGTTTGATCCAAGGTGATAAACAGTCAAAAATGAGACACAAGAAAAATTAGTCTTTTTTCAAACAATTAAACTTGGCCTGTACAGGGATCGAACCTGTGATCTTGGCGTTATTAGCACCACGCTCTAACCATCTGAGCTAACAGGCCGTTTTGCACCATTTCCTGGAAGTCCAGCATATGAAGAAGTGCTAATGATAGTTAACCCGGGAGATTTGGAAAGCTTAATTTCAGAGGTTTACCATGAAGTTATAAATATATAATATCAACATGAAGAAACTAATATGACTTTAAAAAAATTACAATACAAAAGAGATGTTCATACTTAGTGTTAGAACTTAGAACCATTAATGTTTTTCCATGTGTTTTAGCAATAAATAACAATTCATCACCTCTATGCAATTGATTCATTTATCATTCTATCAGCTTCCCCTCAAAGGAAATATAGAGATACACATGATACAGAAGAAAATACATCTATTTTCAACATTAAAGGAGCATCAAGTATTGGCTTGGAGACTGATTGAAAATATGTCCTTGGCATTTTTAACTTTTTGCTCTAAAGACTACACTAATAGGCTCACTAAATATATAGCATACTATTGAAGAAATAGCAGATGATGAAGTGCTACCGATTGTTAACCCGGGATAGTTGGAAAGCTTATATTCAGCTGTTTACATTCATACTATCTTTATATTTCATCAACAAGACAAAACAAAAATGACCTCAATGAATTGCAATAAATAAGAGATTTAGTTACTTGGCGTTAGAACTTAGAACCATTAATAGATATTCCAGGAGCTTTCAGAATAATAATTAATTCTACAACTATATCAAATGTATTCATCCAATCCTTCAAGCAGCGTTTCATTCAAGGTGATGAACAGTCAAAAATGAGACAAAAGAAAAATTAATCTTTTTACAAACAATTAAACTTGGCCTGTACAGGGATAGAACCTGTGACCTTGGTGTTATTAGCACCACGCTCTATCCATCTGAGCTAACAGGCTTCCCCTCAAAGAAAATATAGAGATACACATGATACAGAAGAAAATACATCTATTTTCAACATTAAAGGAGCTTCAAGTATTGGCTTGGAGATTGATTGAAAGTATGTCCTTGGCATTTTTACCTTTATGCTCTAAAGACTAAACTAATAGGCTCACTAAATATATAGCATACTATTGAAGAAATAGCAGATGATGAAGTGGTACTGATTGTTAACCCGGGATAATTGGAAAGCTTATATTCAGCTGTTTACATTCATACTATCTTTATATTTCATCAACAAGACAAAACAAAAATGACCTCAATAAATTGCAATAAATAAGAGATTTAGTTACTTAGCGTTAGAACTTAGAACCATTAATAGATATTCCAGGAGCTTTCAGAATAATAATTAATTCTACAACTATATCAAATGTATTCATCCAATCCTTCAAGCAGCGTTTCATCCAAGGTGATAAACAGTCAAAAATGAGACAAAAGAAAAATTAATCTTTTTACAAACAATTAAACTTGGCCTGTACAGGGATAGAACCTGTGACCTTGGTGTTATTAACACCACGCTCTAACCATCTGAGCTAACAGGCCGTTTTGCCCAAATTCCTGGAGGTCCAGCATATGAAGAAGTGCTAATGATAGTTAACCCGGGAGATTTGGAAAGCTTAATTTCAGAGGTTTACCATGAAGTTATAAATATATAATATCAACATGAAGAAACTAATATGACTTTAAAAAAATTACAATACAAAAGAGATTTTCATACTTAGTGTTAGAACTTAGAACCATTAATGTTTTTTCCATGTGTTTTAGCAATAAATAACAATTCATCACGTATATGCAATTGATTCAACTAATCGTTCTATCAGCTTCCCCTCAAAGGAAATATAGACATACACATGATACAGAAGAAAATACATCTATTTTCAACATTAAAAGAGCATCAAGTATGGGCTTGGAGACTGATTGGAGGTATGTGCTTGGCATTTGTAACTTTATGCTCTAAAGACTAAACTAATAGGCTCAATAAATATATAGCATACCATTGAAGAAATATCAGATGATGAAGTGCTATCGATTGTTAACCCGGGATAGTTGGAAAGCTTATATTCAGCTGTTTACATTCATACTATCTTTATATTTCATCAACAAGACAAAACAAAAATGACCTCAATAAATTGCAATAAATAAGAGTTTAAGTTACTTGGCGTTAGAACTTAGAACCATTAATAGATATTCTAGGAGCTTTCAGAATAATAATTAATTCTACAACTATATCAAATGTATTTATCCAATCCTTCAAGCAGTGTTTGATCCATGGTGATAAACAGTCAAAAATGCGACACAAGAAAAATTAATCTTTTTTCAAACAATTAAACTTGGCCTGTACAGGGATCGAACCTGTGACCTTGGCGTTATTAGCACCAAGCTCTAACCATCTGAGCTAATAGGCCGTTTTGCACAATTTCCTGGAAGTCCAGCATATGAAGAAGTGCTAATGATAGTTAACCCGGGAGATTTGGAAAGCTTAATTTCAGAGGTTTACCATGAAGTTATAAATATATAATATCAACATGAAGAAACTAATATGACTTTAAAAAAATTACAATACAAAAGAGATGTTCATACTTAGTGTTAGAACTTAGAACCATTAATGTTTTTTCCATGTGTTTTAGCAATAAATAACAATTCATCACCTATATGCAATTGATTCATTTAATCATTCTATCAGCTTCCCCTCAAAGGAAATATAGAGATACACATGATACAGAAGAAAATACATCTATTTTCAACATTAAAGGAGCATCAAGTATTGGCTTGGAGACTGATTGAAAATATGTCCTTGGCATTTTTAACTTTTTGCTCTAAAGACTAAACTAATAGGCTCACTAAATATATAGCATACTATTGAAGAAATAGCAGATGATGAAGTGCTACCGATTGTTAACCCAGGATAGTTGGAAAGCTTATATTCAGCTGTTTACATTCATACTATCTTTATATTTCATCAACAAGACAAAACAAAAATGACCTCAATAAATTGCAATAAATAAGAGATTAAGTTACTTGGCGTTGGAACTTAGAACCATTAATAGATATTCCAGGAGCTTTCAGAATAATAATTAATTCTACAACTATATCAAATGTATTTATCCAATCCTTCAAGCAGTGTTTGATCCAAGGTGATAAACAGTCAAAAATGAGACACAAGAAAAATTAATCTTTTTTCAAACAATTAAACTTGGCCTGTACAGGGATTGAACCTGTGATCTTGGCGTTATTAGCACCACGCTCTAACCATCTGAGCTAACAGGCCGTTTTGCACCATTTCCTGGAAGTCCAGCATATGAAGAAGTGCTAATGATAGTTAACCCGGGAGATTTGGAAAGCTTAATTTCAGAGGTTTACCATGAAGTTATAAATATATAATATCAACATGAAGAAACTAATATGACTTTAAAAAAATTACAATACAAAAGAGATGTTCATACTTAGTGTTAGAACTTAGAACCATTAATGTTTTTCCATGTGTTTTAGCAATAAATAACAATTCATCACCTCTATGCAATTGATTCATTTATCATTCTATCAGCTTCCCCTCAAAGGAAATATAGAGATACACATGATACAGAAGAAAATACATCTATTTTCAACATTAAAGGAGCATCAAGTATTGGCTTGGAGACTGATTGAAAATATGTCCTTGGCATTTTTAACTTTTTGCTCTAAAGACTACACTAATAGGCTCACTAAATATATAGCATACTATTGAAGAAATAGCAGATGATGAAGTGCTACCGATTGTTAACCCGGGATAGTTGGAAAGCTTATATTCAGCTGTTTACATTCATACTATCTTTATATTTCATCAACAAGACAAAACAAAAATGACCTCAATGAATTGCAATAAATAAGAGATTTAGTTACTTGGCGTTAGAACTTAGAACCATTAATAGATATTCCAGGAGCTTTCAGAATAATAATTAATTCTACAACTATATCAAATGTATTCATCCAATCCTTCAAGCAGCGTTTCATCCAAGGTGATGAACAGTCAAAAATGAGACAAAAGAAAAATTAATCTTTTACAAACAATTAAACTTGGCCTGTACAGGGATAGAACCTGTGACCTTGGTGTTATTAGCACCACGCTCTATCCATCTGAGCTAACAGGCTTCCCCTCAAAGAACATATAGAGATACACATGATACAGAAGAAAATACATCTATTTTCAACATTAAAGGAGCTTCAAGTATTGGCTTGGAGATTGATTGAAAGTATGTCCTTGGCATTTTTACCTTTATGCTCTAAAGACTAAACTAATAGGCTCACTAAATATATAGCATACTATTGAAGAAATAGCAGATGATGAAGTGGTACTGATTGTTAACCCGGGATAATTGGAAAGCTTATATTCAGCTGTTTACATTCATACTATCTTTATATTTCATCAACAAGACAAAACAAAAATGACCTCAATAAATTGCAATAAATAAGAGATTTAGTTACTTAGCGTTAGAACTTAGAACCATTAATAGATATTCCAGGAGCTTTCAGAATAATAATTAATTCTACAACTATATCAAATGTATTCATCCAATCCTTCAAGCAGCGTTTCATCCAAGGTGATAAACAGTCAAAAATGAGACAAAAGAAAAATTAATCTTTTTACAAACAATTAAACTTGGCCTGTACAGGGATAGAACCTGTGACCTTGGTGTTATTAACACCACGCTCTAACCATCTGAGCTAACAGGCCGTTTTGCCCAAATTCCTGGAGGTCCAGCATATGAAGAAGTGCTAATGATAGTTAACCCGGGAGATTTGGAAAGCTTAATTTCAGAGGTTTACCATGAAGTTATAAATATATAATATCAACATGAAGAAACTAATATGACTTTAAAAAAATTACAATACAAAAGAGATGTTCATACTTAGTGTTAGAACTTAGAACCATTAATGTTTTTTCCATGTGTTTTAGCAATAAATAACAATTCATCACCTATATGCAATTGATTCATTTAATCATTCTATCAGCTTCCCCTCAAAGGAAATATAGAGATACACATGATACAGAAGAAAATACATCTATTTTCAACATTAAAGGAGCATCAAGTATTGGCTTGGAGACTGATTGAAAATATGTCCTTGGCATTTTTAACTTTTTGCTCTAAAGACTAAACTAATAGGCTCACTAAATATATAGCATACTATTGAAGAAATAGCAGATGATGAAGTGCTACCGATTGTTAACCCAGGATAGTTGGAAAGCTTATATTCAGCTGTTTACATTCATACTATCTTTATATTTCATCAACAAGACAAAACAAAAATGACCTCAATAAATTGCAATAAATAAGAGATTAAGTTACTTGGCGTTAGAACTTAGAACCATTAATAGATATTCCAGGAGCTTTCAGAATAATAATTAATTCTACAACTATATCAAATGTATTTATCCAATCCTTCAAGCAGTGTTTGATCCAAGGTGATAAACAGTCAAAAATGAGACACAAGAAAAATTAATCTTTTTTCAAACAATTAAACTTGGCCTGCACAGGGATCGAACCTGTGACCTTGGCGTTATTAGCACCACGCTCTAACCATTAGAGCTAACAGGCCGTTTTGCACAATTTCCTGGAAGTCCAGCATATGAAGAAGTGCTAATGATAGTTAACCCGGGAGATTTGGAAAGCTTAAATTCAGAGGTTTACCATGAAGTTATAAATATATAATATCAACATGAAGAAACTAATATGACTTTAAAAAAATTACAATACAAAAGAGATGTTCATACTTAGTGTTAAAACTTAGAACCATTAATGTTTTTT
The DNA here is from genome assembly GCF_964263255.1 of Lissotriton vulgaris. Classification (NCBI taxonomy): domain Eukaryota; kingdom Metazoa; phylum Chordata; class Amphibia; order Caudata; family Salamandridae; genus Lissotriton; species Lissotriton vulgaris. The sequence goes on from NC_141700.1 coordinate 445,098,654, forward strand.
CCATGTGTTTTAGCAATAAATAACAATTCATCACCTATATGCAATTGATTCATTTAATCATTCTATCAGCTTCCCCTCAAAGGAAATATAGAGATACACATGATACAGAAGAAAATACATCTATTTTCAACATTAAAGGAGCATCAAGTATTGGCTTGGAGACTGATTGAAAATATGTCCTTGCTATTTTTAACTTTTTGCTCTAAAGACTAAACTAATAGGCTCACTAAATATATAGCATACTATTGAAGAAATAGCAGATGATGAAGTGCTACTGATTGTTAACCCGGGATAGTTGGAAAGCTTATATTCAGCTGTTTACGTTCATACTATCTTTATATTTCATCAACAAGACAAAAAAAAATGACCTCAATGAATTGCAATAAAGAAGAGATTTAGTTACTTGGAGTTAGAACTTAGAACCATTAATAGATATTCCAGGAGCTTTCAGAATAATAATGAATTCTACAACTATATCAAATGTATTCGTCCAATCCTTCAAGCAGTGTTTGATCCAAGGTGATAAACAGTCAAAAATGAGACACAAGAAAAATTTATCTTTTTTCAAACAATTAAACTTGGCCTGTACAGGGATCGAACCTGTGACCTTGGCGTTATTAGCACCACGCTCTAACCATCTGAGCTAACAGGCCATTTTGCACAATTTCCTGGAAGTCCAGCATATGAAGAAGTGCTAATGATAGTTAACCCGGGAGATTTGGAAAGCTTAATTTCAGAGGTTTACCATGAAGTTATAAATATATAATATCAACATGAAGAAACTAATATGACTTTAAAAAAATTACAATACAAAAGAGATGTTCATACTTAGTGTTAGAACTTAGAACCATTAATGTTTTTCCATGTGTTTTAGCAATAAATAACAATTCATCACCTATATGCAATTGATTCATTTATCATTCTATCAGCTTCCCCTCAAAGGAAATATAGAGATACACATGATACAGAAGAAAATACATCTCTTTTCAACATTAAAGGAGCATCAAGTATTGGCTAGGAGATTGATTGAAAGTATGTCCTTGGCATTTTTAACTTTATGCTCTAAAGACTAAACTAATAGGCTCAATAAATATATAGCATACCATTGAAGAAATAGCAGATGATGAAGTTCTATCGATTGTTAACCCGGGATAGTTGGAAAGCTTATATTCAGATGTTTACATTCATACTATCTTTATATTTCATCTACAAGACAAAACAAAAATGACCTCAATAAATTGCAATAAATAAGAGTTTAAGTTACTTGGTGTTAGAACTTAAAACCATTAATAGATATTCCAGGAGCTTTCAGAATAATAATTAATTCTACAACTATATCAAATGTATTTATCCAATCCTTCAAGCAGTGTTTGATCCAAGGTGATAAACAGTCAAAAATGAGACAAAAGAAAAATTAATCTTTTTTCAAACAATTAAACTTGGCCTGTACAGGGATCGAACCTATGACCTTGGCGTTATTAGCACCACGCTCTAACCATCTGAGCTAACAGGCCGTTTTGCACCATTTCCTGGAAGTCCAGCATATGAAGAAGTGCTAATGATAGTTAACCTGGGAGATTTGGAAAGCTTAATTTCAGAGGTTTACCATGAAGTTATAAATATATAATATCAACATGAAGAAACTAATATGACTTTAAAAAAATTACAATACAAAAGAGATGTTCATACTTAGTGTTAGAACTTAGAACCATTAATGTTTTTTCCATGTGTTTTAGCAATAAATAACAATTCATCACCTATATGCAATTGATTCATTTAATCATTCTATCAGCTTCCCCTCAAAGGAAATATAGAGATACACATGATACAGAAGAAAATACATCTATTTTCAACATTAAAGGAGCATCAAGTATTGGCTTGGAGACTGATTGAAAATATGTCCTTGCTATTTTTAACTTTTTGCTCTAAAGACTAAACTAATAGGCTCACTAAATATATAGCATACTATTGAAGAAATAGCAGATGATGAAGTGCTACTGATTGTTAACCCGGGATAGTTGGAAAGCTTATATTCAGCTGTTTACATTCATACTATCTTTATATTTCATCAACAAGACAAAAAAAAATGACCTCAATGAATTGCAATAAAGAAGAGATTTAGTTACTTGGAGTTAGAACTTAGAACCATTAATAGATATTCCAGGAGCTTTCAGAATAATAATTAATTCTACAACTATATCAAATGTATTCATCCAATCCTTCAAGCAGTGTTTGATCCAAGGTGATAAACAGTCAAAAATGAGACACAAGAAAAATTAATCTTTTTTCAAATAATTAAACCTGGCCTGTACAGGGATCGAACCTGTGACCTTGGCGTTATTAGCACCATGCTCTAACCATCTGAGCTAACAGGCCGTTTTGCACAATTTCCTGGAAGTCCAGCATATGAAGAAGTGCTAATGATAGTTAACCCGGGAGATTTGGAAAGCTTAATTTCAGAGGTTTACCATGAAGTTATAAATATATAATATCAACATGAAGAAACTAATATGACTTTAAAAAAATTACAATACAAAAGAGATGTTCATACTTAGTGTTAGAACTTAGCACCATTAATGTTTTTTCCATGTGTTTTAGCAATAAATAACAATTGATCACCTATATGCAATTGATTCATTTAATCATTCTATCAGCTTCCCCTCAAAGGAAATATAGAGATACACATGATACAGAAGAAAATACATCTATTTTCAACATTAAAGGAGCATCAAGTATTGGCTTGGAGACTGATTGAAAATATGTCCTTGCTATTTTTAACTTTTTGCTCTAAAGACTAAACTAATAGGCTCACTAAATATATAGCATACTATTGAAGAAATAGCAGATGATGAAGTGCTACTGATTGTTAACCAGGGATAGTTGGAAAGCTTATATTCAGCTGTTTACATTCATACTATCTTTATATTTCATCAACAAGACAAAAAAAAATGACCTCAATGAATTGCAATAAAGAAGAGATTTAGTTACTTGGAGTTAGAACTTAGAACCATTAATAGATATTCCAGGAGCTTTCAGAATAATAATGAATTCTACAACTATATCAAATGTATTCGTCCAATCCTTCAAGGAGTGTTTGATCCAAGGTGATAAACAGTCAAAAATGAGACACAAGAAAAATTAATCTTTTTTCAAACAATTAAACTTGGCCTGTACAGGGATCGAACCTGTGACCTTGGCGTTATTAGCACCACGCTCTAACCAACTGAGCTAACAGGCCGTTTTGCACAATTTCCTGGAAGTCCAGCATATGAAGAAGTGCTAATGATAGTTAACCCGGGAGATTTGGAAAGCTTAATTTCAGAGGTTTACCATGAAGTTATAAATATATAATATCAACATGAAGAAACTAATATGACTTTAAAAAAATTACAATACAAAAGAGATGTTCATACTTAGTGTTAGAACTTAGAACCATTAATGTTTTTCCATGTGTTTTAGCAATAAATAACAATTCATCACCTATATGCAATTGATTCATTTATCATTCTATCAGCTTCCCCTCAAAGGAAATATAGAGATACACATGATACAGAAGAAAATACATCTCTTTTCAACATTAAAGGAGCATCAAGTATTGGCTAGGAGATTGATTGAAAGTATGTCCTTGGCATTTTTAACTTTATGCTCTAAAGACTAAACTAATAGGCTCAATAAATATATAGCATACCATTGAAGAAATAGCAGATGATGAAGTTCTATCGATTGTTAACCCGGGATAGTTGGAAAGCTTATATTCAGCTGTTTACATTCATACTATCTTTATATTTCATCTACAAGACAAAACAAAAATGACCTCAATAAATTGCAATAAATAAGAGTTTAAGTTACTTGGTGTTAGAACTTAAAACCATTAATAGATATTCCAGGAGCTTTCAGAATAATAATTAATTCTACAACTATATCAAATGTATTTATCCAATCCTTCAAGCAGTGTTTGATCCAAGGTGATAAACAGTCAAAAATGAGACAAAAGAAAAATTAATCTTTTTTCAAACAATTAAACTTGGCCTGTACAGGGATCGAACCTATGACCTTGGCGTTATTAGCACCACGCTCTAACCATCTGAGCTAACAGGCCGTTTTGCACCATTTCCTGGAAGTCCAGCATATGAAGAAGTGCTAATGATAGTTAACCTGGGAGATTTGGAAAGCTTAATTTCAGAGGTTTACCATGAAGTTATAAATATATAATATCAACATGAAGAAACTAATATGACTTTAAAAAAATTACAATACAAAAGAGATGTTCATACTTAGTGTTAGAACTTAGAACCATTAATGTTTTTTCCATGTGTTTTAGCAATAAATAACAATTCATCACCTATATGCAATTGATTCATTTAATCATTCTATCAGCTTCCCCTCAAAGGAAATATAGAGATACACATGATACAGAAGAAAATACATCTATTTTCAACATTAAAGGAGCATCAAGTATTGGCTTGGAGACTGATTGAAAATATGTCCTTGCTATTTTTAACTTTTTGCTCTAAAGACTAAACTAATAGGCTCACTAAATATATAGCATACTATTGAAGAAATAGCAGATGATGAAGTGCTACTGATTGTTAACCCGGGATAGTTGGAAAGCTTATATTCAGCTGTTTACATTCATACTATCTTTATATTTCATCAACAAGACAAAAAAAAATGACCTCAATGAATTGCAATAAAGAAGAGATTTAGTTACTTGGAGTTAGAACTTAGAACCATTAATAGATATTCCAGGAGCTTTCAGAATAATAATTAATTCTACAACTATATCAAATGTATTCGTCCAATCCTTCAAGGAGTGTTTGATCCAAGGTGATAAACAGTCAAAAATGAGACACAAGAAAAATTAATCTTTTTTCAAACAATTAAACTTGGCCTGTACAGGGATCGAACCTGTGACCTTGGTGTTATTAGCACCACGCTCTAACCAACTGAGCTAACAGGCCGTTTTGCACAATTTCCTGGAAGTCCAGCATATGAAGAAGTGCTAATGATAGTTAACCCGGGAGATTTGGAAAGCTTAATTTCAGAGGTTTACCATGAAGTTATAAATATATAATATCAACATGAAGAAACTAATATGACTTTAAAAAAATTACAATACAAAAGAGATGTTCATACTTAGTGAAGGAACTTAGAACCATTAATGTTTTTCCATGTGTTTTAGCAATAAATAACAATTCATCACCTATATGCAATTGATTCATTTATCATTCTATCAGCTTCCCCTCAAAGGAAATATAGAGATACACATGATACAGAAGAAAATACATCTCTTTTCAACATTAAAGGAGCATCAAGTATTGGCTAGGAGATTGATTGAAAGTATGTCCTTGGCATTTTTAACTTTATGCTCTAAAGACTAAACTAATAGGCTCAATAAATATATAGCATACCATTGAAGAAATAGCAGATGATGAAGTTCTATCGATTGTTAACCCGGGATAGTTGGAAAGCTTATATTCAGCTGTTTACATTCATACTATCTTTATATTTCATCTACAAGACAAAACAAAAATGACCTCAATAAATTGCAATAAATAAGAGTTTAAGTTACTTGGCGTTAGAACTTAGAACCATTAATAGATATTCCAGGAGCTTTCAGAATAATAATTAATTCTACAACTATATCAAATGTATTTATCCAATCCTTCAAGCAGTGTTTGATCCAAGGTGATAAACAGTCAAAAATGAGACACAAGAAAAATTAATCTTTTTTCAAACAATTAAACTTGGCCTGTACAGGGATCGAACCTGTGATCTTGGCGTTATTAGCACCACGCTCTAACCATCTGAGCTAACAGGCCGTTTTGCACCATTTCCTGGAAGTCCAGCATATGAAGAAGTGCTAATGATAGTTAACCCGGGAGATTTGGAAAGCTTAATTTCAGAGGTTTACCATGAAGTTATAAATATATAATATCAACATGAAGAAACTAATATGACTTTAAAAAAATTACAATACAAAAGAGATGTTCATACTTAGTGTTAGAACTTAGAACCATTAATGTTTTTCCATGTGTTTTAGCAATAAATAACAATTCATCACCTATATGCAATTGATTCATTTATCATTCTATCAGCTTCCCCTCAAAGGAAATATAGAGATACACATGATACAGAAGAAAATACATCTATTTTCAACATTAAAGGAGCATCAAGTATTGGCTTGGAGACTGATTGAAAATATGTCCTTGGCATTTTTAACTTTTTGCTCTAAAGACTACACTAATAGGCTCACTAAATATATAGCATACTATTGAAGAAATAGCAGATGATGAAGTGCTACCGATTGTTAACCCGGGATAGTTGGAAAGCTTATATTCAGCTGTTTACATTCATACTATCTTTATATTTCATCAACAAGACAAAACAAAAATGACCTCAATGAATTGCAATAAATAAGAGATTTAGTTACTTGGCGTTAGAACTTAGAACCATTAATAGATATTCCAGGAGCTTTCAGAATAATAATTAATTCTACAACTATATCAAATGTATTCATCCAATCCTTCAAGCAGCGTTTCATCCAAGGTGATGAACAGTCAAAAATGAGACAAAAAGAAAAATTAATCTTTTTACAAACAATTAAACTTGGCCTGTACAGGGATAGAACCTGTGACCTTGGTGTTATTAGCACCACGCTCTATCCATCTGAGCTAACAGGCTTCCCCTCAAAGAAAATATAGAGATACACATGATACAGAAGAAAATACATCTATTTTCAACATTAAAGGAGCTTCAAGTATTGGCTTGGAGATTGATTGAAAGTATGTCCTTGGCATTTTTACCTTTATGCTCTAAAGACTAAACTAATAGGCTCACTAAATATATAGCATACTATTGAAGAAATAGCAGATGATGAAGTGGTACTGATTGTTAACCCGGGATAATTGGAAAGCTTATATTCAGCTGTTTACATTCATACTATCTTTATATTTCATCAACAAGACAAAACAAAAATGACCTCAATAAATTGCAATAAATAAGAGATTTAGTTACTTAGCGTTAGAACTTAGAACCATTAATAGATATTCCAGGAGCTTTCAGAATAATAATTAATTCTACAACTATATCAAATGTATTCATCCAATCCTTCAAGCAGCGTTTCATCCAAGGTGATAAACAGTCAAAAATGAGACAAAAGAAAAATTAATCTTTTTACAAACAATTAAACTTGGCCTGTACAGGGATAGAACCTGTGACCTTGGTGTTATTAACACCACGCTCTAACCATCTGAGCTAACAGGCCGTTTTGCCCAAATTCCTGGAGGTCCAGCATATGAAGAAGTGCTAATGATAGTTAACCCGGGAGATTTGGAAAGCTTAATTTCAGAGGTTTACCATGAAGTTATAAATATATAATATCAACATGAAGAAACTAATATGACTTTAAAAAAATTACAATACAAAAGAGATTTTCATACTTAGTGTTAGAACTTAGAACCATTAATGTTTTTTCCATGTGTTTTAGCAATAAATAACAATTCATCACCTATATGCAATTGATTCAACTAATCGTTCTATCAGCTTCCCCTCAAAGGAAATATAGACATACACATGATACAGAAGAAAATACATCTATTTTCAACATTAAAAGAGCATCAAGTATGGGCTTGGAGACTGATTGGAGGTATGTGCTTGGCATTTGTAACTTTATGCTCTAAAGACTAAACTAATAGGCTCAATAAATATATAGCATACCATTGAAGAAATATCAGATGATGAAGTGCTATCGATTGTTAACCCGGGATAGTTGGAAAGCTTATATTCAGCTGTTTACATTCATACTATCTTTATATTTCATCAACATCAGCATCCGTGGTTGCCTTGGGGCTGTCTTCAACTGGTTTCAGCGAAGCAGCCTCAAATGCAACCCTGATAAATCTGAGGTGCTCTTCTTCGGATGTCCGGCAGAGCCGCCCTGGCAGGAATGGTGGCCAGTGAGCATGTCCCCCCCTTCCTCCTCTTCTTCGGTTGCAAAAAACCTGGGGGTTAAAATTGATAACACCCTTGCTTTGAAAACGCAGATCACAGGCCTCACAGGTACCTGTTTTGGTCTGCTAAAAATGATTCGTAAATTCCTTCCTATGCTCCCCGCTGCCCATAGGAAGTTGACAGTACAAGCTCTGATTTGTTCCAGGCTTGACTATTCTAACATCCTCTACCTGGGCTTGCCGGATTATCTTTTGCACAAACTCCAGGTTGTGCAAAACTCTGCGGCTAGAGCCATCTTCGGCCTACCCCGGCAAGCCAGAGCCTCTGAGTTGCTAGTCTCCCTGCACTGGCTTCCGATTAAAAAACGAATCATATTCAAAGCTCTTACACTGGCCCACAAGGCACTCCATCTGGTAGGGGCTTCTTACATTAGGAAACGGCTTTCCTTTTACAAGCCCACCAGATCTCTCCGGTCGGAAAATCTTGGCTTGGCAATGGTGCCTCCCATTAAGAAAGCCAGAATTGGTGGACGTTCCTTTAAACATCTTGCCCCCAGACTATGGAACTCTCTTCCCGTTGGTCTCCGCCACATCTCCAATTTGTTTGCCTTTAGAAAGGCCCTGAAAACGTGGCTTTTTAATCAATAATACTGTTATGTCTGTTATCCTTCTTCTTTTTCAGTAATGGGTCAGAAAGCGCCGGGACACTCCTTGGAGTAGCCGTGCGCTATATAAGTCACCCATTAACATAACATAACATAACAAGACAAAACAAAAATGACCTCAATAAATTGCAATAAATAAGAGTTTAAGTTACTTGGCGTTAGAACTTAGAACCATTAATAGATATTCCAGGAGCTTTCAGAATAATAATTAATTCTACAACTATATCAAATGTATTTATCCAATCCTTCAAGCAGTGTTTGATCCAAGGTGATAAACAGTCAAAAATGAGACACAAGAAAAATTAATCTTTTTTCAAACAATTAAACTTGGCCTGTACAGGGATCGAACCTGTGACCTTGGCGTTATTAGCACCACGCTCTAACCATCTGAGCTAACAGGCCGTTTTGCACAATTTCCTGGAAGTCCAGCATATGAAGAAGTGCTAATGATAGTTAACCCGGGAGATTTGGAAAGCTTAAATTCAGAGGTTTACCATGAAGTTATAAATATATAATATCAACATGAAGAAACTAATATGACTTTAAAAAAATTACAATACAAAAGAGATGTTCATACTTAGTGTTAAAACTTAGAACCATTAATGTTTTTTCCATGTGTTTTAGCAATAAATAACAATTCATCACCTATGTGCAATTAATCATTTAATCATTCTATCAGCTTCCCCTCAAAGGAAATATAGAGATACACATGATACAGAAGAAAATACATCTATTTTCAACATTAAAGCATCAAGTATTGGCTTGGAGACTGATGAAAATATGTCCTTGGCATTTTTAACTTTTTGCTCCAAAGACTAAACTAATAGGCTCACTAAATATATAGCATACTATTGAAGAAATAGCAGATGATGAAGTGCTAATGATTGTTAACCCGGGATAGTTGGAAAGCTTATATTCAGCTGTTTACATTCATACTATCTTTATATTTCATCAACAAGACAAAACAAAAATGACCTCAATGAATTGCAATAAATAAGAGATTTAGTTACTTGGAGTTAGAACTTAGAACCATTAATAGATATTCCAGGAGCTTTCAGAATAATAATTAATTCTACAACTATATCAAATGTATTCATCCAATCCTTCAAGCAGTGTTTGATCCAAGGTGATAAACAGTCAAAAATGAGACACAAGAAAAATTACTCTTTTTTCAAACAATTAAACTTGGCCTGTACAGGGATCGAACCTGTGACCTTGGCGTTATTAGCACCACGCTCTAACCATCTGAGCTAACAGGCCATTTTGCACAAATTCCTGGAAGTCCAGCATGTGAAGAAGTGCTAATGATAGTTAACCCGGGAGATTTGGAAAGCTTAATTTCAGAGGTTTACCATGAAATTATAAATATATAATATCAACATGAAGAAACTAATATGACTTTAAAAAAATTACAATACAAAAGAGATTTTCATACTCAGTGTTAGAACTTAGAACCATTAATGTTTTTTTCCATGTATTTTAGCAATAAATAACAATTCATCACCTATATGCAATTGATTCATCTAATCATTCTATCAGCTTCCCCTCAAAGGAAATATAGACATACACATGATACAGAAGAAAATACATCTATTTTCAACATTAAAGGAGCATCAAGTATTGGCTTGGAGACTGATTGAAGGTATGTCCTTGACATTTTTAACTTTATGCTCTAAAGACTAAACTAATAGGCTCAATAAATATATAGCATACCGTTGAAGAAATAGCAGATGATGAAGTGCTATCGATTGTTAACCCGGGATAGTTGGAAAGCTTATATTCAGCTGTTTACATTCATACTATCTTTATATTTCATCAACAAGACAAAACAAAAATGACCTCAATAAATTGCAATAAATAGAAGATTTAGTTACTTGGCGTTTGAACTTAGAACCATTAATAGATATTCCAGGAGCTTTCAGAATAATAATTAATTCTACAACTATATCAAATGTATTCATCCAATCCTTCAAGCAGCGTTTGATCCAAGGTGAAAAACAGTCAAGAATAAAACACAAGAAAAATTAATCTTTTTTCAAACAATTAAACTCGGCCTGTACAGGGATCGAACCTGTGACCTTGGCGTTATTAGCACCATGCTCTAACCATCTGAGCTAACAGGCCGTTTTGCACAATTTCCTGGAAGTCCAGCATATGAAGAAGTGCTAATGATAGTTAACCTGGGAGATTTGGAAAGCTTAATTTTAGAGGTTTACCATGAAGTTATAAATATATAATATCAACATGAAGAAACTAATATGACTTTAAAAAAATTACAATACAAAAGAGATGTTCATACTTAGTGTTAGAACTTAGAACCATTAATGTTTTTTTCCATGTGTTTTAGCAATAAATAACAATTCATCACCTATATGCAATTGATTCAACTAATCGTTCTATAAGCTTCCCCTCAAAGGAAATATAGACATACACATGATACAGAAGAAAATACATCTATTTTCAACATTAAAAGAGCATCAAGTATGGGCTTGGAGACTGATTGGAGGTATGTCCTTGGCATTTTTAACTTTATGCTCTAAAGACTAAACTAATAGGCTCAATAAATATATAGCATACTATTGAAGAAATAGCAGATGATGAAGTGCTACTGATTGTTAACCCGGGATAGTTGGAAAGCTTATATTCAGCTGTTTACGTTCATACTATCTTTATATTTCATCAACAAGACAAAAAAAAATGACCTCAATGAATTGCAATAAAGAAGAGATTTAGTTACTTGGAGTTAGAACTTAGAACCATTAATAGATATTCCAGGAGCTTTCAGAATAATAATGAATTCTACAACTATATCAAATGTATTCGTCCAATCCTTCAAGCAGTGTTTGATCCAAGGTGATAAACAGTCAAAAATGAGACACAAGAAAAATTAATCTTTTTTCAAACAATTAAACTTGGCCTGTACAGGGATCGAACCTGTGACCTTGGCGTTATTAGCACCACGCTCTAACCATCTGAGCTAACAGGCCATTTTGCACAATTTCCTGGAAGTCCAGCATATGAAGAAGTGCTAATGATAGTTAACTCGGGAGATTTGGAAAGCTTAATTTCAGAGGTTTACCATGAAGTTATAAATATATAATATCAACTTGAAGAAACTAATATGACTTTAAAAAAATTACAATACAAAAGAGATGTTCATACTTAGTGTTAGAACTTAGAACCATTAATGTTTTTCCATGTGTTTTAGCAATAAATAACAATTCATCACCTATATGCAATTGATTCATTTATCATTCTATCAGCTTCCCCTCAAAGGAAATATAGAGATACACATGATACAGAAGAAAATACATCTCTTTTCAACATTAAAGGAGCATCAAGTATTGGCTAGGAGATTGATTTAAAGTATGTCCTTGGCATTTTTAACTTTATGCTCTAAAGACTAAACTAATAGGCTCAATAAATATATAGCATACCATTGAAGAAATAGCAGATGATGAAGTTCTTTCGATTGTTAACCCGGGATAGTTGGAAAGCTTATATTCAGCTGTTTACATTCATACTATCTTTATATTTCATCTACAAGACAAAACAAAAATGACCTCAATAAATTGCAATAAATAAGAGTTTAAGTTACTTGGCGTTAGAACTTAGAACCATTAATAGATATTCCAGGAGCTTTCAGAATAATAATTAATTCTACAACTATATCAAATGTATTTATCCAATCCTTCAAGCAGTGTTTGATCCAAGGTGATAAACAGTCAAAAATGAGACACAAGAAAAATTAATCTTTTTTCAAACAATTAAACTTGGCCTGTACAGGGATCGAACCTGTGATCTTGGCGTTATTAGCACCACGCTCTAACCATCTGAGCTAACAGGCCGTTTTGCACCATTTCCTGGAAGTCCAGCATATGAAGAAGTGCTAATGATAGTTAACCCCGGAGATTTGGAAAGCTTAATTTCAGAGGTTTACCATGAAGTTATAAATATATAATATCAACATGAAGAAACTAATATGACTTTAAAAACATTACAATACAAAAGAGATGTTCATACTTAGTGTTAGAACTTAGAACCATTAATGTTTTTTCCATGTGTTTTAGCAATAAATAACAATTCATCACCTATATGCAATTGATTCATTTAATCATTCTATCAGCTTCCCCTCAAAGGAAATATAGAGATACACATGATACAGAAGAAAATACATCTATTTTCAACATTAAAGGAGCATCAAGTATTGGCTTGGAGACTGATTGAAAATATGTCCTTGCTATTTTTAACTTTTTGCTCTAAAGACTAAACTAATAGGCTCACTAAATATATATCATACTATTGAAGAAATAGCAGATGATGAAGTGCTACTGATTGTTAACCCGGGATAGTTGGAAAGCTTATATTCAGCTGTTTACATTCATACTATCTTTATATTTCATCAACAAGACAAAACAAAAATGACCTCAATGAATTGCAATAAAGAAGAGATTTAGTTACTTGGAGTTAGAACTTAGAACCATTAATAGATATTCCAGGAGCTTTCAGAATAATAATTAATTCTACAACTATATCAAATGTATTCATCCAATCCTTCAAGCAGTGTTTGATCCAAGGTGATAAACAGTCAAAAATGAGACACAAGAAAAATTAATCTTTTTTCAAACAATTAAACTTGGCCTGTACAGGGATCGAACCTGTGACCTTGGCGTTATTAGCACCACGCTCTAAGCATCTGAGCTAACAGGCCGTTTTGCACAATTTCCTGGAAGTCCAGCATATGAAGAAGTGCTAATGATAGTTAACCCGGGAGATTTGGAAAGCTTAATTTCAGAGGTTTACCATGAAGTTATACATATATAATATCAACATGAAGAAACTAATATGACTTTAAAAAAAATACAATACAAAAGAGATGTTCATACTTAGCGTTAGAAATTAGAACCATTAATGTTTTTTCCATGTGTTTTAGCAATAAATAACAATTCATCACCTATATGCAATTGATTCATCTAATCATTCTATCAGCTTCCCCTCAAAGGAAATATAGACATACACATGATACAGAAGAAAATACATCTATTTTCAACATTAAAGGAGCATCAAGTATTGGCTTGGAGACTGATTGAAGGTATGTCCTTGGCATTTTTAACTTTATGCTCTAAAGACTAAACTAATAGGCTCAATAAATATATAGCATACCATTGAAGAAATAGCAGATGATGAAGTGCTATCGATTGTTAACCCGGGATAGTTGGAAAGCTTATATTCAGCTGTTTACATTCATACTATCTTTATATTTCATCAACAAGACAAAACAAAAATGACCTCAATAAATTGCAATAAATAGAAGATTTAGTTACTTGGCGTTAGAACTTAGAACCATTAATAGATATTCCAGGAGCTTTCAGAATAATAATTAATTCTACAACTATATCAAATGTATTCATCCAATCCTTCAAGCAGCGTTTGATCCAAGGTGATAAACAGTCAAGAATGAAACACAAGAAAAATTACTCTTTTTTCAAACAATTTAACTTGGCCTGTAAAGGGATCGAACGTGTGACCTTGGCGTTATTAGCACCACGCTCTAACCATCTGAGCTAACAAGCCATTTTGCCCAAAATCCTGGAAGTCCAGCATGTGAAGAACTGCTAATGATAGTTAACCCGGGAGATTTGGATAGCTGAATTTCAGAGGTTTACCATGAAGTTATAAATATATAATATCAACATGAAGAAACTAATATGACTTTAAAAAAATTACAATACAAAAGAGATTTTCATACTTAGTGTTAGAACTTAGAATCATTAATGTTTTTTCCATGTGTTTTAGCAATAAATAACAATTCATCACCTATATGCAATTGATTCATCTAATCGTTCTATCAGCTTCCCCTCAAAGGAAATATAGACATACACATGATACAGAAGAAAATACATCTATTTTCAACATTAAAGGAGCATCAAGTATTGGCTTGGAGACTGATTGAAGGTATATCCTTGGCATTTTTAACTTTATGCTCTAAAGACTAAACTAATAGGCTCAATAAATATATAGCATACCATTGAAGAAATAGCAGATGATGAAGTGCTATTGATTGTTAACCCGGGATAGTTGGAAAGCTTATATTCAGCTGTTTACATTCATACTATCTTTATATTTCATCAACAAGACAAAACAGAAATGACCTCAATAAATTGCAATAAATAAGAGTTTAAGTTACTTGGCGTTAGAACTTAAAACCATTAATAGATATTCCAGGAGCTTTCAGAATAATAATTAATTCTACAACTATATCAAATGTATTTATCCAATCCTTCAAGCAGTGTTTGATCCAAGGTGATAAACAGTCAAAAATGAGACACAAGAAAAATTAATCTTTTTTCAAACAATTAAACTTGGCCTGTACAGGGATCGAACCTATGACCTTGGCGTTATTAGCACCACGCTCTAACCATCTGAGCTAACAGGTAAGCATGGGCGAATTTTGCGGATCTCGCGTTCGCGAATTTTGCGGATTTGCGGATTCGCAATCCGCAAAATCCGCGAATTCCCGCGAATTTGCGGATTTTTTTTTTTTTTTGTGTTCGCCCGTGTTTCTGCCAGTTCGCGAGGGTTTTTACAATTTCGCAATTTGCGAACTTACCTGTCGGGTCGCAAGTTTTGCGAACTTGTTGTTTCTGCATGTCCAGCCTGTTTGGGACACTCTTCTTCATCACTGCCACTCTCTGTCACACTGCCACTCTCTGACTACTCATGCCACCCTCTGGCCCACCCATGCCACCCTCTGTTTCATCACCACACCCTCTGGTTGTCCAGTGTACATTATTTTCGGCAAAGCAAAGCACACCTTCCCTGCCTCAAGTGACCTGAATTAATTTGGGGCTGATTAATGTGTCACAGAATATTTTTTTAGCTGGCACCTGCTTCCTTAGTGCGCCCTGATTAGTGATCTTTTGCACTTGCTAAGTGCTTTCATTGTTGCAAAATTAGTTACAACACCTGCCCTGCCCCAACTGACAATAATGAATTAGGGTATAATTAATGTGTCACTGAAAGAATTTAAAGTTCCAGCCTGGCACCTGCTTGTCTGCTCCTTTAGCTGTAAATCAGGACCTTTGTGGCATACAGTTAAGGTCAGAACAGGGTCACACAAAATAGTTGCAAGCAGGCAACCGAATTCTGGAGGGCCCCCTCAGGAAGCATTACAAAGAATCGTTACAAATCATGAGGTTGACCTTTTGCACCTGCTCATTGCTTTTGCTTTTGCTGAAATCGTTTTTCGGTTTTTTCGCACTATTCGCGGGGCGCGGCGTCTTGCGAAACCGACTGCGGAAGCCGCCAATTCGTGCGAATGAGCATTTTATTTTTTTGCGGCTTGTTGTTTCGCGAGTTTTTTTGCAGTATTCGCGAGCCGCTTGCAGCGCAACACGCAAATTTACCCCAAGGTCAAGTACGGGCGCGGCCATTTTGTTTGCGTGACGTATTTCCGTTTCCGCCCGCTATGTATAATCTCGCGCAGTAAGTGCATTGCGAGTAGAGGTTCGCACGAGATCGCGCGGGAAATCTAGAGGTTCGCACGAGATTGCGAGGAAAATCTCGCGCGAACTTACTTTCGCGCTCGTGAACGGGCGCCGGCCATCTTGTTTTTCATTCATTTCCTGTGTCTGGGCATGGTGTTTAATCCTCTTGGTATCTTTGCCATCCTTTGCTTGTTTTCAGTTTTTTTTTTACGATTTTGCTTCTTATCTATCCCTCTCTTTTCCTAGCTGTATATTTTTGTCTTTTCTGCTATTTTTCTTTACTTTTAAACTACTTTTTTAAACTCTTTTCTTTTCTTCTTCCCTATCCTATTCTTTCTTAATTTTCTACTTCTTCCTACCTTACCTGCCCAGACCATGGTCAAGCCAGGCGCCGTGAAGCTGCCCAGGCACTTGAGGGCCGCAGCGGCGGCGGGGAGTAGTGCTGGACCCAGTGCCAGGACAGCATGCGGGAGATTGAGGGGGGAGCAGGTGACGCGACGGGAGATATTCAGCCCGGAGGAAGTGGGCGCGCTGGTCTACTTCGTCCAGCGCCGCCTGCCCAGGACCATCGCGGGAGGCGGCAGGATCGCGGCCGGCGGCTACAACATGCGGGAGCGCCAGAAGCGGTGGGAGAAGGTGTGCTGGGCCATATCCCACCTCTACGGGGTCCAGCGCACCTACAGCCAGGTCACCCATCGCTGGACGGACCTCCTGGACCGCGAGCGCGACCTGCTGGACCAGCTCGGCTTGGAGATCCCCGGGCTTGGTGAGTAGTAGTAGCCATTTAATCACTCACTACTATGATGTTTTCTCCTGCTCTGTGTTGTTGTATTGCAAATATTTGTTTTTTACATGGAGCAAGCCAATAATGCCGCTGATGACGATTACATTGTAGTTAAATTATATTTCAAAATCTTCTGTGCATTTCAGGTGCACTGCTCTCCTTCTCAGTGGCGTTGCTACTATGCTTATTTGTTTTCTATTTCGTGGTCTCATTGGCCTGAGTAACTATTATGTATGAGTGTACTTTACTGAACTGCGTAATGCTAGACACTAGGGGGCAGATTACATTTACAAGCCCCTTGCGCCACGTTTACGTTGCCTTGCGTGACGCAACAGCGGCGTAAATGTGCCGCATCCCTGCGAGTCATTTACAGCATGACGCATCTAGGGAGATGCGTCACGTTATAAAGCCATGGGCCTGCACCACAATGGGTGCGTTCCTAGTACGCAGGGTGGGCGGTCCAGCGGCTGTGCGCCTCGCAAAATTGCCTGCGTGAAATGTACAAGATTTAACGCAGGCACTTCTGCGACGCTGCTACGTCAATTCAATTCCTTATGTCTGCTCGAAGCAGGCGAAAGGACTGACACAGCATGTTAAGTATTGGGTGGCCCTGAGCATTACTGGAGTTGCATTGCGTTGGCGACGTGACTCCAGCGATGCGCCGCTCTTACGTGACGAGATGCGTCACGCAAGTGCCTACCCTTGCGCCAGGGCGCGCCGCATTGTAAATGAGGCACATCTGCCGTGTCGCAAGGGTAGTTTTGCGTGACGCATTTGATCTGGCGCATCTCTGGAGATGCGCCAGAACGCGTAAGTAAGTATGCCCCTAAGGGGCAGAATTGCAATTACCGTCGCATCCCTGCAAAGTAGCAGGGATGCGCCATTAATTGTGCGGCCCGCTACAACCACCAAACATGGTGCGCCGTATTTGCAATGCGGCGCACCATGGGCCCAAAACGTCACCGAAGCTTTACTGCTGGAGTTGCGTCGCAACGATGGCGCAGCTCCATCAATGCTCTGGGGTACCCTATCTCCCCAATGCTGGGTCAAGCCGTACGTCTGCTTCAAGCAGGTGCAGGGTTTGTGTGACGCATCATTGTCCTAAAGGTGACTGATTGATATTTTGTAGATTTCCCTCAGCCACTATTAGGATGTGTTCCAGCGCAGGAATGCCCTCCCTTGCGCCGGAACGCCCCCTGATGGCGCAGGGCTTTATAACGGGATGCATCGTTGTTATAATATTATACGCCGCACCATGGCGCCCTTTTTTGTTTAGCTGCTGCGTCACAAAAGTCACGCAAGAACGGCGCAAAAGAGCCGCAAGGGCTTAAATCTGCCCCTTCCTTTGTAACCCTGACAATAAGAAAAATAGTGGCGGTGGATTGATAGTTTGACTATTTAAATGACTGGTAATGTAGCAGGCAACTGTTAGTGTTGTCACTGATCTGACTGAAATCACAATGGAGTTTGTCTGTCACTTTGCGTCTTGCCTGCGGACTGCGGACTGCCAGTCCTAGGTGAACGTTTCAGTACTTTGTTTAGTGAGTTACGTGACTTTCGAAGTCACAAGTCCGCAAATAAATGAAAAGTAACCATAATCAATATAATTTCGCGGAAATATTTTGTTATTGTTCTTTTGAAATGTTTGATTTGGTTGACATTGACAAGCAACAATCATCCATGTTTTCTGTTCTTTCTTTCATGTTGTACGTCAGCTCCCCCCAGGGGCGAGAGGAGGACACAGGAGCAGCAGGCGGCGGATGCTGTTCAACAGGGCCAGGATCGGGCAGGCGAGGGCTCCTCTGCTGGCCCCAGTAAGTTTTCATTTTAGACTAGTACCTATTTTTCCTAGCGTTCCTCATTTGACTTTTTTCAAAATTGTCTTTGCTCTTCTTGTAGACTGTATCTAAATTCTTATCCTGCCTCTACTATGACTCCCTGTGGTATTACTAGATTATTCTTATTAGTCTGTCTGTGTAGCTAACTAAGATTGCACGGTTGGCGAAACTCCCATGATTCTAGTCAGCAATAGCTCTATCAACTTAGTGCAGTCCTCTGGGATTGTCCATAATGTCTTTTGAAGTGTTCTATCTGGACTCATGCTTGCAAAAATTGCAAAACCTTTCGCTCAGTCACTCTAGTCTGGACCAAAAAACACAGATTGTATTTAAGTTTAAAAGCTTTATTAAAAGTAAACACATTTATTAAAATGAAGTCATAATAAAACTAAACGTTTAACTGATAATGGAAAAGTGGTTAGTGCTGACGATTAATTGAAGACATTTCTTGTGGTCGAGCCGAGCTCTCACCTGGTTTCAACTTGATCTTGTTGTTAGAAGTCCATCTTCTGTCTGTGTGGAGAAAAATGGTGCGTGTTAAAAAAACAGCCTTCATCAGTTGTGCCAAAAAGTGCAGCAAGACAACCTTCCCTGGAAAAAGGGACATTTTTTTTAACTTTAACGTAGACAGTCACAAATTACATTGTTTTCACATGTCTTCATTCCTAGACCAAATACTAGTGACTAGTGAGTGCTTTATTCTAACATTGTTAAATGTA
Source organism: Lissotriton vulgaris (assembly GCF_964263255.1). Taxonomy (NCBI): domain Eukaryota; kingdom Metazoa; phylum Chordata; class Amphibia; order Caudata; family Salamandridae; genus Lissotriton; species Lissotriton vulgaris. The sequence goes on from NC_141700.1 coordinate 445,118,099, forward strand.
CTTTGTAGGTGGAACATCTGGTGGCGGGGCCAGTGTGGAGGTGGTGGTGGTGCTCGACACGGAGGCGGAGGCCGATTCTTCAGGGGAGGAGGCGGCGGCGGCGGCTGTGAGAGTTGAGACGGTGGTGGTGGCGGCCAGAGGTAAGCTCTTATATATTCCTTACTTATTGAGACTGAAGACTAGCTGGGAAGGCAAGAATATGAGATGCATGGCTGGGTGAATGATGAAGCAATGATGGGTGGAAGGACAACAGCCTGGGTGGGTGACACAGAAACTGTATGTGTCCATATACCTGGATCATGCTACTATCTGACTCTTAGATAGCATATGTGTATCTAGAGCAGGGGTACTCCTAGTACGGCCCGCGGGCCGGTGGTGGCCCGGCAAGCCTTCCTTGGCGGTGCGCAGACCTTGCAGACAATCACTGCTCCCCCGGCCCCCACAGAGCAGAGGCTTTTTTGTATTTCACCTGTTAGCGCCCCTGCATCTCCACTCTGACAATCACTGCTCCCCCGGCCCCCACAGAGCAGAGTGGAGATGCAAGGCCACAAAGAGGTGAAATAGAACAAAGCCTCTGCTCTGTGGGGCCGGGCAAGCAGTGATTGTCAGGGTGGAGAAGCAGGGGCGCTAAAACAAACAAAGCCTCAATAATATGTTAATGGTCTTTTAAAGACCTGTTAAGTACTTTGGTGTTGTTGTCTGTGTGTGCGCGTTGAGGAAGCGGTCTCAACCCGGGCTGAAGGCTGACACAGATAGACACACACACAGTGAGATGACAGAGGGGGAGGGAGAGGGAGGGCAGGAGGGAGAGAGAGATGGAGGGAGGGCAGGAGGGAGAGCAGGAGGGAGAGAGATGTATGTAAATGCTGGGTCTGGTGGCTCAGTGGATGAGGGCATCTGCTGCAGGGACCTGTGTGCAACCTCATGGTCACAAGTTATCGTTTTGCTTTAGCCCCGCCCCCTCTGACTCCGCCCCCACCAGTGCGGCCCTCGGCCCCAAACTACACTGTAAATGTAGCCCCTGAGAGAAAGTTTGTGAGTACCCATGATCTAGAGAGAGTAGACGGTCAGTGGATGAACTAAGTGTAACTTTGAAGAGCATGTAACACTGCACCCGCACGTCCGTTCCAGTGTAGGAAAGGCAAGGAAAAGAACTTTTAATTTTGTCCAAATACTACCATAAATAGTAGCAGTAGTTTGTATTGCAAGCACTGCATAGATCCGGTTATTATGGTGGCCACTCCCTACCTCTCTTAATAAGTTTAGTAGTACTCAGTCATTCATGTGTGGATGTATCACTGGTCACTCAATAAAAAGCAAAGCACCTAAAGTCATCCCATATATAAGCAAAAACATCCCATGTGAAGTGATAGATAATCAGATTATTTATCTTCTTCAATTTTCCATTTCTAGTACTCATTTCCACTGTAGGGTGAAAGTTAAATTAATTAAGCAGTAGCCCTTGAGTTGTAACAGAGTATTCTCAGTGCCACCCGTAATAGAAAAGAAGGGATTCACCACCTGCATGTACTGGACGGGTACAGTAACGCAACGGCAACGCAAGTCTAGGTCACTCCTCATGGCGTGCGTCTCTTTTTCTCGGGTGCAAGTTTACTGCGCTGGCATTATGCCGGCTTGCAGAAAATAACGTACCAATTTTCCAAAACAAGAGATAAGAAGAAGAATAAGACTGGTGTACTTTCATAGTCGACTCCAATGGAAGTCCACAGTGCTCGTAGAATTTGTTCCTTAAACTCCCACTAATGTTAGAGCAAGGATGAAGAAGTGTGAGGTTAGATAGATACTGGCCTCAATAGTTATGTAATGCGCTTGCAAGTTGCTAGTTGTACTGCAACACAAATTTCTGCTGAATGATTGAGTTAATCTTAAAGAGCATTGGTTACAGACTATGTCTTTCTTTCTTCATATAGGTTCTCCTTCCAAACGAACAAGGAGGAAGGAGCTGGCTAGAGCGGCCCGGCAACGGAGGATCGAGGCCACTGTTGCGGAATATCGGCGGCTGGTGGCCCTGGAGGACGTGGAAAGTGTGCAGTCGACAACTACAACAACGTCGTCTGCATCGGCCTCCGTGGCCCCACGGGCTGCCACCCAGCACAGTGGTCCACCCAGACTGAGCCGGGCTGCCAAAGGCAAACGCCACCGCCGAGCAGCAAGGCCAACAGCTGCCTCTCACAGGCATTGCACCTGCAAGGCAGTGAAGGCACGCCTGCGCCGCACTACCCTGATGGTGTCCCGCCTTCAGCAGGAGCTCGCCTTGCTCCGCGAGGAGCATGATGCCCTGGCCCAAAAAGTTAACAGCATCCACCCATAGTGTCCCTTGCCCCTTTTTTAGAGACTTTTGGGGGGTGGGAATTGGGAGTTGGGTTTTTGGGGACTTTTGAAGGACAATCGTTGGGGTTAGGGAGGGTCTTGCGGGAGATTATTTTGTTAGGGATATAAATATACTTTTTCAAACTTTATCTGAGCATACCTGTTTTTTACTGCTTGCCTGGTGGGTGGGGGTTTAACGTTGACTGTTTTCCTGAAAGTTTAGTTCCATTTTCTTCCTTTAAGTGTAAATGCCCAAATGTTTTCAACACTAAGTGCCTCTCACAGACTAAGTGAAGTGAATCCAAGAGTCCTAGGACTTTAGTAGTACTACCTTCAGTCTCTCGTCTCTCGTACTAATACTCCATTATACCCCCAAACCACCAAACGCTTATCTTACCTGTAATTTGTGTTTGAAAGTAGGGCTAGACCCAGGGCTGGCTCCACGGGAAACACCGAATAACGTTGGCAATCTTGGTCGGATAAAATTTCCTCATAGCGGTGGTACTAGTGGTGTGACACAGTGGCAGTTGCATGCCTATGAAAAAAAAGAAAATGAAATCTGGTTTGTCCTCCTGAGCAATTCAACGGTACAACTGAGAATATAGCAGGTGACAGAAGTACAGTAGAGCAGTGCCACATTGTAGCCTAACAAATGGTAAAGTATAAGTACTAATTCGGTTGAAGTTCTTTCACATTAGCAATGGTTCTTTGTCAAGCAGAGTAAGAATATATCCTCGGATTTCTTCACCAGCCTGTTGCTATCACCTTATCCTCCCCACCCAGCAAGTGTGTGGATTTATTGCTGTAATAATAATTTAGTCACACATCAATCAAAACCACACAGCCCGGGGGAAGAGGGTTAGGGTTTGAAAAATGGATGGGTACGGGGGTTTTTGGGAAAGGTTTTGGGAGACAAGAAAAAATAGCACAGCATAGACAAACTATTGTGAACATAAACAAATCTTTGGGTACAAACCTATCCATCAATCTTTGAAAGTGCATGCACTACTGCATGCATGTCAGTGAAAAGTAAGTAGTACATTCGACAACTGTGGAAAGAAAGAATGCGACAGTACAGGGCCTGTGTGGAATTATTGATAACGATATTCAACATAAGGTCTCTGTAGCCAGATACCCGAGAGCCTTGCTGGTCACTATAAATCCATTCACAACAACACTCAATGGGGTTGGTCTGGAAGGTGTCAGGTTTACTCCCCGTGATCCAGTCGATGCAAATATGGTTCCACCTCCAAATGTCACCAACACCCAGAAGTGTAAACACAGGGTGTTCGAGCCATTAGGCGGGGGAGAAAAATAACAAACTAAAATAAAAAATGTGGGATGGGTAAAGGTAGGGTCAGCAGGGAAAGGATACCTGTAACAGAAGACAAGACAGGCATCAGTGAAGTGCTGTCCTAACATACAAGGGTACTCTCATATAGTCTCACTAAATAACCAAGGAAGTAGACAAGTACCTGAGCACCAAGAAAACATGACCTTGGATAGGAAATACTATAGCCCTTCTGCCACAATCTGTGAGGAAGGCCTAAGAAACACATAAACATATAGTTAACGAACACACTCCTGTCGCACCAAACACACTCGCGTTATACTAAGACATCAAACCCACTACTCACAACATACCACAAACATGGTAGAGGACTCAATGTACAAAGGGGGTTCCAAATAGTCAAAGCAAAGATGTATGGTCCAACAAAAAGGAAGAGGGAAACGGTAGTGTGTAGGAAGCAAGAACTACAACACTGCGCTCTCTAAGTAATGACCCAGTAGGGAATCTTTGGTGAAGGTCAAACAGAAAAACGTAGTTGCTGTTGCGACCACCACTGAATTCTGCCAACAACACACCCCACGGTGCACTACACAAAGAGAACTGGGGTAGCCTGTAGTTACCTCACTACATGCCCAGTTATGGAGGTCCTTTGAAATACACAGTTATACAACGGAGACGCGTAGTTGTCCTTACTACCGCGCTCCGTTTTAATAGTACAAAAACGATCCCCGATGTGAACGCTAACACGTGGTATAGACCGCCACTGTGCTCCGCCACACACAATTCAACCAAACAGGAATTCATCAAAGCTAGAATTCTGTTAGAAAACAGTCACAGAACCTCCCTTAACAATCCGTTCAGGCAGTAATCAGCTGACCGCACGGGCGGCCGAAGAGTTTAGAGCGGCTTTACCTGAAGACGCGTGAAGTCCGTCTACCGCCAAGGACAGAACACGGAAGCGCTCCCCACTGAGCCTCGGGGGGGGGGGAAGGTGATAGTCCACAGGAGACACGATAGAAAAGCATGCAGAGCGTCCGCTCTCATGCAGGTGCAGAACAGAAACCAGAATAACGCGCAACAGGAAGCGCGTCTGTTCCCCAGATAAACTTCCTGCAAGTCTCCCGCCTACTCATGGGAAATGTAGTTTCATAGTACGGTAGGCGCTTAGGGGCTGCGTAACCTGACAGAAGGTATAGTAGATAGAAAAGGAGAAATTGCTTTTTTTCTAGGTGTCCCCTCACTCACCAGGGTTGCCCCTTGGTGACATGCTTCATCATTGGGGCCATCCCAGTCCTCTACGGCCTGGGGCGTGCTGCGACTTGTGAATTACGTAGGAGCACTTACAAATGACTATGTGTGGTGCAGATGTGATAGTGGAGTGGACTAAGTGATGTGTTAAGGGATCAATTTAGAAGCCTAGAGAGAGCCAAGAAATGCAGTCACAGTCAGAGAAAAAGGCAAGGGATACTGTATGTATGTGGTTGTAGTGGTCCTGTTGGAAGTGGTAAGTAAGTTGCCTGCAGAAAAAAAATCCTCCTATTAGCGGCACTCCTCCATTGCAGCCGACGCTTCGTCCATCGATGTTGGTCACCAGAAGACACCCTGTAAAAAAAAGCACAGCATAGACAAACAATTGAACATAAACAATTCTTTGGGTACAAACCTATCCATCAATCTTTGAAAGTGCATGCACTACTGCATGCATGTCTGTGAAAAGTAAGTAGTACATTCGACAACTGTGGAAGAAAGAATGCAACAGTAAAGGGCCTATGTGTAAATTATTGATAACGATATTCAACATAAGGTCTCTGTAGCCAGATACCCGAGAGCCTTGCTGGTCACTATAAATCCATTCACAACAACACTCAGTGGGGTTGGTCTGGAAGGTATAGTAGATAGAAAAGGAGAAATTGGTTTTTTTCTAGGTGTCCCCTCACTCACCAGGGTTGCCCCTTGGTGGCATGCTTCATCATTGGGGCCATCCCAGTCCTCTACGGCCTGGGGCGTGCTGCGACTTGCGAATTATGTAGGAGCACTTACAAATGACTATGTGTGGTGCAGATGTGATAGTGGAGTGGACTAAGTGATGTGTTAAGGGATCAATGTAGAAGCCGAGAGAGAGCCAAGAAATGCAGTCACAGTCATAGAAAAAGGCAAGGGATACTGTATCTATGTGGTTGTAGTGGTCCTGTTGGAAGTGGTAAGTAAGTTGCCTGGAGAAAAAAAATCCTCCTATTAGCGGCACTCCTCCATTGCAGCCGACGCCTCGTCCATCGATGTTGGTCACCAGAAGACACCCTGTCCACTGCCTGCCTGATGCTGAATTGTGGCTCGCTACTGTGAAGCCTGACTCCATCCTTTTTTCCCCATTGCAGAGACTGAAACCCGGCCTGTAATTATTCAACGAAAAACAGGAAGTGATATAATATTACAACACCACTGATAAATAAATATAAGGTATGTAGGCTGTGGAGTGCAAAAAGTCACAATTTGATTTTCCTAGTAGACAGTACAATATTTTTGAAAGTGCGTACTCTGAGTCACCTTTTGAAGGATAAGTATGGGCAAATTAATGTAGCGGATCTTGCCCCTCAAGCTAGGTGTACTGTAACTGTGTTTTAGAACAAAATTAGATCTTCCTAGCAGTGCTCCCACCCAGACCCTTACTAAAGCCAGTCGCAAAAATGTAGAAGACCCCCAATCAAATCTCAAAAAACAAGGCCTAGCAGAAAACTGGTGACAAAACTTACTTTGAAAGTAAAAGTAGGCCGAAGTACCCCCTTCTAATTACCCATTACCCACCGTGGATTGCATTCAAACCACTTGCAAGCAACCAAGCAAAAGTAGCCATAGCCAGCATCGCTCCAAGACTCGAAATCCCCCCCACTCAAACACATGCAATAGAAATACTGCTAACCCTAACGAACCGTAAGTTAAGAATAGTGGCAAAGGCTTTCTTTAACTATGCCAAATCCCCCCTTTCCCACCATGGATTTTCTTCAAATGACTTGCAACCAAAATTACACATTCTCACGAGTGCTCTAAGACCCCAGAACTCAGTTGGAAAAATCTAGAACACCCCGAAACACATGCAATCCTGCTGCTAGGGCTAACCCTAACGAACCCTAAGTTACAAAAAGTGCCAAAACTAAAGGCTTTTCCGCGCGGATTTTGTCCCAACCACTTCTACCCGGTATTAGACCTTCCCAGGAATGCCCCAAGATCCGGCAACCCACCCGCCAAGAAGCATAACACCCCCAAACAGGCCAAAAGCAAAATCTCATACTTGCAATATTTCAGGGCCTTCAGTCCAAAAGCGCTGCGTAGCTAGGCCATAAGTCGGGGTTGGCACGACGGATTTCCTGAAAAGCAAATGCAATCAAGATTAGAGTGTCCCAGCAGTGCTCCCAGACCACGAAACTCACCCACAAACACCAGGAAGCCCCCCAAACAGGCCCCCGAAAACGCTACATAGAGCAAAATGTCAGAAATAGGCCAAAAAAAAATCGGCCTGGATTTTGTCCCAACCACTTCTACCCGGTATTAGACCTTCCCAGGAATGCCCCAAGACCCGGCAACCCACCCGCCAAGAAGCATAACACCCCCAAACAGGCCAAAAGCAAAATCTCATACTTGCAATATTTCAGGGCCTTCGGTCCAAACGCGCTGCGTAGCTAGGCCATAAGTCGGGGTTGGCACGACGGATTTCCTGAAAAGCAAATGCAATCAAGATTAGAGTGTCCCAGCAGTGCTCCCAGACCACGAAACTCACCCACAAACACCAGGAAGCCCCCCAAACAGGCCCCCGAAAACGCTACATAGAGCAAAATGTCAGAAATAGGCCAAAAAAAATTCGGCCTGGATTTTGTCCCAACCACTTCTACCCGGTATTAGACCTTCCCAGGAATGCCCCAAGACCCGGCAACCCACCCGCCAAGAAGCATAACACCCCCAAACAGGCCAAAAGCAAAATCTCATACTTGCAATATTTCAGGGCCTTCGGTCCAAACGCGCTGCGTAGCTAGGCCATAAGTCGGGGTTGGCACGACGGATTTCCTGAAAAGCAAATGCAATCAAGATTAGAGTGTCCCAGCAGTGCTCCCAGACCACGAAACTCACCCACAAACACCAGGAAGCCCCCCAAACAGGCCCCCGAAAACGCTACATAGAGCAAAATGTCAGAAATAGGCCAAAAAAAAATCGGCCTGGATTTTGTCCCAACCACTTCTACCCGGTATTAGACCTTCCCAGGAATGCCCCAAGACCCGGCAACCCACCCGCCAAGAAGCATAACAACCGCAAACAGGCCAAAAGCAAAATCTCATACTTGCAATATTTCAGGGCCTTCGGTCCAAACGCGCTGCGTAGCTAGGCCATAAGTCGGGGTTGGCACGACGGATTTCCTGAAAAGCAAATGCAATCAAGATTAGAGTGTCCCAGCAATGCTCCCAGACCACGAAACTCACCCACAAACAGACGGAACCCCCCCTAAGAGCACCTCAAAGGCAAGCAAGTCATCAAAAACACACAAAAAATTCCGCCTGGGATTTGGTCCAAAACACTTTTATCCGGTATTAGAGCTTCCCAGCAATGGCCCCAGAGCCGTCAACCCAGGATAAAACGAGTAGAAGACCCCCAAACAGCCAAAGAGCAAAAGTACAAAAATGGGGACTTAGTCAATTTTTCACAAATTTCCCAAATCACTCCGCGCGCGCTCTGCAGCTAGGCCCTAAGTCCCCTCTGCCACCATGGATTTGCTTCAAACCTCTTGCAAAGTAAAGTATATATAGCCAGCAGTGCTCCCAGACCACAAAACTCACCCACAAACACCAGGAAGCCCCCCAAACAGGCCCCCGAAAACGCTACATAGAGCAAAATGTCAGAAATAGCCCAAAAAAAAATCGGCCTGGATTTTGTCCCAACCACTTCTACCCGGTATTAGACCTTCCCAGGAATGCCCCAAGACCCGGCAACCCACCCGCCAAGAAGCATAACACCCCCAAACAGGCCAAAAGCAAAATCTCATACTTGCAATATTTCAGGGCCTTCGGTCCAAACGCGCTGCGTAGCTAGGCCATAAGTCGGGGTTGGCACGACGGATTTCCTGAAAAGCAAATGCAATCAAGATTAGAGTGTCCCAGCAGTGCTCCCAAACCACGAAACTCACCCACAAACACCAGGAAGCCCCCCAAACAGGCCCCCGAAAATGCTACATAGAGCAAAATGTCAGAAATAGGCCAAAAAAAAATCGGCCTGGATTTTGTCCCAACCACTTCTACCCGGTATTAGACCTTCCCAGGAATGCCCCAAGACCCGGCAACCCACCCGCCAAGAAGCATAACACCCCCAAACAGGCCAAAAGCAAAATCTCATACTTGCAATATTTCAGGGCCTTCGGTCCAAACGCGCTGCGTAGCTAGGCCATAAGTCGGGGTTGGCACGACGGATTTCCTGAAAAGCAAATGCAATCAAGATTAGAGTGTCCCAGCAATGCTCCCAGACCACGAAACTCACCCACAAACAGACGGAACCCCCCCTAAGAGCACCTCAAAGGCAAGCAAGTCATCAAAAACACAAAAAAAATTCCGCCTGGGATTTTGTCCAAAACACTTTTATCCGGTATTAGAGCTTCCCAGCAATGGCCCCAGAGCCGTCAACCCAGGAGAAAACGAGTAGAAGACCCCCAAACAGCCAAAGAGCAAAAGTACAAAAATGGGGACTTAGTCAATTTTTCACAAATTTCCCAAATCACTCCGCGCGCGCTCTGCAGCTAGGCCCTAAGTCCCCTCTGCCACCATGGATTTGCTTCAAACCTCTTGCAAAGTAAAGTATATATAGCCAGCAGTGCTCCCAGACCACGAAACTCACCCACAAACACCAGGAAGCCCCCCAAACAGGCCCCCGAAAACGCTACATAGAGCAAAATGTCAGAAATAGCCCAAAAAAAAATCGGCCTGGATTTTGTCCCAACCACTTCTACCCGGTATTAGACCTTCCCAGGAATGCCCCAAGACCCGGCAACCCACCCGCCAAGAAGCATAACACCCCCAAACAGGCCAAAAGCAAAATCTCATACTTGCAATATTTCAGGGCCTTCGGTCCAAACGCGCTGCGTAGCTAGGCCATAAGTCGGGGTTGGCACGACGGATTTCCTGAAAAGCAAATGCAATCAAGATTAGAGTGTCCCAGCAGTGCTCCCAGACCACGAAACTCACCCACAAACACCAGGAAGCCCCCCAAACAGGCCCCCGAAAACGCTACATAGAGCAAAATGTCAGAAATAGGCCAAAAAAAAATCGGCCTGGATTTTGTCCCAACCACTTCTACCCGGTATTAGACCTTCCCAGGAATGCCCCAAGACCCGGCAACCCACCCGCCAAGAAGCATAACACCCCCAAACAGGCCAAAAGCAAAATCTCATACTTGCAATATTTCAGGGCCTTCGGTCCAAACGCGCTGCGTAGCTAGGCCATAAGTCGGGGTTGGCACGACGGATTTCCTGAAAAGCAAATGCAATCAAGATTAGAGTGTCCCAGCAGTGCTCCCAGACCACGAAACTCACCCACAAACACCAGGAAGCCCCCCAAACAGGCCCCCGAAAACGCTACATAGAGCAAAATGTCAGAAATAGGCCAAAAAAAAATCGGCCTGGATTTTGTCCCAACCACTTCTACCCGGTATTAGACCTTCCCAGGAATGCCCCAAGACCCGGCAACCCACCCGCCAAGAAGCATAACACCCCCAAACAGGCCAAAAGCAAAATCTCATACTTGCAATATTTCAGGGCCTTCGGTCCAAACGCGCTGCGTAGCTAGGCCATAAGTCGGGGTTGGCACGACGGATTTCCTGAAAAGCAAATGCAATCAAGATTAGAGTGTCCCAGCAGTGCTCCCAGACCACGAAACTCACCCACAAACACCAGGAAGCCCCCCAAACAGGCCCCCGAAAACGCTACATAGAGCAAAATGTCAGAAATAGGCCAAAAAAAAATCGGCCTGGATTTTGTCCCAACCACTTCTACCCGGTATTAGACCTTCCCAGGAATGCCCCAAGACCCGGCAACCCACCCGCCAAGAAGCATAACACCCCCAAACAGGCCAAAAGCAAAATCTCATACTTGCAATATTTCAGGGCCTTCGGTCCAAACGCGCTGCGTAGCTAGGCCATAAGTCGGGGTTGGCACGACGGATTTCCTGAAAAGCAAATGCAATCAAGATTAGAGTGTCCCAGCAGTGCTCCCAGACCACGAAACTCACCCACAAACACCAGGAAGCCCCCCAAACAGGCCCCCGAAAACGCTACATAGAGCAAAATGTCAGAAATAGCCCAAAAAAAAATCGGCCTGGATTTTGTCCCAACCACTTCTACCCGGTATTAGAAGAAACTAATATGACTTTAAAAAAATTACAATACAAAAGAGATGTTCATACTTAGTGTTAGAACTTAGAACCATTAATGTTTTTTCCATGTGTTTTAGCAATAAATAACAATTCATCACCTATATGCAATTGATTCATTTAATCATTCTATCAGCTTCCCCTCAAAGGAAATATAGAGATACACATGATACAGAAGAAAATACATCTATTTTCAACATTAAAGGAGCATCAAGTATTGGCTTGGAGACTGATTGAAAATATGTCCTTGCTATTTTTAACTTTTTGCTCTAAAGACTAAACTAATAGGCTCACTAAATATATAGCATACTATTGAAGAAATAGCAGATGATGAAGTGCTACTGATTGTTAACCCGGGATAGTTGGAAAGCTTATATTCAGCTGTTTACATTCATACTATCTTTATATTTCATCAACAAGACAAAAAAAAATGACCTCAATGAATTGCAATAAAGAAGAGATTTAGTTACTTGGAGTTAGAACTTAGAACCATTAATAGATATTCCAGGAGCTTTCAGAATAATAATGAATTCTACAACTATATCAAATGTATTCGTCCAATCCTTCAAGCAGTGTTTGATCCAAGGTGATAAACAGTCAAAAATGAGACACAAGAAAAATTAATATTTTTTCAAACAATTAAACTTGGCCTGTACAGGGATCGAACCTGTGACCTTGGCGTTATTAGCACCACGCTCTAACCATCTGAGCTAACAGGCCGTTTTGCACAATTTCCTGGAAGTCCAGCATATGAAGAAGTGCTAATGATAGTTAACCCGGGAGATTTGGAAAGCTTAATTTCAGAGGTTTACCATGAAGTTATAAATATATAATATCAACATGAAGAAACTAATATGACTTTAAAAAAATTACAATACAAAAGAGATGTTCATACTTAGTGTTAGAACTTAGAACCATTAATGTTTTTCCATGTGTTTTAGCAATAAATAACAATTCATCACCTATATGCAATTGATTCATTTATCATTCTATCAGCTTCCCCTCAAAGGAAATATAGAGATACACATGATACAGAAGAAAATACATCTCTTTTCAACATTAAAGGAGCATCAAGTATTGGCTAGGAGATTGATTGAAAGTATGTCCTTGGCATTTTTAACGTTATGCTCTAAAGACTAAACTAATAGGCTCACTAAATATATAGCATACCATTGAAGAAATAGCAGATGATGAAGTTCTATCGATTGTTAACCCGGGATAGTTGGAAAGCTTATATTCAGCTGTTTACATTCATACTATCTTTATATTTCATCTACAAGACAAAACAAAAATGACCTCAATAAATTGCAATAAATAAGAGTTTAAGTTACTTGGAGTTAGAACTTAGAACCATTAATAGATATTCCAGGAGCTTTCAGAATAATAATTAATTCTACAACTATATCCAATGTATTTATCCAATCCTTCAAGCAGTGTTTGATCCAAGGTGATAAACAGTCAAAAATGAGACACAAGAAAAATTAATCTTTTTTCAAACAATTAAACTTGGCCTGTACAGGGATCGAACCTGCGATCTTGGCGTTATTAGCACCACGCTCTAACCATCTGAGCTAACAGGCCGTTTTGCACAATTTCCTGGAAGTCCAGCATATGAAGAAGTGCTAATGATAGTTAACCCGGGAGATTTGAAAAGCTTAATTTCAGAGGTTTACCATGAAGTTATAAATATATAATATCAACATGAAGAAACTAATATGACTTTAAAAAAATTACAATACAAAAGAGATGTTCATACTTAGTGTTAGAACTTAGAACCATTAATGTTTTTTCCATGTGTTTTAGCAATAAATAACAATTCATCACCTACATGCAATTGATTCATTTAATCATTCTATCAGCTTCCCCTCAAAGGAAATATAGAGATACACATGATACAGAAGAAAATACATCTATTTTCAACATTAAAGGAGCATCAAGTATTGGCTTGGAGACTGATTGAAAATATGTCCTTGGCATTTTTAACTTTTTGCTCTAAAGACTACACTAATAGGCTCACTAAATATATAGCATACTATTGAAGAAATAGCAGATGATGAAGTGCTACCGATTGTTAACCCGGGATAGTTGGAAAGCTTATATTCAGCTGTTTACATTCATACTATCTTTATATTTCATCAACAAGACAAAACAAAAATGACCTCAATGAATTGCAATAAATAAGAGATTTAGTTACTTGGCGTTAGAACTTAGAACCATTAATAGATATTCCAGGAGCTTTCAGAATAAAAATTAATTCTACAACTATATCAAATGTATTCATCCAATCCTTCAAGCAGCGTTTCATCCAAGGTGATAAACAGTCAAAAATGAGACAAAAGAAAAATTAATCTTTTTACAAACAATTAAACTTGGCCTGTACAGGGATAGAACCTGTGACCTTGGTGTTATTAGCACCACGCTCTAACCATCTGAGCTAACAGGCTTCCCCTCAAAGAAAATATAGAGATACACATGATACAGAAGAAAATACATCTATTTTCAACATTAAAGGAGCTTCAAGTATTGGCTTGGAGATTGATTGAAAGTATGTCCTTGGCATTTTTACCTTTATGCTCTAAAGACTAAACTAATAGGCTCACTAAATATATAGCATACTATTGAAGAAATAGCAGATGATGAAGTGGTACTGATTGTTAACCCGGGATAATTGGAAAGCTTATACTCAGCTGTTTACATTCATACTATCTTTATATTTCATCAACAAGACAAAACAAAAATGACTTCAATAAATTGCAATAAATAAGAGATTTAGTTACTTAGCGTTAGAACTTAGAACCATTAATAGATATTCCAGGAGCTTTCAGAATAATAATTAATTCTACAACTATATCAAATGTATTCATCCAATCCTTCAAGCAGCGTTTCATCCAAGGTGATAAACAGTCAAAAATGAGACAAAAGAAAAATTAATCTTTTTACAAACAATTCAACTTGGCCTGTACAGGGATAGAACCTGTGACCTTGGTGTTATTAACACCACGCTCTAACCATCTGAGCTAAAAGGCCGTTTTGCCCAAATTCCTCGAGGTCCAGCATATGAAGAAGTGCTAATGACAGTTAACCCGGGAGATTTGGAAAGCTTAATTTCAGAGGTTTACCATGAAGTTATAAATATATAATATCAACATGAAGAAACTAATATGACTTTAAAATAATTACAATACAAAGAGATGTTCATACTTAGTGTTAGAACTTAGAACCATTAATGTTTTTTCCATGTGTTTTAGCAATAAATAACAATTCATCACCTATATGCAATTGATTCATTTAATCATTCTATCAACTTCCACTCAAAGGAAATATGGAGATACACATGATACAGAAGAAAATACATCTATTTTCAACATTAAAGGAGCATCAAGTATTGGCTTGGAGACTGATTGAAAGTATGTCCTTGGCATTTTTAACTTTATGCTCTAAAGACTAAACTAATAGGCTCAATAAATATATAGCATACTATTGAAGAAATAGCAGATGATGAAGTGCTACCGATTGTTAACCCGGGATAGTTGGAAAGCTTATATTCAGCTGTTTACATTCATACTATCTTTATAATTCATCAACAAGACAAAACAAAAATGACCTCAATAAATTGCAATAAATAAGAGTTTAAGTTACTTGGCGTTAGAACTTAAAACCATTAATAGATATTCCAGGAGCTTTCAGAATAATAATTAATTCTACAACTATATCAAATGTATTTATCCAATCCTTCAAGCAGTGTTTGATCCAAGGTGATAAACAGTCAAAAATGAGACACAAGAAAAATTAATCTTTTTACAAACAATTAAACTTGGCCTGTACAGGGATAGAACCTGTGACCTTGGTGTTATTAGCACCATGCTCTAACCATCTGAGCTAACAGGCTTCCCCTCAAAGAAAATATAGAGATACACATGATACAGAAGAAAATACATCTATTTTCAACATTAAAGGAGCTTCAAGTATTGGCTTGGAGATTGATTGAAAGTATGTGCTTTGCTTTTTTACCTTTATGCTCTAAAGACTAAACTAATAGGCTCACTAAATATATAGCATACTATTGAAGAAATAGCAGATGATGAAGTGGTACTGATTGTTAACCCGGGATAATTGGAAAGCTTATATTCAGCTGTTTACATTCATACTATCTTTATATTTCATCAACAAGACAAAACAAAAATGACCTCAATAAATTGCAATAAATAAGAGATTTAGTTACTTAGCGTTAGAACTTAGAACCATTAATAGATATTCCAGGAGCTTTCAGAATAATAATTAATTCTACAACTATATCAAATGTATTCATCCAATCCTTCAAGCAGCGTTTCATCCAAGGTGATAAACAGTCAAAAATGAGACAAAAGAAAAATTAATCTTTTTACAAACAATTAAACTTGGCCTGTACAGGGATAGAACCTGTGACCTTGGTGTTATTAACACCACGCTCTAACCATCTGAGCTAATAGGCCGTTTTGCACAATTTCCTGGAAGTCCAGCATATGAAGAAGTGCTAATGATAGTTAACCCGGGAGATTTGGAAAGCTTAATTTCAGAGGTTTACCATGAAGTTATAAATATATAATATCAACATGAAGAAACTAATATGACTTTAAAAAAATTACAATACAAAAGAGATGTTCATACTTAGTGTTAGAACTTAGAACCATTAATGTTTTTTCCATGTGTTTTAGCAATAAATAACAATTCATCACCTATATGCAATTGATTCATTTAATCATTCTATCAACTTCCCCTCAAAGGAAATATAGAGATACACATGATACAGAAGAAAATACATCTATTTTCAACATTAAAGGAGCATCAAGTATTGGCTTGGAGACTGATTGAAAGTATGTCCTTGGCATTTTTAACTTTATGCTCTAAAGACTAAACTAATAGGCTCAATAAATATATAGCATACTATTGAAGAAATAGCAGATGATGAAGTGCTACCGATTGTTAACCCGGGATAGTTGGAAAGCTTATATTCAGCTGTTTACATTCATACTATCTTTATAATTCATCAACAAGACAAAACAAAAATGACCTCAATAAATTGCAATAAATAAGAGATTTAGTTACTTGGTGTTAGAACTTAAAACCATTAATAGATATTCCAGGAGCTTTCAGAATAATAATTAATTCTACAACTATATCAAATGTATTTATCCAATCCTTCAAGCAGTGTTTGATCCAAGGTGATAAACAGTCAAAAATGAGACAAAAGAAAAATTAATCTTTTTTCAAACAATTAAATGGGCCTGTACAGGGATCGAACCTATGACCTTGGCGTTATTAGCACCACGCTCTAACCATCTGAGCTAACAGGCCGTTTTGCACAATTTCCTGGAAGTCCAGCATATGAAGAAGTGCTAATGATAGTTAACCTGGGAGATTTGGAAAGCTTAATTTCAGAGGTTTACCATGAAGTTATAAATATATAATATCAACATGAAGAAACTAATATGACTTTAAAAAAATTACAATACAAAAGAGATGTTCATACTTAGTGTTAGAACTTAGAACCATTAATGTTTTTTCCATGTGTTTTAGCAATAAATAACAATTCATCACCTATATGCAATTGATTCATTTAATCATTCTATCAGCTTCCCCTCAAAGGAAATATAGAGATACACATGATACAGAAGAAAATACATCTATTTTCAACATTAAAGGAGCATCAAGTATTGGCTTGGAGACTGATTGAAAATATGTCCTTGCTATTTTTAACTTTTTGCTCTAAAGACTAAACTAATAGGCTCACTAAATATATAGCATACTATTGAAGAAATAGCAGATGATGAAGTGCTACTGATTGTTAACCCGGGATAGTTGGAAAGCTTATATTCAGCTGTTTACATTCATACTATCTTTATATTTCATCAACAAGACAAAAAAATGACCTCAATGAATTGCAATAAAGAAGAGATTTAGTTACTTGGAGTTAGAACTTAGAACCATTAATAGATATTCCAGGAGCTTTCAGAATACTAATTAATTCTACAACTATATCAAATGTATTCATCCAATCCTTCAAGCAGTGTTTGATCCAAGGTGATAAACAGTCAAAAATGAGACACAAGAAAAATTAATCTTTTTTCAAATAATTAAACTTGGCCTGTACAGGGATCAAACATGTGACCTTGGCGTTATTAGCACCACGCTCTAACCATCTGAGCTAACAGGCCGTTTTGCACAATTTCCTGGAAGTCCAGCATATGAAGAAGTGCTAATGATAGTTAACCCGGGAGATTTGGAAAGCTTAATTTCAGAGGTTTACCATGAAGTTATAAATATATAATATCAACATGAAGAAACTAATATGACTTTAAAAAAATTACAATACAAAAGAGATGTTCATACTTAGTGTTAGAACTTAGAACCATTAATGTTTTTTCCATGTGTTTTAGCAATAAATAACAATTCATCACCTATATGCAATTGATTCATTTAATCATTCTATCATCTTCCCCTCAAAGGAAATATAGAGATACACATGATACAGAAGAAAATACATCTATTTTCAACATTAAAGGAGCATCAAGTATTTGCTTGGAGACTGATTGAAAATATGTCCTTGCTATTTTTAACTTTTTGCTCTAAAGACTAAACTAATAGGCTCACTAAATATATAGCATACTATTGAAGAAATAGCAGATGATGAAGTGCTACTGATTGTTAACCCGGGATAGTTGGAAAGCTTATATTCAGCTGTTTACATTCATACTATCTTTATATTTCATCAACAAGACAAAAAAAAAATGACCTCAATGAATTGCAATAAAGAAGAGATTTAGTTACTTGGAGTTAGAACTTAGAACCATTAATAGATATTCCAGGAGCTTTCAGAATAAAAATTAATTCTACAACTATATCAAATGTATTCATCCAATCCTTCAAGCAGCGTTTCATCCAAGGTGATAAACAGTCAAAAATGAGACAAAAGAAAAATTAATCTTTTTACAAACAATTAAACTTGGCCTGTACAGGGATAGAACCTGTGACCTTGGTGTTATTAGCACCACGCTCTAACCATCTGAGCTAACAGGCTTCCCCTCAAAGAAAATATAGAGATACACATGATACAGAAGAAAATACATCTATTTTCAACATTAAAGGAGCTTCAAGTATTGGCTTGGAGATTGATTGAAAGTATGTCCTTGGCATTTTTACCTTTATGCTCTAAAGACTAAACTAATAGGCTCACTAAATATATAGCATACTATTGAAGAAATAGCAGATGATGAAGTGGTACTGATTGTTAACCCGGGATAATTGGAAAGCTTATACTCAGCTGTTTACATTCATACTATCTTTATATTTCATCAACAAGACAAAACAAAAATGACTTCAATAAATTGCAATAAATAAGAGATTTAGTTACTTAGCGTTAGAACTTAGAACCATTAATAGATATTCCAGGAGCTTTCAGAATAATAATTAATTCTACAACTATATCAAATGTATTCATCCAATCCTTCAAGCAGCGTTTCATCCAAGGTGATAAACAGTCAAAAATGAGACAAAAGAAAAATTAATCTTTTTACAAACAATTCAACTTGGCCTGTACAGGGATAGAACCTGTGACCTTGGTGTTATTAGCACCACGCTCTAACCATCTGAGCTAACAGGCCGTTTTGCACAATTTCCTGGAAGTCCAGCATATGAAGAAGTGCTAATGATAGTTAACCCGGGAGATTTGGAAAGCTTAATTTCAGAGCTTTACCATGAAGTTATAAATATATAATATCAACATGAAGAAACTAATATGACTTTAAAAAAATTACAATACAAAAGAGATGTTCATACTTAGTGTTAGAACTTAGAACCATTAATGTTTTTCCATGTGTTTTAGCAATAAATAACAATTCATCACCTATATGCAATTGATTCATTTATCATTCTATCAGCTTCCCCTCAAAGGAAATATAGAGATACACATGATACAGAAGAAAATACATCTCTTTTCAACATTAAAGGAGCATCAAGTATTGGCTAGGAGATTGATTGAAAGTATGTCCTTGGCATTTTTAACGTTATGCTCTAAAGACTAAACTAATAGGCTCAATAAATATATAGCATACCATTGAAGAAATAGCAGATGATGAAGTTCTATCGATTGTTAACCCGGGATAGTTGGAAAGCTTATATTCAGCTGTTTACATTCATACTATCTTTATATTTCATCTACAAGACAAAACAAAAATGACCTCAATAAATTGCAATAAATAAGAGTTTAAGTTACTTGGCGTTAGAACTTAGAACCATTAATAGATATTCCAGGAGCTTTCAGAATAATAATTAATTCTACAACTATATCAAATGTATTTATCCAATCCTTCAAGCAGTGTTTGATCCAAGGTGATAAACAGTCAAAAATGAGACACAAGAAAAATTAATCTTTTTTCAAACAATTAAACTTGGCCTGTACAGGGATCGAACCTGTGATCTTGGCATTATTAGCACCACGCTCTAACCATCTGAGCTAACAGGTCGTTTTGCACAATTTCCTGGAAGTCCAGCATATGAAGAAGTGCTAATGATAGTTAACCCGGGAGATTTGGAAAGCTTAATTTCAGAGGTTTACCATGAAGTTATAAATATATAATATCAACATGAAGCAACTAATATGACTTTAAAAAAATTACAATACAAAAGAGATGTTCATACTTAGTGTTAGAACTTAGAACCAATAATGTTTTTCCATGTGTTTTAGCAATAAATAACAATTCATCACCTATATGCAATTGATTCATTTAATCATTCTATCAGCTTCCCCTCAAAGGAAATATAGAGATACACATGATACAGAAGAAAATACATCTATTTTCAACATTAAAGGAGCTTCAAGTATTGGCTTGGAGATTGATTGAAAATATGTCCTTGGCATTTTTAACTTTTTGCTCTAAAGACTACACTATCCAATCCTTCAAGCAGCGTTTCATCCAAGGTGATAAACAGTCAAAAATGAGACAAAAGAAAAATTAATCTTTTTACAAACAATTAAACTTGGCCTGTACAGGGATAGAACCTGTGACCTTGGTGTTATTAGCACCACGCTCTAACCATCTGAGCTAACAGGCTTCCCCTCAAAGAAAATATAGAGATACACATGATACAGAAGAAAATACATCTATTTTCAACATTAAAGGAGCTTCAAGTATTGGCTTGGAGATTGATTGAAAGTATGTGCTTTGCTTTTTTACCTTTATGCTCTAAAGACTAAACTAATAGGCTCACTAAATATATAGCATACTATTGAAGAAATAGCAGATGATGAAGTGGTACTGATTGTTAACCCGGGATAATTGGAAAGCTTATATTCAGCTGTTTACATTCATACTATCTTTATATTTCATCAACAAGACAAAACAAAAATGACCTCAATAAATTGCAATAAATAAGAGATTTAGTTACTTAGCGTTAGAACTTAGAACCATTAATAGATATTCCAGGAGCTTTCAGAATAATAATTAATTCTACAACTATATCAAATGTATTCATCCAATCCTTCAAGCAGCGTTTCATCCAAGGTGATAAACAGTCAAAAATGAGACAAAAGAAAAATTAATCTTTTTACAAACAATTAAACTTGGCCTGTACAGGGATAGAACCTGTGACCTTGGTGTTATTAACACCACGCTCTAACCATCTGAGCTAACAGGCCGTTTTGCCCAAATTCCTGGAGGTCCAGCATATGAAGAAGTGCTAATGATAGTTAACCCGGGAGATTTGGAAAGCTTAATTTCAGAGGTTTACCATGAAGTTATAAATATATAATATCAACATGAAGAAACTAATATGACTTTAAAATAATTACAATACAAAAGAGATGTTCATACTTTGTGTTAGAAATTAGAACCATTAATGTTTTTTCCATGTGTTTTAGCAATAAATAACAATTCATCACCTATATGCAATTGATTCATTTAATCATTCTATCAACTTCCACTCAAAGAAAATATAGAGATACACATGATACAGAAGAAAATACATCTATTTTCAACATTAAAGGAGCATCAAGTATTGGCTTGGAGACTGATTGAAAGTATGTCCTTGGCATTTTTAACTTTATGCTCTAAAGACTAAACTAATAGGCTCAATAAATATATAGCATACTATTGAAGAAATAGCAGATGATGAAGTGCTACCGATTGTTAACCCTGGATAGTTGGAAAGCTTATATTCAGCTGTTTACATTCATACTATCTTTATAATTCATCAACAAGACAAAACAAAAATGACCTCAATAAATTGCAATAAATAAGAGTTTAAGTTACTTGGCGTTAGAACTTAAAACCATTAATAGATATTCCAGGAGCTTTCAGAATAATAATTAATTCTACAACTATATCAAATGTATTTTTCCAATCCTTCAAGCAGTGTTTGATCCAAGGTGATAAACAGTCAAAAATGAGACACAAGAAAAATTAATCTTTTTTCAAACAATTAAACTTGGCCTGTACAGGGATCGAACCTATGACCTTGGCGTTATTAGCACCACGCTCTAACCATCTGAGCTAACAGGCCTTTTTGCACAATTTCCTGGAAGTCCAGCATATGAAGAAGTGCTAATGATAGTTAACCCGGGAGATTTGGAAAGCTTAATTTCAGAGGTTTACCATGAAGTTATAAATATATAATATCAACATGAAGAAACTAATATGACTTTAAAAAAATTACAATACAAAAGAGATGTTCATACTTAGTGTTAGAACTTAGAACCATTAATGTTTTTTCATGTGTTTTAGCAATAAATAACAATACATCACCTATATGCAATTGATTCATTTATCATTCTATCAGCTTCCCCTCAAAGGAAATATAGAGATACACATGATACAGAAGAAAATACATCTATTTTCAACATTAAAGGAGCATCAAGTATTGGCTTGGAGACTGATTGAAAATATGTCCTTGGCATTTTTAACTTTTTGCTCTAAAGACTACACTAATAGGCTCACTAAATATATAGCATACTATTGAAGAAATAGCAGATGATGAAGTGCTACCGATTGTTAACCCGGGATAGTTGGAAAGCTTATATTCAGCTGTTTACATTCATACTATCTTTATATTTCATCAACAAGACAAAACAAAAATGACCTCAATGAATTGCAATAAATAAGAGATTTAGTTACTTGGCGTTAGAACTTAGAACCATTAATAGATATTCCAGGAGCTTTCAGAATAATAATTAATTCTACAACTATATCAAATGTATTCATCCAATCCTTCAAGCAGCGTTTCATCCAAGGTGATAAACAGTCAAAAATGAGACAAAAGAAAAATTAATCTTTTTACAAACAATTAAACTTGGCCTGTACAGTGATAGATCCTGTGCCCTTGGTGTTATTAGCACCACCCTCTAACCATCTGAGCTAGCAGGCTTCCCCTCAAAGAAAATATAGAGATACACATGATACAGAAGAAAATACATCTATTTTCAACATTAAAGGAGCTTCAAGTATTGGCTTGGAGATTGATTGAAAGTATGTCCTTGGCATTTTTACCTTTATGCTCTAAAGACTAAACTAATAGGCTCACTAAATATATAGCATACTATTGAAGAAATAGCAGATGATGAAGTGCTACTGATTGTTAACCTGGGATAATTGGAACGCTTATATTCAGCTGTTTACATTCATACTATCTTTATATTTCATCAACAAGACAAAACAAAAATGACCTCAATAAATTGCAATAAATAAGAGATTTAGTTACTTAGCGTTAGAACTTAGAACCATTAATAGATATTCCAGGAGCTTTCAGAATAATAATTAATTCTACAACTATATCAAATGTATTCATCCAATCCTTCAAGCAGCGTTTCATCCAAGGTGATAAACAGTCAAAAATGAGACAAAAGAAAAATTAATCTTTTTACAAACAATTAAACTTGGCCTGTACAGGGATAGAACCTGTGACCTTGGTTTTATTAACACCACGCTCTAACCATCTGAGCTAACAGGCCGTTTTGCCCAAATTCCTGGAGGTCCAGCATATGAAGAAGTGCTAATGATAGTTAACCCGGGAGATTTGGAAAGCTTAATTTCAGAGGTTTACCATGAAGTTATAAATATATAATATCAACATGAAGAAACTAATATGACTTTAAAATAATTACAATACAAAAGAGATGTTCATACTTAGTGTTAGAACTTAGAACCATTAATGTTTTTCCATGTGTTTTAGCAATAAATAACAATTCATCACCTATATGCAATTGATTCATTTAATCATTCTATCAACTTCCCCTCAAAGGAAATATAGAGATACACATGATACAGAAGAAAATACATCTATTTTCAACATTAAAGGAGCATCAAGTATTGGCTTGGAGACTGATTGAAAGTATGTCCTTGGCATTTTTAACTTTATGCTCTAAAGACTAAACTAATAGGCTCAATAAATATATAGCATACTATTGAAGAAATAGCAGATGATGAAGTGCTACCGATTGTTAACCCGGGATAGTTGGAAAGCTTATATTCAGCTGTTTACATTCATACTATCTTTATAATTCATCAACAAGACAAAACAAAAATGACCTCAATAAATTGCAATAAATAAGAGATTTAGTTACTTGGTGTTAGAATTTAAAACCATTAATAGATATTCCAGGAGCTTTCAGAATAATAATTAATTCTACAACTATATCAAATGTATTTATCCAATCCTACAAGCAGTGTTTGATCCAAGGTGATAAACAGTCAAAAATGAGACAAAAGAAAAATTAATCTTTTTTCAAACAATTAAACTTGGCCTGTACAGGGATCGAACCTATGACCTTGGCGTTATTAGCACCACGCTCTAACCATCTGAGCTAACAGGCCGTTTTGCACAATTTCCTGGAAGTCCAGCATATGAAGAAGTGCTAATGATAGTTAACCTGGGAGATTTGGAAAGCTTAATTTCAGAGGTTTACCATGAAGTTATAAATATATAATATCAACATGAAGAAACTAATATGACTTTAAAAAAATTACAATACAAAAGAGATGTTCATACTTAGTGTTAGAACTTAGAACCATTAATGTTTTTTCCATGTGTTTTAGCAATAAATAACAATTCATCACCTATATGCAATTGATTCATTTAATCATTCTATCAGCTTCCCCTCAAAGGAAATATAGAGATACACATGATACAGAAGAAAATACATCTATTTTCAACATTAAAGGAGCATCAAGTATTGGCTTGGAGACTGATTGAAGGTATATCCTTGGCATTTTTAACTTTATGCTCTAAAGACTAAACTAATAGGCTCAATAAATATATAGCATACTATTGAAGAAATAGCAGATGATGAAGTGCTACCGATTGTTAACCCGGGATAGTTGGAAAGCTTATATTCAGCTGTTTACATTCATACTATCTTTATAATTCATCAACAAGACAAAACAAAAATGACCTCAATAAATTGCAATAAATAAGAGTTTAAGTTACTTGGCGTTAGAACTTAAAACCATTAATAGATATTCTAGGAGCTTTCAGAATAATAATTAATTCTACAACTATATCAAATGTATTTATCCAATCCTTCAAGCAGTGTTTGATCCAAGGTGATAAACAGTCAAAAATGAGACACAAGAAAAATTAATCTTTTTTCAAACAATTAAACTTGGCCTGTACAGGGATCGAACCTATGACCTTGGCGTTATTAGCACCACGCTCTAACCATCTGAGCTAACAGGCCGTTTTGCACAATTTCCTGGAAGTCCAGCATATGAAGAAGTGCTAATGATAGGTAACCCGGGAGATTTCGAAAGCTTAATTTCAGAGGTTTACCATGAAGTTATAAATATATAATATCAACATGAAGAAACTAATATGACTTTAAAAAAATTACAATACAAAAGAGATGTTCATACTTAGTGTTAGAACTTAGAGCCATTAATGTTTTTCCATGTGTTTTAGCAATAAATAACAATTCATCACCTATATGCAATTGATTCATTTATCATTCTATCAGCTTCCCCTCAAAGGAAATATAGAGATACACATGATACAGAAGAAAATACATCTATTTTCAACATTAAAGGAGCATCAAGTATTGGCTTGGAGACTGATTGAAAATATGTCCTTGGCATTTTTAACTTTTTGCTCTAAAGACTACACTAATAGGCTCACTAAATATATAGCATACTATTGAAGAAATAGCAGATGATGAAGTGCTACCGATTGTTAACCCGGGATAGTTGGAAAGCTTATATTCAGCTGTTTACATTCATACTATCTTTATATTTCATCAACAAGACAAAACAAAAATGACCTCAATGAATTGCAATAAATAAGAGATTTAGTTACTTGGCGTTAGAACTTAGAACCATTAATAGATATTCCAGGAGCTTTCAGAATAATAATTAATTCTACAACTATATCAAATGTATTCATCCAATCCTTCAAGCAGCGTTTCATCCAAGGTGAGAAACAGTCAAAAATGAGACAAAAGAAAAATTAATCTTTTTACAAACAATTAAACTTGGCCTGTACAGTGATAGATCCTGTGACATTGGTGTTATTAGCACCACGCTCTAACCATCTGAGCTAACAGGCTTCCCCTCAAAGAAAATATAGAGATACACATGATACAGAAGAAAATACATCTATTTTCAACATTAAAGGAGCTTCAAGTATTGGCTTGGAGATTGATTGAAAGTATGTCCTTGGCATTTTTACCTTTATGCTCTAAAGACTAAACTAATAGGCTCACTAAATATATAGCATACTATTGAAGAAATAGCAGATGATGAAGTGCTACCGATTGTTAACCCGGGATAGTTGGAAAGCTTATATTCAGCTGTTTACATTCATACTATCTTTATAATTCATCAACAAGACAAAACAAAAATGACCTCAATAAATTGCAATAAATAAGAGATTTAGTTACTTGGTGTTAGAACTTAAAACCATTAATAGATATTCCAGGAGCTTTCAGAATAATAATTAATTCTACAACTATATCAAATGTATTTATCCAATCCTTCAAGCAGTGTTTGATCCAAGGTGATAAACAGTCAAAAATGAGACAAAAGAAAAATTAATCTTTTTTCAAACAATTAAACTTGGCCTGTACAGGGATCGAACCTATGACCTTGGCGTTATTAGCACCACGCTCTAACCATCTGAGCTAACAGGCCGTTTTGCACAATTTCCTGGAAGTCCAGCATATGAAGAAGTGCTAATGATAGTTAACCTGGGAGATTTGGAAAGCTTAATTTCAGAGGTTTACCATGAAGTTATAAATATATAATATCAACATGAAGAAACTAATATGACTTTAAAAAAATTACAATACAAAAGAGATGTTCATACTTAGTGTTAGAACTTAGAACCATTAATGTTTTTTCCATGTGTTTTAGCAAAAAATAACAATTCATCACCTATATGCAATTGATTCATTTAATCATTCTATCAGCTTCCCCTCAAAGGAAATATAGAGATACACATGATACAGAAGAAAATACATCTATTTTCAACATTAAAGGAGCATCAAGTATTGGCTTGGAGACTGATTGAAAATATGTCCTTGCTATTTTTTACTTTTTGCTCTAAAGACTAAACTAATAGGCTCACTAAATATATAGCATACTATTGAAGAAATAGCAGATGATGAAGTGCTACTGATTGTTAACCCGGGATAGTTGGAAAGCTTATATTCAGCTGTTTACATTCATACTATCTTTATATTTCATCAACAAGACAAAAAAAAATGACCTCAATGAATTGCAATAAAGAAGAGATTTAGTTACTTGGAGTTAGAACTTAGAACCATTAATAGATATTCCAGGAGCTTTCAGAATAATAATTAATTCTACAACTATATCAAATGTATTCATCCAATCCTTCAAGCAGTGTTTGATCCAAGGTGATAAACAGTCAAAAATGAGACACAAGAAAAATTAATCTTTTTTCAAATAATTAAACTTGGCCTGTACAGGGATCGAACCTGTGACCTTGGCGTTATTAGCACCACGCTCTAACCATCTGAGCTAACAGGCCGTTTTGCACAATTTCCTGGAAGTCCAGCATATGAAGAAGTGCTAATAATAGTTAACCCGGGAGATTTGGAAAGCTTAATTTCAGAGGTTTACCATGAAGTTATAAATATATAATATCAACATGAAGAAACTAATATGACTTTAAAAAAATTACAATACAAAAGAGATGTTCATACTTAGTGTTAGAACTTAGAACCATTAATGTTTTTCCATGTGTTTTAGCAATAAATAACAATTCATCACCTATATGCAATTGATTCATTTATCATTCTATCAGCTTCCCCTCAAAGGAAATATAGAGATACACATGATACAGAAGAAAATACATCTATTTTCAACATTAAAGGAGCATCAAGTATTGGCTTGGAGACTGATTGAAAATATGTCCTTGCTATTTTTAACTTTTTGCTCTAAAGACTAAACTAATAGGCTCACTAAATATATAGCATACCATTGAAGAAATAGCAGATGATGAAGTGCTATCGATGTTAACCCGGGATAGTTGGAAAGCTTATATTCAGCTGTTTACATTCATACTATCTTTATATTTCATCAACAAGACAAAACAAAAATGACCTCAATAAATTGCAATAAATAGAAGATTTAGTTACTTGGCGTTAGAACATAGAACCATTAATAGATATTCCAGGAGCTTTCAGAATAATAATTAATTCTACAACTATATCAAATGTATTCATCCAATCCTTCAAGCAGTGTTTGATCCAAGGTGATAAACAGTCAAAAATGAGACACAAGAAAAATTAATCTTTTTTCAAATAATTAAACTTGGCCTGTACAGGGATCGAACCTGTGACCTTGGCGTTATTAGCACCACGCTCTAACCATCTGAGCTAACAGGCCGTTTTGCACAATTTCCTGGAAGTCCAGCATATGAAGAAGTGCTAATAATAGTTAACCCGGGAGATTTGGAAAGCTTAATTTCAGAGGTTTACCATGAAGTTATAAATATATAATATCAACATGAAGAAACTAATATGACTTTAAAAAAATTACAATACAAAAGAGATGTTCATACTTAGTGTTAGAACTTAGAACCATTAATGTTTTTCCATGTGTTTTAGCAATAAATAACAATTCATCACCTATATGCAATTGATTCATTTATCATTCTTTCAGCTTCCCCTCAAAGGAAATATAGAGATACACATGATACAGAAGAAAATACATCTATTTTCAACATTAAAGGAGCATCAAGTATTGGCTTGGAGACTGATTGAAAATATGTCCTTGCTATTTTTAACTTTTTGCTCTAAAGACTAAACTAATAGGCTCACTAAATATATAGCATACCATTGAAGAAATAGCAGATGATGAAGTGCTATCGATGTTAACCCGGGATAGTTGGAAAGCTTATATTCAGCTGTTTACATTCATACTATCTTTATATTTCATCAACAAGACAAAACAAAAATGACCTCAATAAATTGCAATAAATAGAAGATTTAGTTACTTGGCGTTAGAACATAGAACCATTAATAGATATTCCAGGAGCTTTCAGAATAATAATTAATTCTACAACTATATCAAATGTATTCATCCAATCCTTCAAGCAGCGTTTGATCCAAGGTGATAAACAGTCAAGAATGAAACACAAGAAAAATTACTCGTTTTTCAAACAATTAAACTTGGCCTGTACAGGGATCGAACCTGTGACCTTGGCGTTATTAGCACCACGCTCTAACCATCTGAGCTAACAGGCCGTTTTGCACAATTTCCTGGACGTCCAGCATATGAAGAAGTGCTAATGATAGTTAACCCGGGAGATTTGGAAAGCTTAATTTCAGAGGTTTACCATGAAGTTATAAATATATAATATCAACATGAAGAAACTAATATGACTTTAAAAAAATTACAATACAAAAGAGATGTTCATACTTAGTGTTAGAACTTAGAACCATTAATGTTTTTCCATGTGTTTTAGCAATAAATAACAATTCATCACCTTTATGCAATTGATTCATTTATCATTCTATCAGCTTCCCCTCAAAGGAAATATAGAGATACACATGATACAGAAGAAAATACATCTATTTTCAACATTAAAGGAGCATCAAGTATTGGCTTGGAGACTGATTGAAAATATGTCCTTGGCATTTTTAACTTTTTGCTCTAAAGACTACACTAATAGGCTCACTAAATATATAGCATACTATTGAAGAAATAGCAGATGATGAAGTGCTACCGATTGTTAACCCGGGATAGTTGGAAAGCTTATATTCAGCTGTTTACATTCATACTATCTTTATATTTCATCAACAAGACAAAACAAAAATGACCTCAATAAATTGCAATAAATAGAAGATTTAGTTACTTGGCGTTAGAACTTAGAACCATTAATAGATATTCCAGGAGCTTTCAGAATAATAATTAATTCTACAACTATATCAAATGTATTCATCCAATCCTTCAAGCAGCGTTTGATCCAAGGTGATAAACAGTCAAGAATGAAACACAAGAAAAATTACTCTTTATTCAAACAATTAAACTTGGCCTGTACAGGGATCGAACCTGTGACCTTGGCGTTATTAGCACCACGCTCTAACCATCTGAGCTAACAGGCCGTTTTGCACAATTTCCTGGACGTCCAGCATATGAAGAAGTGCTAATGATAGTTAACCCGGGAGATTTGGAAAGCTTAATTTCAGAGGTTTACCATGAAGTTATAAATATATAATATCAACATGAAGAAACTAATATGACTTTAAAAAAATTACAATACAAAAGAGATGTTCATACTTAGTGTTAGAACTTAGAACCATTAATGTTTTTCCATGTGTTTTAGCAATAAATAACAATTCATCACCTTTATGCAATTGATTCATTTATCATTCTATCAGCTTCCCCTCAAAGGAAATATAGAGATACACATGATACAGAAGAAAATACATCTATTTTCAACATTAAAGGAGCATCAAGTATTGGCTTGGAGACTGATTGAAAATATGTCCTTGGCATTTTTAACTTTTTGCTCTAAAGACTACACTAATAGGCTCACTAAATATATAGCATACTATTGAAGAAATAGCAGATGATGAAGTGCTACCGATTGTTAACCCGGGATAGTTGGAAAGCTTATATTCAGCTGTTTACATTCATACTATCTTTATATTTCATCAACAAGACAAAACAAAAATGACCTCAATGAATTGCAATAAATAAGAGATTTAGTTACTTGGCGTTAGAACTTAGAACCATTAATAGATATTCCAGGAGCTTTCAGAATAATAATTAATTCTACAACTATATCAAATGTATTCATCCAATCCTTCAAGCAGCGTTTCATCCAAGGTGATAAACAGTCAAAAATAAGACAAAAGAAAAATTAATCTTTTTACAAACAATTAAACTTGGCCTGTACAGGGATAGAACCTGTGACCTTGGTGTTATTAGCACCACGCTCTAACCATCTGAGCTAACAGGCTTCCCCTCGAAGAAAATATAGAGATACACATGATACAGAAGAAAATACATCTATTTTCAACATTAAAGGAGCTTCAAGTATTGGCTTGGAGATTGATTGAAAGTATGTCCTTGGCATTTTTACCTTTATGCTCTAAAGACTAAACTAATAGGCTCACTAAATATATAGCATACTATTGAAGAAATAGCAGATGATGAAGTGGTACTGATTGTTAACCCGGGATAATTGGAAAGCTTATATTCAGCTGTTTACAATCATACTATCTTTATATTTCATCAACAAGACAAAACAAAAATGACCTCAATAAATTGCAATAAATAAGAGATTTAGTTACTTAGCGTTAGAACTTAGAACCATTAATAGATATTCCAGGAGCTTTCAGAATAATAATTAATTCTACAACTATATCAAATGTATTCATCCAATCCTTCAAGCAGCGTTTCATCCAAGGTGATAAACAGTCAAAAATGAGACAAAAGAAAAATTAATCTTTTTACAAACAATTAAACTTGGCCTGTACAGGGATAGAACCTGTGACCTTGGTGTTATTAACACCACGCTCTAACCATCTGAGCTAACAGGCCATTTTGCCCAAATTCCTGGAGGTCCAGCATATGAAGAAGTGCTAATGATAGTTAACCCGGGAGATTTGGAAAGCTTAATTTCAGAGGTTTACCATGAAGTTATAAATATATAATATCAACATGAAGAAACTAATATGACTTTAAAATAATTACAATACAAAAGAGATGTTCATACTTAGTGTTAGAACTTAGAACCATTAATGTTTTTTCCATGTGTTTTAGCAATAAATAACAATTCATCACCTATATGCAATTGATTCATTTAATCATTCTATCAACTTCCACTCAAAGGAAATATAGAGATACACATGATACAGAAGAAAATACATCTATTTTCAACATTAAAGGAGCATCAAGTATTGGCTTGGAGACTGATTGAAAGTATGTCCTTGGCATTTTTAACTTTATGCTCTAAAGACTAAACTAATAGGCTCAATAAATATATAGCATACTATTGAAGAAATAGCAGATGATGAAGTGCTACCGATTGTTAACCCGGGAGAGTTGGAAAGCTTATATTCAGCTGTTTACATTCATACTATCTTTATAATTCATCAACAAGACAAAACAAAAATGACCTCAATAAATTGCAATAAATAAGAGTTTAAGTTACTTGGCGTTAGAACTTAAAACCATTAATAGATATTCCAGGAGCTTTCAGAATAATAATTAATTCTACAACTATATCAAATGTATTTATCCAATCCTTCAAGCAGTGTTTGATCCAAGGTGATAAACAGTCAAAAATGAGACACAAGAAAAATTAATCTTTTTTCAAACAATTAAACTTGGCCTGTACAGGTATCGAACCTATGACCTTGGCGTTATTAGCACCACGCTCTAACCATCTGAGCTAACAGGCCGTTTTGCACAATTTCCTGGAAGTCCAGCATATGAAGAAGTGCTAATGATAGTTAACCCGGGAGATTTGGAAAGCTTAATTTCAGAGGTTTACCATGAAGTTATAAATATATAATATCAACATGAAGAAACTAATATGACTTTAAAAAAATTACAATACAAAAGAGATGTTCATACTTAGTGTTAGAACTTAGAACCATTAATGTTTTTCCATGTGTTTTAGCAATAAATAACAATTCATCACCTTTATGCAATTGATTCATTTATCATTCTATCAGCTTCCCCTCAAAGGAAATATAGAGATACACATGATACAGAAGAAAATACATCTATTTTCAACATTAAAGGAGCATCAAGTATTGGCTTGGAGACTGATTGAAAATATGTCCTTGGCATTTTTAACTTTTTGCTCTAAAGACTACACTAATAGGCTCACTAAATATATAGCATACTATTGAAGAAATAGCAGATGATGAAGTGCTACCGATTGTTAACCCGGGATAGTTGGAAAGCTTATATTCAGCTGTTTACATTCATACTATCTTTATATTTCATCAACAAGACAAAACAAAAATGACCTCAATAAATTGCAATAAATAGAAGATTTAGTTACTTGGCGTTAGAACTTAGAACCATTAATAGATATTCCAGGAGCTTTCAGAATAATAATTAATTCTACAACTATATCAAATGTATTCATCCAATCCTTCAAGCAGCGTTTGATCCAAGGTGATAAACAGTCAAGAATGAAACACAAGAAAAATTACTCTTTTTTCAAACAATTAAACTTGGCCTGTACAGGGATCGAACCTGTGACCTTGGCGTTATTAGCACCACGCTCTAACCATCTGAGCTAACAGGCCGTTTTGCACAATTTCCTGGACGTCCAGCATATGAAGAAGTGCTAATGATAGTTAACCCGGGAGATTTGGAAAGCTTAATTTCAGAGGTTTACCATGAAGTTATAAATATATAATATCAACATGAAGAAACTAATATGACTTTAAAAAAATTACAATACAAAAGAGATGTTCATACTTAGTGTTAGAACTTAGAACCATTAATGTTTTTCCATGTGTTTTAGCAATAAATAACAATTCATCACCTTTATGCAATTGATTCATTTATCATTCTATCAGCTTCCCCTCAAAGGAAATATAGAGATACACATGATACAGAAGAAAATACATCTATTTTCAACATTAAAGGAGCATCAAGTATTGGCTTGGAGACTGATTGAAAATATGTCCTTGGCATTTTTAACTTTTTGCTCTAAAGACTACACTAATAGGCTCACTAAATATATAGCATACTATTGAAGAAATAGCAGATGATGAAGTGCTACCGATTGTTAACCCGGGATAGTTGGAAAGCTTATATTCAGCTGTTTACATTCATACTATCTTTATATTTCATCAACAAGACAAAACAAAAATGACCTCAATGAATTGCAATAAATAAGAGATTTAGTTACTTGGCGTTAGAACTTAGAACCATTAATAGATATTCCAGGAGCTTTCAGAATAATAATTAATTCTACAACTATATCAAATGTATTCATCCAATCCTTCAAGCAGCGTTTCATCCAAGGTGATAAACAGTCAAAAATAAGACAAAAGAAAAATTAATCTTTTTACAAACAATTAAACTTGGCCTGTACAGGGATAGAACCTGTGACCTTGGTGTTATTAGCACCACGCTCTAACCATCTGAGCTAACAGGCTTCCCCTCGAAGAAAATATAGAGATACACATGATACAGAAGAAAATACATCTATTTTCAACATTAAAGGAGCTTCAAGTATTGGCTTGGAGATTGATTGAAAGTATGTCCTTGGCATTTTTACCTTTATGCTCTAAAGACTAAACTAATAGGCTCACTAAATATATAGCATACTATTGAAGAAATAGCAGATGATGAAGTGGTACTGATTGTTAACCCGGGATAATTGGAAAGCTTATATTCAGCTGTTTACAATCATACTATCTTTATATTTCATCAACAAGACAAAACAAAAATGACCTCAATAAATTGCAATAAATAAGAGATTTAGTTACTTAGCGTTAGAACTTAGAACCATTAATAGATATTCCAGGAGCTTTCAGAATAATAATTAATTCTACAACTATATCAAATGTATTCATCCAATCCTTCAAGCAGCGTTTCATCCAAGGTGATAAACAGTCAAAAATGAGACAAAAGAAAAATTAATCTTTTTACAAACAATTAAACTTGGCCTGTACAGGGATAGAACCTGTGACCTTGGTGTTATTAACACCACGCTCTAACCATCTGAGCTAACAGGCCATTTTGCCCAAATTCCTGGAGGTCCAGCATATGAAGAAGTGCTAATGATAGTTAACCCGGGAGATTTGGAAAGCTTAATTTCAGAGGTTTACCATGAAGTTATAAATATATAATATCAACATGAAGAAACTAATATGACTTTAAAATAATTACAATACAAAAGAGATGTTCATACTTAGTGTTAGAACTTAGAACCATTAATGTTTTTTCCATGTGTTTTAGCAATAAATAACAATTCATCACCTATATGCAATTGATTCATTTAATCATTCTATCAACTTCCACTCAAAGGAAATATAGAGATACACATGATACAGAAGAAAATACATCTATTTTCAACATTAAAGGAGCATCAAGTATTGGCTTGGAGACTGATTGAAAGTATGTCCTTGGCATTTTTAACTTTATGCTCTAAAGACTAAACTAATAGGCTCAATAAATATATAGCATACTATTGAAGAAATAGCAGATGATGAAGTGCTACCGATTGTTAACCCGGGAGAGTTGGAAAGCTTATATTCAGCTGTTTACATTCATACTATCTTTATAATTCATCAACAAGACAAAACAAAAATGACCTCAATAAATTGCAATAAATAAGAGTTTAAGTTACTTGGCGTTAGAACTTAAAACCATTAATAGATATTCCAGGAGCTTTCAGAATAATAATTAATTCTACAACTATATCAAATGTATTTATCCAATCCTTCAAGCAGTGTTTGATCCAAGGTGATAAACAGTCAAAAATGAGACACAAGAAAAATTAATCTTTTTTCAAACAATTAAACTTGGCCTGTACAGGTATCGAACCTATGACCTTGGCGTTATTAGCACCACGCTCTAACCATCTGAGCTAACAGGCCGTTTTGCACAATTTCCTGGAAGTCCAGCATATGAAGAAGTGCTAATGATAGTTAACCCGGGAGATTTGGAAAGCTTAATTTCAGAGGTTTACCATGAAGTTATAAATATATAATATCAACATGAAGAAACTAATATGACTTTAAAAAAATTACAATACAAAAGAGATGTTCATACTTAGTGTTAGAACTTAGAACCATTAATGTTTTTCCATGTGTTTTAGCAATGAATAACAATTCATCACCTATATGCAATTGATTCATTTATCATTCTATCAGCTTCCCCTCAAAGGAAATATAGAGATACACATGATACAGAAGAAAATACATCTATTTTCAACATTAAAGGAGCATCAAGTATTGACTTGGAGACTGATTGAAAATATGTCCTTGGCATTTTTAACTTTTTGCTCTAAAGACTATACTAATAGGCTCACTAAATATATAGCATACTATTGAAGAAATAGCAGATGATGAAGTGCTACCGATTGTTAACCCGGGATAGTTGGAAAGCTTATATTCAGCTGTTTACATTCATACTATCTTTATATTTCATCAACAAGACAAAACAAAAATGACCTCAATGAATTGCAATAAATAAGAGATTTAGTTACTTGGCGTTAGAACTTAGAACCATTAATAGATATTCCAGGAGCTTTCAGAATAATAATTAATTCTACAACTATATCAAATGTATTCATCCAATCCTTCAAGCAGCGTTTCATCCAAGGTGATAAACAGTCAAAAATGAGACAAAAGAAAAATTAATCTTTTTACAAACAATTAAACTTGGCCTGTACAGGGATAGAACCTGTGACCTTGGTGTTATTAGCACCACGCTCTAACCATCTGAGCTAACAGGCTTCCCCTCAAAGAAAATATAGAGATACACATGATACAGAAGAAAATACATCTATTTTCAACATTAAAGGAGCTTCAAGTATTGGCTTGGAGATTGATTGAAAGTATGTCCTTGGCATTTTTACCTTTATGCTCTAAAGACTAAACTAATAGGCTCACTAAATATATAGCATACTATTGAAGAAATAGCAGATGATGAAGTGCTACTGATTGTTAACCCGGGATAATTGGAAAGCTTATATTCAGCTGTTTACATTCATACTATCTTTATATTTCATCAACAAGACAAAACAAAAATGACCTCAATAAATTGCAATAAATAAGAGATTTAGTTACTTAGCGTTAGAACTTAGAACCATTAATAGATATTCCAGGAGCTTTCAGAATAATAATTAATTCTACAACTATATCAAATGTATTCATCCAATCCTTCAAGCAGCGTTTCATCCAAGGTGATAAACAGTCAAAAATGAGACAAAAGAAAAATTAATCTTTTTACAAACAATTAAACTTGGCCTGTACAGGGATAGAACCTGTGACCTTGGTTTTATTAACACCACGCTCTAACCATCTGAGCTAACAGGCCGTTTTGCCCAAATTCCTGGAGGTCCAGCATATGAAGAAGTGCTAATGATAGTTAACCCGGGAGATTTGGAAAGCTTAATTTCAGAGGTTTACCATGAAGTTATAAATATATAATATCAACATGAAGAAACTAATATGACTTTAAAATAATTACAATACAAAAGAGATGTTCATACTTAGTGTTAGAACTTAGAACCATTAATGTTTTTTCCATGTGTTTTAGCAATAAATAACAATTCATCACCTATATGCAATTGATTCATTTAATCATTCTATCAACTTCCACTCAAAGGAAATATAGAGATACAGATGATACAGAAGAAAATACATCTATTTTCAACATTAAAGGAGCATCAAGTATTGGCTTGGAGACTGATTGAAAGTATGTCCTTGGCATTTTTAACTTTTTGCTCTAAAGACTAAACTAATAGGCTCACTAAATATATAGCATACTATTGAAGAAATAGCAGATGATGAAGTGCTACTGATTGTTAACCCGGGATAGTTGGAAAGCTTATATTCAGCTGTTTACATTCATACTATCTTTATATTTCATCAACAAGACAAAAAAAAATGACCTCAATGAATTGCTATAAAGAAGAGATTTAGTTACTTGGAGTTAGAACTTAGAACCATTAATAGATATTCCAGGAGCTTTCATAATAATAATGAATTCTACAAATATATCAAATGTATTCGTCCAATCCTTCAAGCAGTGTTTGATCCAAGGTGATAAACAGTCAAAAATGAAACACAAGAAAAATTACTCTTTTTTCAAACAATTAAACTTGGCCTGTACAGGGATCGAACCTGTGACCTTGGCGTTATTAGCACCACGCTCTAACCATCTGAGCTAACAGGCCGTTTTGCACAATTTCCTAGACGTCCAGCATATGAAGAAGTGTTAATGATAGTTAACCCGGGAGATTTGGAAAGCTTAATTTCAGAGGTTTACCATGAAGTTATAAATATATAATATCAACATGAAGAAACTAATATGACTTTAAAAAAATTACAATACAAAAGAGATGTTCATACTTAGTGTTAGAACTTAGAACCATTAATGTTTTTCCATGTGTTTTAGCAATAAATAACAATTCATCACCTATATGCAATTGATTCATTTATCATTCTATCAGCTTCCCCTCAAAGGAAATATAGAGATACACATGATACAGAAGAAAATACATCTATTTTCAACATTAAAGGAGCTTCAAGTATTGGCTTGGAGATTGATTGAAAGTATGTCCTTGGCATTTTTACCTTTATGCTCTAAAGACTAAACTAATAGGCTCACTAAATATATAGCATACTATTGAAGAAATAGCAGATGATGAAGTGCTACTGATTGTTAACCCGGGATAATTGGAAAGCTTATATTCAGCTGTTTACATTCATACTATCTTTATATTTCATCAACAAGACAAAACAAAAATGACCTCAATAAATTGCAATAAATAAGAGATTTAGTTACTTAGCGTTAGAACTTAGAACCATTAATAGATATTCCAGGAGCTTTCAGAATAATAATTAATTCTACAACTATATCAAATGTATTCATCCAATCCTTCAAGCAGCGTTTCATCCAAGGTGATAAACAGTCAAAAATGAGACAAAAGAAAAATTAATCTTTTTACAAACAATTAAACTTGGCCTGTACAGGGATAGAACCTGTGACCTTGGTTTTATTAACACCACGCTCTAACCATCTGAGCTAACAGGCCGTTTTGCCCAAATTCCTGGAGGTCCAGCATATGAAGAAGTGCTAATGATAGTTAACCCGGGAGATTTGGAAAGCTTAATTTCAGAGGTTTACCATGAAGTTATAAATATATAATATCAACATGAAGAAACTAATATGACTTTAAAATAATTACAATACAAAAGAGATGTTCATACTTAGTGTTAGAACTTAGAACCATTAATGTTTTTTCCATGTGTTTTAGCAATAAATAACAATTCATCACCTATATGCAATTGATTCATTTAATCATTCTATCAACTTCCACTCAAAGGAAATATAGAGATACAGATGATACAGAAGAAAATACATCTATTTTCAACATTAAAGGAGCATCAAGTATTGGCTTGGAGACTGATTGAAAGTATGTCCTTGGCATTTTTAACGTTTTGCTCTAAAGACTAAACTAATAGGCTCACTAAATATATAGCATACTATTGAAGAAATAGCAGATGATGAAGTGCTACTGATTGTTAACCCGGGATAGTTGGAAAGCTTATATTCAGCTGTTTACATTCATACTATCTTTATATTTCATCAACAAGACAAAAAAAAATGACCTCAATGAATTGCAATAAAGAAGAGATTTAGTTACTTGGAGTTAGAACTTAGAACCATTAATAGATATTCCAGGAGCTTTCATAATAATAATGAATTCTACAAATATATCAAATGTATTCGTCCAATCCTTCAAGCAGTGTTTGATCCAAGGTGATAAACAGTCAAAAATGAAACACAAGAAAAATTACTCTTTTTTCAAACAATTAAACTTGGCCTGTACAGGGATCGAACCTGTGACCTTGGCGTTATTAGCACCACGCTCTAACCATCTGAGCTAACAGGCCGTTTTGCACAATTTCCTGGACGTCCAGCATATGAAGAAGTGTTAATGATAGTTAACCCGGGAGATTTGGAAAGCTTAATTTCAGAGGTTTACCATGAAGTTATAAATATATAATATCAACATGAAGAAACTAATATGACTTAAAAAAAATTACAATACAAAAGAGATGTTCATACTTAGTGTTAGAACTTAGAACCATTAATGTTTTTCCATGTGTTTTAGCAATAAATAACAATTCATCACCTATATGCAATTGATTCATTTATCATTCTATCAGCTTCCCCTCAAAGGAAATATAGAGATACACATGATACAGAAGAAAATACATCTATTTTCAACATTAAAGGAGCATCAAGTATTGGCTTGGAGACTGATTGAAAATATGTCCTTGGCATTTTTAACTTTTTGCTCTAAAGACTACACTAATAGGCTCACTAAATATATAGCATACTATTGAAGAAATAGCAGATGATGAAGTGCTACCGATTGTTAACCCGGGATAGTTGGAAAGCTTATATTCAGCTGTTTACATTCATACTATCTTTATATTTCATCAACAAGACAAAACAAAAATGACCTCAATGAATTGCAATAAATAAGAGATTTAGTTACTTGGCGTTAGAACTTAGAACCATTAATAG
The DNA here is from genome assembly GCF_964263255.1 of Lissotriton vulgaris. Classification (NCBI taxonomy): domain Eukaryota; kingdom Metazoa; phylum Chordata; class Amphibia; order Caudata; family Salamandridae; genus Lissotriton; species Lissotriton vulgaris. Next base: position 445,157,854 of record NC_141700.1, read on the forward strand.
ATATTCCAGGAGCTTTCAGAATAATAATTAATTCTACAACTATATCAAATGTATTCATCCAATCCTTCAAGCAGCGTTTCATCCAAGGTGATAAACAGTCAAAAATGAGACAAAAGAAAAATTAATCTTTTTACAAACAATTAAACTTGGCCTGTACAGGGATAGAACCTGTGACCTTGGTGTTATTAGCACCACGCTCTAACCATCTGAGCTAACAGGCTTCCCCTCAAAGAAAATATAGAGATACACATGATACAGAAGAAAATACATCTATTTTCAACATTAAAGGAGCTTCAAGTATTGGCTTGGAGATTGATTGAAAGTATGTCCTTGGCATTTTTACCTTTATGCTCTAAAGACTAAACTAATAGGCTCACTAAATATATAGCATACTATTGAAGAAATAGCAGATGATGAAGTGGTACTGATTGTTAACCCGGGATAATTGGAAAGCTTATATTCAGCTGTTTACAATCATACTATCTTTATATTTCATCACAAGACAAAACAAAAATGACCTCAATAAATTGCAATAAATAAGAGATTTAGTTACTTAGCGTTAGAACTTAGAACCATTAATAGATATTCCAGGAGCTTTCAGAATAATAATTAATTCTACAACTATATCAAATGTATTCATCCAATCCTTCAAGCAGCGTTTCATCCAAGGTGATAAACAGTCAAAAATGAGACAAAAGAAAAATTAATCTTTTTACAAACAATTAAACTTGGCCTGTACAGGGATAGAACCTGTGACCTTGGTGTTATTAACACCACGCTCTAACCATCTGAGCTAACAGGCCATTTTGCCCAAATTCCTGGAGGTCCAGCATATGAAGAAGTGCTAATGATAGTTAACCCGGGAGATTTGGAAAGCTTAATTTCAGAGGTTTACCATGAAGTTATAAATATATAATATCAACATGAAGAAACTAATATGACTTTAAAATAATTACAATACAAAAGAGATGTTCATACTTAGTGTTAGAACTTAGAACCATTAATGTTTTTTCCATGTGTTTTAGCAATAAATAACAATTCATCACCTATATGCAATTGATTCATTTAATCATTCTATCAACTTCTACTCAAAGGAAATATAGAGATACACATGATACAGAAGAAAATACATCTATTTTCAACATTAAAGGAGCATCAAGTATTGGCTTGGAGACTGATTGAAAGTATGTCCTTGGCATTTTTAACTTTATGCTCTAAAGACTAAACTAATAGGCTCAATAAATATATAGCATACTATTGAAGAAATAGCAGATGATGAAGTGCTACCGATTGTTAACCCGGGAGAGTTGGAAAGCTTATATTCAGCTGTTTACATTCATACTATCTTTATAATTCATCAACAAGACAAAACAAAAATGACCTCAATAAATTGCAATAAATAAGAGTTTAAGTTACTTGGCGTTAGAACTTAAAACCATTAATAGATATTCCAGGAGCTTTCAGAATAATAATTAATTCTACAACTATATCAAATGTATTTATCCAATCCTTCAAGCAGTGTTTGATCCAAGGTGATAAAGAGTCAAAAATGAGACACAAGAAAAATTAATCTTTTTTCAAACAATTAAACTTGGCCTGTACAGGGATCGAACCTATGACCTTGGCGTTATTAGCACCACGCTCTAACCATCTGAGCTAACAGGCCGTTTTGCACAATTTCCTGGAAGTCCAGCATATGAAGAAGTGCTAATGATAGTTAACCCGGGAGATTTGGAAAGCTTAATTTCAGAGGTTTACCATGAAGTTATAAATATATAATATCAACATGAAGAAACTAATATGACTTTAAAAAAATTACAATACAAAAGAGATGTTCATACTTAGTGTTAGAACTTAGAACCATTAATGTTTTTCCATGTGTTTTAGCAATGAATAACAATTCATCACCTATATGCAATTGATTCATTTATCATACTATCAGCTTCCCCTCAAAGGAAATATAGAGATACACATGATACAGAAGAAAATACATCTATTTTCAACATTAAAGGAGCATCAAGTATTGGCTTGGAGACTGATTGAAAATATGTCCTTGGCATTTTTAACTTTTTGCTCTAAAGACTACACTAATAGGCTCACTAAATATATAGCATACTATTGAAGAAATAGCAGATGATGAAGTGCTACCGATTGTTAACCCGGGATAGTTTGAAAGCTTAAATTCAGCTGTTTACATTCATACTATCTTTATATTTCATCAACAAGACAAAACAAAAATGACCTCAATGAATTGCAATAAATAAGAGATTTAGTTACTTGGCGTTAGAACTTAGAACCATTAATAGATATTCCAGGAGCTTTCAGAATAATAATTAATTCTACAACTATATCAAATGTATTCATCCAATCCTTCAAGCAGCGTTTCATCCAAGGTGATAAACAGTCAAAAATGAGACAAAAGAAAAATTAATCTTTTTACAAACAATTAAACTTGGCCTGTACAGGGATAGAACCTGTGACCTTGGTGTTATTAGCACCACACTCTAACCATCTGAGCTAACAGGCTTCCCCTCAAAGAAAATATAGAGATACACATGATACAGAAGAAAATACATCTATTTTCAACATTAAAGGAGCTTCAAGTATTGGCTTGGAGATTGATTGAAAGTATGTCCTTGGCATTTTTACCTTTATGCTCTAAAGACTAAACTAATAGGCTCACTAAATATATAGCATACTATTGAAGAAATAGCAGATGATGAAGTGCTACTGATTGTTAACCCGGGATAATTGGAAAGCTTATATTCAGCTGTTTACATTCATACTATCTTTATATTTCATCAACAAGACAAAACAAAAATGACCTCAATAAATTGCAATAAATAAGAGATTTAGTTACTTAGCGTTAGAACTTAGAACCATTAATAGATATTCCAGGAGCTTTCAGAATAATAATTAATTCTACAACTATATCAAATGTATTCATCCAATCCTTCAAGCAGCGTTTCATCCAAGGTGATAAACAGTCAAAAATGAGACAAAAGAAAAATTAATCTTTTTACAAACAATTAAACTTGGCCTGTACAGGGATAGAACCTGTGACCTTGGTTTTATTAACACCACGCTCTAACCATCTGAGCTAACAGGCCGTTTTGCCCAAATTCCTGGAGGTCCAGCATATGAAGAAGTGCTAATGATAGTTAACCCGGGAGATTTGGAAAGCTTAATTTCAGAGGTTTACCATGAAGTTATAAATATATAATATCAACATGAAGAAACTAATATGACTTTAAAATAATTACAATACAAAAGAGATGTTCATACTTAGTGTTAGAACTTAGAACCATTAATGTTTTTTCCATGTGTTTTAGCAATAAATAACAATTCATCACCTATATGCAATTGATTCATTTAATCATTCTATCAACTTCCACTCAAAGGAAATATAGAGATACACATGATACAGAAGAAAATACATCTATTTTCAACATTAAAGGAGCATCAAGTATTGGCTTGGAGACTGATTGAAAGTATGTCCTTGGCATTTTTAACTTTTTGCTCTAAAGACTAAACTAATAGGCTCACTAAATATATAGCATACTATTGAAGAAATAGCAGATGATGAAGTGCTACTGATTGTTAACCCGGGATAGTTGGAAAGCTTATATTCAGCTGTTTACATTCATACTATCTTTATATTTCATCAACAAGACAAAAAAAAATGACCTCAATGAATTGCAATAAAGAAGAGATTTAGTTACTTGGAGTTAGAACTTAGAACCATTAATAGATATTCCAGGAGCTTTCAGAATAATAATGAATTCTACAACTATATCAAATGTATTCGTCCAATCCTTCAAGCAGTGTTTGATCCAAGGTGATAAACAGTCAAAAATGAGACACAAGAAAAATTAATCTTTTTTCAAACAATTAAACTTGGCCTGTACAGGGATCGAACCTGTGACCTTGGCGTTATTAGCACCACGCTCTAACCATCTGAGCTAACAGGCCGTTTTGCACAATTTCCTGGAAGTCCAGCATATGAAGAAGTGCTAATGATAGTTAACCTGGGAGATTTGGAAAGCTTAATTTCAGAGGTTTACCATGAAGTTATAAATATATAATATCAACATGAAGAAACTAATATGACTTTAAAAAAATTACAATACAAAAGAGATGTTCATACTTAGTGTTAGAACTTAGAACCATTAATGTTTTTTCCATGTGTTTTAGCAATAAATAACAATTCATCACCTATATGCAATTGATTCATTTAATCATTCTATCAGCTTCCCCTCAAAGGAAATATAGAGATACACATGATACAGAAGAAAATACATCTATTTTCAACATTAAAGGAGCATCAAGTATTGGCTAGGAGATTGATTGAAAGTATATCCTTGGCATTTTTAACTTTATGCTCTAAAGACTAAACTAATAGGCTCACTAAATATATAGCATACTATTGAAGAAATAGCAGATGATGAAGTGCTACTGATTGTTAACCCGGGATAGTTGGAAAGCTTATATTCAGCTGTTTACATTCATACTATCTTTATATTTCATCAACAAGACAAAAAAAAATGACCTCAATGAATTGCAATAAAGAAGAGATTTAGTTACTTGGAGTTAGAACTTAGAACCATTAATAGATATTCCAGGAGCTTTCAGAATAATAATGAATTCTACAACTATATCAAATGTATTCGTCCAATCCTTCAAGCAGTGTTTGATCCAAGGTGATAAACTGTCAAAAATGAGACACAAGAAAAATTAATCTTTTTTCAAACAATTAAACTTGGCCTGTACAGGGATCGAACCTGTGACCTTGGCGTTATTAGCACCACGCTCTAACCATCTGAGCTAACAGGCCGTTTTGCACAATTTCCTGGAAGTCCAGCATATGAAGAAGTGCTAATGATAGTTAACCCGGGAGATTTGGAAAGCTTAATTTCAGAGGTTTACCATGAAGTTATAAATATATAATATCAACATGAAGAAACTAATATGACTTTAAAAAAATTACAATACAAAAGAGATGTTCATACTTAGTGTTAGAACTTAGAACCATTAATGTTTTTCCATGTGTTTTAGCAATAAATAACAAGTCATCACCTATATGCAATTGATTCATTTATCATTCTATCAGCTTCCCCTCAAAGGAAATATAGAGATACACATGATACAGAAGAAAATACATCTCTTTTCAACATTAAAGGAGCATCAAGTATTGGCTAGGAGATTGATTGAAAGTATGTCCTTGGCATTTTTAACGTTATGCTCTAAAGACTAAACTAATAGGCTCAATAAATATATAGCATACCATTAAAGAAATAGCAGATGATGAAGTTCTATCGATTGTTAACCCGGGATAGTTGGAAAGCTTATATTCAGCTGTTTACATTCATACTATCTTTATATTTCATCTACAAGACAAAACAAAAATGACCTCAATAAATTGCAATAAATAAGAGTTTAAGTTACTTGGCGTTAGAACTTAGAACCATTAATAGATATTCCAGGAGCTTTCAGAATAATAATTAATTCTACAACTATATCAAATGTATTTATCCAATCCTTCAAGCAGTGTTTGATCCAAGGTGATAAACAGTCAAAAATGAGACACAAGAAAAATTAATCTTTTTTCAAACAATTAAACTTGGCCTGTACAGGGATCGAACCTGTGATCTTGGCGTTATTAGCACCACGCTCTAACCATCTGAGCTAACAGGCCGTTTTGCACAATTTCCTGGAAGTCCAGCATATGAAGAAGTGCTAATGATAGTTAACCCGGGAGATTTGGAAAGCTTAATTTCAGAGGTTTACCATGAAGTTATAAATATATAATATCAACATGAAGAAACTAATATGACTTTAAAAAAATTACAATACAAAAGAGATGTTCGGTCCCAAGATGGCGGATTGACACCGCCAGGAGTGGAAGCGCTGAAGTCGGGTTCAGGTCTGAAGCGGCAACGGCGCAGTGAGCGCTACATCCCGACACAGACACAGTATGCAGCGTATACAGCGTTGAATTGTAAATTACAGCGTGCAGCATAGAGCACGGAGGAATCCTACCTTGAGGGCTTCGGCTATATCGTGAACAGCAAGCGGCGAGCAGCGAGTGATGTGGAAATTGCGGCAAGTCCGGAACTGCTTTCAGAAGCTATTTTTCACCACTGCTGCCAAAAAGCCTGCTAAAGGAAACGAGTTACCGCAGCAGCAGCAGCAAGTAACTGCAAGGTCTCGGCGAGGCTGGGGAAGCTTGGTAGCGTGGATTAGGCTGGGTTCGACTTTAGCCTCAGCAGCGATCCGTTGGCCAGGTCTGCGTTCCACCACAGCACCGGCAGCAGCCCAACCAGAGAGAGCGAGCGTCGGCAGGATGGCGCCGAAACCGCCCACACGGACAACGCGCAACACTACAGCGAGCGGGAGAGCAGGAGCAGCGGCAGTTTCTTTGTCAGTGACTGCTATAAACGAGATCCTTGCAAGCAGGAAGAACATCGCGGACACGACGCAAAGCTTGGCTCAGAGCGCTGGGCAGGTGATACAGAACGGAGCAGGCGCAGGCAAAGGCACAGCAGCGGCAGAAACGGCGGCAGTGGCAGTGGATAACAATGTTGAAAAGGCACAAGGTAATGAAACGGATAAGGGTCAGAAGGGTCAGAAGGGAGGCAATGCTGTAGATGGGGCGGAAAGAGAGCAGAATAACTTAAAGGACCCCGTGAAGCCTTTTCAAAATGATACTATCACAGTTACTGTTGATATCACAGCTCCTGCAGCACAGGGCAATATTGGGATACGGAGCACAGACATTGTGGTGATGGAAGATAGCACTGATCTAAATCCCAACGCTAGTACTACCGCTACATCTACTGAATATATTAGCAGTATTTTTGCCCTTCGTAGCGACCCTGAAGCACTCCAGTCTTCTGACTGCACTGACTGCACTGACACTTACGTTATAACTCCCACAGCTACTACTAATGCTACTACTAGTCTTTCTCTCGATAAAAGCTGCGCTGGGGAGGTTACTGAAGCAGAAGGAATCGAGAATGATGCTATCGCTGACATAAGTGAAACAGATGAGGAATATGTGGATGTCAACGAGCAGGGGAGTAGCATACATTCATGTTTGACGAAAGACAAAAGCAAAATAGTATCCAAAAAACCCAAGGGGAAAAGTAAGAATAAACTGGCTAAAATGGCGGGCAAATCAAAGGCAAATGTCTTGAAGGCTATCGCTGAAAACAGCCCTATCAGACAGTGGGTGCAGGCTAAAGGTGGAGTGAAAACCATGGCTTTACGTTTATCTGGCAACAGCCCCAATGACGTAGGCATTGTATCCACCGATAAAACAAAAGGTGATGCTCCACCCAGCCCTATTCAGTCTACTCTTACAAAGAAATCAAAGGAAGCCAGCACGGGAGCTGGCACTGAAGTTAATACCATGGTTCAACCACAGCCTCAGTCTTTTATATCCACTATGAAACCCACTGAAGATAATATTGCTTCAACTTCTGCTTCTGGGTTAATGGATTGCAATAATATCAGCAATAGTGATAGCCTAAGTGGTGACATGTGTGATACACCGAAAGCTACTACTCCTGAGGTTGCTAGGACCCTGCTAGGTGAACCTACTTCTGCTGGGGGCATGGGTGACAACGCTTCAGCCTCATCTTCCGGGGCTACTGAATGGATACCGCAGGGCGAAGTGACTGCTTCTTTTCAGACAATCTTACACCTCTTAAACGAACAGAAACAAGAAGCTAAAATTCATTACCAGCAAATGAGAGATGATAACAGTAGAACTCAAATTTCTTTACAGGAGATGGCATGTAAATTGGGAGCTGTGTCACAGGACATAGAAGAACTGCAGCAGAGAGTGACCACTACGGAGGAGAGATCGCAAAACTCTGAAGCAGATCTGAATAGGCATGATTCACAAATAACCCAGATGCAGGCCAAACTGGAGGATTTGGAAAACAGGAATAGAAGGCAGAATCTCCGCGTTTTTGGTATTGCGGAAGGAGCGGAGGGGGCAGATCCAAGGGCATACATTACCCATCTGTTTCAGAAGGCTTTTCCTGATCTCTCTGACTGGGATTGGGATTCACAGATCCAACGGGCGCATCGTTTACCCTTATTCCAGAGAGATAAGAGCGGGAAATTTCCAAGACCTATTTTGATTTACATTGGCAATTTTCTGCTTCGACAGGCCATCTCTTTGAAAGCACGGCCTAATACCCCAATCACTATTGAGTCAGTCACCTTTTTTGTGAGATCGGATTTAAGTAAGATATCATTGGAGAAAAGGTGGAAGCTAAAACAGTTCATAGATCCGATTAAAGAACTTGGATTTCAAGCTTATCTGCAAGAGCCTGCAAAGCTTAAAGTGATCAAAAATGGTCACTCATATTTTTTCTTTGATGCAGTTGAGGTTGAAAAAGCAATTACCTCCTGGAAAACTGGGAAATGATGATTGGATTGATTGAATTTAAGACTAATGTGAAGTAAATACTGATGTAATTTTTCTCTTTTTTCTAGCTTCTCATTATATATATCAATGCTTTGCAGGGCATGAATTTAATGCTTATATGACATTGAAATAACCAAAAGAAACTCAGTGAGAAATATATATTGGACTGTATGGCACGGATTAACTATAGTACCTGGACCCGATTAGCGTCCTTTCCACCCACCTACTGCCAAGTGAACGGCAGTCAACAGGAAGGGGGGATCCACAGGTAAACACGGGGTGGGGGGAGGTAATATCAGAACATGGGGTGGGTTAAGGGTAGTTATGGTTGGGGGCAAAAACTGCATCAAAGGGCACAAAAATTACAAGGAAAAAATCAAGAAACTTTACAAGACTCTGATTGTGGTTATTTTTTTTGGTTACACAGGCTACATAGGGAAGGAAATATATAATTTAGGATGCATTTAATAAAGTGCTTAACCTGGAATGTTTCAGGATTAAACAACAAAATTAAATGCCGGCTTGTCTATGAGGAACTCAGGATGTATAGTCCACAAATAGTAGTTCTAACTGAGACACATATTGCCTATAAAGACAAAAAATTTACTAAACAACTAGGATTTGATCTTATAGTTAGCACGGAATTCAATGCTTCTATTAGGGGGGTAGCGATTTTAAAGCATAAAGGGCTGAAATGTGAAATAATTAAGACTTTAACCGATAAAGCGGGGAGATGGGCGATAGCGCAGATAAAGCTAGAAAATGTCCGACTTGCAATATGTGGAGTTTATGCTTCTAATCAAGATGAACCTTTAATCTTTGACCAAATTAACATGGAATTATTGGGATGGAGGGGTGAGATAATTGTGCTAGGAGATTTTAATTGTATAATGAATTATAAATTGGATATTACAAGGAAAAATGCTTTTCAAAGGATGAGGAAAACTAGGGCGGCAATTTTGGATCTGGCAGCAATTCATCTTCTAAAAGATGTATGGAGATCTTTATATCCTGATACAGGTGGATATACTTTTTATTCTGCGGCTCATAAGGTGTGCTCACGTATTGATATGATCTGGGCATCAGGATTGATTCTTGATAAATGTAAATGTTCAATGGACATATATCCAAGGGTGACATCTGATCATAATCCGATCTCTATAACATTCACACTTATAACGGAGGAAAATACTACTCGCTCCTTCTCCTTTCCACGCTATCTATTTTCTGACAGCATGTTTATAAATCAGCTTAGGGAGCATATAAAGGAATTCATTGACATCAACAGACAATCAAGCTTACCATGGATAGTCTGGGATGCATGTAAAGCTAGTGTACGGGGATTTACCCAACAATACATATGGCGACAAAATAAAGAACTTCGAAATATTAATCAGCAAAGGTTAAATGAAATAAGGGATATCGAACTCCAGATATCTGAGGCCATATGTAACAATGCTTCAAACTTAGAAGATTTGAACCTCAGATTAATCGATCTTAAAGCAGCAATTAAAAACCTTCTGAGGGATAAAAGTATTAATAAACTTAGAAAGTATCATATGGAACAGTATGAAAGTGGAGATAAAATTGGGAAATTGTTAGCTTACAAAGTGGCGGAAGATCGCTCCATTAACATGGTTAAAGAAATTAAAGGGGACAATAATCAATTATTTTCTGATCCAAAATCAATTTTACAACAGTTTGCCTCCTTTTATCAAACTCTTTATACACCGGAAGATGTTATTTTAGATGAATGTATTAAGGATTATAGTGATGTTAATAAAGTTAAGCACTTAGATTTAGACCAATCGGCTCAATTAGAGGCCGAGATCACGCCTTTAGAAGTGAGGGGTGCAATAAAATCTCTGGCAATGGGTAAAGCGGTCGGGGAAGATCTTATCCCCTTGGAAATGTATAAATATTGCACTGAAGAACTTTTACCACTATTTGCTGATGTGATCAGCGCTATTGGTAATGGGCAACAAGCACCCAGATCGTGGAATCTGACCCAAATTATTTTCTTTTTGAAAAAAGGTAAAGCACCACAAGAGAGGGGATCTTATAGGCCTATTTCCCTTATTAACAGTGATGCCAAAATCTTCGCTAAAATACTGGCTACTAGATTAGCTCCATATATGTCCCAACTTGTCTCTCCCCAACAACATGGATTCATCCCTAAACGGGACACCACAGCACACATTAACATGGCTATTTCAGCCTTTGATGCGGCACGGATTAAACACACCCCACTCGGTATGATTTTACTAGACGCTGAAAAAGCATTTGACCGGGTGGGGTGGGGTTTTTTGTGGGCCACATTACAAGCATTCGGGATTAAAGGAAAACAATTACGATGGATCCAATCTCTATATGATAATCCAATGGGTAAGGTTTCATATATGGGAAAATGTTCCTCTTTGTTCCCTATTAAAAGAGGGACAAGGCAAGGGTGCCCTTTATCACCTTTACTTTTTGCTCTTGCAATAGAGCCCTTTTTAATTGCTCTACAACATCAAACTTTAATTTCCCCTTTTTTTAATGGATTAGAAAAACTAGATATCACTGTATATGCTGACGACATAGCTGTTTTTACCCCAGACGTCGCTAAGACTATGGAGGGTATATTAAAAGAAGCTGGCATTTATGGCTCAGTTTCTGGCTACAAACTCAATACCACCAAAACCCAAATCGTCATGAACTATCAAGCTACTACCCCTGTCCTTGGAATTAGCAATATAGCCACTTACTTAGGTGTCAAAATTTGTGCGGATATTGATTCCATAATAGGATTGAATTATGAGCCCTTATTAAAAGAAACTGCTATGCAACTTAAGAAATGGCATAAACTCCCTATCAACATCATTGGTCGAATAAATTTAATAAAAATGAAAATCTTGCCTAAATTCCTGTATCTGTTTCGTACAATCCCTCTACGGGCCAATAATTCTTTCTTTTCCAGGTTAGAAGGTATAATTGGCAGTTTTATATGGGGGTACAAAAAGGCCCGGCGTGCTCTATCATTACTTAAACTTCCCTTTAGTCAAGGAGGATTGTTACTTCCGGACTTCAAATTATACTATTGGTCAGCATTTATGACTCGGATCCGCAGCTTAGCTGTTCTGGATAAATGCACATATTTCCACAAGTTTTTACTAGGACTAGATGTCAATATGTTTGTGTATAGGATGAACGACCCCAATTATTTTAAAAGGGTAAAATTCAAGACCATTAAGGATACTATGAGCATTTGGCGATCTATTATGGCTAAATGCAATACCTCTCTTCTCCATAGCCAAACACCTGTTTGGGGCAACCCCGGATTTCCTAGTATTTTTCATGATGTAGCTTGTCAAGTGTTTTCAAACTCTGGTATCGGATTTCTGGGGGATTTATATGACAATCTTGGTTTTATGGCTTTTGATAAAATGAAACTATGCTTCAACTTACCAGAAATAGCTAGGTTTAAGTATTATCAGATCAGAGATTATCTGGTGAAAAAAATAGAACTTACCACAATCCCAGAATCTGAGATATGGGACTGCATTTATAGGGATGATGATAAATCTATCATAAGTTTGGGCTACAAGCTCTTTTCTGATCTCAAGACCAGTGATATTACCATTTTAACCGAGAAATGGAATAGGAAATTGGCCATAAATATCCCTACAGATTTGATTGGTAAAACATTCATAAGCCTAAACACAACAGTGCTATCATCCAGCTTAAAACTGCAGATGTTTAAAACAATATGTCAATTATATTACACGCCTGACAGGATACATAAATGGTCAACAAATAATACTTATTCAGATAAAACGAAATGCCCTAAATGTGATTTGAGGGGGGCTGATATTGTTCACATGTTCCTTACTTGCCCTCATCTTAAGGAATATTGGGAAGGAATAACTAAGGTTATTACTGAGAGGCTGGAGCAACCTTTTTTACTCTCAAATACAGACGTTTGTGTAGGCATTAGTGGGGGGGATAGGTTTAAAGATCTGCTGAATGTTCTAATTACTTGTGGAAGGCTAATTGTTGCTAGAGCTTGGATTGAAAAGAACCCACCAACAGTTCTAGAATGGTGGAGGTTAGTAACTGAAACTTATAGTATGGAAGCCGCTATTGCAGATTCAAGAGGAGTGCAGGCCAGGCGAAAAATTGACAGAATATGGGGCCTATTTATGTCTTAGTAGGTGTCTTTCAAAGATACAATTTTTTTTTTTTTTTTTTTTTTGATTCTTTATAGTATGCTTTGCACTGTACAAGTAATGCTATGTTTATTTTTACTTATCTAAAGGTAATTATGGAATCTTGCTATCTTCTAATTTCTGCTTCTGTATTCTTTCGTTGGAAAATTGAATTGTTTATCATTGTTTATGTGACCCTTTGATGCAAATAAAAAACACTTTAAAAAAAAAAAAAAAAAAAAGAGATGTTCATACTTAGTGTTAGAACTTAGAACCATTAATGTTTTTTCCATGTGTTTTAGCAATAAATAACAATTCATCACCTATATGCAATTGATTCATTTAATCATTCTATCAGCTTCCCCTCAAAGGAAATATAGAGATACACATGATACAGAAGAAAATACATCTATTTTCAACATTAAAGGAGCATCAAGTATTGGCTTGGAGACTGATTGAAAATATGTCCTTGCTATTTTTAACTTTTTGCTCTAAAGACTAAACTAATAGGCTCACTAAATATATAGCATACTATTGAAGAAATAGCAGATGATGAAGTGCTACTGATTGTTAACCCGGGATAGTTGGAAAGCTTATATTCAGCTGTTTACATTCATACTATCTTTATATTTCATCAACAAGACAAAACAAAAATGACCTCAATGAATTGCAATAAAGAAGAGATTTAGTTACTTGGAGTTAGAACTTAGAACCATTAATAGATATTCCAGGAGCTTTCAGAATAATAATTAATTCTACAACTATATCAAATGTATTCATCCAATCCTTCAGGCAGTGTTTGATCCAAGGTGATAAACAGTCAAAAATGAGACACAAGAAAAATTAATCTTTTTTCAAACAATTAAACTTGGCCTGTACAGGGATCGAACCTGTGACCTTGGCGTTATTAGCACCACGCTCTAACCATCTGAGCTAACAGGCCGTTTTGCACAATTTCCTGGAAGTCCAGCATATGAAGAAGTGCTAATGATAGTTAACCCGGGAGATTTGGAAAGCTTAATTTCAGAGGTTTACCATGAAGTTATAAATATATAATATCAACATGAAGAAACTAATATGACTTTAAAAAAATTACAATACAAAAGAGATGTTCATACTTAGTGTTAGAACTTAGAACCATTAATGTTTTTTCCATGTGTTTTAGCAATAAATAACAATTCATCACCTATATGCAATTGATTCATCTAATTATTCTATCAGCTTCCCCTCAAAGGAAATATAGACATACACATGATACAGAAGAAAATACATCTATTTTCAACATTAAAGGAGCATCAAGTATTGGCTTGGAGACTGATTGAAGGTATGTCCTTGGCATTTTTAACTTTATGCTCTAAAGACTAAACTAATAGGCTCAATAAATATATAGCATACCATTGAAGAAATAGCAGATGATGAAGTGCTATCGATTGTTAACCCGGGATAGTTGGAAAGCTTATATTCAGCTGTTTACATTCATACTATCTTTATATTTCATCAACAAGACAAAACAAAAATGACCTCAATAAATTGCAATAAATAGAAGATTTAGTTACTTGGCGTTAGAACTTAAAACCATTAATAGATATTCCAGGAGCTTTCAGAATAATAATTAATTCTACGACTATATCAAATGTATTTATCCAATCCTTCAAGCAGCGTTTCATCCAAGGTGATACACAGTCAAAAATGAGACAAAAGAAAAATTAATCTTTTTACAAACAATTAAACTTGGCCTGTACAGGGATAGAACCTGTGACCTTGGTGTTATTAGCACCATGCTCTAACCATCTGAGCTAACAGGCTTCCCCTCAAAGAAAATATAGAGATACACATGATACAGAAGAAAATACATCTATTTTCAACATTAAAGGAGCTTCAAGTATTGGCTTGGAGATTGATTGAAAGTATGTCCTTGGCATTTTTACCTTTATGCTCTAAAGACTAAACTAATAGGCTCACTAAATATATAGCATACTATTGAAGAAATAGCAGATGATGAAGTGGTACTGATTGTTAACCCGGGATAATTGGAAAGCTTATATTCAGCTGTTTACATTCATACTATCTTTATATTTCATCAACAAGACAAAACAAAAATGACCTCAATGAATTGCAATAAATAAGAGATTTAGTTACTTAGCGTTAGAACTTAGAACCATTACTAGATATTCCAGGAGCTTTCAGAATAATAATTAATTCTACAACTATATCAAATGTATTCATCCAATCCTTCAAGCAGCGTTTCATCCAAGGTGATAAACAGTCAAAAATGAGACAAAAGAAAAATTAATCTTTTTACAAACATTTAAACTTGGCCTGTACAGGGATAGAACCTGTGACCTTGGTTTTATTAACACCACGCTCCAACCATCTGAGCTAACAGGCCGTTTTGCCCAAATTCCTGGAGGTCCAGCATATGAAGAAGTGCTAATGATAGTTAACCCGGGAGATTTGGAAAGCTTAATTTCAGAGGTTTACCATGAAGTTATAAATATATAATATCAACATGAAGAAACTAATATGACTTTAAAATAATTACAATACAAAAGAGATGTTCATACTTAGTGTTAGAACTTAGAACCATTAATGTTTTTTCCATGTGTTTTTGCAATAAATAACAATTCATCACCTATATGCAATTGATTCATTTAATCATTCTATCAGCTTCCCCTCAAAGGAAATATAGAGATACACATGATACAGAAGAAAATACATCTATTTTCAACATTAAAGGAGCATCAAGTATTGGCTTGGAGACTGATTGAAAATATGTCCTTGCTATTTTTAACTTTTTGCTCTAAAGACTAAACTAATAGGCTCACTAAATATATAGCATACTATTGAAGAAATAGCAGATGATGAAGTGCTACTGATTGTTAACCCGGGATAGTTGGAAAGCTTATATTCAGCTGTTTACATTCATACTATCTTTATATTTCATCAACAAGACAAAAAAAAATGACCTCAATGAATTGCAATAAAGAAGAGATTTAGTTACTTGGAGTTAGAACTTAGAACCATTAATAGATATTCCAGGAGCTTTCAGAATAATAATTAATTCTACAACTATATCAAATGTATTCATCCAATCCTTCAAGCAGTGTTTGATCCAAGGTGATAAACAGTCAAAAATGAGACACAAGAAAAATTAATCTTTTTTCAAATAATTAAACTTGGCCTGTACAGGGATCGAACCTGTGACCTTGGCGTTATTAGCACCACGCTCTAACCATCTGAGCTAACAGGCCGTTTTGCACAATTTCTTGGAAGTCCAGCATATGAAGAAGTGCTAATGATAGTTAACCCGGGAGATTTGGAAAGCTTAATTTCAGAGGTTTACCATGAAGTTATAAATATATAATATCAACATGAAGAAACTAATATGACTTTAAAAAAATTACAATACAAAAGAGATGTTCATACTTAGTGTTAGAACTTAGAACCATTAATGTTTTTTCCATGTGTTTTAGCAATAAATAACAATTCATCACCTATATGCAATTGATTCATCTAATCATTCTATCAGCTTCCCCTCAAAGGAAATATAGACATACACATGATACAGAAGAAAATACATCTATTTTCAACATTAAAGGAGCATCAAGTATTGGCTTGGAGACTGATTGAAGGTATGTCCTTGGCATTTTTAACTTTATGCTCTAAAGACTAAACTAATAGGCTCAATAAATATATAGCATACCATTGAAGAAATAGCAGATGATGAAGTGCTATCGATTGTTAACCCGGGATAGTTGGAAAGCTTATATTCAGCTGTTTACATTCATACTATCTTTATATTTCATCAACAAGACAAAACAAAAATGACCTCAATAAATTGCAATAAATAGAAGATTTAGTTACTTGGCGTTAGAACTTAGAACCATTAATAGATATTCCAGGAGCTTTCAGAATAATAATTAATTCTACAACTATATCAAATGTATTCATCCAATCCTTCAAGCAGCGTTTGATCCAAGGTGATAAACAGTCAAGAATGAAACACAAGAAAAATTACTCTTTTTTCAAACAATTAAACTTGGCCTGTACAGGGATCGAACCTGTGACCTTGGCGTTATTAGCACCACGCTCTAACCATCTGAGCTAACAAGCCATTTTGCCCAAATTCCTGGAAGTCCAGCATGTGAAGAAGTGCTAATGATAGTTAACCCGGGAGATTTGGAAAGCTTAATTTCAGAGGTTTACCATGAAGTTATACTTATACAATATCAACATGAAGAAACTAATATGACTTTGAAAAAAAATTACAATACAAAAGAGATGTTCATACTTAGTGTTAGAACTTAGAACCATTAATGTTTTTTCCATGTGTTTTAGCAATAAATAACAATTCATCACCTATATGCAATTGATTCATTTAATCATTCTATCAGCTTCCCCTCAAAGGAAATATAGAGATACACATGATACAGAAGAAAATACATCTATTTTCAACATTAAAGGAGCATCAAGTATTGGCTTGGAGACTGATTGAAAATATGTCCTTGCTATTTTTAACTTTTTGCTCTAAAGACTAAACTAATAGGCTCACTAAATATATAGCATACCATTGAAGAAATAGCAGATGATGAAGTGCTATCGATTGTTAACCCGGGATAGTTGGAAAGCTTATATTCAGCTGTTGACATTCATACTATCTTTATATTTCATCAACAAGACAAAACAAAAATGACCTCAATAAATTGCAATAAATAGAAGATTTAGTTACTTGGCGTTAGAACTTAGAACCATTAATAGATATTCCAGGATCTTTCAGAATAATAATTAATTCTACAACTATATCAAATGTATTTATCCAATCCTTCAAGCAGCGTTTGATCCAAGGTGATAAACAGTCAAGAATGAGACACAAGAAAAATTAATCTTTTTTCAAACAATTAAACTTGGCCTGTACAGGGATCGAACCTATGACCTTGGCGTTATTAGCACCACTCTCTAACCACCTGAGCTAACAGGCCGTTTTGCACAATTTCCTGGACGTCCAGCATATGAAGAAGTGCTAATGATAGTTAACCCGGGAGATTTGGAAAGCTTAATTTCAGAGGTTTACCATGAAGTTATAAATATATAATATCAACATGAAGAAACTAATATGACTTTAAAAAAATTACAATACAAAAGAGATGTTCATACTTAGTGTTAGAACTTAGAACCATTAATGTTTTTCCATGTGTTTTAGCAATAAATAACAATTCATCACCTATATGCAATTGATTCATTTATCATTCTATCAGCTTCCCCTCAAAGGAAATATAGAGATACACATGATACAGAAGAAAATACATCTATTTTCAACATTAAAGGAGCATCAAGTATTGGCTTGGAGACTGATTGAAAATATGTCCTTGGCATTTTTAACTTTTTGCTCTAAAGACTACACTAATAGGCTCACTAAATAAATAGCATACTATTGAAGAAATAGCAGATGATGAAGTGCTACCGATTGTTAACCCGGGATAGTTGGAAAGCTTATATTCAGCTGTTTACATTCATACTATCTTTATATTTCATCAACAAGACAAAACAAAAATGACCTCAATGAATTGCAATAAATAAGAGATTTAGTTACTTGGCGTTAGAACTTAGAACCATTAATAGATATTCCAGGAGCTTTCAGAATAATAATTAATTCTACAACTATATCAAATGTATTCATCCAATCCTTCAAGCAGCGTTTCATCCAAGGTGATAAACAGTCAAAAATTAGACAAAAGAAAAATTAATCTTTTTACAAACAATTAAACTTGGCCTGTACAGGGATAGAACCTGTGACCTTGGTGTTATTAGCACCACGCTCTAACCATCTGAGCTAACAGGCTTCCCCTCAAAGAAAACATAGAGATACACATGATACAGAAGAAAATACATCTATTTTCAACATTAAAGGAGCTTCAAGTATTGGCTTGGAGATTGATTGAAAGTATGTCCTTGGCATTTTTACCTTTATGCTCTAAAGACTAAACTAATAGGCTCACTAAATATATAGCATACTATTGAAGAAATAGCAGATGATGAAGTGCTACTGATTGTTAACCCGGGATAATTGGAAAGCTTATATTCAGCTGTTTACATTCATACTATCTTTATATTTCATCAACAAGACAAAACAAAAATGACCTCAATGAATTGCAATAAATAAGAGATTTAGTTACTTAGCGTTAGAACTTAGAACCATTAATAGATATTCCAGGAGCTTTCAGAATAATAATTAATTCTACAACTATATCAAATGTATTCATCCAATCCTTCAAGCAGCATTTCATCCAAGGTGATAAACAGTCAAAAATGAGACAAAAGAAAAATTAATCTTTTTACAAACATTTAAACTTGGCCTGTACAGGGATAGAACCTGTGACCTTGGTTTTATTAACACCACGCTCCAACCATCTGAGCTAACAGGCCGTTTTGCCCAAATTCCTGGAGGTCCAGCATATGAAGAAGTGCTAATGATAGTTAACCCGGGAGATTTGGAAAGCTTAATTTCAGAGGTTTACCATGAAGTTATAAATATATAATATCAACATGAAGAAACTAATATGACTTTAAAATAATTACAATACAAAAGAGATGTTCATACTTAGTGTTAGAACTTAGAACCATTAATGTTTTTTCCATGTGTTTTTGCAATAAATAACAATTCATCACCTATATGCAATTGATTCATTTAATCATTCTATCAGCTTCCCCTCAAAGGAAATATAGAGATACACATGATACAGAAGAAAATACATCTATTTTCAACATTAAAGGAGCATCAAGTATTGGCTTGGAGACTGATTGAAAATATGTCCTTGCTATTTTTAACTTTTTGCTCCAAAGACTAAACTAATAGGCTCACTAAATATATAGCATACTATTGAAGAAATAGCAGATGATGAAGTGCTACTGATTGTTAACCCGGGATAGTTGGAAAGCTTATATTCAGCTGTTTACATTCATACTATCTTTATATTTCATCAACAAGACAAAAAAAATGACCTCAATGAATTGCAATAAAGAAAAGATTTAGTTACTTGGAGTTAGAACTTAGAACCATTAATAGATATTCCAGGAGCTTTCAGAATAATAATTAATTCTACAACTATATCAAATGTATTCATCCAATCCTTCAAGCAGTGTTTGATCCAAGGTGATAAACAGTCAAAAATGAGACACAAGAAAAATTAATCTTTTTCCAAATAATTAAACTTGGCCTGTACAGGGATCGTACCTGTGACCTTGGCGTTATTAGCACCACGCTCTAACCATCTGAGCTAACAGGCCGTTTTGCACAATTTCCTGGAAGTCCAGCATATGAAGAAGTGCTAATGATAGTTAACCCGGGAGATTTGGAAAGCTTAATTTCAGAGGTTTACCATGAAGTTATAAATATATAATATCAACATGAAGAAACTAATATGACTTTAAAAAAATTACAATACAAAAGAGATGTTCATACTTAGTGTTAGAACTTAGAACCATTAATGTTTTTTCCATGTGTTTTAGCAATAAATAACAATTCATCACCTATATGCAATTGATTCATCTAATCATTCTATCAGCTTCCCCTCAAAGGAAATATAGACATACACATGATACAGAAGAAAATACATCTATTTTCAACATTAAAGGAGCATCAAGTATTGGCTTGGAGACTGATTGAAGGTATCTCCTTGGCATTTTTAACTTTATGCTCTAAAGACTAAACTAATAGGCTCAATAAATATATAGCATACCATTGAAGAAATAGCAGATGATGAAGTGCTATCGATTGTTAACCCGGGATAGTTGGAAAGCTTATATTCAGCTGTTTACATTCATACTATCTTTATATTTCATCAACAAGACAAAACAAAAATGACCTCAATAAATTGCAATAAATAGAAGATTTAGTTGCTTGGCGTTAGAACTTAGAACCATTAATAGATATTCCAGGAGCTTTCAGAATAATAATTAATTCTACAACTATATCAAATGTATTCATCCAATCCTTCAAGCAGCGTTTGATCCAAGGTGATAAACAGTCAAGAATGAAACACAAGAAAAATTACTCTTTTTTCAAACAATTAAACTTGGCCTGTACAGGGATCGAACCTGTGACCTTGGCGTTATTAGCACCACGCTCTAACCATCTGAGCTAACAAGCCATTTTGCCCAAATTCCTGGAAGCTCTGCACGAGGACTCAGGATGGGACGACCCGCAGGTACTGCATTCGTGTTTGAATTTACACGATCCCGGAGGCCTGGTACATTTACCCTTGTTGAAATTGAAACAGAAACCCCTTTTCCCTGTATTGCCGGCAGGTCTCGAGTAATCGTCGGTGCTCGTACCTGACCGAAAGGGCGTCCCCGCATTTTGGCGGGAGTATTCAACAACATTGCTACCTACTAACGGCATTTTTAACATTCCTGACTCTTTCATTTTATCCCATGTCAAAGAATCATAACAGTCCCACGTTAAACTCTTGTTATGCTCCTTTTCTTTCCTGAAAAGGTTGTCATAACAGAACCAATGGTTACCTTGATACGCTGTCGAGTAACCCATAATTCGTGACTGGTAAATTGGAAACTCAGGAAGCAACTCGGGCCTACGTTCCCCCAAAATGGATGTAAAAATTCCCCACGCATTGCCCCAGTTGCCAATATTCTCATTTACTTTAAAGGCGGCCATTTTTGCGCGCCAAACACTCGGATGCATTAGGTCCTTCTGACTCTTAACATGCTCCATTTCATAATGATCGACAAGCAAGGAGAAAATATTCACATATTCCCCCGCCCAAATCTTTTCCTTTACTGCCAAAGGAACATGTTGCCCCAATTTCTCTCTACGAGAAGGTACGGACTCATCCCTTGCGATCGGCAATGGCCGCTTACCTGAACCGGACGCTGTTTCCGCCACTCGTGGCTTGTCTATCACCGCAGCCGGTGCGGGCATTTTGGCTGCCTCTCTTTTTTCCCGCAACTGTTTCATCAGCGCCTGTGCCTCGGCTGCCGTGGCGCCCTCACTACTATCACCCAACCACGCTGCTAGCTGTGCTGCCAGCTCGGGGGGCATATCCTCATTGGATGTCGGGGTGACGACAACGGGGATCGGGTTCCCCTCCATCGGTACCGGGGTCGGCGCCTCGAGCGGGGCAGAGGGAACCGGGACGTCTCCCCCGGCTGGAACCCTTCTTGGCCTCTTTGGTCTCCCTCCAGCCGGTGGATGCCCCGATCTGTCCTCCCCGTCTCGCTCCGCCAGCTTCTTCTTTATGTCGGACATTTCCTTAAAGAGGACCCGAACCATCTGATCAGTCGTCATTCTTTTTGCGCCTTTCTTGGGCATCTCTCCAACGAAGTATCTAGAAGACAAAGAAAAAGATCAAAACGCTCAAAATTGGCTCTTCGTTCTGTCCCGAGCTCACGTGTAGCGAGGAGGTGCAGCTTCAGAGCACAAGAACAAGAGGACGTCTTCTGGTCTTGCGTCCCTTTTTATCCGTCTTCAGGGCGGGCGAACACCCGCCCCTGCCTGCCCCGAGGGCGTGGCTGGCTGCGTCAGTGTCTAGGCCAGCCCACTCTAGGGCGGGAAAAAACGCGCCCCGGCTACGCCGCTTCGGGCATACCAGCCGAGACGCGTCTCCCGCCCAAAAAATGGCTTCCCGGGGGGATCGAGGTACTCCGCCATACGTTCGGGGGGACCGAGTGGTCGCCCCTTTCCAATTTCAGAGGTTTACCATGAAGTTATACTTATACAATATCAACATGAAGAAACTAATATGACTTTGAAAAAAAATTACAATACAAAAGAGATGTTCATACTTAGTGTTAGAACTTAGAACCATTAATGTTTTTTCCATGTGTTTTAGCAATAAATAACAATTCATCACCTATATGCAATTGATTCATCTAATCATTCTATCAGCTTCCCCTCAAAGGAAATATAGACATACACATGATACAGAAGAAAATACATCTATTTTCAACATTAAAGGAGCATCAAGTATTGGCTTGGAGACTGATTGAAGGTATGTCCTTGGCATTTTTAACTTTATGCTCTAAAGACTAAACTAATAGGCTCAATAAATATATAGCATACCATTGAAGAAATAGCAGATGATGAAGTGCTATCGATTGTTAACCCGGGATAGTTGGAAAGCTTATATTCAGCTGTTTACATTCATACTATCTTTATATTTCATCAACAAGACAAAACAAAAATGACCTCAATAAATTGCAATAAATAGAAGATTTAGTTGCTTGGCGTTAGAACTTAGAACCATTAATAGATATTCCAGGAGCTTTCAGAATAATAATTAATTCTACAACTATATCAAATGTATTCATCCAATCCTTCAAGCAGCGTTTGATCCAAGGTGATAAACAGTCAAGAATGAAACACAAGAAAAATTACTCTTTTTTCAAACAATTAAACTTGGCCTGTACAGGGATCGAACCTGTGACCTTGGCGTTATTAGCACAACGCTCTAACCATCTGAGCTAACAGGCCGTTTTGCACAATTTCCTGGACGTCCAGCATATGAAGAAGTGCTAATGATAGTTAACCCGGGAGATTTGGAAAGCTTAATTTCAGAGGTTTACCATGAAGTTATAAATATATAATATCAACATGAAGAAACTAATATGACTTTAAAAAAATTACAATACAAAAGAGATGTTCATACTTAGTGTTAGAACTTAGAACCATTAATGTTTTTCCATGTGTTTTAGCAATAAATAACAATTCATCACCTATATGCAATTGATTCATTTATCATTCTATCAGCTTCCCCTCAAAGGAAATATAGAGATACACATGATACAGAAGAAAATACATCTATTTTCAACATTAAAGGAGCATCAAGTATTGGCTTGGTGACTGATTGAAAATATGTCCTTGGCATTTTTAACTTTTTGCTCTAAAGACTACACTAATAGGCTCACTAAATATATAGCATACTATTGAAGAAATAGCAGATGATGAAGTGCTACCGATTGTTAACCCGGGATAGTTGGAAAGCTTATATTCAGCTGTTTACATTCATACTATCTTTATATTTCATCAACAAGACAAAACAAAAATGACCTCAATGAATTGCAATAAATAAGAGATTTAGTTACTTGGCGTTAGAACTTAGAACCATTAATAGATATTCCAGGAGCTTTCAGAATAATAATTAATTCTACAACTATATCAAATGTATTCATCCAATCCTTCAAGCAGCGTTTCATCCAAGGTGATAAACAGTCAAAAATGAGACAAAAGAAAAATTAATCTTTTTACAAACAATTAAACTTGGCCTGTACAGGGATAGAACCTGTGACCTTGGTGTTATTAGCACCGCGCTCTAACCATCTGAGCTAACAGGCTTCCCCTCAAAGAAAATATAGAGATACACATGATACAGAAGAAAATACATCTATTTTCAACATTAAAGGAGCTTCAAGTATTGGCTTGGAGATTGATTGAAAGTATGTCCTTGGCATTTTTACCTTTATGCTCTAAAGACTAAACTAATAGGCTCACTAAATATATAGCATACTATTGAAGAAATAGCAGATGATGAAGTGGTACTGATTGTTAACCCGGGATAATTGGAAAGCTTATATTCAGCTGTTTACAATCATACTATCTTTATATTTCATCAACAAGACAAAACAAAAATGACCTCAATAAATTGCAATAAATAAGAGATTTAGTTACTTAGCGTTAGAACTTAGAACCATTAATAGATATTCCAGGAGCTTTCAGAATAATAATTAATTCTACAACTATATCAAATGTATTCATCCAATCCTTCAAGCAGCGTTTCATCCAAGGTGATAAACAGTCAAAAATGAGACAAAAGAAAAATTAATCTTTTTACAAACAATTAAACTTGGCCTGTACAGGGATAGAACCTGTGACCTTGGTGTTATTAACACCACGCTCTAACCATCTGAGCTAACAGGCCATTTTGCCCAAATTCCTGGAGGTCCAGCATATGAAGAAGTGCTAATGATAGTTAACCCGGGAGATTTGGAAAGCTTAATTTCAGAGGTTTACCATGAAGTTATAAATATATAATATCAACATGAAGAAACTAATATGACTTTAAAATAATTACAATACAAAAGAGATGTTCATACTTAGTGTTAGAACTTAGAACCATTAATGTTTTTTCCATGTGTTTTAGCAATAAATAACAATTCATCACCTATATGCAATTGATTCATTTAATCATTCTATCAGCTTCCCCTCAAAGGAAATATAGAGATACACATGATACTGAAGAAAATACATCTATTTTCAACATTAAAGGAGCATCAAGTATTGGCTTGGAGACTGATTGAAAGTATGTCCTTGGCATTTTTAACTTTATGCTCTAAAGACTAAACTAATAGGCTCAATAAATATATAGCATACCATTGAAGAAATAGCAGATGATGAAGTGCTATTGATTGTTAACCCGGGATAGTTGGAAAGCTTATATTCAGCTGTTTACATTCATACTATCTTCATATTTCATCAACAAGACAAAACAAAAATGACCTCAATAAATTGCAATAAATAAGAGTTTAAGTTACTTGGCGTTAGAACTTAAAACCATTAATAGATATTCCAGGAGCTTTCAGAATAATAATTAATTCTACAACTATATCAAATGTATTTATCCAATCCTTCAAGCAGTGTTTGATCCAAGGTGATAAACAGTCAAAAATGAGACACAAGAAAAATTAATCTATTTTCAAACAATTAAACTTGGCCTGTACAGGGATCGAACCTATGACCTTGGCGTTATTAGCAACACGCTCTAACCATCTGAGCTAACAGGCCGTTTTGCACAATTTCCTGGACGTCCAGCATATGAAAAAGTGCTAATGATAGTTAACCCGGGAGATTTGGAAAGCTTAATTTCAGAGGTTTACCATGAAGTTATAAATATATAATATCAACATGAAGAAACTAATATGACTTTAAAAAAATTACAATACAAAAGAGATGTTCATACTTAGTGTTAGAACTTAGAACCATTAATGTTTTTCCATGTGTTTTAGCAATAAATAACAATTCATCACCTATATGCAATTGATTAATTTATCATTCTATCAGCTTCCCCTCAAAGGAAATATAGAGATACACATGATACAGAAGAAAATACATCTATTTTCAACATTAAAGGAGCATCAAGTATTGGCTTGGAGACTGATTGAAAATATGTCCTTGGCATTTTTAACTTTTTGCTCTAAAGACTACACTAATAGGCTCACTAAATATATAGCATACTATTGAAGAAATAGCAGATGATGAAGTGCTACCGATTGTTAACCCGGGATAGTTGGAAAGCTTATATTCAGCTGTTTACATTCATACTATCTTTATATTTCATCAACAAGACAAAACAAAAATGACCTCAATGAATTGCAAAAAATAAGAGATTTAGTTACTTGGCGTTAGAACTTAGAACCATTAATAGATATTCCAGGAGCTTTCAGAATAATAATTAATTCTACAACTATATCAAATGTATTCATCCAATCCTTCAAGCAGCGTTTCATCCAAGGTGATAAACAGTCAAAAATGAGACAAAAGACAAATTAATCTTTTTACAAACAATTAAACTTGGCCTGTACAGGGATAGAACCTGTGACCTTGGTGTTATTAGCACCACGCTCTAACCATCTGAGCTAACAGGCTTCCCCTCAAAGAAAATATAGAGATACACATGATACAGAAGAAAATACATCTATTTTCAACATTAAAGGAGCATCAAGTATTGGCTTGGAGACTGATTGAAAATATGTCCTTGCTATTTTTAACTTTTTGCTCTAAAGACTAAACTAATAGGCTCACTAAATATATAGCATACTATTGAAGAAATAGCAGATGATGAAGTGCTACTGATTGTTAACCCGGGATAGTTGGAAAGCTTATATTCAGCTGTTTACATTCATACTATCTTTATATTTCATCAACAAGACAAAAAAAAAATGACCTCAATGAATTGCAATAAAGAAGAGATTTAGTTACTTGGAGTTAGAACTTAGAACCATTAATAGATATTCGAGGAGCTTTCAGAATAATAATGAATTCTACAACTATATCAAATGTATTTGTCCAATCCTTCAAGCAGTGTTTGATCCAAGGTGATAAACAGTCAAAAATGAGACACAAGAAAAATTAATCTTTTTTCAAACAATTAAACTTGGCCTGTACAGGGATCGAACCTGTGACCTTGGCGTTATTAGCACCACGCTCTAACCAGCTGAGCTAACAGGCCATTTTGCACAATTTCCTGGAAGTCCAGCATATGAAGAAGTGCTAATGATAGTTAACCCGGGAGATTTGGAAAGCTTAATTTCAGAGGTTTACCATGAAGTTATACTTATATAATATCAACATGAAGAAACTAATATGACTTTAAAAAAATTACAATACAAAAGAGATGTTCATACGTAGTGTTAGAACTTAGAACCATTAATGTTTTTTCCATGTGTTTTAGCAATAAATAACAATTCATCACCTATATGCAATTGATTCATTTAATCATTCTATCAGCTTCCCCTCAAAGGAAATATAGAGATACACATGATACAGAAGAAAATACATCTATTTTCAACATTAAAGGAGCATCAAGTATTGGCTTGGAGACTGATTGAAAGTATTTCCTTGGCATTTTTAACTTTATGCTCTAAAGACTAAACTAATAGGCTCACTAAATATATAGCATACTATTGAAGAAATAGCAGATGATGAAGTGCTACTGATTGTTAACCCGGGATAGTTGGAAAGCTTATATTCAGCTGTTTACATTCATACTATCTTTATATTTCATCAACAAGACAAAAAAAAAATGACCTCAATGAATTGCAATAAAGAAGAGATTTAGTTACTTGGAGTTAGAACTTAGAACCATTAATAGATATTCCAGGAGCTTTCAGAATAATAATTAATTCTACAACTATATCAAATGTATTCATCCAATCCTTCAAGCAGTGTTTGATCCAAGGTGATAAACAGTCAAAAATGAGACACAAGAAAAATTTATCTTTTTTCAAACAATTAAACTTGGCCTGTACAGGGATCGAACCTGTGACCTTGGCGTTATTAGCACCACGCTCTAACCATCTGAGCTAACAGGCCGTTTTGCACAATTTCCTGGAAGTCCAGCATATGAAGAAGTGCTAATGATAGTTAACCCGGGAGATTTGGAAAGCTTAATTTCAGAGGTTTACCATGAAGTTATAAATATATAATATCAACATGAAGAAACTAATATGACTTTAAAAAAATTACAATACAAAAGAGATGTTCATACTTAGTGTTAGAACTTAGAACCATTAATGTTTTTCCATGTGTTTTAGCAATAAATAACAATTCATCACCTATATGCAATTGATTCATTTATCATTCTATCAGCTGCCCCTCAAAGGAAATATAGAGATACACATGATACAGAAGAAAATACATCTATTTTCAACATTAAAGGAGCATCAAGTATTGGCTTGGAGACTGATTGAAAATATGTCCTTGCTATTTTTAACTTTTTGCTCTAAAGACTAAACTAATAGGCTCACTAAATATATAGCATACCATTGAAGAAATAGCAGATGATGAAGTGCTATCGATTGTTAACCCGGGATAGTTGGAAAGCTTATATTCAGCTGTTTACATTCATACTATCTTTATATTTCATCACAAGACAAAACAAAAAAGACCTCAATAAATTGCAATAAATAGAAGATTTAGTTACTTGGCGTTAGAACTTAGAACCATTAATAGATATTCCAGGAGCTTTCAGAATAATAATAATTTCTACAACTATATCAAATGTATTCATCCAATCCTTCAAGCAGCGTTTGATCCAAGGTGATAAACAGTCAAGAATGAAACACAAGAAAAATTACTCTTTTTTCAAACAATTAAACTTGGCCTGTACAGGGATCGAACCTGTGACCTTGGCGTTATTAGCACCACGCTCTAACCATCTGAGCTAACAAGCCATTTTGCCCAAATTCCTGGAAGTCCAGCATGTGAAGAAGTGCTAATGATAGTTAACCCGGGAGATTTGGAAAGCTTAATTTCAGAGGTTTACCATGAAGTTATACTTATATAATATCAACATGAAGAAACTAATATGACTCTAAAAAAATTACAATACAAAAGAGATTTTCATACTTAGTGTTAGAACTTAGAACCATTAATGTTTTTTCCATGTGTTTTAGCAATAAATAACAATTCATCACCTATATGCAATTGATTCATTTAATCATTCTATCAGCTTCCCCTCAAAGGAAATATAGAGATACACATGATACAGAAGAAAATACATCTATTTTCAACATTAAAGGAGCATCAAGTATTGGCTTGGAGACTGATTGAAAGTATGTCCTTGGCATTTTTAACTTTATGCTCTAAAGACTAAACTAATAGGCTCAATAAATATATAGCATACCATTGAAGAAATAGCAGATGATGAAGTGCTATTGATTGTTAACCCGGGATAGTTGGAAAGCTTATATTCAGCTGTTTACATTCATACTATCTTTATATTTCATCAACAAGACAAAACAAAAATGACCTCAATAAATTGCAATAAATAAGAGTTTAAGTTACTTGGCGTTAGAACTTAAAACCATTAATAGATATTCCAGGAGCTTTCAGAATAATAATTAATTCTACAACTATATCAAATGTATTTATCCAATCCTTCAAGCAGTGTTTGATCCAAGGTGATAAACAGTCAAAAATGAGACACAAGAAAAATTAATCTTTTTCCAAACAATTAAACTTGGCCTGTACAGGGATCGAACCTATGACCTTGGCGTTATTAGCAACACGCTCTAACCATCTGAGCTAACAGGCCGTTTTGCACAATTTCCTGGACGTCCAGCATATGAAAAAGTGCTAATGATAGTTAACCCGGGAGATTTGGAAAGCTTAATTTCAGAGGTTTACCATGAAGTTATAAATATATAATATCAACATGAAGAAACTAATATGACTTTAAAAAAATTACAATACAAAAGAGATGTTCATACTTAGTGTTAGAACTTAGAACCATTAATGTTTTTTCCATGTGTTTTAGCAATAAATAACAATTCATCACCTATATGCAATTGATTCATTTAATCATTCTATCAGCTTCCCCTCAAAGGAAATATAGAGATACACATGATACAGAAGAAAATACATCTATTTTCAACATTAAAGGAGCATCAAGTATTGGCTTGGAGACTGATTGAAAGTATGTCCTTGGCATTTTTAACTTTATGCTCTAAAGACTAAACTAATAGGCTCAATAAATATATAGCATACTATTGAAGAAATAGCAGATGATGAAGTGCTACCGATTGTTAACCCGGGATAGTTGGAAAGCTTATATTCAGCTGTTTACATTCATACTATCTTTATAATTCATCTACAAGACAAAACAAAAATGACCTCAATAAATTGCAATAAATAAGAGTTTAAGTTACTTGGCGTTAGAACTTAGAACCATTAATAGATATTCCAGGAGCTTTCAGAATAATAATTAATTCTACAACTATATCAAATGTATTTATCCAATCCTTCAAGCAGTGTTTGATCCAAGGTGATAAACAGTCAAAAATGAGACAAAAGAAAAATTAATCTTTTTTCAAACAAATAAACTTGGTCTGTACAGGGATCGAACCTATGACCTTGGCGTTATTAGCACCACGCTCTAACCATCTGAGCTAACAGGCCGTTTTGCACAATTTCCTGGAAGTCCAGCATATGAAGAAGTGCTAATGATAGTTAACCTGGGAGATTTGGAAAGCTTAATTTCAGAGGTTTACCATGAAGTTATAAATATATAATATCAACATGAAGAAACTAATATGACTTTAAAAAAATTACAATACAAAAGAGATGTTCATACTTAGTGTTAGAACTTAGAACCATTAATGTTTTTTCCATGTGTTTTAGCAATAAATAACAATTCATCACCTATATGCAAATGATTCATTTAATCATTCTATCAGCTTCCCCTCAAAGGAAATATAGAGATACACATGATACAGAAGAAAATACATCTATTTTCAACATTAAAGGAGCATCAAGTATTGGCTAGGAGATTGATTGAAAGTATGTCCTTGGCATTTTTAACTTTATGCTCTAAAGACTAAACTAATAGGCTCAATAAATATATAGCATACCATTGAAGAAATAGCAGATGATGAAGATCTATCGATTGTTAACCCGGGATAGTTGGAAAGCTTATATTCAGCTGTTTACATTCATACTATCTTTATATTTCATCTACAAGACAAAACAAAAATGACCTCAATAAATTGCAATAAATAAGAGTTTAAGTTACTTGGCGTTAGAACTTAGAACCATTAATAGATATTTCAGGAGCTTTCAGAATAATAATTAATTCTACAACTATATCAAATGTATTCATCCAGTCCTTCAAGCAGTGTTTGATCCAAGGTGATAAACAGTCAAAAATGAGACACAAGAAAAATTAATCTTTTTTCAAACAATTATACTTGGCCTGTACAGGGATCGAACCTGTGACCTTGGCGTTATTAGCACCACGCTCTAACCATCTGAGCTAACAGGCCGTTTTGCACAATTTCCTGGAAGTCCAGCATATGAAGAAGTGCTAATGATAGTTAACCCGGGAGATTTGGAAAGCTTAATTTCAGAGGTTTACCATGAAGTTATAAATATATAATATCAACATGAAGAAACTAATATGACTTTAAAAAAATTACAATACAAAAGAGATGTTCATACTTAGTGTTAGAACTTAGAACCATTAATGTTTTTCCATGTGTTTTAGCAATAAATAACAATTCATCACCTATATGCAATTGATTCATTTATCATTCTATCAGCTGCCCCTCAAAGGAAATATAGAGATACACATGATACAGAAGAAAATACATCTATTTTCAACATTAAAGGAGCATCAAGTATTGGCTTGGAGACTGATTGAAAATATGTCCTTGCTATTTTTAACTTTTTGCTTAAAGACTAAACTAATAGGCTCACTAAATATATAGCATACCATTGAAGAAATAGCAGATGATGAAGTGCTATCGATTGTTAACCCGGGATAGTTGGAAAGCTTATATTCAGCTGTTTACATTCATACTATCTTTATATTTCATCACAAGACAAAACAAAAAAGACCTCAATAAATTGCAATAAATAGAAGATTTAGTTACTTGGCGTTAGAACTTAGAACCATTAATAGATATTCCAGGAGCTTTCAGAATAATAATAATTTCTACAACTATATCAAATGTATTCATCCAATCCTTCAAGCAGCGTTTGATCCAAGGTGATAAACAGTCAAGAATGAAACACAAGAAAAATTACTCTTTTTTTCAAACAATTAAACTTGGCCTGTACAGGGATCGAACCTGTGACCTTGGCGTTATTAGCACCACGCTCTAACCATCTGAGCTAACAAGCCATTTTGCCCAAATTCCTGGAAGTCCAGCATGTGAAAAAGTGCTAATGATAGTTAACCCGGGAGATTTGGAAAGCTTAATTTCAGAGGTTTACCATGAAGTTATACTTATATAATATCAACATGAAGAAACTAATATGACTCTAAAAAAATTACAATACAAAAGAGATTTTCATACTTAGTGTTAGAACTTAGAACCATTAATGTTTTTTCCATGTGTTTTAGCAATAAATAACAATTCATCACCTATATGCAATTGATTCATTTAATCATTCTATCAGCTTCCCCTCAAAGGAAATATAGAGATACACATGATACAGAAGAAAATACATCTATTTTCAACATTAAAGGAGCATCAAGTATTGGCTTGGAGACTGATTGAAAGTATGTCCTTGGCATTTTTAACTTTATGCTCTAAAGACTAAACTAATAGGCTCAATAAATATATAGCATACTATTGAAGAAATAGCAGATGATGAAGTGCTACCGATTGTTAACCCGGGATAGTTGGAAAGCTTATATTCAGCTGTTTACATTCATACTATCTTTATAATTCATCTACAAGACAAAACAAAAATGACCTCAATAAATTGCAATAAATAAGAGTTTAAGTTACTTGGCGTTAGAACTTAGAACCATTAATAGATATTCCAGGAGCTTTCAGAATAATAATTAATTCTACAACTATATCAAATGTATTTATCCAATCCTTCAAGCAGTGTTTGATCCAAGGTGATAAACAGTCAAAAATGAGACAAAAGAAAAATTAATCTTTTTTCAAACAAATAAACTTGGCCTGTACAGGGATCGAACCTATGACCTTGGCGTTATTAGCACCACGCTCTAACCATCTGAGCTAACAGGCCGTTTTGCACAATTTCCTGGAAGTCCAGCATATGAAGAAGTGCTAATGATAGTTAACCTGGGAGATTTGGAAAGCTTAATTTCAGAGGTTTACCATGAAGTTATAAATATATAATATCAACATGAAGAAACTAATATGACTTTAAAAAAATTACAATACAAAAGAGATGTTCATACTTAGTGTTAGAACTTAGAACCATTAATGTTTTTTCCATGTGTTTTAGCAATAAATAACAATTCATCACCTATATGCAAATGATTCATTTAATCATTCTATCAGCTTCCCCTCAAAGGAAATATAGAGATACACATGATACAGAAGAAAATACATCTATTTTCAACATTAAAGGAGCATCAAGTATTGGCTAGGAGATTGATTGAAAGTATGTCCTTGCTATTTTTAAGTTTTTGCTCTAAAGACTAAACTAATAGGCTCACTAAATATATAGCATACTATTGAAGAAATAGCAGATGATGAAGTGCTACTGATTGTTAACCCGGGATAGTTGGAAAGCTTATATTCAGCTGTTTACATTCATACTATCTTTATATTTCATCAACAAGACACAACAAAAATGACCTCAATGAATTGCAATAAAGAAGAGATTTAGTTACTTGGAGTTAGAACTTAGAACCATTAATAGATATTCCAGGAGCTTTCAGAATAATAATTAATTCTACAACTATATCAAATGTATTCATCCAATCCTTCAAGCAGTGTTTGATCCAAGGTGATAAACAGTCAAAAATGAGACACAAGAAAAATTAATCTTTTTTCAAACAATTAAACTTGGCCTGTACAGGGATCGAACCTGTGACCTTGGCGTTATTAGCACCACGCTCTAACCATCTGAGCTAACAGGCCGTTTTGCACAATTGCCTGGAAGTCCAGCATATGAAGAAGTGCTAATGATAGTTAACCCGGGAGATTTGGAAAGCTTAATTTCAGAGGTTTACCATGAAGTTATAAATATATAATATCAACATGAAGAAACTAATATGACTTTAAAAAAATTACAATACAAAAGAGATGTTCATACTTAGTGTTAGAACTTAGAACCATTAATGTTTTTTCCATGTGTTTTAGCAATAAATAACAATTCATCACCTATATGCAATTGATTCATCTAATCATTCTATCAGCTTCCCCTCAAAGGAAATATAGACATACACATGATACAGAAGAAAATACATCTATTTTCAACATTAAAGGAGCATCAAGTATTGGCTTGGAGACTGATTGAAGGTATGTCCTTGGCATTTTTAACTTTATGCTCTAAAGACTAAACTAATAGGCTCAATAAATATATAGCATACCATTGAAGAAATAGCAGATGATGAAGTGCTATCGATTGTTAACCCGGGATAGTTGGAAAGCTTATATTCAGCTGTTTACATTCATACTATCTTTATATTTCATCAACAAGACAAAACAAAAATGACCTCAATAAATTGCAATAAATAGAAGATTTAGTTACTTGGCGTTAGAACTTAGAACCATTAATAGATATTCCAGGAGCTTTCAGAATAATAATTAATTCTACAACTGTATCAAATGTATTCATCCAATCCTTCAAGCAGCGTTTGATCCAAGGTGATAAACAGTCAAGAATGAAACACAAGAAAAATTACTCTTTTTTCAAACAATTAAACTTGGCCTGTACAGGGATCGAACCTGTGACCTTGGCGTTATTAGCACCACGCTCTAACCATCTGAGCTAACAAGCCATTTTGCCCAAATTCCTGGAAGTCCAGCATGTGAAGAACTGCTAATGATAGTTAACCCGGGAGATTTGGATAGCTGAATTTCAGAGGTTTACCATGAAATTATAAATATATAATATCAACATGAAGAAACTAATATGACTTTAAAAAATTGCAATACAAAAGAGATTTTCATACTTAGTGTTAGAACTTAGAACCATTAATGTTTTTCCATGTGTTTTAGCAATAAATAACAATTCATCACCTATATGCAATTGATTCATTTAATCATTCTATCAGCTTCCCCTCAAAGGAAATGTAGAGATACACATGATACAGAAGAAAATACATCTATTTTCAACATTAAAGGAGCATCAAGTATTGGCTAGGAGATTGATTGAAAGTATGTCCTTGGCATTTTTAACGTTATGCTCTAAAGACTAAACTAATAGGCTCAATAAATATATAGCATACCATTGAAGAAATAGCAGATGATGAAGTTCTATCGATTGTTAACCCGGGATAGTTGGAAAGCTTATATTCAGCTGTTTACATTCATACTATCTTCATATTTCATCAACAAGACAAAACAAAAATGACCTCAATAAATTGCAATAAATAAGAGTTTAAGTTACTTGGCGTTAGAACTTAGAACCATTAATAGATATTCCAGGAGCTTTCAGAATAATAATTAATTCTACAACTATATCAAATGTATTTATCCAATCCTTCAAGCAGTGTTTGATCCAAGGTGATAAACAGTCAAAAATGAGACACAAGAAAAATTAATCTTTTTTCAAACAATTAAACTTGGCCTGTACAGGGATCAAACCTGTGACCTTGGCGTTATTAGCACCACACTCTAACCATCTGAACTAACAGGCCGTTTTGCACAATTTACTGGAAGTCCAGCATATGAAGAAGTGCTAATGATAGTTAACCTGGGAGATTTGGAAAGCTTAATTTCAGAGGTTTACCATGAAGTTATAAATATATAATATCAACATGAAGAAACTAATATGACTTTAAAAAAATTACAATACAAAAGAGATGTTCATACTTAGTGTTAGAACTTAGAACCATTAATGTTTTTTCCATGTGTTTTAGCAATAAATTACAATTCATCACCTATATGCAATTGATTCATTTAATCATTCTATCAGCTTCCCCTCAAAGGAAATATAGAGATACACATGATACAGAAGAAAATACATCTATTTTCAACATTAAAGGAGCATCAAGTATTGGCTAGGAGATTGATTGAAAGTATATCCTTGGCATTTTTAACTTTATGCTCTAAAGACTAAACTAATAGGCTCACTAAATATATAGCATACTATTGAAGAAATAGCAGATGATGAAGTGCTACTGATTGTTAACCCGGGATAGTTGGAAAGCTTCTATTCAGCTGTTTACATTCATACTATCTTTATAGTTCATCAACAAGACAAAAAAAAAATGACCTCAATGAATTGCAATAAAGAAGAGATTTAGTTACTTGGAGTTAGAACTTAGAACCATTAATAGATATTCCAGGAGCTTTCAGAATAATAATGAATTCTACAACTATATCAAATGTATTCGTCCAATCCTTCAAGCAGTGTTTGATCCAAGGTGATAAACAGTCAAAAATGAGACACAAGAAAAATTAATCTTTTTTCAAACAATTAAACTTGGCCTGTACAGGGATCGAACCTGTGACCTTGGCGTTATTAGCACCACGCTCTAACCATCTGAGCTAACAGGCCGTTTTGCACAATTTCCTGGAAGTCAGCATATGAAGAAGTGCTAATGATAGTTAACCCGGGAGATTTGGAAAGCTTAATTTCAGAGGTTTACCATGAAGTTATAAATATATAATATCAACATGAAGAAACTAATATGACTTTAAAAAAATTACAATACAAAAGAGATGTTCATACTTAGTGTTAGAACTTAGAACCATTAATGTTTTTCCATGTGTTTTAGCAATAAATAACAAGTCATCACCTATATGCAATTGATTCATTTATCATTCTATCAGCTTCCCCTCAAAGGAAATATAGAGATACACATGATACAGAAGAAAATACATCTCTTTTCAACATTAAAGGAGCATCAAGTATTGGCTAGGAGATTGATTGAAAGTATGTCCTTGGCATTTTTAACGTTATGCTCTAAAGACTAAACTAATAGGCTCAATAAATATATAGCATACCATTGAAGAAATAGCAGATGATGAAGTTCTATCGATTGTTAACCCGGGATAGTTGGAAAGCTTATATTCAGCTGTTTACATTCATACTATCTTTATATTTCATCTACAAGACAAAACAAAAATGACCTCAATAAATTGCAATAAATAAGAGTTTAAGTTACTTGGCGTTAGAACTTAGAACCATTAATAGATATTCCAGGAGCTTTCAGAATAATAATTAATTCTACAACTATATCAAATGTATTTATCCAATCCTTCAAGCAGTGTTTGATCCAAGGTGATAAACAGTCAAAAATGAGACACAAGAAAAATTAATCTTTTTTCAAACAATTAAACTTGGCCTGTACAGGGATCGAACCTGTGATCTTGGCGTTATTAGCACCACGCTCTAACCATCTGAGCTAACAGGCCGTTTTGCACAATTTCCTGGAAGTCCAGCATATGAAGAAGTGCTAATGATAGTTAACCCGGGAGATTTGGAAAGCTTAATTTCAGAGGTTTACCATGAAGTTATAAATATATAATATCAACATGAAGAAACTAATATGACTTTAAAAAAATTACAATACAAAAGAGATGTTCATACTTAGTGTTAGAACTTAGAACCATTAATGTTTTTTCCATGTGTTTTAGCAATAAATAACAATTCATCACCTATATGCAATTGATTCATTTAATCATTCTATCAGCTTCCCCTCAAAGGAAATATAGAGATACACATGATACAGAAGAAAATACATCTATTTTCAACATTAAAGGAGCATCAAGTATTGGCTTGGAGACTGATTGAAAATATGTCCTTGCTATTTTTAACTTTTTGCTCTAAAGACTAAACTAATAGGCTCACTAAATATATAGCATACTATTGAAGAAATAGCATATGATGAAGTGCTACTGATTGTTAACCCGGGATAGTTGGAAAGCTTATATTCAGCTGTTTACATTCATACTATCTTTATATTTCATCAACAAGACAAAACAAAAATGACCTCAATAAATTGCAATAAATAGAAGATTTAGTTACTTGGCGTTAGAACTTAGAACCATTTATAGATATTCTAGGAGCTTTCAGAATAATAATTAATTCTACAACTATATCAAATGTATTCATCCAATCCTTCAAGCAGCGTTTGATCCAAGGTGATAAACAGTCAAAAATGAGACACAAGAAAAATTACTCTTTTTTCAAACAATTAAACTTGGCCTGTACAGGGATCGAACGTGTGACCTTGGCGTTATTAGCACCACGCTCTAACCATCTGAGCTAACAAGCCATTTTGCCCAAATTCCTGGAAGTCCAGCATGTGAAGAACTGCTAATGATAGTTAACCCGGGAGATTTGGATAGCTGAATTTCAGAGGTTTACCATGAAATTATAAATATATGATATCAACATGAAGAAACTAATATGACTTTAAAAAAATTACAATACAAAAGAGATTTTCATACTTAGTGTTAGAACTTAGAATCATTAATGTTTTTTCCATGTGTTTTAGCAATAAATAACAATTCATCACCTATATGCAATTGATTCATCTAATCGTTCTATCAGCTTCCCCTCAAAGGAAATATAGACATACACATGATACAGAAGAAAATACATCTATTTTCAACATTAAAGGAGCATCAAGTATTGGCTTGGAGACTGATTGAATGTATATCCTTGGCATTTTTAACTTTATGCTCTAAAGACTAAACTAATAGTCTCAATAAATATATAGCATACCATTGAAGAAATAGCAGATGATAAAGTGCTATTGATTGTTAACCCGGGATAGTTGGAAAGCTTATATTCAGCTGTTTACATTCATGCTATCTTTATATTTCATCAACAAGACAAAACAAAAATGACCTCAATAAATTGCAATAAATAAGAGTTTAAGTTACTTGGCGTTAGAACTTAAAACCATTAATAGATATTCCAGGAGCTTTCAGAATAATAATTAATTCTACAACTATATCAAATGTATTTATCCAATCCTTCAAGCAGTGTTTGATCCAAGGTGATAAACAGTCAAAAATGAGACACAAGAAAAATTAATCTTTTTTCAAACAATTAAACTTGGCCTGTACAGGGATCGAACCAATGACCTTGGCGTTATTAGCACCACGCTCTAACCATCTGAGCTAACAGGCCGTTTTGCACAATTTCCTGGAAGTCCAGCATATGAAGAAGTGCTAATGATAGTTAACCCGGGAGATTTGGAAAGCTTAATTTCAGAGGTTTACCATGAAGTTATAAATATATAATATCAACATGAAGAAACTAATATGACTTTAAAAAAATTACAATACAAAAGAGATGTTCATACTTAGTGTTAGAACTTAGAACCATTAATGTTTTTCCATGTGTTTTAGCAATAAATAACAATTCATCACCTATATGCAATTGATTCATTTATCATTCTATCAGCTTCCCCTCAAAGGAAATATAGAGATACACATGATACAGAAGAAAATACATCTATTTTCAACATTAAAGGAGCATCAAGTATTGGCTTGGAGACTGATTGAAAATATGTCCTTGGCATTTTTAACTTTTTGCTCTAAAGACTACACTAATAGGCTCACTAAATATATAGCATACTATTGAAGAAATAGCAGATGATGAAGTGCTACCGATTGTTAACCCGGGATAGTTGGAAAGCTTATATTCAGCTGTTTACATTCATACTATCTTTATATTTCATCAACAAGACAAAACAAAAATGACCTCAATGAATTGCAATAAATAAGAGATTTAGTTACTTGGCGTTAGAACTTAGAACCATTAATAGATATTCCAGGAGCTTTCAGAATAATAATTAATTCTACAACTATATCAAATGTATTCATCCAATCCTTCAAGCAGCGTTTCATCCAAGGTGATAAACAGTCAAAAATGAGACAAAAGAAAAATTAATCTTTTTACAAACAATTAAACTTGGCCTGTACAGGGATAGAACCTGTGACCTTGGTGTTATTAGCACCACGCTCTAACCATCTGAGCTAACAGGCTTCCCCTCAAAGAAAATATAGAGATACACATGATACAGAAGAAAATACATCTATTTTCAACATTAAAGGAGCTTCAAGTATTGGCTTGGAGATTGATTGAAAGTATGTCCTTGGCATTTTTACCTTTATGCTCTAAAGACTAAACTAATAGGCTCACTAAATATATTGTTTACTATTGAAGAAATAGCAGATGATGAAGTGGTACTGATTGTTAACCCGGGATAATTGGAAAGCTTATATTCAGCTGTTTACATTCATACTATCTTTATATTTCATCAACAAGACAAAACAAAAATGACCTCAATAAATTGCAATAAATAAGAGATTTAGTTACTTAGCGTTAGAACTTAGAACCATTATTAGATATTCCAGGAGCTTTCAGAATAATAATTAATTCTACAACTATATCAAATGTATTCATATATTCCTTCAAGCAGCGTTTCATCCAAGGTGATAAACAGTCAAAAATGAGACAAAAGAAAAATTAATCTTTTTACAAACAATTAAACTTGGCCTGTACAGGGATAGAACCTGTGACCTTGGTGTTATTAACACCACGCTCTAACCATCTGAGCTAACAGGCCGTTTTGCCCAAATTCCTGGAGGTCCAGCATATGAAGAAGTGCTAATGATAGTTAAGCCGGGAGATTTGGAAAGCTTAATTTCAGAGGTTTACCATGAAGTTATAAATATATAATATCAACATGAAGAAGCTAATATGACTTTAAAATAATTACAATACAAAAGAGATGTTCATACTTAGTGTTAGAACTTAGAATCATTAATGTTTTTTCTATGTGTTTTAGCAATAAATAACAATTCATCACCTATATGCAATTGATTCATCTAATCGTTCTATCAGCTTCCCCTCAAAGGAAATATAGACATACACATGATACAGAAGAAAATACATCTATTTTCAACATTAAAGGAGCATCAAGTATTCGCTTGGAGACTGATTGAAGGTATATCCTTGGCATTTTTAACTTTATGCTCTAAAGACTAAACTAATAGTCTCAATAAATATATAGCATACCATTGAAGAAATAGCAGATGATGAAGTGCTATTGATTGTTAACCCGGGATAGTTGGAAAGCTTATATTCAGCTGTTTACATTCATGCTATCTTTATATTTCATCAACAAGACAAAACAAAAATGACCTCAATAAATTGCAATAAATAAGAGTTTAAGTTACTTGGCGTTAGAACTTAAAACCATTAATAGATATTCCAGGAGCTTTCAGAATAATAATTAATTCTACAACTATATCAAATGTATTTATCCAATCCTTCAAGCAGTGTTTGATCCAAGGTGATAAACAGTCAAAAATGAGACACAAGAAAAATTAATCTTTTTTCAAACAATTAAACTTGGCCTGTACAGGGATCGAACCAATGACCTTGGCGTTATTAGCACCACGCTCTAACCATCTGAGCTAACAGGCCGTTTTGCACAATTTCCTGGAAGTCCAGCATATGAAGAAGTGCTAATGATAGTTAACCCGGGAGATTTGGAAAGCTTAATTTCAGAGGTTTACCATGAAGTTATAAATATATAATATCAACATGAAGAAACTAATATGACTTTAAAAAAATTACAATACAAAAGAGATGTTCATACTTAGTGTTAGAACTTAGAACCATTAATGTTTTTCCATGTGTTTTAGCAATAAATAACAATTCATCACCTATATGCAATTGATTCATTTATCATTCTATCAGCTTCCCCTCAAAGGAAATATAGAGATACACATGATACAGAAGAAAATACATCTATTTTCAACATTAAAGGAGCATCAAGTATTGGCTTGGAGACTGATTGAAAATATGTCCTTGGCATTTTTAACTTTTTGCTCTAAAGACTACACTAATAGGCTCACTAAATATATAGCATACTATTGAAGAAATAGCAGATGATGAAGTGCTACCGATTGTTAACCCGGGATAGTTGGAAAGCTTATATTCAGCTGTTTACATTCATACTATCTTTATATTTCATCAACAAGACAAAACAAAAATGACCTCAATGAATTGCAATAAATAAGAGATTTAGTTACTTGGCGTTAGAACTTAGAACCATTAATAGATATTCCAGGAGCTTTCAGAATAATAATTAATTCTACAACTATATCAAATGTATTCATCCAATCCTTCAAGCAGCGTTTCATCCAAGGTGATAAACAGTCAAAAATGAGACAAAAGAAAAATTAATCTTTTTACAAACAATTAAACTTGGCCTGTACAGGGATAGAACCTGTGACCTTGGTGTTATTAGCACCACGCTCTAACCATCTGAGCTAACAGGCTTCCCCTCAAAGAAAATATAGAGATACACATGATACAGAAGAAAATACATCTATTTTCAACATTAAAGGAGCTTCAAGTATTGGCTTGGAGATTGATTGAAAGTATGTCCTTGGCATTTTTACCTTTATGCTCTAAAGACTAAACTAATAGGCTCACTAAATATATAGCATACTATTGAAGAAATAGCAGATGATGAAGTGGTACTGATTGTTAACCCGGGATAATTGGAAAGCTTATATTCAGCTGTTTACATTCATACTATCTTTATATTTCATCAACAAGACAAAACAAAAATGACCTCAATAAATTGCAATAAATAAGAGATTTAGTTACTTAGCGTTAGAACTTAGAACCATTAATAGATATTCCAGGAGCTTTCAGAATAATAATTAATTCTACAACTATATCAAATGTATTCATATAATCCTTCAAGCAGCGTTTCATCCAAGGTGATAAACAGTCAAAAATGAGACAAAAGAAAAATTAATCTTTTTACAAACAATTAAACTTGGCCTGTACAGGGATAGAACCTGTGACCTTGGTGTTATTAACACCACGCTCTAACCATCTGAGCTAACAGGCCGTTTTGCCCAAATTCCTGGAGGTCCAGCATATGAAGAAGTGCTAATGATAGTTAACCCGGGAGATTTGGAAAGCTTAATTTCAGAGGTTTACCATGAAGTTATAAATATATAATATCAACATGAAGAAGCTAATATGACTTTAAAATAATTACAATACAAAAGAGATGTTCATACTTAGTGTTAGAACTTAGAACCATTAATGTTTTTTCCATGTGTTTTAGCAATAAATAACAATTCATCACCTATATGCAATTGATTCATTTAATCATTCTATCAACTTCCACTCAAAGGAAATATAGAGATACACATGATACAGAAGAAAATACATCTATTTTCAAAATTAAAGGAGCATCAAGTATTGGCTTGGAGATTGATTGAAAGTATGTCCTTGGCATTTTTACCTTTATGCTCTAAAGACTAAACTAATAGGCTCACTAAATATATAGCATACTATTGAAGAAATAGCAGATGATGAAGTGCTACCGATTGTTAACCCGGGATAATTGGAAAGCTTATATTCAGCTGTTTACATTCATACTATCTTTATATTTCATCAACAAGACAAAACAAAAATGACCTCAATAAATTGCAATAAATAAGAGATTTAGTTACTTAGCGTTAGAACTTAGAACCATTAATAGATATTCCAGGAGCTTTCAGAATAATAATTAATTCTACAACTATATCAAATGTATTTATCCAATCCTTCAAGCAGTGTTTGATCCAAGGTGATAAACAGTCAAAAATGAGACACAAGAAAAATTAATCTTTTTTCAAACAATTAAACTTGGCCTGTACAGGGATCGAACCTATGACCTTGGCGTTATTAGCACCACGCTCTAACCATCTGAGCTAACAGGCCGTTTTGCACAATTTCCTGGAAGTCCAGCATATGAAGAAGTGCTAATGATAGTTAACCCGGGAGATTTGGAAAGCTTAATTTCAGAGGTTTACCATGAAGTTATAAATATATAATATCAACATGAAGAAACTAATATGACTTTAAAAAAATTCCAATACAAAAGAGATGTTCATACTTAGTGTTAGAACTTAGAACCATTAATGTTTTTCCATGTGTTTTAGCAATAAATAACAATTCATCACCTATATGCAATTGATTCATTTAATCATTCTATCAGCTTCCCCTCAAAGGAAATATAGAGATACACATGATACAGAAGAAAATACATCTATTTTCAACATTAAAGGAGCATCAAGTATTGGCTTGGAGACTGATTGAAAATATGTCCTTGCTATTTTTAACTTTTTGCTCTAAAGACTAAACTAATAGGCTCACTAAATATATAGCATACTATTGAAGAAATAGCAGATGATGAAGTGCTACTGATTGTTAACCCGGGATAGTTGGAAAGCTTATATTCAGCTGTTTACATTCATACTATCTTTATATTTCATCAACAAGACAAAAAAAAATGACCTCAATGA
The DNA here is from genome assembly GCF_964263255.1 of Lissotriton vulgaris. Taxonomy (NCBI): domain Eukaryota; kingdom Metazoa; phylum Chordata; class Amphibia; order Caudata; family Salamandridae; genus Lissotriton; species Lissotriton vulgaris. The sequence continues at coordinate 445,201,987 of NC_141700.1, forward strand.
ATTGCAATAAAGAAGAGATTTAGTTACTTGGAGTTAGAACTTAGAACCATTAATAGATATTCCAGGAGCTTTCAGAATAATAATTAATTCTACAACTTTATCAAATGTATTCATCCAATCCTTCAAGCAGTGTTTGATCCAAGGTGATAAACAGTTAAAAATGAGACACAAGAAAAATTAATCTTTTTTCAAATAATTAAACTTGGCCTGTACAGGGATCGAACCTGTGACCTTGGCGTTATTAGCACCACGCTCTAACCATCTGAGCTAACAGGCCGTTTTGCACAATTTCCTGGAAGTCCAGCATATGAAGAAGTGCTAATGATAGTTAACCCGGGAGATTTGGAAAGCTTAATTTCAGAGGTTTACCATGAAGTTATAAATATATAATATCAACATGAAGAAACTAATATGACTTTTAAAAAATTACAATACAAAAGAGATGTTCATACTTAGTGTTAGAACTTAGAACTATTAATGTTTTTCCATGTGTTTTAGCAATAAATAACAATTCATCACCTATATGCAATTGATTCATCTAATCATTCTATCAGCTTCCCCTCAAAGGAAATATAGACATACACATGATACAGAAGAAAATACATCTATTTTCAACATTAAAGGAGCATCAAGTATTGGCTTGGAGACTGATTGAAGGTATGTCCTTGGCATTTTTAACTTTATGCTCTAAAGACTAAACTAATAGGCTCAATAAATATATAGCATACCATTGAAGAAATAGCAGATGATGAAGTGCTATCGATTGTTAACCCGGGATAGTTGGAAAGCTTATATTCAGCTGTTTACATTCATACTATCTTTATATTTCATCAACAAGACAAAACAAAAATGACCTCAATAAATTGCAATAAATAGAAGATTTAGTTACTTGGCGTTAGAACTTAGAACCATTAATAGATATTCCAGGAGCTTTCAGAATAATAATTAATTCTACAACTATATCAAATGTATTCATCCAATCCTTCAAGCAGCGTTTGATCCAAGGTGATAAACAGTCAAGAATGAAACACAAGAAAAATTACTCTTTTTTCAAACAATTAAACTTGGCCTGTACAGGGATCGAACCTGTGACCTTGGCGTTATTAGCACCACGCTCTAACCATCTGAGCTAACAAGCCATTTTGCCCAAATACCTGGAAGTCCAGCATGTGAAGAAGTGCTAATGATAGTTAACCCGGGAGATTTGGAAAGCTTAATTTCAGAGGTTTACCATGAAGTTATACTTATATAATATCAACATGAAGAAACTAATATGACTTTAAAAAAATTACAATACAAAAGAGATGTTCATACTTAGTGTTAGAACTTAGAACCATTAATGCTTTTTCCATGTGTTTTAGCAATAAATAACAATTCATCACCTATATGCAATTGATTCATTTAATCATTCTATCAGCTTCCCCTCAAAGGAAATATAGAGATACACATGATACAGAAGAAAATACATCTATTTTCAACATTAAAGGAGCATCAAGTATTGGCTTGGAGACTGATTGAAAGTATGTCCTTGGCATTTTTAACTTTATGCTCTAAAGACTAAACTAATAGGCTCACTAAATATATAGCATACTATTGAAGAAATAGCAGATGATGAAGTGCTACTGATTGTTAACCCGGGATAGTTGGAAAGCTTATATTCAGCTGTTTACATTCATACTATCTTTATATTTCATCAAAAAGACAAAAAAAAATGACCTCAATGAATTGCAATAAAGAAGAGATTTAGTTACTTGGAGTTAGAACTTAGAACCATTAATAGATATTAGAGGGGCTTTCAGAATAATAATTAATTCTACAACTATATCAAATGTATTCATCCAATCCTTCAAGCAGTGTTTGATCCAAGGTGATAAACAGTCAAAAATGAGACACAAGAAAAATTAATCTTTTTTCAAACAATTAAACTTGGCCTGTACAGGGATCGAACCTGTGACCTTGGCGTTATTAGCAACACGCTCTAACCATCTGAGCTAATAGGCCATTTTGCACAATTTCCTGGAAGTCCAGCATATGAAGAAGTGCTAATGATAGTTAACCCGGGAGATTTGGAAAGCTTAATTTCAGAGGTTTACCATGAAGTTATAAATATATAATATCAACATGAAGAAACTAATATGACTTTAAAAAAATTACAATACAAAAGAGATGTTCATACTTAGTGTTAGAACTTAGAACCATTAATGTTTTTCCATGTGTTTTAGCAATAAATAACAATTCATCACCTATATGCAATTGATTCATTTATCATTCTATCAGCTTCCCCTCAAAGGAAATATAGAGATACACATGATACAGAAGAAAATACATCTATTTTCAACATTAAAGGAGCATCAAGTATTGGCTTGGAGACTGATTGAAAATATGTCCTTGCTATTTTTAACTTTTTGCTCTAAAGACTAAACTAATAGGCTCACTAAATATATAGCATACCATTGAAGAAATAGCAGATGATGAAGTGCTATTGATTGTTAACCCGGGATAGTTGGAAAGCTTATATTCAGCTGTTTACATTCATACTATCTTTATATTTCATCACAAGACAAAACAAAAATGACCTCAATAAATTGCAATAAATAGAAGATTTAGTTACTGGGCGTTAGAACTTAGAACCATTAATAGATATTCCAGGAGCTTTCAGAATAATAATTAATTCTACAACTATATCAAATGTATTCATCCAATCCTTCAAGCAGCGTTTGATCCAAGGTGATAAACAGTCAAGAATGAAACACAAGAAAAATTACTCTTTTTTCAAACAATTAAACTTGGCCTGTACAGGGATCGAACCTGTGACCTTGGCGTTATTAGCACCACGCTCTAACCATCTGAGCTAACAAGCCATTTTGCCCAAATTCCTGGAAGTCCAGCATGTGAAGAAGTGCTAATGATAGTTAACCCGGGAGATTTGGAAAGCTTAATTTCAGAGGTTTACCATGAAGTTATACTTATATAATATCAACATGAAGAAACTAATATGACTCTAAAAAAATTACAATACAAAAGAGATTTTCATACTTAGTGTTAGAACTTAGAACCATTAATGTTTTTTCCATGTGTTTTAGCAATAAATAACAATTCATCACCTATATGCAATTGATTCATTTAATCATTCTATCAGCTTCCCCTCAAAGGAAATATAGAGATACACATGATACAGAAGAAAATACATCTATTTTCAACATTAAAGGAGCATCAAGTATTGGCTTGGAGACTGATTGAAAGTATGTCCTTGGCATTTTTAACTTTATGCTCTAAAGACTAAACTAATAGGCTCAATAAATATATAGCATACTATTGAAGAAATAGCAGATGATGAAGTGCTACCGATTGTTAACCCGGGATAGTTGGAAAGCTTATATTCAGCTGTTTACATTCATACTATCTTTATAATTCATCTACAAGACAAAACAAAAATGACCTCAATAAATTGCAATAAATAAGAGTTTAAGTTACTTGGCGTTAGAACTTAGAACCATTAATAGATATTCCAGGAGCTTTCAGAATAATAATTAATTCTACAACTATATCAAATGTATTTATCCAATCCTTCAAGCAGTGTTTGATCCAAGGTGATAAACAGTCAAAAATGAGACACAAGAAAAATTAATCTTTTTTCAAACAATAAAACTTGGCCTGTACAGGGATCCAACCTGTGACCTTGGCGTTATTAGCACCACGCTCTAACCATCTGAGCTAACAGGCAGTTTTGCACAATTTCCTGGAAGTCCAGCATATGAAGAAGTGCTAATGATAGTTAACCCGGGAGATTTGGAAAGCTTAATTTCAGAGGTTTACCATGAAGTTATAAATATATAATATCAACATGAAGAAACTAATATGACTTTAAAAAAATTACAATACAAAAGAGATGTTCATACTTAGTGTTAGAACTTAGAACCATTAATGTTTTTTCCATGTGTTTTAGCAATAAATAACAATTCATCACCTATATGCAATTGATTCATTTATTCATTCTATCAGCTTCCCCTCAAAGGAAATATAGAGATACACATGATACAGAAGAAAATACATCTATTTTCAACATTAAAGGAGCATCAAGTATTGGCTTGGAGACTGATTGAAAATATGTCCTTGCTATTTTTAAGTTTTTGCTCTAAAGACTAAACTAATAGGCTCACTAAATGTATAGCATACTATTGAAGAAATAGCAGATGATGAAGTGCTACTGATTGTTAACCCGGGATAGTTGGAAAGCTTATATTCAGCTGTTTACATTCATACTATCTTTATATTTCATCAACAAGACAAAACAAAAATGACCTCAATGAATTGCAATAAAGAATAGATTTAGTTACTTGGAGTTAGAACTTAGAACCATTAATAGATATTCCAGGAGCTTTCAGAATAATAATTAATTCTACAACTATATCAAATGTATTCATCCAATCCTTCAAGCAGTGTTTGATCCAAGGTGATAAACACTCAAAAATGAGACACAAGAAAAATTAATCTTTTTTCAAACAATTAAACTTGGCCTGTACAGGGATCGAACCTGTGACCTTGGCGTTATTAGCACCACGCTCTAACCATCTGAGCTAACAAGCCGTTTTGCACAATTTCCTGGAAGTCCAGCATATGAAGAAGTGCTAATGATAGTTAACCCGGGAGATTTGGAAAGCTTAATTTCAGAGGTTTACCATGAAGTTATAAATATATAATATCAACATGAAGAAACTAATATGACTTTAAAAAAATTACAATACAAAAGAGATGTTCATACTTAGTGTTAGAACTTAGAACCATAAATGTTTTTTCCATGTGTTTTAGCAATAAATAACAATTCATCACCTATATGCAATTGATTCATCTAATCATTCTATCAGCTTCCCCTCAAAGGAAATATAGACATACACATGATACAGAAGAAAATACATCTATTTTCAACATTAAAGGAGCATCAAGTATTGGCTTGGAGACTGATTGAAGGTATGTCCTTGGCATTTTTAACTTTATGCTCTAAAGACTAAACTAATAGGCTCAATAAATATATAGCATACCATTGAAGAAATAGCAGATGATGACGTGCTATCGATTGTTAACCCGGGATAGTTGGAAAGCTTATATTCAGCTGTTTACATTCATACTATCTTTATATTTCATCAACAAGACAAAACAAAAATGACCTCAATAAATTGCAATAAATAGAAGATTTAGTTACTTGGCGTTAGAACTTAGAACCATTAATAGATATTCCAGGAGCTTTCAGAATAATAATTAATTCTACAACTATATCAAATGTATTCATCCAATCCTTCAAGCAGCGTTTGATCCAAGGTGATAAACAGTCAAGAATGAAACACAAGAAAAATTACTCTTTTTTCAAACAATTAAACTTGGCCTGTACAGGGATCGAACCTGTGACCTTGGCGTTATTAGCACCACGCTCTAACCATCTGAGCTAACAAGCCATTTTGCCCAAATTCCTGGAAGTCCAGCATGTGAAGAACTGCTAATGATAGTTAACCCGGGAGATTTGGATAGCTGAATTTCAGAGGTTTACCATGAAATTATAAATATATAATATCAACATGAAGAAACTAATATGACTTTAAAAAAATTGCAATACAAAAGAGATTTTCATACTTAGTGTTAGAACTTAGAACCATTAATGTTTTTCCATGTGTTTTAGCAATAAATAACAATTCATCACCTATATGCAATTGATTCATTTAATCATTCTATCAGCTTCCCCTCAAAGGAAATATAGAGATACACATGATACAGAAGAAAATACATCTATTTTCAACATTAAAGGAGCATCAAGTATTGGCTAGGAGATTGATTGAAAGTATGTCCTTGGCATTTTTAACTTTATGCTCTAAAGACTAAACTAATAGGCTCAATAAATATATAGCATACCATTGAAGAAATAGCAGATGATGAAGTTCTATCGATTGTTAACCCGGGATATTTGGAACGCTTATATTCAGCTGTTTACATTCATACTATCTTTATATTTCATCTACAAGACAAAACAAAAATGACCTCAATAAATTGCAATAAATAAGAGTTTAAGTTACTTGGCGTTAGAACTTAGAACCATTAATAGATATTCCGTGAGCTTTCAGAATAATAATTAATTCTACAACTATATCAAATGTATTTATCCAATCCTTCAAGCAGTGTTTGATCCAAGGTGATAAACAGTCAAAAATGAGACACAAGAAAAATTAATCTTTTTTCAAACAATTAAACTTGGCCTGTACAGGGATCGAACCTGTGACCTTGGCGTTATTAGCACCACGCTCTAACCATCTGAGCTAACAGGCCATTTTGCACAATTTCCTGGAAGTCCAGCATATGAAGAAGTGCTAATGATAGTTAACCCAGGAGATTTGGAAAGCTTAATTTCAGAGGTTTACCATGAAGTTATAAATATATAATATCAACATGAAGAAACTAATATGACTTTAAAAAAATTCCAATACAAAAGAGATGTTCATACTTAGTGTTAGAACTTAGAACCATTAATGTTTTTCCATGTGTTTTAGCAATAAATAACAATTCATCACCTATATGCAATTGATTCATTTATCATTCTATCAGCTTCCCCTCAAAGGTAATATAGAGATACACATGATACAGAAGAAAATACATCTATTTTCAACATTAAAGGAGCATCAAGTATTGGCTTGGAGACTGATTGAAAATATGTCCTTGGCATTTTTAACTTTTTGCTCTAAAGACTACACTAATAGGCTCACTAAATATATAGCATACTATTGAAGAAATAGCAGATGATGAAGTGCTACCGATTGTTAACCCGGGATAGTTGGAAAGCTTATATTCAGCTGTTTACATTCATACTATCTTTATATTTCATCAACAAGACAAAACAAAAATGACCTCAATGAATTGCAATAAATAAGAGATTTAGTTACTTGGCGTTAGAACTTAGAACCATTAATAGATATTCCAGGAGCTTTCAGAATAATAATTAATTCTACAACTATATCAAATGTATTCATCCAATCCTTCAAGCAGCGTTTCATCCAAGGTGATAAACAGTCAAAAATGAGACAAAAGAAAAATTCATCTTTTTACAAACAATTAAACTTGGCCTGTACAGGGATAGAACCTGTGACCTTGGTGTTATTAGCACCACGCTCTAACCATCTGAGCTAACAGGCTTCCCCTCAAAGAAAATATAGAGATACACATGATACAGAAGAAAATACATCTATTTTCAACATTAAAGGAGCTTCAAGTATTGGCTTGGAGATTGATTGAAAGTATGTCCTTGGCATTTTTACCTTTATGCTCTAAAGACTAAACTAATAGGCTCACTAAATATATAGCATACTATTGAAGAAATAGCAGATGATGAAGTGCTACTGATTGTTAACCCGGGATAATTGGAAAGCTTATATTCAGCTGTTTACATTCATACTATCTTTATATTTCATCAACAAGACAAAACAAAAATGACCTCAATAAATTGCAATAAATAAGAGATTTAGTTACTTAGCGTTAGAACTTAGAACCATTAATAGATATTCCAGGAGCTTTCAGAATAATAATTAATTCTACAACTATATCAAATGTATTCATCCAATCCTTCAAGCAGCGTTTCATCCAAGGTGATAAACAGTCAAAAATGAGACAAAAGAAAAATTAATCTTTTTACAAACATTTAAACTTGGCCTGTACAGGGATAGAACCTGTGACCTTGGTTTTATTAACACCACGCTCCAACCATCTGAGCTAACAGGCCGTTTTGCCCAAATTCCTGGAGGTCCAGCATATGAAGAAGTGCTAATGATAGTTAACCCGGGAGATTTGGAAAGCTTAATTTCAGAGGTTTACCATGAAGTTATAAATATATAATATCAACATGAAGAAACTAATATGACTTTAAAATAATTACAATACAAAAGAGATGTTCATACTTAGTGTTAGAACTTAGAACCATTAATGTTTTTTCCATGTGTTTTAGCAATAAATAACAATTCATCACCTATATGCAATTGATTCATTTAATCATTCTATCAACTTCCCCTCAAAGGAAATATAGAGATACACATGATACAGAAGAAAATACATCTATTTTCAACATTAAAGGAGCATCAAGTATTGGCTTGGAGACTGATTGAAAGTATGTCCTTGGCATTTTTAACTTTATGCTCTAAAGACTAAACTAATAGGCTCAATAAATATATAGCATACTATTGAAGAAATAGCAGATGATGAAGTGCTACCGATTGTTAACCCGGGATAGTTGGAAAGCTTATATTCAGCTGTTTACATTCATTCTATCTTTATAATTCATCAACAAGACAAAACAAAAATGACCTCAATAAATTGCAATAAATAAGAGATTTAGTTACTTGGTGTTAGAACTTAAAACCATTAATAGATATTCCAGGAGCTTTCAGAATAATAATTAATTCTACAACTATATCAAATGTATTTATCCAATCCTTCAATCAGTGTTTGATCCAAGGTGATAAACAGTCAAAAATGAGACAAAAGAACAATTAATCTTTTTTCAAACAATTAAACTTGGCCTGTACAGGGATCGAACCTATGACCTTGGCATTATTAGCACCACGCTCTAACCATCTGAGCTAACAGGCCGTTTTGCACAATTTCCTGGAAGTCCAGCATATGAAGAAGTGCTAATGATAGTTAACCTGGGAGATTTGGAAAGCTTAATTTCAGAGGTTTACCATGAAGTTATAAATATATAATATCAACATGAAGAAACTAATATGACTTTAAAAAAATTACAATACAAAAGAGATGTTCATACTTAGTGTTAGAACTTAGAACCATTAATGTTTTTTCCATGTGTTTTAGCAATAAATAACAATTCATCACCTATATGCAATTGATTCATTTAATCATTCTATCAGCTTTCCCTCAAAGGAAATATAGAGATACACATGATACAGAAGAAAATACATCTATTTTCAACATTAAAGGAGCATCAAGTATTGGCTTGGAGACTGATTGAAAATATGTCCTTGCTATTTTTAACTTTTTGCTCTAAAGACTAAACTAATAGGCTCACTAAATATATAGCATACTATTGAAGAAATAGCAGATGATGAAGTGCTACTGATTGTTAACCCGGGATAGTTGGAAAGCTTATATTCAGCTGTTTACATTCATACTATCTTTATATTTCATCAACAAGACAAAAAAAAATGACCTCAATGAATTGCAATAAAGAAGAGATTTAGTTACTTGGAGTTAGAACTTAGAACCATTAATAGATATTCCAGGAGCTTTCAGAATAATAATTAATTCTACAACTTTATCAAATGTATTCATCCAATCCTTCAAGCAGTGTTTGATCCAAGGTGATAAACAGTTAAAAATGAGACACAAGAAAAATTAATCTTTTTTCAAATAATTAAACTTGGCCTGTACAGGGATCGAACCTGTGACCTTGGCGTTATTAGCACCACGCTCTAACCATCTGAGCTAACAGGCCGTTTTGCACAATTTCCTGGAAGTCCAGCATATGAAGAAGTGCTAATGATAGTTAACCCGGGAGATTTGGAAAGCTTAATTTCAGAGGTTTACCATGAAGTTATAAATATATAATATCAACATGAAGAAACTAATATGACTTTAAAAAAATTACAATACAAAAGAGATGTTCATACTTAGTGTTAGAACTTAGAACTATTAATGTTTTTCCATGTGTTTTAGCAATAAATAACAATTCATCACCTATATGCAATTGATTCATCTAATCATTCTATCAGCTTCCCCTCAAAGGAAATATAGACATACACATGATACAGAAGAAAATACATCTATTTTCAACATTAAAGGAGCATCAAGTATTGGCTTGGAGACTGATTGAAGGTATGTCCTTGGCATTTTTAACTTTATGCTCTAAAGACTAAACTAATAGGCTCAATAAATATATAGCATACCATTGAAGAAATAGCAGATGATGAAGTGCTATCGATTGTTAACCCGGGATAGTTGGAAAGCTTATATTCAGCTGTTTACATTCATACTATCTTTATATTTCATCAACAAGACAAAACAAAAATGACCTCAATAAATTGCAATAAATAGAAGATTTAGTTACTTGGCGTTAGAACTTAGAACCATTAATAGATATTCCAGGAGCTTTCAGAATAATAATTAATTCTACAACTATATCAAATGTATTCATCCAATCCTTCAAGCAGCGTTTGATCCAAGGTGATAAACAGTCAAGAATGAAACACAAGAAAAATTACTCTTTTTTCAAACAATTAAACTTGGCCTGTACAGGGATCGAACCTGTGACCTTGGCGTTATTAGCACCACGCTCTAACCATCTGAGCTAACAAGCCATTTTGCCCAAATTCCTGGAAGTCCAGCATGTGAAGAAGTGCTAATGATAGTTAACCCGGGAGATTTGGAAAGCTTAATTTCAGAGGTTTACCATGAAGTTATACTTATATAATATCAACATGAAGAAACTAATATGACTTTAAAAAAATTACAATACAAAAGAGATGTTCATACTTAGTGTTAGAACTTAGAACCATTAATGTTTTTTCCATGTGTTTTAGCAATAAATAACAATTCATCACCTATATGCAATTGATTCATTTAATCATTCTATCAGCTTCCCCTCAAAGGAAATATAGAGATACACATGATACAGAAGAAAATACATCTATTTTCAACATTAAAGGAGCATCAAGTATTGGCTTGGAGACTGATTGAAAGTATGTCCTTGGCATTTTTAACTTTATGCTCTAAAGACTAAACTAATAGGCTCACTAAATATATAGCATACTATTGAAGAAATAGCAGATGATGAAGTGCTACTGATTGTTAACCCGGGATAGTTGGAAAGCTTATATTCAGCTGTTTACATTCATACTATCTTTATATTTCATCAACAAGACAAAAAAAAAATGACCTCAATGAATTGCAATAAAGAAGAGATTTAGTTACTTGGAGTTAGAACTTAGAACCATTAATAGATATTCCAGGAGCTTTCAGAATAATAATTAATTCTACAACTATATCAAATGTATTCATCCAATCCTTCATGCAGTGTTTGATCCAAGGTGATAAACAGTCAAAAATGAGACACAAGAAAAATTAATCTTTTTTCAAACAATTAAACTTGGCCTGTACAGGGATCGAACCTGTGACCTTGGCGTTATTAGACACCACGCTCTAACCATCTGAGCTAACAGGCCGTTTTGCACAATTTCCTGGAAGTCCAGCATATGAAGAAGTGCTAATGATAGTTAACCCGGGAGATTTGGAAAGCTTAATTTCAGAGGTTTACCATGAAGTTATAAATATATAATATCAACATGAAGAAACTAATATGACTTTAAAAAAATTACAATACAAAAGAGATGTTCATACTTAGTGTTAGAACTTAGAACCATTAATGTTTTTCCATGTGTTTTAGCAATAAATAACAATTCATCACCTATATGCAATTGATTCATTTATCATTCTATCAGCTTCCCCTCAAAGGAAATATAGAGATACACATGATACAGAAGAAAATACATCTATTTTCAACATTAAAGGAGCATCAAGTATTGGCTTGGAGACTGATTGAAAATATGTCCTTGCTATTTTTAACTTTTTGCTCTAAAGACTAAACTAATAGGCTCACTAAATATATAGCATACCATTGAAGAAATAGCAGATGATGAAGTGCTATTGATTGTTAACCCGGGATAGTTGGAAAGCTTATATTCAGCTGTTTACATTCATACTATCTTTATATTTCATCACAAGACAAAACAAAAATGACCTCAATAAATTGCAATAAATAGAAGATTTAGTTACTTGGCGTTAGAACTTAGAACCATTAATAGATATTCCAGGAGCTTTCAGAATAATAATTAATTCTACAACTATATCAAATGTATTCATCCAATCCTTCAAGCAGCGTTTGATCCAAGGTGATAAACAGTCAAGAATGAAACACAAGAAAAATTACTCTTTTTTCAAACAATTAAACTTGGCCTGTACAGGGATCGAACCTGTCACCTTGGCGTTATTAGCACCACGCTCTAACCATCTGAGCTAACAGGCCGTTTTGCACAATTTCCTGGAAGTCCAGCATATGAAGAAGTGCTAATGATAGTTAACCCGGGAGATTTGGAAAGCTTAATTTCAGAGGTTTACCATGAAGTTATAAATATATAATATCAACATGAAGAAACTAATATGACTTTAAAAAAATTACAATACAAAAGAGATGTTCATACTTAGTGTTAGAACTTAGAACCATAAATGTTTTTTCCATGTGTTTTAGCAATAAATAACAATTCATCACCTATATGCAATTGATTCATCTAATCATTCTATCAGCTTCCCCTCAAAGGAAATATAGACATACACATGATACAGAAGAAAATACATCTATTTTCAACATTAAAGGAGCATCAAGTATTGGCTTGGAGACTGATTGAAGGTATGTCCTTGGCATTTTTAACTTTATGCTCTAAAGACTAAACTAATAGGCTCAATAAATATATAGCATACCATTGAAGAAATAGCAGATGATGACGTGCTATCGATTGTTAACCCGGGATAGTTGGAAAGCTTATATTCAGCTGTTTACATTCATACTATCTTTATATTTCATCAACAAGACAAAACAAAAATGACCTCAATAAATTGCAATAAATAGAAGATTTAGTTACTTGGCGTTAGAACTTAGAACCATTAATAGATATTCCAGGAGCTTTCAGAATAATAATTAATTCTACAACTATATCAAATGTATTCATCCAATCCTTCAAGCAGCGTTTGATCCAAGGTGATAAACAGTCAAGAATGAAACACAAGAAAAATTACTCTTTTTTCAAACAATTAAACTTGGCCTGTACAGGGATCGAACCTGTGACCTTGGCGTTATTAGCACCACGCTCTAACCATCTGAGCTAACAAGCCATTTTGCCCAAATTCCTGGAAGTCCAGCATGTGAAGAACTGCTAATGATAGTTAACCCGGGAGATTTGGATAGCTGAATTTCAGAGGTTTACCATGAAATTATAAATATATAATATCAACATGAAGAAACTAATATGACTTTAAAAAAATTGCAATACAAAAGAGATTTTCATACTTAGTGTTAGAACTTAGAACCATTAATGTTTTTCCATGTGTTTTAGCAATAAATAACAATTCATCACCTATATGCAATTGATTCATTTAATCATTCTATCAGCTTCCCCTCAAAGGAAATATAGAGATACACATGATACAGAAGAAAATACATCTATTTTCAACATTAAAGGAGCATCAAGTATTGGCTAGGAGATTGATTGAAAGTATGTCCTTGGCATTTTTAACTTTATGCTCTAAAGACTAAACTAATAGGCTCAATAAATATATAGCATACCATTGAAGAAATAGCAGATGATGAAGTTCTATCGATTGTTAACCCGGGATAGTTGGAAAGCTTATATTCAGCTGTTTACATTCATACTATCTTTATATTTCATCAACAAGACAAAACAAAAATGACCTCAATAAATTGCAATAAATAGGAGTTTAAGTTACTTGGCGTTAGAACTTAGAACCATTAATAGATATTCTAGGAGCTTTCAGAATAATAATTAATTCTACAACTATGTCAAATGTATTTATCCAATCCTTCAAGCAGTGTTTGATCCAAGGTGATAAACAGTCAAAAATGAGACACAAGAAAAATTAATCTTTTTTCAAACAATTAAACTTGGCCTGTACAGGGATCGAACCTGTGACCTTGGCGTTATTAGCACCACGCTCTAACCATCTGAGCTAACAGGCCGTTTTGCACATTTTCCTGGAAGTCCAGCATATGAAGAAGTGCTAATGATAGTTAACCTGGGAGATTTGGAAAGCTTAATTTCAGAGGTTTACCATGAAGTTATAAATATATAATATCAACATGAAGAAACTAATATGACTTTAAAAAAATTATAATACAAAAGAGATGTTCATACTTAGTGTTAGAACTTAGAACCATTAATGTTTTTTCCATGTGTTTTAGCAATAAATAACAATTCATCACCTATATGCAATTGATTCATTTAATCATTATATCAGCTTCCCCTCAAAGGCAATATAGAGATACACATGATACAGAAGAAAATACATCTATTTTCAACATTAAAGGAGCATCAAGTATTGGCTAGGAGATTGATTGAAAGTATGTCCTTGGCATTTTTAACTTTATGCTCTAAAGACTAAACTAATAGGCTCACTAAATATATAGCATACTATTGAAGAAATAGCAGATGATGAAGTGCTACTGATTGTTAACCCGGGATAGTTGGAAAGCTTATATTCAGCTGTTTACATTCATACTATCTTTATATTTCATCAACAAGACAAAACAAAAATGACCTCAATGAATTGCAATAAAGAAGAGATTTAGTTACTTGGAGTTAGAACTTAGAACCATTAATAGATATTCCAGGAGCTTTCAGAATAATAATTAATTCTACAACTATATCAAATGTATTCATCCAATCCTTCAAGCAGTGTTTGATCCAAGGTGATAAACAGTCAAAAATGAGACACAAAAAAAATTAATCTTTTTTCAAACAATTAAACTTGGCCTGTACAGGGATCAAACCTGTGACCTTGGTGTTATTAGCACCACGCTCTAACCATCTGAGCTAACAGGCCGTTTTGCACAATTTCCTGGAAGTCCAGCATATGAAGAAGTGCTAATGATAGTTAACCCGGGAGATTTGGAAAGCTTAATTTCAGAGGTTTACCATGAAGTTATAAATATATAATATCAACATGAAGAAACTAATATGACTTTAAAAAAATTACAATACAAAAGAGATGTTCATACTTAGTGTTAGAACTTAGAACCATTAATGTTTTTTCCATGTGTTTTAGCAATAAATAACAATTCATCACCTATATGCAATTGATTCATTTAATCATTCTATCAGCTTCCCCTCAAAGGAAATATAGAGATTCACATGATACAGAAGAAAATACATCTATTTTCAACATTAAAGGAGCGTCAAGTATTGGCAAGGAGATTGATTGAAAGTATGTCCTTGGCATTTTTAACTTTATGCTCTAAAGACTAAACTAATAGGCTCAATAAATATATAGCATACCATTGAAGAAATAGCAGATGATGAAGTTCTATCGATTGTTAACCCGGGATATTTGGAAAGCTTATATTCAGCTGTTTACATTCATACTATCTTTATATTTCATCTACAAGACAAAACAAAAATGACCTCAATAAATTGCAATAAATAAGAGTTTAAGTTACTTGGCGTTAGAACTTAGAACCATTAATAGATATTCCGTGAGCTTTCAGAATAATAATTAATTCTACAACTATATCAAATGTATTTATCCAATCCTTCAAGCAGTGTTTGATCCAAGGTGATAAACAGTCAAAAATGAGACACAAGAAAAATTAATCTTTTTTCAAACAATTAAACTTGGCCTGTACAGGGATCGAACCTGTGACCTTGGCGTTATTAGCACCATGCTCTATCCATCTGGGCTAACAGGCCGTTTTGCACAATTTCCTGGAAGTCCAGCATATGAAGAAGTGCTAATGATAGTTAACCCGGGAGATTTGGAAAGCTTAATTTCAGAGGTTTACCATGAAGTTATAAATATATAATATCAACATGAAGAAACTAATATGACTTTAAAAAAATTACAATACAAAAGAGAGGTTCATAATTAGTGTTAGAACTTAGAACCATTAATGTTTTTTCCATGTGTTTTAGCAATAAATAACAATTCATCACCTATATACAATTGATTCATCTAATCATTCTATCAGCTTCCCCTCAAAGGAAATATAGACATACACATGATACAGAAGAAAATACATCTATTTTCAACATTAAAGGAGCATCAAGTATTGGCTTGGAGACTGATTGAAAATATGTCCTTGCTATTTTTAACTTTTTGCTCTAAAGACTAAACTAATAGGCTCACTAAATATATAGCATACTATTGAAGAAATAGCAGATGATGAAGTGCTACTGATTGTTAACCCGGGATAGTTGGAAAGCTTATATTCAGCTGTTTACATTCATCCTATCTTTATATTTCATCAACAAGACAAAACAAAAATGACCTCAATGAATTGCAATAAAGAAGAGATTTAGTTACTTGGAGTTAGAACTTAGAACCATTAATAGATATTCCAGGAGCTTTCAGAATAATAATTAATTCTACAACTATATCAAATGTATTCATCCAATCCTTCAAGCAGTGTTTGATCCAAGGTGATAAACAGTCAAAAATGAGACACAAGAAAAAATAATCTTTTTTCAAAAAATTAAACTTGGCCTGTACAGGGATCGAACCTGTGACCTTGGCGTTATTAGCACCACGCTCTAACCATCTGAGCTAACAGGCCGTTTTGCACAATTTCCTGGAAGTCCAGCATATGAAGAAGTGCTAATGATAGTTAACCCGGGAGATTTGGAAAGCTTAATTTCAGAGGTTTACCATGAAGTTATAAATATATAATATCAACATGAAGAAACTAATATGACTTTAAAAAAATTACAATACAAAAGAGATGTTCATACTTAGTGTTAGAACTTAGAACCATTAATGTTTTTTCCATGTGTTTTAGCAATAAATAACAATTCATCACCTATATACAATTGATTCATCTAATCATTCTATCAGCTTCCCCTCAAAGGAAATATAGACATACACATGATACAGAAGAAAATACATCTATTTTCAACATTAAAGGAGCATCAAGTATTGGCTTGGAGACTGATTGAAGGTATGTCCTTGGCATTTTTAACTTTATGCTCTAAAGACTAAACTAATAGGCTCAATAAATATATAGCATACCATTGAAGAAATAGCAGATGATGAAGTGCTATCGATTGTTAACCCGGGATAGTTGGAAAGCTTATATTCAGCTGTTTACATTCATACTATCTTTATATTTCATCAACAAGACAAAACAAAAATGAACTCAATAAATTGCAATAAATAAGAGATTTAGTTACTTGGCGTTAGAACTTAGAACCATTAATAGATATTTCAGGAGCTTTCAGAATAATAATTAATTCTACAACTATATCAAATGTATTCATCCAATCCTTCAAGCAGCGTTTGATCCAAGGTGATAAACAGTCAAGAATGAAACACAAGAAAAATTACTCTTTTTTCAAACAATTAAACTTGGCCTGTACAGGGATCGAACATGTGACCTTGGCGTTATTAGCACCACGCTCTAACCATCTGAGCTAACAAGCCTTTTTGCCCAAATTCCTGGAAGTCCAGCATGTGAGGAACTGCTAATGATAGTTAACCCGGGAGATTTGGATAGCTGAATTTCAGAGGTTTACCATGAAATTATAAATATATAATATCAACATGAAGAAACTAATATGACTTTAAAAAAATTGCAATACAAAAGAGATTTTCATACTTAGTGTTAGAACTTAGAACCATTAATGCTTTTCCATGTGTTTTAGCAATAAATAACAATTCATCACCTATATGCAATTGATTCATTTAATCATTCTATCAGCTTCCCCTCAAAGGAAATATAGAGATACACATGATACAGAAGAAAATACATCTATTTTCAACATTAAAGGAGCATCAAGTATTGGCTAGGAGATTGATTGAAAGTATGTCCTTGGCATTTTTAACTTTATGCTCTAAAGACTAAACTAATAGGCTCAATAAATATATAGCATACCATTGAAGAAATAGCAGATGATGAAGTTCTATCGATTGTTAACCCGGGATAGTTGGAAAGCTTATATTCAGCTGTTTACATTCATACTATCTTTATATTTCATCAACAAGACAAAACAAAAATGACCTCAATAAATTGCAATAAATAAGAGTTTAAGTTACTTGGCGTTAGAACTTAGAACCATTAATAGATATTCCAGGAGCTTTCAGAATAATAATTAATTCTACAACTATATCAAATGTATTTATCCAATCCTTCAAGCAGTGTTTGATCCAACGTGATAAACAGTCAAAAATGAGACACAAGAAAAATTAATCTTTTTTCAAACAATTAAACTTGGCCTGTACAGGGATCGAACCTGTGACCTTGGCGTTATTAGCACCACGCTCTAACCATCTGAGCTAACAGGCCGTTTTGCACATTTTCCTGGAAGTCCAGCATATGAAGAAGTGCTAATGATAGTTAACCTGGGAGATTTGGAAAGCTTAATTTCAGAGGTTTACCATGAAGTTATAAATATATAATATCAACATGAAGAAACTAATATGACTTTAAAAAAATTAAAATACAAAAGAGATGTTCATACTTAGTGTTAGAACTTAGAACCATTAATGTTTTTTCCATGTGTTTTAGCAATAAATAACAATTCATCACCTATATGCAATTGATTCATTTAATCATTCTATCAGCTTCCCCTCAAGGGAAATATAGAGATACACATGATACAGAAGAAAATACATCTATTTTCAACATTAAAGGAGCATCAAGTATTGGCTAGGAGATTGATTGAAAGTATGTCCTTGGCATTTTTAACTTTATGCTCTAAAGACTAAACTAATAGGCTCACTAAATATATAGCATACTATTGAAGAAATAGCAGATGATGAAGTGCTACTGATTGTTAACCCGGGATAGTTGGAAAGCTTATATTCAGCTGTTTACATTCATACTATCTTTATATTTCATCAACAAGACAAAACAAAAATGACCTCAATGAATTGCAATAAAGAAGAGATTTAGTTACTTGGAGTTAGAACTTAGAACCATTAATAGATATTCCAGGAGCTTTCAGAATAATAATTTATTCTACAACTATATCAAATGTATTCATCCAATCCTTCAAGCAGTGTTTGATCCAAGGTGATAAACAGTCAAAAATGAGACACAAGAAAAATTAATCTTTTTTCAAACAATTAAACTTGGCCTGTACAGGGATCGAACCTGTGACCTTGGTGTTATTAGCACCACGCTCTAACCATCTGAGCTAACTGGCCGTTTTGCACAATTTCCTGGAAGTCCAGCATATGAAGAAGTGCTAATGATAGTTAACCCGGGAGATTTGGAAAGCTTAATTTCAGAGGTTTACCATGAAGTTATAAATATATAATATCAACATGAAGAAACTAATATGACTTTAAAAAAATTACAATACAAAAGAGATGTTCATACTTAGTGTTAGAACTTAGAACCATTAATGTTTTTTCCATGTGTTTTAGCAATAAATAACAATTCATCACCTATATGCAATTGATTCATTTAATCATTCTATCAGCTTCCCCTCAAAGGAAATATAGAGATACACATGATACAGAAGAAAATACATCTATTTTCAACATTAAAGGAGCATCAAGTATTGGCAAGGAGATTGATTGAAAGTATGTCCTTGGCATTTTTAACTTTATGCTCTAAAGACTAAACTAATAGGCTCAATAAATATATAGCATACCATTGAAGAAATAGCAGATGATGAAGTTCTATCGATTGTTAACCCGGGATAGTTGGAAAGCTTATATTCAGCTGTTTACATTCATACTATCTTTATATTTCATCTACAAGACAAAACAAAAATGACCTCAATAAATTGCAATAAATAAGAGTTTAAGTTACTTGGCGTTAGAACTTAGAACCATTAATAGATATTCCAGGAGCTTTCAGAATAATAATTAATTCTACAACTATATCAAATGTATTTATCCAATCCTTCAAGCAGTGTTTGATCCAAGGTGATAAACAGTCAAAAATGAGACACAAGAAAAATTAATCTTTTTTCAAACAATTAAACTTGGCCTGTACAGGGATCGAACCTGTGACCTTAGCACCATGCTCTATCCATCTGGGCTAACAGGCCGTTTTGCACAATTTCCTGGAAGTACAGCATATGAAGAAGTGCTAATGATAGTTAACCCGCGAGATTTGGAAAGCTTAATTTCAGAGGTTTACCATGAAGTTATAAATATATAATATCAACATGAAGAAACTAATATGACTTTAAAAAAATTACAATACAAAAGAGATGTTCATACTTAGTGTTAGAACTTAGAACCATTAATGTTTTTTCCATGTGTTTTAGCAATAAATAACAATTCATCACCTATATGCAATTGATTAATTTAATCATTCTATCAGCTTCCCCTCAAAGGAAATATAGAGATACACAGGATACAGAAGAAAATACATCTATTTTCAACATTAAAGGAGCATCAAGTATTGGCTTGGAGACTGATTGAAAATATGTCCTTGCTATTTTTAACTTTTTGCTCTAAAGACTAAACTAATAGGCTCACTAAATATATAGCATACTATTGAAGAAATAGCAGATGATGAAGTGCTACTGATTGTTAACCCGGGATAGTTGGAAAGCTTATATTCAGCTGTTTACATTCATCCTATCTTTATATTTCATCAACAAGACAAAACAAAAATGACCTCAATGAATTGCAATAAAGAAGAGATTTAGTTACTTGGAGTTAGAACTTAGAACCATTAATAGATATTCCAGGAGCTTTCAGAATAATAATTAATTCTACAACTATATCAAATGTATTCATCCAATCCTTCAAGCAGTGTTTGATCCAAGGTGATAAACAGTCAAAAATGAGACACAAGAAAAATTTATCTTTTTTCAAAAAATTAAACTTGGCCTGTACAGGGATCGAACCTGTGACCTTGGCGTTATTAGCACCACGCTCTAACCATCTGAGCTAACAGGCCGTTTTGCACAATTTCCTGGAAGTCCAGCATATGAAGAAGTGCTAATGATAGTTAACCCGGGAGATTTGGAAAGCTTAATTTCAGAGGTTTACCATGAAGTTATAAATATATAATATCAACATGAAGAAACTAATATGACTTTAAAAAAATTACAATACAAAAGAGATGTTCATACTTAGTGTTAGAACTTAGAACCATTAATGTTTTTTCCATGTGTTTTAGCAATAAATAACAATTCATAACCTATATGCAATTGATTCATTTAATCATTCTATCAGCTTCCCCTCAAAGGAAATATAGAGATACACATGATACAGAAGAAAATACATCTATTTTCAACATTAAAGGAGCATCAAGTATTGGCAAGGAGATTGATTGAAAGTATGTCCTTGGCATTTTTTACTTTATGCTCTAAAGACTAAACTAATAGGCTCAATAAATATATAGCATACCATTGAAGAAATAGCAGATGATGAAGTTCTATCGATTGTTAACCCGGGATAGTTGGAAAGCTTATATTCAGCTGTTTACATTCATACTATCTTTATATTTCATCTACAAGACAAAACAAAAATGACCTCAATAAATTGCAATAAATAAGAGTTTAAGTTACTTGGCGTTAGAACTTAGAACCATTAATAGATATTCCAGGAGCTTTCAGAATAATAATTAATTCTACAACTATATTAAATATATTCATCCAATCCTTCAAGCAGCGTATGATCCAAGGTGATAAACAGTCAAAAATGAGACACAAGAAAAATTAATCTTTTTTCAAACAACTAAATTTGGCCTGTACAGGGATCGAACCTGTGACCTTGGCGTTATTAGCACCATGCTCTAACCATCTGAGCTAACAGGCCATTTTGCACAAATTCCTGGAAGTCCAGCATATGAAGAATTGCTAATGATAGTTAACCCGGGAGATTTGGAAAGCTTAATTTCAGAGGTTTACCATGAAGTTATAAATATATAATATCAACATGAAGAAACTAATATGACTTTAAAAAAATTTACAATACAAAAGAGATTTTCATACTTAGTGTTAGAACTTAGAACCATTAATGTTTTTTCCATGTGTTTTAGCAATAAATAAGAATTCATCACCTATATGCAATTGATTCATTTAATCATTCTATCAGCTTCCCCTCAAAGGAAATATAAAGGTACACATGATACAGAAGAAAATACATCTATTTTCAACATTAAAGGAGCATCAAGTATTGGCTTGGAGACTGATTGAAATTATGTCCTTGGCATTTTTAAAATTTTGCTCTAAAGACTAAACTAATAGGCTCACTAAATATATAGCATACTATTGAAGAAATAGCAGATGATGAAGTGCTACTGATTGTTAACCCGGGATAGTTGGAAAGCTTATATTCAGCTTTTTACATTCATACTATCTTTATATTTCATCAACAAGACAAAACAAAAATGACCTCAATGAATTGCAATAAATAGGAGATTTAGTTACTTGGAGTTAGAACTTAGCACCATTAATAGATATTCCAGGAGCTTTCAGAATAATAATTAATTCTACAACTATATCAAATGTATTCATCCAATCCTTCAAGCAGTGTTTGATCCACGGTGATAAACAGTCAAAAATGAGACACAAGAAAAATTAATCTTTTTTCAAACAATTAAACTTGGCCTGTACAGGGATCTAACCTGTGACCTTGGCGTTATTAGCACCACGCTCTAACCATCTGAGCTAACAAGCCATTTTGCCCAAATTCCTGGAAGTCCAGCATGTGAAGAACTGCTAATGATAGTTAACCCGGGAGATTTGGATAGCTGAATTTCAGAGGTTTACCATGAAATTATAAATATATAATATCAACATGAAGAAACTAATATGACTTTAAAAAAATTACAAAACAAAAGAGATTTTCATACTTATTGTTAGAACTTAGAACCATTAATGTTTTTTCCATGTGTTTTAGCAATAAATAACAATTCATCACCTATATGCAATTGATTCATTTAATCATTCTATCAGCTTCCCCTCAAAGGAAATATAGAGATACACATGATACAGAAGAAAATACATCTATTTTCAACATTGAAGGAGCATCAAGTATTGGCTTGGAGACTGATTGAAGGTATGTCCTTGGCATTTTTAACTTTATGCTCTAAAGACTAAACTAATAGGCTCAATAAATATATAGCATACCATTGAAGAAATAGCAGATGATGAAGTGCTATCGATTGTTAACCCGGGATAGTTGGAAAGCTTATATTCAGCTGTTTACATTCATACTATCTTTATATTTCATCAACAAGACAAAACAAAAATGACCTAAATAAATTGCAATAAATAGAAGATTTTGTTACTTGGCGTTAGAACTTAGAACCATTAATAGATATTCCAGGAGCTTTCAGAATAATAATTAATTCTAAAACTATATCAAATGTATTCATCCAATCCTTCAAGCAGCGTTTGATCCAAGGTGATAAACAGTCAAGAATGAAACACAAGAAAAATTACTCTTTTTTCAAACAATTAAACTTGGCCTGTACAGGGATCGAACCTGTGACCTTGGCGTTATTAGCTCCACGCTCTAACCATCTGAGCTAACAAGCCATTTTGCCCAAATTCCTGGAAGTCCAGCATGTGAAGAACTGCTAATGATAGTTAACCCGGGAGATTTGGAAAGCTTAATTTCAGTGGTTTACCATGAACTTATAAATATATATTATCAACATGAAGAAACTAATATGACTTAAAAAAAATTACAATACAAAAGAGATTTTCATACTTAGTGTTAGAACTTAGAACCATTAATGTTTTTTCCATGTGTTTTAGCAATAAATAACAATTCATCACCTATATGCAATTGATTCATTTAATCATTCTATCAGCTTCCCCTCAAAGGAAATATAGAGATACACATGATACAGAAGAAAATACATCTATTTTCAACATTAAAGGAGCATCAAGTATTGGCTAGGAGACTGATTGAAAGTATGTCCTTGGCATTTTTACCTTTATGCTCTAAAGACTAAACTAATAGGCTCACTAAATATATAGCATGCTATTGAAGAAATAGCAGATGATGAAGTGCTACTGATTGTTAACCCGGGATAATTGGAAAGCTTATATTCAGCTGTTTACATTCATACTATCTTTATATTTCATCAACAAGACAAAACAAAAATGACCTCAATAAATTGCAATAAATAAGAGATTAAGTTACTTGGCGTTAGAACTTAGAACCATTAATAGATATTCCAGGAGCTTTCAGAATAATAATTAATTCTACAACTATATCAAATGTATTTATCCAATCCTTCAAGCAGTGTTTGATCCAAGGTGATAAACAGTCAAAAATGAGACACAAGAAAAATTAATCTTTTTTCAAACAATTAAACTTGGCCTGTACAGGGATCGAACCTGTGACCTTGGCGTTATTAGCACCACGCTCTAACCATCTGAGCTAACAGGCCATTTTGCACATTTTCCTGGAAGTCCAGCATATGAAGAAGTGCTAATGATAGTTAACCCAGGAGATTTGGAAAGCTTAATTTCAGAGGTTTACCATGAAGTTATAAATATATATTATCAACATGAAGAAACTAATATGACTTTAAAAAAATTACAATACAAAAGAGATGTTCATACTTAGTGTTAGAACTTAGAACCATTAATGTTTTTTCCATGTGTTTTAGCAATAAATAACAATTCATCACCTATATGCAATTGATTCATTTAATCATTCTATCAGCTTCCCCTCAAAGGAAATATAGAGATACACATGATACAGAAGAAAATACATCTATTTTCAACATTAAAGGAGCATCAAGTATTGGCTAGGAGATTGATTGAAAGTATGTCCTTGGCATTTTTAACTTTATGCTCTAAAGACTAAACTAATAGGCTCAATAAATATATAGCATACTATTGAAGAAATAGCAGATGATGAAGTGCTACTGATTGTTAACCCGGGATAGTTGGAAAGCTTATATTCAGCTGTTTACATTCATACTATCTTTATATTTCATCAACAAGACAAAACAAAAATGACCTCAATGAATTGCAATAAATAAGAGATTTAGTTACTTGGCGTTAGAACTTAGAACCATTAATAGATATTCCAGGAGCTTTCAGAATAATAATTAATTCTACAACTATATCAAATGTATTTATCCAATCCTTCAAGCAGCGTTTGATCCAAGGTAATAAACAGTCAAGAATGAGACGCAAGAAAAAATTAATCTTTTTTCAAACAATTAAACTTGGTCTGTATAGGGATCGAACCTGTGACCTTGTCGCTATTAGAACCACGCTCTAACCATCTGAGCTAACAGGCCACTTTGCATAAACTCCTGGAAGTCCAGCATATGAAGAAGTGCTAATGATAGTTAACCCGGGAGATTTGGATAGCTGAATTTCAGAGGTTTACCATGAAGTTATATATATATAATATCAACATGAAGAAACTAATATGACTTTAAAAAAATTACAATACAAAAGAGATTTTCATACTTAGTGTTAGAACTTAGAACCGTTAATGTTTTTTTCCATGTGTTTTAGCAATAAATAACAATTCATCACCTATATGCAATTGATTCATTTAATCATTCTATCAGCTCCCCCTCAAAGGAAATATAGAGATACACATGATACAGAAGAAAATACATCTATTTTCAACATTAAAGGAGCATCAAGTATTGGCTTGGAGACTGATTGAAAGTATGTCCTTGGCATTTTTAACTTTTCGCTCTAAAGACTAAACTAATAGGCTCACTAAATATATAGCATACTATTGAAGAAATAGCAGATGATGAAGTGCTACTGATTGTTAACCCGGGATAGTTGGAAAGCTTATATTCAGCTGTTTACATTCATACTATCTTTATACTTCATCAACAAGACAAAACAAAAATGACCTCAATGAATTGCAATAAATAAGAGATTTAGTTACTTGGCGTTAGAACTTAGACTCATTAATAGATATTCCAGGAGCTTTCAGAATAATAATTAATTCTACAACTATATGAAATATATTCATCCAATCCTTCAAGCTCCGTTTGATCCAAGGTGATAAACAGTCAAAAATTAGACACAAGAAAAATGTATCTTTTTTACAAACAATTAAACTTGGCCTGCACAGGGATCGAACCTGTGACCTTGGCGTTATTAGCACCACACTCTAACCATCTGAGCTAACAGGCCGTTTTGCATGAATTGCTGGAAGTCCAGCATATGAAGAAGTGCTAATGATAGTTAACCCGGGAGATTTGGAAAGCTTAATTTCAGAGGTTTACCATGAAGTTATAAATATATAATATCAACATGAAGAAACTAATATGACTTTAAAAAAATTACAATACAAAAGAGATTTTCATACTTAGTGTTAGAACTTAGAACCATTAATGTTTTTTCCATGTGTTTTAGCAATAAATAAGAATTCATCACCTATATGCAATTGATTCATTTAATCATTCTATCAGCTTCCCCTCAAAGGAAATATAAAGATACACATGATACAGAAGAAAATACATCTATTTTCAACATTTAAGGAGCATCAAGTATTGGCTTGGAGACTGATTGAAAGTATGTCCTTGGCATTTTTAACTTTATGCTCTAAAGACTAAACTAATAGGCTCACTAAATATATAGCATACTATTGAAGAAATAGCAGATGATGAAGTGCTACTGATTGTTAACCCGGGATAGTTGGAAAGCTTATATTCAGCTGTTTACATTCATACTATCTTTATATTTCATCAACAAGACAAAACAAAAATGACCTCAATGAATTGCAATAAATAAGAGATTTAGTTACTTGGCGTTAGAACTTAGACTCATTAATAGATATTCCAGGAGCTTTCAGAATAATAATTAATTCTACAACTATATGAAATATATTCATCCAATCCTTCAAGCTCCGTTTGATCCAAGGTGATAAACAGTCAAAAATTAGACACAAGAAAAATTTATCTTTTTACAAACAATTAAACTTGGCCTGTACAGGGATCGAACCTGTGACCTTGGCGTTATTAGCACCACACTCTAACTATCTGAGCTAACAGGCCGTTTTGCATGAATTGCTGGAAGTCCAGCATATGAAGAAGTGCTAATGATAGTTAACCCGGGAGATTGGGAAAGCTTAATTTCAGAGGTTTACCATGAAGTTATAAATATATAATATCAACATGATGAAACTAATATGAGTTTAAAAAAATTACAATACAAAAGAGATGTTCATACTTAGTGTTAGAACTTAGAACCATTAATTTTTTTTCCATGTGTTTTAGCAATAAATAACAATTCATCACCTATATGCAATTGATTCATTTAATCATTCTATCAGCTTCCCCTCAAAGGAAATATAGAGATACACATGATACAGAAGAACATACATCTATTTTCAACATTAAAGGAGCATCAAGTATTGGCTTGGAGACTGATTGAAAATATGTCCTTGGCATTTTTAACTTTTTGCTCTAAAGACTAAACTAATAGGCTCACTAAATATATAGCATACTATTGAAGAAATAGCAGATGATGAAGTGCTACCGATTGTTAACCCGGGATAGTTGGAAAGCTTATATTCAGCTGTTTACATTCATACTATCTTTATATTTCATCAACAAGACAAAACAAAAATGACCTCAATGAATTGCAATAAATAAGAGATTTAGTTACTTGGCGTTAGAACTTAGAACCATTAATAGATATTCCAGGAGCTTTCAGAATAATAATTAATTCTACAACTATATCAAATGTATTTATCCAATCCTTCAAGCAGCGTTTGATCCAAGGTAATAAACAGTCAAGAATGAGACGCAAGAAAAAATTAATCTTTTTTCAAACAATTAAACTTGGCCTGTATAGGGATCAAACCTGTGACCTTGTCGCTATTAGAACCACGCTCTAACCATCTGAGCTAACAGGCCACTTTGCATAAACTCCTGGAAGTCCAGCATATGAAGAAGTGCTAATGATAGTTAACCCGGGAGATTTGGAAAGCTTAAATTCAGAGGTTTACCATGAAGTTATATATATATAATATCAACATGAAGAAACTAATATGACTTTAAAAAAATTACAATACAAAAGAGATTTTCATACTTAGTGTTAGAACTTAGAACCGTTAATGTTTTTTCCATGTGTTTTAGCAATAAATAACAATTCATCACCTATATGCAATTGATTCATTTAATCATTCTATCAGCTCCCCCTCAAAGGAAATATAGAGATACACATGATACAGAAGAAAATACATCTATTTTCAACATTAAAGGAGCATCAAGTATTGGCTTGGAGACTGATTGAAAGTATGTCCTTGGCATTTTTAACTTTTTGCTCTAAAGACTAAACTAATAGGCTCACTAAATATATAGCATACTATTGAAGAAATAGCAGATGATGAAGTGCTACTGATTGTTAACCCGGGATAGTTGGAAAGCTTATATTCAGCTGTTTACATTCATACTATCTTTATACTTCATCAACAAGACAAAACAAAAATGACCTCAATGAATTGCAATAAATAAGAGATTTAGTTACTTGGCGTTAGAACTTAGACTCATTAATAGATATTCCAGGAGATTTCAGAATAATAATTAATTCTACAACTATATGAAATATATTCATCCAATCCTTCAAGCTCCGTTTGATCCAAGGTGATAAACAGTCAAAAATTAGACACAAGAAAAATGTATCTTTTTTACAAACAATTAAACTTGGCCTGTACAGGGATCGAACCTGTGACCTTGGCGTTATTAGCACCACACTCTAACCATCTGAGCTAACAGGCCGTTTTGCATGAATTGCTGGAAGTCCAGCATATGAAGAAGTGCTAATGATAGTTAACCCGGGAGATTTGGAAAGCTTAATTTCAGAGGTTTACCATGAAGTTATAAATATATAATATCAACATGAAGAAACTAATATGACTTTAAAAAAATTACAATACAAAAGAGATTTTCATACTTAGTGTTAGAACTTAGAACCATTAATGTTTTTTCCATGTGTTTTAGCAATAAATAACAATTGATCACCTATATGCAATTGATTCATTTAATCATTCTATCAGCTTCCCCTCAAAGAAAATATAGAGATACACATGATACAGAAGAAAATACATCTATTTTCAACATTAAAGGAGCATCAAGTATTGGCTAGGAGATTGATTGAAAGTATGTCCTTGGCATTTTTAACTTTATGCTCTAAAGACTAAACTAATAGGCTCACTAAATATATAGCATACTATTTAGGAAATAGCAGATGATGAAGTGCTACCGATTGTTAACCCGGGATAGTTGGAAAGCTTATATTCAGCTGTTTACATTCATACTATCTTTATATTTCATCAACAAGACAAAACAAAAATGACCTCAATAAATTGCAATAAATAAGAGATTTAGTTACTTGGCGTTAGAACTTAGAACCATTAATAGATATTTCAGGAGCTTTCAGAATAATAATTATTTCTACAACTATATCAAATGTATTTATCCAATCCTTCAAGCAGTGTTTGATCCACGGTGATAAACAGTCAAAAATGAGACACAAGAAAAATTAATCTTTTTTCAAACAATTAAACTTGGCCTGTACAGGGATCTAACCTGTGACCTTGGCGTTATTAGCACCACGCTCTAACCATCTGAGCTAACAAGCCATTTTGCCCAAATTCCTGGAAGTCCAGCATGTGAAGAAGTGCTAATGATAGTTAACCCGGGAGATTTGGATAGCTGAATTTCAGAGGTTTACCATGAAATTATAAATATATAATATCAACATGAAGAAACTAATATGACTTTAAAAAAATTACAATACAAAAGAGATTTTCATACTTAGTTTTAGAACTTAGAACCATTAATGTTTTTTCCATGTGTTTTAGCAATAAATAACAATTCATCACCTATATGCAATTGATTCATCTAATCGTTCTATCAGCTTCCCCTCAAAGGAAATATAGACATACACATGATACAAAGAAAATACATCTATTTTCAACATTAAAGGAGCATCAAGTATTGGCTTGGAGACTGATTGAAGGTATGTCCTTGGCATTTTTAACTTTATGCTCTAAAGACTAAACTAATAGGCTCAATAAATATATAGCATACCATTGAAGAAATAGCAGATGATGAAGTGCTATTGATTGTTAACCCGGGATAGTTGGAAAGCTTATATTCAGCTGTTTACATTCATACTATCTTTATATTTCATCAACAAGACAAAACAAAAATGACCTCAATGAATTGCAATAAATAAGAGATTTAGTTACTTGGCGTTAGAACTTAGAACCATTAATAGATATTCCAGGAGCTTTCAGAATAATAATTAATTCTACAACTATATCAAATGTATTTATCCAATCCTTCAAGCAGCGTTTGATCCAAGGTAATAAATAGTCAAGAATGTGAGGCAGGAAAAAATTAATCTTTTTTCAAACAATTAAACTTCGCCTGTATAGGGATCGAACCTGTGACCTTGTCGCGATTAGAACCACGCTCTAACCATCTGAGCTAACAGGCAATTTTGCATAAACTCCTGGAAGTCCAGCATATGAAGAAGTGCTAATGATAGTTAACCCGGGAGATTTGGAAAGCTTAAATTCAGAGGTTTACCATGAAGTTATAAATATATAATATCAACATGAAGAAACTAATATGACTTTAAAAAAATTACAATACAAAAGAGATTTTCATACTTAGTGTTAGATCTTAGAACCATTAATGTTTTTTCCATGTGTTTTAGCAATAAATAACAATTCATCACCGATATGCAATTGATTCATTTAATCATTCTATCAGCTCCCCCTCAAAGGAAATATAGAGATACACATGATACAGAAGAAAATACATCTATTTTCAACATTAAAGGAGCATCAATTATTGGCTTGGAGACTGATTGAAAGTATGTCCTTGGCATTTTTAACTTTTTGCTCTAAAGACTAAACTAATAGGCTCACTAAATATATAGCATACTATTGAAGAAATAGCAGATGATGAAGTGCTACTGATTGTTAACCCGGGATAGTTGGAAAGCTTATATTCAGCTGTTTACATTCATACTATCTTTATATTTCATCAACGAGACAAAACAAAAATGACCTCAATGAATTGCAATAAATAAGAGATTTAGTTACTTGGAGTTAGAACTTAGAACCATTAATAGATATTCCAGGAGCTTTCAGAATAATAATTAATTCTACAACTATATCAAATGTATTCATCCAATCCTTCAAGCAGTGTTTGATCCACGGTGATAAACAGTCAAAAATGAGACACAAGAAAAATTAATCTTTTTTCAAACAATTAAACTTGGCCTGTACAGGGATCTAACCTGTGACCTTGGCGCTATTAGCACCACGCTCTAACCATCTGAGCTAACAAGCCATTTTGCCCAAATTCCTGGAAGTCCAGCATGTGAAGAACTGCTAATGATAGTTAACCCGGGAGATTTGGATAGCTGAATTTCAGAGGTTTACCATGAAATTATAAATATATAATATCAACCTGAAGAAACTAATATGACTTTAAAAAAATTACAATACAAAAGAGATTTTCATACTTAGTGTTAGAACTTAGAACCATTAATGTTTTTTCCATGTGTTTTAGCAATAAATAACAATTCATCACCTATATGCAATTGATTCATCTAATCGTTCTATCAGCTTCCCCTCAAAGGAAATATAGACATACACATGATACAGAAGAAAATACATCTATTTTCAACATTAAAGGAGCATCAAGTATTGGCTTGGAGACTGATCGAAGGTATGTCCTTGGCATTTTTAACTTTATGCTCTAAAGACTAAACTAATAGGCTCAATAAATATATAGCATACCATTGAAGAAATAGCAGATGATGAAGTGCTATTGATTGTTAACCCGGGATAGTTGGAAAGCTTATATTCAGCTGTTTACATTCATACTATCTTTATACTTCATCAACAAGACAAAACAAAAATGACCTCAATGAATTGCAATAAATAAGAGATTTAGTTACTTGGCGTTAGAACTTAGACTCATTAATAGATATTCCAGGAGATTTCAGAATAATAATTAATTCTACAACTATATGAAATATATTCATCCAATCCTTCAAGCTCCGTTTGATCCAAGGTGATAAACAGTCAAAAATTAGACACAAGAAAAATGTATCTTTTTTACAAACAATTAAACTTGGCCTGTACAGGGATCGAACCTGTGACCTTGGCGTTATTAGCACCACACTCTAACCATCTGAGCTAACAGGCCGTTTTGCATGAATTGCTGGAAGTCCAGCATATGAAGAAGTGCTAATGATAGTTAACCCGGGAGATTTGGAAAGCTTAATTTCAGAGGTTTACCATGAAGTTATAAATATATAATATCAACATGAAGAAACTAATATGACTTTAAAAAAATTACAATACAAAATAGATTTTCATACTTAGTGTTAGAACTTAGAACCATTAATGTTTTTTCCATGTGTTTTAGCAATAAATAACAATTGATCACCTATATGCAATTGATTCATTTAATCATTCTATCAGCTTCCCCTCAAAGAAAATATAGAGATACACATGATACAGAAGAAAATACATCTATTTTAAACATTAAAGGAGCATCAAGTATTGGCTAGGAGATTGATTGAAAGTATGTCCTTGGCATTTTTAACTTTTTGCTCTAAAGACTAAACTAATAGGCTCACTAAATATATAGCATACTATTGAAGAAATAGCAGATGATGAAGTGCTACTGATTGTTAACCCGGGATAGTTGGAAAGCTTATATTCAGCTGTTTACATTCATACTATCTTTATATTTCATCAACGAGACAAAACAAAAATGACCTCAATGAATTGCAATAAATAAGAGATTTAGTTACTTGGAGTTAGAACTTAGAACCATTAATAGATATTCCAGGAGCTTTCAGAATAATAATTAATTCTACAACTATATCAAATGTATTCATCCAATCCTTCAAGCAGTGTTTGATCCACGGTGATAAACAGTCAAAAATGAGACACAAGAAAAATTAATCTTTTTTCAAACAATTAAACTTGGCCTGTACAGGGATCTAACCTGTGACCTTGGCGTTATTAGCACCACGCTCTAACCATCTGAGCTAACAAGCCATTTTGCCCAAATTCCTGGAAGTCCAGCATGTGAAGAACTGCTAATGATAGTTAACCCGGGAGATTTGGATAGCTGAATTTCAGAGGTTTACCATGAAATTATAAATATATAATATCAACCTGAAGAAACTAATATGACTTTAAAAAAATTACAATACAAAAGAGATTTTCATACTTAGTGTTAGAACTTAGAACCATTAATGTTTTTTCCATGTGTTTTAGCAATAAATAACAATTCATCACCTATATGCAATTGATTCATCTAATCGTTCTATCAGCTTCCCCTCAAAGGAAATATAGACATACACATGATACAGAAGAAAATACATCTATTTTCAACATTAAAGGAGCATCAAGTATTGGCTTGGAGACTGATCGAAGGTATGTCCTTGGCATTTTTAACTTTATGCTCTAAAGACTAAACTAATAGGCTCAATAAATATATAGCATACCATTGAAGAAATAGCAGATGATGAAGTGCTATTGATTGTTAACCCGGGATAGTTGGAAAGCTTATATTCAGCTGTTTACATTCATACTATCTTTATATTTCATCAACAAGACAAAACAAAAATGACCTCAATAAATTGCAATAAATAAGAGTTTAAGTTACTTGGCGTTAGAACTTAGAACCATTAATAGATATTCCAGGAGCTTTCAGAATAATAATTAATTCTACAACTATATCAAATGTATTTATCAAATCCTTCAAGCAGCGTTTGATCCAAGGTAATAAACAGTCAAGAATGAGACGCAAGAAAAAATTAATCTTTTTTCAAACAATTAAACTTGGCCTGTATAGGGATCGAACCTGTGACCTTGTCGCTATTAGAACCACGCTCTAACCATCTGAGCTAACAGGCCACTTTGCATAAACTCCTGGAAGTCCAGCATATGAAGAAGTGCTAATGATAGTTAACCCGGGAGATTTGGAAAGCTTAAATTCAGAGGTTTACCATGAAGTTATAAATATATAATATCAACATGAAGAAACTAATATGACTTTAAAAAAACTTACAATACAAAAGAGATTTTCATACTTAGTGTTAGAACTTAGAACCGTTAATGTTTTTTCCATGTGTTTTAGCAATAAATAACAATTCATCACCTATATGCAATTGATTCATTTAATCATTCTATCAGCTCCCCCTCAAAGGAAATATAGAGATACACATGATACAGAAGAAAATACATCTATTTTCAACATTAAAGGAGCATCAAGTATTAGCTTGGAGACTGATTGAAAGTATGTCCTTGGCATTTTTAACTTTTTGCTCTAAAGACTAAACTAATAGGCTCACTAAATATATAGCATACTATTGAAGAAATAGCAGATGATGAAGTGCTACTGATTGTTAACCCGGGATAGTTGGAAAGCTTATATTCAGCTGTTTACATTCATACTATCTTTATATTTCATCAACAAGACAAAACAAAAATGACCTCAATGAATTGCAATAAATAAGAGATTTAGTTACTTGGCGTTAGAACTTAGACTCATTAATAGATATTCCAGGAGCTTTCAGAATAATAATTAATTCTACAACTATATGAAATATATTCATCCAATCCTTCAAGCTCCGTTTGATCCAAGGTGATAAACAGTCAAAAATTAGACACAAGAAAAATGTATCTTTTTACAAACAATGAAACTTGGCCTGTTCAGGGATCGAACCTGTGACCTTGGCGTTATTAGCACCACACTCTAACCAGCTGAGCTAACAGGCAGTTTTGCATGAATTGCTGGAAGTCCAGCATATGAAGAAGTGCTAATGATAGTTAACCAGGGAGATTTGGAAAGCTAAATTTCAGAGGTTTACCATGAAGTTATAAATATATAATATCAACATGAAGAAACTAATATGACTTTAAAAAAATTACAATACAAAAGAGATTTTCATACTTAGTGTTAGAACTTAGAACCATTAATGTTTTTTCCATGTGTTTTAGCAATAAATAACAATTGATCACCTATATGCAATTGATTCATTTAATCATTCTATCAGCTTCCCCTCAAAGAAAATATAGAGATACACATGATACAGAAGAAAATACATCTATTTTCAACATTAAAGGAGCATCAAGTATTGGCTAGGAGATTGATTGAAAGTATGTCCTTGGCATTTTTTACTTTATGCTCTAAAGACTAAACTAATAGGCTCACTAAATATATAGCATACTATTGAAGAAATAGCAGATGATGAAGTGCTACCGATTGTTAACCCGGGATAGTTGGAAAGCTTATATTCAGCTGTTTACATTCATACTATCTTTATATTTCATCAACAAGACAAAACAAAAATGACCTCAATAAATTGCAATAAATAAGAGATTTAGTTACTTGGCGTTAGAACTTAGAACCATTAATAGATATTTCAGGAGCTTTCAGAATAATAATTATTTCTACAACTATATCAAATGTATTTATCAAATCCTTCAAGCAGTGTTTGATCCACGGTGATAAACAGTCAAAAATGAGACACAAGAAAAATTAATCTTTTTTCAAACAATTAAACTTGGCCTGTATAGGGATGGAACCTGTGACCTTGTCGCTATTAGAACCACGCTCTAACCATCTGAGATAACAGGCCACTTTGCATAAACTCCTGGAAGTCCAGCATATGAAGAAGTGCTAATGATAGTTAACCCGGGAGATTTGGAAAGCTTAAATTCAGAGGTTTACCATGAAGTTATAAATATATAATATCAACCTGAAGAAACTAATATGACTTTAAAAAAATTACAATACAAAAGAGATTTTCATACTTAGTGTTAGAACTTAGAACCGTTAATGTTTTTTCCATGTGTTTTAGCAATAAATAACAATTCATCACCTATATGCAATTGATTCATTTAATCATTCTATCAGCTCCCCCTCAAAGGAAATATAGAGATACACATGATACAGAAGAAAATACATCTATTTTCAACATTAAAGGAGCATCAAGTATTGGCTTGGAGACTGATTGAAAGTATGTCCTTGGCATTTTTAACTTTTTGCTCTAAAGACTAAACTAATAGGCTCACTAAATATATAGCATACTATTGAAGAAATAGCAGATGATGAAGTGCTACTGATTGTTAACCCGGGATAGTTGGAAAGCTTATATTCAGCTGTTTACATTCATACTATCTTTACATTTCATCAACAAGACAAAACAAAAATGACCTCAATGAATTGCAATAAATAAGAGATTTAGTTACTTG
The DNA here is from genome assembly GCF_964263255.1 of Lissotriton vulgaris. Lineage (NCBI taxonomy): Eukaryota > Metazoa > Chordata > Amphibia > Caudata > Salamandridae > Lissotriton > Lissotriton vulgaris. The sequence goes on from NC_141700.1 coordinate 445,237,969, forward strand.
GCGTTAGAACTTAGACTCATTAATAGATATTCCAGGAGCTTTCAGAATAATAATTAATTCTACAACTATATGAAATATATTCATCCAATCCTTCAAGCTCCGTTTGATCGAAGGTGATAAACAGTCAAAAATTAGACACAAGAAAAATTTATCTTTTTACAAACAATTAAACTTGGCCTGTACAGGGATCGAACCTGTGACCTTGGCGTTATTAGCACCACACTCTAACCATCTGAGCTAACAGGCCGTTTTGCATGAATTGCTGGAAGTCCAGCATATGAAGAAGTGCTAATGATAGTTAACCCGGGAGATTTGGAAAGCTTAATTTCAGAGGTTTACCATGAAGTTATAAATATATAATATCAACATGAAGAAACTAATATGACTTTAAAAAAATTACAATACAAAAGAGATTTTCATACTTAGTGTTAGAACTTAGAACCATTAATGTTTTTTCCATGTGTTTTAGCAATAAATAACAATTGATCACCTATATGCAATTGATTCATTTAATCATTCTATCAGCTTCCCCTCAAAGAAAATATAGAGATACACATGATACAGAAGAAAATACATCTATTTTCAACATTAAAGGAGCATCAAGTATTGGCTAGGAGATTGATTGAAAGTATGTCCTTGGCATTTTTAACTTTATGCTCTAAAGACTAAACTAATAGGCTCACTAAATATATAGCATACTATTATAGAAATAGCAGATTATGAAGTGCTACCGATTGTTAACCCGGGATAGTTGGAAAGCTTATATTCAGCTGTTTACATTCATACTATCTTTATATTTCATCAACAAGACAAAACAAAAATGACCTCAATAAATTGCAATAAATAAGAGATTTAGTTACTTGGCGTTAGAACTTAGAACCATTAATAGATATTTCAGGAGCTTTCAGAATAATAATTATTTCTACAACTATATCAAATGTATTTATCCAATCCTTCAAGCAGTGTTTGATCCACGGTGATAAACAGTCAAAAATGAGACACAAGAAAAATTAATCTTTTTTCAAACAATTAAACTTGGCCTGTACAGGGATCTAACCTGTGACCTTGGCGTTATTAGCACCACGCTCTAACCATCTGAGCTAACAAGCCATTTTGCCCAAATTCCTGGAAGTCCAGCATGTGAAGAAGTGCTAATGATAGTTAACTTGGGAGATTTGGATAGCTGAATTTCAGAGGTTTACCATGAAATTATAAATATATAATATCAACATTAAGAAACTAATATGACTTTAAAAAAATTACAATACAAAAGAGATTTTCATACTTAGTGTTAGAACTTAGAACCATTAATGTTTTTTCCATGTGTTTTAGCAATAAATAATAATTCATCACCTATATGCAATTGATTCATCTAATCATTCTATCAGCTTCCCCTCAAAGGAAATATAGACATACACATGATACAGAAGAAAATACATCTATTTTCAACATTAAAGGAGCATCAAGTATTGGCTTGGAGACTGATTGAAAGTATGTCCTTGGCATTTTTAACTTTATACTCTAAAGACTAAACTAATAGGCTCACTAAATATATAGCATACTATTGAAGAAATAGCAGATGATGAAGTGCTACTGATTGTTAACCCGGGATAGTTGGAAAGCTTATATTCAGCTGTTTACATTCATACTATCTTTATATTTCATCAACAAGACAAAACATAAATGACCTCAATGAATTGCAATAAATAAGAGATTTAGTTACTTGGCGTTAGAACTTAGTCTCATTAATAGATATTCCAGGAGCTTTCAGAATAATAATTAATTCTACAACTATATGAAATATATTCATCCAATCTTTCAAGCTCCGTTTGATCCAAGGTGATAAACAGTCAAAAATGAGACACAAGAAAAATTTATCTTTTTACAAACAATTAAACTTGGCCTGTACAGGGATCGAACCTGTGAGCTTGGCGTTATTAGCACCACACTCTAACCATCTGAGCTAACAGGCCGTTTTGCATGAATTGCTGGAAGTCCAGCATATGAAGAAGTGCTAATGATAGTTAACCCGGGAGATTTGGAAAGCTTAATTTCAGAGGTTTACCATGAAGTTATAAATATATAATATCAACATGAAGAAACTAATATGACTTTAAAAAAAATACAATACAAACGAGATTTTCATACTTAGTGTTAGAACTTAGAACCATTAATGTTTTATCCATGTGTTTTAGCAATAAATAAGAATTCATCACCTATATGCAATTGATTCATTTAATCATTCTATCAGCTTCCCCTCAAAGGAAATATAAAGATACACATGATACAGAAGAAAATACATCTATTTTCAACATTAAAGGAGCATCAAGTATTGGCTAGGAGACTGATTGAAATTATGTCCTTGGCATTTTTAAAATTTTGCTCTAAAGACTAAACTAATAGGCTCACTAAATATATAGCATACTATTGAAGAAATAGCAGATGATGAAGTGCTACTGATTGTTAACCCGGGATAGTTGGAAAGCTTATATTCAGCTGTTTACATTCATACTATCTTTATATTTCATCAACAAGACAAAACAAAAATGACCTCAATGAATTGCAATAAATAGGAGATTTAGTTACTTGGAGTTAGAACTTAGAACCATTAATAGATATTCCAGGAGCTTTCAGAATAATAATTAATTCTACAACTATATCAAATGTATTTATCCAATCCTTCAAGCAGCGTTTGATCCAAGGTAATAAATAGTCAAGAATGTGAGGCAGGAAAAAATTAATCTTTTTTCAAACAATTAAACTTCGCCTGTATAGGGATCGAACCTGTGACCTTGTCGCTATTAGAACCACGCTCTAACTATCTGAGCTAACAGGCAATTTTGCATAAACTCTTGGAAGTCCAGCATATGAAGAAGTGCTAATGATAGTTAACCCGGGAGATTTGGAAAGCTTAAATTCAGAGGTTTACCATGAAGTTATAAATATATAATATCAACATGAAGAAACTAATATGACTTTAAAAAAATTACAATACAAAAGAGATTTTCATACTTAGTGTTAGATCTTAGAACCATTAATGTTTTTTCCATGTGTTTTAGCAATAAATAACAATTCATCACCGATATGCAATTGATTCATTTAATCATTCTATCAGCTCCCCCTCAAAGGAAATATAGACATACACATGATACAGAAGAAAATACATCTATTTTCAACATTAAAGGAGCATCAAGTATTGGCTTGGAGACTGATTGAAAGTATGTCCTTGGCATTTTTAACTTTTTGCTCTAAAGACTAAACTAATAGGCTCACTAAATATATAGCATACTATTGAAGAAATAGCAGATGATGAAGTGCTACCAATTGTTAACCCGGGATAGTTGGAAAGCTTATATTCAGCTGTTTACATTCATACTATCTTTATATTTCATCAACAAGACAAAACAAAAATGACCTCAATGAATTGCAATAAATAAGAGATTTAGTTACTTGGTGTTAGAACTTAGAACCATTAATAGATATTCCAGGAGCTTTCAGAATAATAATTAATTCTACAACTATATTAAATATATTCATCCAATCCTTCAAGCAGCGTTTGATCCAAGGTGATAAACAGTCAAAAATGAGACACAAGAAAAATTAATCTTTTGTCAAACAATTAAATTTGGCCTGTACAGGGATCGAACCTGTGACCTTGGCGTTATTAGCACCATGCTCTAACCATCTGAGCTAACAGGCCATTTTGCACAAATTCCTGGAAGTCCAGCATATGAAGAAGTGCTAATGATAGTTAACCCGGGAGATTTGGAAAGCTTAATTTCAGAGGTTTACCATGAAGTTATAAATATATAATATCAACATGAAGAAACTAATATGACTTTAAAAAAATTACAATACAAAAGAGATTTTCATACTTAGTGTTAGAACTTAGAACCATTAATGTTTTTTCCATGTGTTTTAGCAATAAATAACAATTCATCACCTATATGCAATTGATTCATTTAATCATTCTATCAGCTCCCCCTCAAAGGAAATATAGAGATACACATGATACAGAAGAAAATACATCTATTTTCAACATTAAAGGAGCATCAAGTATTGGCTTGGAGACTGATTGAAAGTATGTCCTTGGCATTTTTAACTTTTTGCTCTAAAGACTAAACTAATAGGCTCACTAAATATATAGCATACTATTGAAGAAATAGCAGATGATGAAGTGCTACTGATTGTTAACCCGGGATAGTTGGAAAGCTTATATTCAGCTGTTTACATTCATACTATCTTTACATTTCATCAACAAGACAAAACAAAAATGACCTCAATGAATTGCAATAAATAAGAGATTTAGTTACTTGGCGTTAGAACTTAGACTCATTAATAGATATTCCAGGAGCTTTCAGAATAATAATTAATTCTACAACTATATGAAATATATTCATCCAATCCTTCAAGCTCCGTTTGATCGAAGGTGATAAACAGTCAAAAATTAGACACAAGAAAATTTATCTTTTTACAAACAATTAAACTTGGCCTGTACAGGGATCGAACCTGTGACCTTGGCGTTATTAGCACCACACTCTAACCATCTGAGCTAACAGGCCGTTTTGCATGAATTGCTGGAAGTCCAGCATATGAAGAAGTGCTAATGATAGTTAACCCGGGAGATTTGGAAAGCTTAATTTCAGAGGTTTACCATGAAGTTATAAATATATAATATCAACATGAAGAAACTAATATGACTTTAAAAAAATTACAATACAAAAGAGATTTTCATACTTAGTGTTAGAACTTAGAACCATTAATGTTTTTTCCATGTGTTTTAGCAATAAATAACAATTCATCACCTATATGCAATTGATTCATTTAATCATTCTATCAGCTCCCCCTCAAAGGAAATATAGAGATACACATGATACAGAAGAAAATACATCTATTTTCAACATTAAAGGAGCATCAAGTATTGGCTTGGAGACTGATTGAAAGTATGTCCTTGGCATTTTTAACTTTTTGCTCTAAAGACTAAACTAATAGGCTCACTAAATATATAGCATACTATTGAAGAAATAGCAGATGATGAAGTGCTACTGATTGTTAACCCGGGATAGTTGGAAAGCTTATATTCAGCTGTTTACATTCATACTATCTTTATATTTCATCAACAAGACAAAACAAAAATGACCTCAATGAATTGCAATAAATAAGAGATTTAGTTACTTGGAGTTAGAACTTAGAACCATTAATAGATATTCCAGGAGCTTTCAGAATAATAATTAATTCTACAACTATATCAAATGTATTCATCCAATCCTTCAAGCAGTGTTTGATCCACGGTGATAAACAGTCAAAAATGAGACACAAGAAAAATTAATCTTTTTTCAAACAATTAAACTTGGACTGTACAGGGATCTAACCTGTGACCTTGGCGTTATTAGCACCACGCTCTAACCATCTGAGCTAACAAGCCATTTTGCCCAAATTCCTGGAAGTCCAGCATGTGAAGAACTGCTAATGATAGTTAACCCGGGAGATTTGGATAGCTGAATTTCAGAGGTTTACCATGAAATTATAAATATATAATATCAACATGAAGAAACTAATATGACTTTAAAAAAATTACAATACAAAAGAGATTTTCATACTTAGTGTTAGAACTTAGAACCATTAATGTTTTTTTCCATGTGTTTTAGCAATAAATAACAATTCATCACCTATATGCAATTGATTCATCTAATCGTTCTATCAGCTTCCCCTCAAAGGAAATATAGACATACACATGATACAGAAGAAAATACATCTATTTTCAACATTAAAGGAGCATCAAGTATTGGCTTGGAGACTGATCAAAGGTATGTCCTTGGCATTTTTAACTTTATGCTCTAAAGACTAAACTAATAGGCTCAATAAATATATAGCATACCATTGAAGAAATAGTAGATGATGAAGTGCTATTGATTGTTAACCCGGGATAGTTGGAAAGCTTATATTCAGCTGTTTACATTCATACTATCTTTATATTTCATCAACAAGACAAAACAAAAATGACCTCAATAAATTGCAATAAATAAGAGTTTAAGTTACTTGGCGTTAGAACTTAGAACCATTAATAGATATTCCAGGAGCTTTCAGAATAATAATTAATTCTACAACTATATCAAATGTATTTATCCAATCCTTCAAGCAGTGTTTGATCCAAGGTGATAAACAGTCAAAAATGAGACACAAGAAAAATTAATCTTTTTTCAAACAATTAAACTTGGCCTGTACAGGGATCGAACCTGTGACCTTGGCGTTATTAGCACCACGCTCTAACCATCTGAGCTAACAGGCCGTTTTGCACAATTTCCTGGAAGTCCAGCATATGAAGAAGTGCTAATGATAGTTAACCTGGGAGATTTGGAAAGCTTAATTTCAGAGGTTTACCACGAAGTTATAAATATATAATATAAACATGAAGAAACTAATATGACTTAAAAAAATTACAATACAAAAGAGATGTTCATACTTAGTGTTAGAACTTAGAACCATTAATGTTTTTTCCATGTGTTTTAGCAATAAATAACAATTCATCACCTATATGCAATTGATTCATTTAATCATTCTATCAGCTTCCCCTCAAAGGAAATATAGGGATAGACATGATACAGAAGAAAATACATCTATTTTCAACATTAAAGGAGCATCAAGTATTGGCTTGGAGACTGATTGAAAATATGTCCTTGGCATTTTTAACTTTTTGCTCTAAAGACTAAACTAATAGGCTCACTAAATATATAGCATACTATTGAAGAAATAGCAGATGATGAAGTGCTACCAATTGTTAACCCGGGATAGTTGGAAAGCTTATATTCAGCTGTTTACATTCATACTATCTTTATATTTCATCAACAAGACAAAACAAAAATGACCTCAATGAATTGCAATAAATAAGAGATTTAGTTACTTGGTGTTAGAACTTAGAACCATTAATAGATATTCCAGGAGCTTTCAGAATAATAATTAATTCTACAACTATATTAAATATATTCATCCAATCCTTCAAGCAGCGTTTGATCCAAGGTGATAAACAGTCAAAAATGAGACACAAGAAAAATTATTCTTTTTTCAAACAATTAAATTTGGCCTGTACAGGGATCGAACCTGTGACCTTGGCGTTATTAGCACCATGCTCTAACCATCTGAGCTAACAGGCCATTTTGCACAAATTCCTGGAAGTCCAGCATATGAAGAAGTGCTAATGATAGTTAACCCGGGAGATTTGGAAAGCTTAATTTCAGAGGTTTACCATGAAGTTATAAATATATAATATCAACATGAAGAAACTAATATGACTTTAAAAAATTACAATACAAAAGAGATTTTCATACTTAGTGTTAGAACTTAGAACCATTAATGTTTTTTTAAATGTGTTTTAGCAATAAATAACAATTCATCACCTATATGCAATTGATTCATTTAATCATTCTATCAGCTCCCCCTCAAAGGAAATATAGAGATACACATGATACAGAAGAAAATACATCTATTTTCAACATTAAAGGAGCATCAAGTATTGGCTTGGAGACTGATTGAAAGTATGTCCTTGGCATTTTTAACTTTTTGCTCTAAAGACTAAACTAATAGGCTCACTAAATATATAGCATACTATTGAAGAAATAGCAGATGATGAAGTGCTACTGATTGTTAACCCGGGATAGTTGGAAAGCTTATATTCAGCTGTTTACATTCATACTATCTTTATATTTCATCAACGAGACAAAACAAAAATGACCTCAATGAATTGCAATAAATAAGAGATTTAGTTACTTGGAGTTAGAACTTAGAACCATTAATAGATATTCCAGGAGCTTTCAGAATAATAATTAATTCTACAACTATATCAAATGTATTCATCCAATCCTTCAAGCAGCGTTTGATCCAAGGTGATAAACAGCCAAAAATTAGACACAAGAAAAATTAATCTTTTTACAAACAATTAAACTCGGCCTGTACAGGGATTGAACCTGTGACCTTAGCGTTATTAGCACCACACTCTAACCATCTGAGCTAACAGGCCGTTTTGCACAAATTCCTGGAAGTCCAGCATATGAAGAAGTGCTAATGATAGTTAACCCGGGAGATTTGGAAAGCTTAATTTCAGAGGTTTACCATGAAGTTATACTTATATAATATCAACATGAAGAAACTAATATGACTCTAAAAAATTACAATACAAAAGAGATGTTCATACTTAGTGTTAGAACTTAGAACCATTAATGTTTTTTCCATGTGTTTTAGCAACAAATAATAATTCATCACCTATATGCAATTGATTCATCTAATCATTCTATCAGCTTCCCCTCAAAGGAAATATAGACATACACATGATACAGAAGAAAATACATCTATTTTCAAAATTAAAGGAGCATCAAGTATTGGCTTGGAGACTGATTGAAAGTATGTCCTTGGCATTTTTAACTTTATACTCTAAAGACTAAACTAATAGGCTCACTAAATATATAGCATACTATTGAAGAAATAGCAGATGATGAAGTGCTACTGATTGTTAACCCGGGATAGTTGGAAAGCTTATATTCAGCTGTTTACATTCATACTATCTTTATATTTCATCAACAAGACAAAACAAAAATGACCTCAATGAATTGCAATAAATAAGAGATTTAGTTACTTGGCGTTAGAACTTAGTCTCATTAATAGATATTCCAGGAGCTTTCAGAATAATAATTAAATCTACAACTATATGAAATATATTCATCCAATCCTTCAAGCTCCGTTTGATCCAAGGTGATAAACAGTCAAAAATGAGACACAAGAAAAATTTATCTTTTTACAAACAATTAAACTTGGCCTGTACAGGGATCGAACCTGTGAGCTTGGCGTTATTAGCACCACACTCTAACCATCTGAGCTAACAGGCCGTTTTGCATGAATTGCTGGAAGTCCAGCATATGAAGAAGTGCTAATGATAGTTAACCCGGGAGATTTGGAAAGCTTAATTTCAGAGGTTTACCATGAAGTTATAAATATATAATATCAACATGAAGAAACTAATATGACTTTAAAAAAAATACAATACAAACGAGATTTTCATACTTAGTGTTAGAACTTAGAACCATTAATGTTTTTTCCATGTGTTTTAGCAATAAATAAGAATTCATCACCTATATGCAATTGATTCATTTAATCATTCTATCAGCTTCCCCTCAAAGGAAATATAAAGATACACATGATACAGAAGAAAATACATCTATTTTCAACATTAAAGGAGCATCAAGTATTGGCTTGGAGACTGATTGAAATTATGTCCTTGGCATTTTTAAAATTTTGCTCTAAAGACTAAACTAATAGGCTCACTAAATATATAGCATACTATTGAAGAAATAGCAGATGATGAAGTGCTACTGATTGTTAACCCGGGATAGTTGGAAAGCTTATATTCAGCTGTTTACATTCATACTATCTTTATATTTCATCAACAAGACAAAACAAAAATGACCTCAATGAATTGCAATAAATAGGAGATTTAGTTACTTGGAGTTAGAACTTAGAACCATTAATAGATATTCCAGGAGCTTTCAGAATAATAATTAATTCTACAACTATATCAAATGTATTCATCCAATCCTTCAAGCAGCATTTGATCCAAGGTGATAAACAGTCAAAAATTAGACACATGAAAAATTAATCTTTTTACAAACAATTAAACTCGGCCTGTACAGGGATTGATCCTGTGACCTTGGCGTTATTAGCACCACGCTCTAACCATCTGAGCTAACAGGCCGTTTTGCACTAATTCCTGGAAGTCCAGCATATGAAGAAGTGCTAATGATAGTTAACCCGGGAGATTTGGAAAGCTTAATTTCAGAGGTTTACCATGAAGTTATAAATATATAATATCAACATGAAGAAACTAATATGACTTTAAAAAAATTTACAATACAAAAGAGATTTTCATACTTAGTGTTAGAACTTAGAACCATTAATGTTTTTTCCATGTGTTTTAGCAATAAATAACAATTCATCACCTATATGCAATTGATTAATTTAATCATTCTATCAGCTCCCCCTCAAAGGAAATATAGAGATACACATGATACAGAAGAAAATACATCTATTTTCAACATTAAAGGAGCATCAAGTATTGGCTTGGAGACTGATTGAAAGTATGTCCTTGGCATTTTTAACTTTTTGCTCTAAAGACTAAACTAATAGGCTCACTAAATATATAGCATACTATTGAAGAAATAGCAGATGATGAAGTGCTACTGATTGTTAACCCGGGATAGTTGGAAAGCTTATATTCAGCTGTTTACATTCATACTATCTTTATATTTCATCAACGAGACAAAACAAAAATGACCTCAATGAATTGCAATAAATAAGAGATTTAGTTACTTGGAGTTAGAACTTAGAACCATTAATAGATATTCCAGGAGCTTTCAGAATAATAATTAATTCTACAACTATATCAAATGTATTCATCCAATCCTTCAAGCAGTGTTTGATCCACGGTGATAAACAGTCAAAAATGAGACACAAGAAAAATTAATCTTTTTTCAAACAATTAAACTTGGCCTGTACAGGGATCTAACCTGTGACCTTGGCGTTATTAGCACCACGCTCTAACCATCTGAGCTAACAAGCCATTTTGCGCAAATTCCTGGAAGTCCAGCATGTGAAGAACTGCTAATGATAGTTAACCCGGGAGATTTGGATAGCTGAATTTCAGAGGTTTACCATGAAATTATAAATATATAATATCAACATGAAGAAACTAATATGACTTTAAAAAAATTACAATACAAAAGAGATTTTCATACTTAGTGTTAGAACTTAGAACCATTAATGTTTTTTCCATGTGTTTTAGCAATAAATAACAATTCATCACCTATATGCAATTGATTCATCTAATCGTTCTATCAGCTTCCCCTCAAAGGAAATATAGACATACACATGATACTGAAGAAAATACATCTATTTTCAACATTAAAGGAGCATCAAGTATTGGCTTGGAGACTGATTGAAAATATGTCGTTGGCATTTTTAACTTTTTGCTCTAAAGACTAAACTAATAGGCTCACTAAATATATAGCATACTATTGAAGAAATAGCAGATGATGAAGTGCTACCGATTGTTAACCCGGGATAGTTGGAAAGCTTATATTCAGCTGTTTACATTCATACTATCTTTATATTTCATCAACAAGACAAAACAAAAATGACCTCAATGAATTGCAATAAATAAGAGATTTAGTTACTTGGTGTTAGAACTTAGAACCATTAATAGATATTCCAGGAGCTTTCAGAATAATATTTAATTCTACAACTATATTAAATATATTCATCCAATCCTTGAAGCAGCGTTTGATCCAAGGTGATAAACAGTCAAAAATGAGACACAAGAAAAATTAACCTTTTTTCAAACAATTAAATTTGGCCTGTACAGGGATCAAACCTGTGACCTTGGCGTTATTAGCACCATGCTCTAACCATCTGAGCTAACAGGCCATTTTGCACAAACTCCTGGAAGTCCAGCATATTAAGAAGTGCTAATGATAGTTAACCCGGGAGATTTGGAAAGCTTAATTTCAGAGGTTTACCATGAAGTTATAAATATATAATATCAACATGAAGAAACTAATATGACTTTAAAAAAATTACAATACAAAAGAGATTTTCATACTTAGTGTTAGAACTTAGAACCATTAATGTTTTTTCCATGTGTTTTAGCAATAAATAACAATTCATCACCTATATGCAATTGATTCATCTAATCGTTCTATCAGCTTCCCCTCGAAGGAAATATAGACATACACATGATACAGAAGAAAATACATCTATTTTCAACATTAAAGGAGCATCAAGTATTGGCTTGGAGACTGATTGAAAATATGTCGTTGGCATTTTTAACTTTTTGCTCTAAAGACTAAACTAATAGGCTCACTAAATATATAGCATACTATTGAAGAAATAGCAGATGATGAAGTGCTACCGATTGTTAACCCGGGATAGTTGGAAAGCTTATATTCAGCTGTTTACATTCATACTATCTTTATATTTCATCAACAAGACAAAACAAAAATGACCTCAATGAATTGCAATAAATAAGAGATTTAGTTACTTGGTGTTAGAACTTAGAACCATTAATAGATATTCCAGGAGCTTTCAGAATAATATTTAATTCTACAACTATATTAAATATATTCATCCAATCCTTGAAGCAGCGTTTGATCCAAGGTGATAAACAGTCAAAAATGAGACACAAGAAAAATTAATCTTTTTTCAAACAATTAAATTTGGCCTGTACAGGGATCGAACCTGTGACCTTGGCGTTATTAGCACCATGCTCTAACCATCTGAGCTAACAGGCCATTTTGCACAAACTCCTGGAAGTCCAGCATATTAAGAAGTGCTAATGATAGTTAACCCGGGAGATTTGGAAAGCTTAATTTCAGAGGTTTACCATGAAGTTATAAATATATAATATCAACATGAAGAAACTAATATGACTTTAAAAAAATTACAATACAAAAGAGATTTTCATACTTAGTGTTAGAACTTAGAACCATTAATGTTTTTTCCATGTGTTTTAGCAATAAATAAGAATTCATCACCTATATGCATTGATTCATTTAATCATTGTATCAGCTTCCCCTCAAAGGAAATATAAAGATACACATGATACAGAAGAAAATACATCTATTTTCAACATTAAAGGAGCATCAAGTATTGGCTTGGAGACTGATTGAAATTATGTCCTTGGCATTTTTAAAATTTTGCTCTAAAGGCTAAACTAATAGGCTCACTAAATATATAGCATACTATTGAAGAAATAGCAGATGATGAAGTGCTACTGATTGTTAACCCGGGATAGTTGGAAAGCTTATATTCAGCTGTTTACATTCATACTATCTTTATATTTCATCAACAAGACAAAACAAAAATGACCTCAGTGAATTGCAATAAATAGGAGATTTAGTTACTTGGAGTTAGAACTTAGAACCATTAATAGATATTCCAGGAGCTTTCAGAATAAAAATAATTCTACAACTATATCAAATGTATTCATCCAATCCTTCAAGCAGCGTTTGATCCAAGGTGATAAACAGTCAAAAATTAGACACAAGAAAAATTAATCTTTTTACAAACAATTAAACTCGGCCTGTACAGGGATTGAACCTGTGACCTTAGCGTTATTAGCACCACGCTCTAACCATCTGAGCTAACAGGCCTTTTGCACAAATTCCTGGAAGTCCAGCATATGAAGAAGTGCTAATGATAGTTAACCCGGGTGATTTGGAAAGCTTAATTTCAGAGGTTTACCATGAAGTTATACTTATATAATATCAACATGAAGAAACTAATATGACTCTAAAAAAATTACAATACAAAAGAGATGTTCATACTTAGTGTTAGAACTTAGAACCATTAATGTTTTTTCCATGTGTTTTAGCAATAAATAATAATTCATCACCTATATGCAATTGATTCATCTAATCATTCTATCAGCTTCCCCTCAAAGGAAATATAGACATACACATGATACAGAAGAAAATACATCTATTTTCAACATTAAAGGAGCATCAAGTATTGGCTTGGAGATTGATTGAAAATATGTCCTTGGCATTTTTAACTTTTTGCTCTAAAGACTAAACTAATAGGCTCACTAAATATATAGCATACTATTGAAGAAATAGCAGATGATGAAGTGCTACCGATTGTTAACCCGGGATAGTTGGAAAGCTTATATTCAGCTGTTTACATTCATACTATCTTTATATTTCATCAACAAGACAAAACAAAAATGACCTCAATGAATTGCAATAAATAAGAGATTTAGTTACTTGGTGTTAGAACTTAGAACCATTAATAGATATTCCAGGAGCTTTCAGAATAATAATTAATTCCACAACTATATTAAATATATTCATCCAATCCTTCAAGCAGTGTTTGATCCACGGTGATAAACAGTCAAAAATGAGACACAAGAAAAATTAATCTTTTTTCAAACAATTAAACTTGGCCTGTACAGGGATCTAACATGTGACCTTGGCGTTATTAGCACCACGCTCTAACCATCTGAGCTAACAAGCCATTTTGCCCAAATTCCTGGAAGTCCAGCATGTGAAGAACTGCTAATGATAGTTAACCAGGGAGATTTGGATAGCTGAATTTCAGAGGTTTACCATGACATTATAAATATATAATATCAACATGAAGAAACTAATATGACTTTAAAAAAATTACAATACAAAAGAGATTTTCATACTTAGTGTTAGAACTTAGAACCATTAATGTTTTTTCCATGTGTTTTAGCAATAAATAACAATTCATCACCTATATGCAATTGATTCATCTAATCGTTCTATCAGCTTCCCCTCAAAGGAAATATAGACATACACATGATACAGAAGAAAATACATCTATTTTCAACATTAAAGGAGCATCAAGTATTGGCTTGGAGACTGATTGAAGGTATGTCCTTGGCATTTTGAACGTTATGCTCTAAAGACTAAACTACTAGGCTCAATAAATATATAGCATACCATTGAAGAAATAGCAGATGATGAAGTGCTATTGATTGTTAACCCGGGATAGTTGGAAAGCTTATATTCAGCTGTTTACATTCATACTATCTTTATATTTCATCAACAAGACAAAACAAAAATGACCTCAATAAATTGCAATAAATAAGAGTTTAGGTTACTTGGCGTTAGAACTTAGAACCATTAATAGATATTCCAGGAGCTTTCAGAATAATAATTAATTCTACAACTATATTAAATATATTCATCCAATCCTTCAAGCAGCGTTTGATCCAAGGTGATAAACAGTCAAAAATGAGACACAAGAAAAATTAATCTTTTTTCAAACAACTAAATTTGGCCTGTACAGGGATCGAACCTGTGACCTTGGCGTTATTAGCACCATGCTCTAACCATCTGAGCTAACAGGCCATTTTGCACAAATTCCTGGAAGTCCAGCATATGAAGAATTGCTAATGATAGTTAACCCGGGAGATTTGGAAAGCTTAATTTCAGAGGTTTACCATGAAGTTATAAATATATAATATCAACATGAAGAAACTAATATGACTTTAAAAAAATTTACAATACAAAAGAGATTTTCATACTTAGTGTTAGAACTTAGAACCATTAATGTTTTTTCCATGTGTTTTAGCAATAAATAAGAATTCATCACCTATATGCAATTGATTCATTTAATCATTCTATCAGCTTCCCCTCAAAGGAAATATAAAGGTACACATGATACAGAAGAAAATACATCTATTTTCAACATTAAAGGAGCATCAAGTATTGGCTTGGAGACTGATTGAAATTATGTCCTTGGCATTTTTAAAATTTTGCTCTAAAGACTAAACTAATAGGCTCACTAAATATATAGCATACTATTGAAGAAATAGCAGATGATGAAGTGCTACTGATTGTTAACCCGGGATAGTTGGAAAGCTTATATTCAGCTGTTTACATTCATACTATCTTTATATTTCATCAACAAGACAAAACAAAAATGACCTCAATGAATTGCAATAAATAGGAGATTTAGTTACTTGGAGTTAGAACTTAGCACCATTAATAGATATTCCAGGAGCTTTCAGAATAATAATTAATTCTACAACTATATCAAATGTATTCATCCAATCCTTCAAGCAGTGTTTGATCCACGGTGATAAACAGTCAAAAATGAGACACAAGAAAAATTAATCTTTTTTCAAACAATTAAACTTGGCCTGTACAGGGATCTAACCTGTGACCTTGGCGTTATTAGCACCACGCTCTAACCATCTGAGCTAACAAGCCATTTTGCCCAAATTCTTGGAAGTCCAGCATGTGAAGAACTGCTAATGATAGTTAACCCGGGAGATTTGGATAGCTGAATTTCAGAGGTTTACCATGAAATTATAAATATATAATATCAACATGAAGAAACTAATATGACTTTAAAAAAATTACAATACAAAAGAGATTTTCATACTTAGTGTTAGAACTTAGAACCATTAATGTTTTTTCCATGTGTTTTAGCAATAAATAACAATTCATCACCTATATGCAATTGATTCAACTAATCATTCTATCAGCTTCCCCTCAAAGGAAATATAGACATACACATGATACAGAAGAAAATACATCTATTTTCAACATTAAAGGAGCATCAAGTATTGGCTTGGAGACTGATTGAAAATATGTCCTTGCTATTTTTAACTTTTTGCTCTAAAGACTAAACTAATAGGCTCACTAAATATATAGCATACTATTAAAGAAATAGCAGATGATGAAGTGCTACCGATTGTTAACCCGGGATAGTTGGAAAGCTTATATTCAGCTGTTTACATTCATAATATCTTTATATTTCATCAACAAGACAAAACAAAAATGACCTCAATGAATTGCAATAAATAAGAGATTTAGTTACTTGGCGTTAGAACTTAGAACCATTAATAGATATTCCAGGAGCTTTCAGAATAATATTTAATTCTACAACTATATTAAATATATTCATCCAATCCTTGAAGCAGCGTTTGATCCAAGGTGATAAACAGTCAAAAATGAGACACAAGAAAAATTAACCTTTTTTCAAACAATTAAATTTGGCCTGTACAGGGATCGAACCTGTGACCTTGGCGTTATTAGCACCATGCTCTAACCATTTGAGCTAACAGGCCATTTTGCACAAACTCCTGGAAGTCCAGCATATTAAGAAGTGCTAATGATAGTTAACCCGGGAGATTTGGAAAGCTTAATTTCAGAGGTTTACCATGAAGTTATAAATATATAATATCAACATGAAGAAACTAATATGACTTTAAAAAAATTACAATACAAAAGAGATTTTCATACTTAGTGTTAGAACTTAGAACCATTAATGTTTTTTCCATGTGTTTTAGCAATAAATAAGAATTCATCACCTATATGCATTGATTCATTTAATCATTCTATCAGCTTCCCCTCAAAGGAAATATAAAGATACACATGATACAGAAGAAAATACATCTATTTTCAACATTAAAGGAGCATCAAGTATTGGCTTGGAGACTGATTGAAATTATGTCCTTGGCATTTTTAAAATTTTGCTCTAAAGGCTAAACTAATAGGCTCACTAAATATATAGCATACTATTGAAGAAATAGCAGATGATGAAGTGCTACTGATTGTTAACCCGGGATAGTTGGAAAGCTTATATTATATTCAGCTGTTTACATTCATACTATCTTTATATTTCATCAACAAGACAAAACAAAAATGACCTCAGTGAATTGCAATAAATAGGAGATTTAGTTACTTGGAGTTAGAACTTAGAACCATTAATAGATATTCCAGGAGCTTTCAGAATAATAATTATTTCTACAACTATATCAAATGTATTCATCCAATCCTTCAAGCAGCGTTTGATCCAAGGTGATAAACAGTCAAAAATTAGACACAAGAAAAATTAATCTTTTTACAAACAATTAAACTCGGCCTGTACAGGGATTGAACCTGTGACCTTAGCGTTATTAGCACCACGCTCTAACCATCTGAGCTAACAGGCCGTTTTGCACAAATTCCTGGAAGTCCAGCATATGAAGAAGTGCTAATGATAGTTAACCCGGGAGATTTGGAAAGCTTAATTTCAGAGGTTTACCATGAAGTTATACTTATATAATATCAACATAAAGAAACTAATATGACTCTAAAAAAATTACAATACAAAAGAGATGTTCATACTTAGTGTTAGAACTTAGAACCATTAATGTTTTTTCCATGTGTTTTAGCAATAAATAATAATTCATCACCTATATGCAATTGATTCATCTAATCATTCTATCAGCTTCCCCTCAAAGGAAATATAGACATACACATGATACAGAAGAAAATACATCTATTTTCAACATTAAAGGAGCATCAAGTATTGGCTTGGAGATTGATTGAAAATATGTCCTTGGCATTTTTAACTTTTTGCTCTAAAGACTAAACTAATAGGCTCACTAAATATATAGCATACTATTGAAGAAATAGCAGATGATGAAGTGCTACCGATTGTTAACCCGGGATAGTTGGAAAGCTTATATTCAGCTGTTTACATTCATACTATCTTTATATTTCATCAACAAGACAAAACAAAAATGACCTCAATGAATTGCAATAAATAAGAGATTTAGTTACTTGGTGTTAGAACTTAGAACCATTAATAGATATTCCAGGAGCTTTCAGAATAATAATTAATTCTACAACTATATTAAATATATTCATCCAATCCTTCAAGCAGTGTTTGATCCACGGTGATAAACAGTCAAAAATGAGACACAAGAAAAATTAATCTTTTTTCAAACAATTAAACTTGGCCTGTACAGGGATCTAACATGTGACCTTGGCGTTATTAGCACCACGCTCTAACCATCTGAGCTAACAAGCCATTTTGCCCAAATTCCTGGAAGTCCAGCATGTGAAGAACTGCTAATGATAGTTAACCCGGGAGATTTGGATAGCTGAATTTCAGAGGTTTACCATGAAATTATAAATATATAATATCAACATGAAGAAACTAATATGACTTTAAAAAAATTACAAAACAAAAGAGATTTTCATACTTAGTGTTAGAACTTAGAACCATTAATGTTTTTTCCATGTGTTTTAGCAATAAATAACAATTCATCACCTATATGCAATTGATTCATCTAATAGTTCTATCAGCTTCCCCTCAAAGGAAATATAGACATACACATGATACAGAAGAAAATACATCTATTTTCAACATTAAAGGAGCATCAAGTATTGGCTTGGAGACTGATTGAAAATATGTCCTTGCTATTTTTAACTTTTTGCTCTAAAGACTAAACTAATAGGCTCACTAAATATATAGCATACTATTAAAGAAATAGCAGATGATGAAGTGCTACCGATTGTTAACCCGGGATAGTTGGAAAGCTTATATTCAGCTGTTTACATTTATAATATCTTTATATTTCATCAACAAGACAAAACAAAAATGACCTCAATGAATTGCAATAAATAAGAGATTTAGTTACTTGGCGTTAGAACTTAGAACCATTAATAGATATTCCAGGAGCTTTCAGAATAATATTTAATTCTACAACTATATTAAATATATTCATCCAATCCTTGAAGCAGCGTTTGATCCAAGGTGATAAACAGTCAAAAATGAGACACAAGAAAAATTAACCTTTTTTCAAACAATTAAATTTGGACTGTACAGGGATCGAACATGTGACCTTGGCGTTATTAGCACCATGCTCTAACCATCTGAGCTAACAGGCCATTTTGCACAAACTCCTGGAAGTCCAGCATATTAAGAAGTGCTAATGATAGTTAACCCGGGAGATTTGGAAAGCTTAATTTCAGAGGTTTACCATGAAGTTATAAATATATAATATCAACATGAAGAAACTAATATGACTTTAAAAAAATTACAATACAAAAGAGATTTTCATACTTAGTGTTAGAACTTAGAACCATTAATGTTTTTTCCATGTGTTTTAGCAATAAATAAGAATTCATCACCTATATGCATTGATTCATTTAATCATTCTATCAGCTTCCCCTCAAAGGAAATATAAAGATACACATGATACAGAAGAAAATACATCTATTTTCAACATTAAAGGAGCATCAAGTATTGGCTTGGAGACTGATTGAAATTATGTCCTTGGCATTTTTAAAATTTTGCTCTAAAGGCTAAACTAATAGGCTCACTAAATATATAGCATACTATTGAAGAAATAGCAGATGATGAAGTGCTACTGATTGTTAACCCGGGATAGTTGGAAAGCTTATATTCAGCTGTTTACATTCATACTATCTTTATATTTCATCAACAAGACAAAACAAAAATGACCTCAGTGAATTGCAATAAATAGGAGATTTAGTTACTTGGAGTTAGAACTTAGAACCATTAATAGATATTCCAGGAGCTTTCAGAATAATAATTAATTCTACAACTATATCAAATGTATTCATCCAATCCTTCAAGCAGCGTTTGATCCAAGGTGATAAACAGTCAAAAATTAGACACAAGAAAAATTAATCTTTTTACAAACAATTAAACTCGGCCTGTACAGGGATTGAACCTGTGACCTTAGCGTTATTAGCACCACGCTCTAACCATCTGAGCTAACAGGCCGTTTTGCACAAATTCCTGGAAGTCCAGCATATGAAGAAGTGCTAATGATAGTTAACCCGGGAGATTTGGAAAGCTTAATTTCAGAGGTTTACCATGAAGTTATACTTATATAATATCAACATGAAGAAACTAATATGACTCTAAAAAAATTACAATACAAAAGAGATGTTCATACTTAGTGTTAGAACTTAGAACCATTAATGTTTTTTCCATGTGTTTTAGCAATAAATAATAATTCATCACCTATATGCAATTGATTCATCTAATCATTCTATCAGTTTCCCCTCAAAGGAAATATAGACATACACATGATACAGAAGAAAATACATCTATTTTCAACATTAAAGGAGCATCAAGTATTGGCTTGGAGATTGATTGAAAATATGTCCTTGGCATTTTTAACTTTTTGCTCTAAAGACTAAACTAATAGGCTCACTAAATATATAGCATACTATTGAAGAAATAGCAGATGATGAAGTGCTACCGATTGTTAACCCGGGATAGTTGGAAAGCTTATATTCAGCTGTTTACATTCATACTATCTTTATATTTCATCAACAAGACAAAACAAAAATGACCTCAATGAATTGCAATAAATAAGAGATTTAGTTACTTGGTGTTAGAACTTAGAACCATTAATAGATATTCCAGGAGCTTTCAGAATAATAATTAATTCTACAACTATATTAAATATATTCATCCAATCCTTCAAGCAGTGTTTGATCCACGGTGATAAACAGTCAAAAATGAGACACAAGAAAAATTAATCTTTTTTCAAACAATTAAACTTGGCCTGTACAGGGATCTAACATGTGACCTTGGCGTTATTAGCACCACGCTCTAACCATCTGAGCTAACAAGCCATTTTGCCCAAATTCCTGGAAGTCCAGCATGTGAAGAACTGCTAATGATAGTTAACCAGGGAGATTTGGATAGCTGAATTTCAGAGGTTTACCATGACATTATAAATATATAATATCAACATGAAGAAACTAATATGACTTTAAAAAAATTACAATACAAAAGAGATTTTCATACTTAGTGTTAGAACTTAGAACCATTAATGTTTTTTCCATGTGTTTTAGCAATAAATAACAATTCATCACCTATATGCAATTGATTCATCTAATCGTTCTATCAGCTTCCCCTCAAAGGAAATATAGACATACACATGATACAGAAGAAAATACATCTATTTTCAACATTAAAGGAGCATCAAGTATTGGCTTGGAGACTGATTGAAGGTATGTCCTTGGCATTTTGAACGTTATGCTCTAAAGACTAAACTACTAGGCTCAATAAATATATAGCATACCATTGAAGAAATAGCAGATGATGAAGTGCTATTGATTGTTAACCCGGGATAGTTGGAAAGCTTATATTCAGCTGTTTACATTCATACTATCTTTATATTTCATCAACAAGACAAAACAAAAATGACCTCAATAAATTGCAATAAATAAGAGTTTAAGTTACTTGGCGTTAGAACTTAGAACCATTAATAGATATTCCAGGAGCTTTCAGAATAATAATTAATTCTACAACTATATTAAATATATTCATCCAATCCTTCAAGCAGCGTTTGATCCAAGGTGATAAACAGTCAAAAATGAGACACAAGAAAAATTAATCTTTTTTCAAACAACTAAATTTGGCCTGTACAGGGATCGAACCTGTGACCTTGGCGTTATTAGCACCATGCTCTAACCATCTGAGCTAACAGGCCATTTTGCACAAATTCCTGGAAGTCCAGCATATGAAGAATTGCTAATGATAGTTAACCCGGGAGATTTGGAAAGCTTAATTTCAGAGGTTTACCATGAAGTTATAAATATATAATATCAACATGAAGAAACTAATATGACTTTAAAAAAATTTACAATACAAAAGAGATTTTCATACTTAGTGTTAGAACTTAGAACCATTAATGTTTTTTCCATGTGTTTTAGCAATAAATAAGAATTCATCACCTATATGCAATTGATTCATTTAATCATTCTATCAGCTTCCCCTCAAAGGAAATATAAAGGTACACATGATACAGAAGAAAATACATCTATTTTCAACATTAAAGGAGCATCAAGTATTGGCTTGGAGACTGATTGAAATTATGTCCTTGGCATTTTTAAAATTTTGCTCTAAAGACTAAACTAATAGGCTCACTAAATATATAGCATACTATTGAAGAAATAGCAGATGATGAAGTGCTACTGATTGTTAACCCGGGATAGTTGGAAAGCTTATATTCAGCTGTTTACATTCATACTATCTTTATATTTCATCAACAAGACAAAACAAAAATGACCTCAATGAATTGCAATAAATAGGAGATTTAGTTACTTGGAGTTAGAACTTAGCACCATTAATAGATATTCCAGGAGCTTTCAGAATAATAATTAATTCTACAACTATATCAAATGTATTCATCCAATCCTTCAAGCAGTGTTTGATCCACGGTGATAAACAGTCAAAAATGAGACACAAGAAAAATTAATCTTTTTTCAAACAATTAAACTTGGCCTGTACAGGGATCTAACCTGTGACCTTGGCGTTATTAGCACCACGCTCTAACCATCTGAGCTAACAAGCCATTTTGCCCAAATTCCTGGAAGTCCAGCATGTGAAGAACTGCTAATGATAGTTAACCCGGGAGATTTGGATAGCTGAATTTCAGAGGTTTACCATGAAATTATAAATATATAATATCAACATGAAGAAACTAATATGACTTTAAAAAAATTACAAAACAAAAGAGATTTTCATACTTAGTGTTAGAACTTAGAACCATTAATGTTTTTTCCATGTGTTTTAGCAATAAATAACAATTCATCACCTATATGCAATTGATTCATCTAATAGTTCTATCAGCTTCCCCTCAAAGGAAATATAGACATACACATGATACAGAAGAAAATACATCTATTTTCAACATTAAAGGAGCATCAAGTATTGGCTTGGAGACTGATTGAAGGTATGTCCTTGGCATTTTTAACTTTATGCTCTAAAGACTAAACTAATAGGCTCAATAAATATATAGCATACCATTGAAGAAATAGCAGATGATGAAGTGCTATTGATTGTTAACCCGGGATAGTTGGAAAGCTTATATTCAGCTGTTTACATTCATACTATCTTTATATTTCATCAACAAGACAAAACAAAAATGACCTCAATAAATTGCAATAAATAAGAGTTTAAGTTACTTGGCGTTAGAACTTAGAACCATTAATAGATATTCCAGGAGCTTTCAGAATAATAATTAATTCTACAACTATATCAAATGTATTTATCCAATCCTTCAAGCAGTGTTTGATCCAAGGTGATAAACAGTCAAAAATGAGACACAAGAAAAATTAATCTTTTTTCAAACAATTAAACTTGGCCTGTACAGGGATCGAACCTGTGACCTTGGCGTTATTAGCACCACGCTCTAACCATCTGAGCTAACAGGCCGTTTTGCACAATTTCTTGGAAGTCCAGCATATGAAGAAGTGCTAATGATAGTTAACCTGGGAGATTTGGAAAGCTTAATTTCAGAGGTTTACCATGAAGTTATAAATATATAATATCAACATGAAGAAACTAATATGACTTTAAAAAAATTACAATACAAAAGCGATGTTCATACTTAGTGTTAGAACTTAGAACCATTAATGTTTTTTCCATGTGTTTTAGCAATAAATAACAATTCATCACCTATATGCAATTGATTCATTTAATCATTCTATCAGCTTCCCCTCAAAGGAAATATAGAGATACACATGATACAGAAGAAAATACATCTATTTTCAACATTAAAGGAGCATCAAGTATTGGCTTGGAGACTGATTGAAAATATGTCCTTGGCATTTTTAACTTTTTGCTCTAAAGACTAAACTAATAGGCTCACTAAATATATAGCATACTATTGAAGAAATAGCAGATGATGAAGTGCTACCGATTGTTAACCCGGGATAGTTGGAAAGCTTATATTCAGCTGTTTACATTCATACTATCTTTATATTTCATCAACAAGACAAAACAAAAATGACCTCAATGAATTGCAATAAATAAGAGATTTAGTTACTTGGTGTTAGAACTTAGAACCATTAATAGATATTCCAGGAGCTTTCAGAATAATAATTAATTCTACAACTATATTAAATATATTCATCCAATCCTTCAAGCAGCGTTTGATCCAAGGTGATAAACAGTCAAAAATGAGACACAAGAAAAATTACTCTTTTTTCAAACAATGAAATTTGGCCTGTACAGGGATCGAACCTGTGACCTTGGCGTTATTAGCACCATGCTCTAACCATCTGAGCTAACAGGCCATTTTGCACAAATTCCTGGAAGTCCAGCATATGAAGAAGTGCTAATGATAGTTAACCCGGGAGATTTGGAAAGCTTAATTTCAGAGGTTTACCATGAAGTTATAAATATATAATATCAACATGAAGAAACTAATATGACTTTAAAAAAATTACAATACAAAAGCGATTTTCCTACTTAGTGTTAGAACTTAGAACCATTAATGTTTTTTCCATGTGTTTTAGCAATAAATAAGAATTCATCACCTATATGCAATTGATTCATTTAATCATTCTATCAGCTTCCCCTCAAAGGAAATATAAAGATACACATGATACAGAAGAAAATACATCTATTTTCAACATTAAAGGAGCATCAAGTATTGGCTTGGAGACTGATTGAAATTATGTCCTTGGCATTTTTAAAATGTTTCTCTAAAGACTAAACTAATAGGCTCACTAAATATATAGCATACTATTGAAGAAATAGCAGATGATGAAGTGCTACTGATTGTTAACCCGGGATAGTTGGAAAGCTTATATTCAGCTGTTTACATTCATACTATCTTTATATTTCATCAACAAGACAAAACAAAAATGACCTCAATAAATTGCAATAAATAAGAGTTTAAGTTACTTGGCGTTAGAACTTAGAACCATTAATAGATATTCCAGGAGCTTTCAGAATAATAATTAATTCTACAACTATATCAAATGTATTTATCCAATCCTTCAAGCAGTGTTTGATCCAAGGTGATAAACAGTCAAAAATGAGACACAAGAAAAATTAATCTTTTTTCAAACAATTAAACTTGGCCTGTACAGGGATCGAACCTGTGACCTTGGCGTTATTAGCACCACGCTCCGTAAATGGAAATCCATGGACCGTTCTGGGTTCATGGACATGTTGAACAATACCCTTCCCCTATTAGGCGAAGACTTGGAGGTTGACGAGAGGGCACTGTCCTCCTGGCTCCTCCATGCAGCAGATCTGTTCGCCCCCTCCGTACACTTGTCTAACATTAGAGGTAATGATGCCCACAAATGGTTCACCCAGGAACTTAGAGCACTTAAACTAGGGGTTCGACAGAAAGAAAGACAGTGGAGAGCCACTTATTCCCCACAGGATAGGGAAATTTTCTGCGCTTCTAGGAAAAAATATCAAAAAATTTTAAGCCAACACAAACTTAACTACTTTTCTACAAAAATTTTATCTTCATCTAACAAGTCCAAAGACATTTTTAATATAGTCAATGAACTCTGTGACAACGACAGGACAGCCCCCTCAATAGCGCCCACGCAGAAGCTATGTGACTCCCTGAATAATTTTTTCAGAGAAAAAATTGTCATCATTAAGTCGAGCATTGCTAGCTCCCCAACGTTACTTCCTTTGGATGACGTCTTTTATAATCCCTTTGTACTAGATGCCTTCCCGGCCATCGATGGTAAAACTTTTTCTTCACTGTTGGCGAGGGTTAAGTCTGGATCCCCAAATGACATCTGCCCCCCCCCACATCTTCTCTGAAATCGGTCAGACTATTCCTCAGGGTATCCTACCTCTATTAAATAAATCATTGGCCCAGGGCAGGGTACCTACTGGTTTCAAACACGCCCTGTTAATCCCTTTGATAAAAAAAACGGGTCTGGACCCACGGGACTCATCAAATTACCGTCCCATTTCCCTGTTGCCGTTTTTATCTAAGATATTGGAGGCTCACGTCTCCAACTGTCTTTCCAACTTTGTGGAAACCACTGGGGTTCTGGAGCCCAATCAAGCTGGGTTCCGTCCAGGCCATTCGACCGAGACGGTAACCCTGGCAGTCCAGAACACACTTCGGTGTAATGCAGACAGGAATGTCCACCAGGCACTGGTACTCCTTGACCTGTCTGCTGCATTCGACACGGTCGACCACACCATTTTGGTCGGCCGTGTCGGACAGGCAGGCCTCAGAGGTGCTGCCCTGAGCTGGGTGGAATCATTTTTGTCTGACCGGACTCAAGCAGTGAGACTGGGCACCTTCACAGCCCCTAGAATTAAGAACGACTGCGGTGTCCCTCAGGGCTCTTCCCTGTCCCCCCTTCTATTTAATATATACCTGCGTCCCCTCTTGTACTCCTTGAGGAAATTCAAAGTGTGGATCTTTAACTATGCAGATGATCTGCAATTGATTTTCCCCTTAGGCTCGCCTGACGCTGTTACTGAGTTTAGGGAGGTCATGGCTCACATCCAGAGGTGGATGGGCCTTAACCACCTAAAACTCAACCCAGGCAAGACTGAACTGATCTTGCCTGGGAAGAGTGAACTCAGTTGGGGACCTCAATTTTGGCCTCCGGAGATGGGGAATCCCCCTTCCAAATCCCGTACGGTCAAGAGCCTTGGAGTCACCTTTAGTGAAGACCTCTCCTTGAAAAGTCAGGTAGGGACAGTTGTCTCCGCCTGCTTTTTTCAGCTGCGCAAGATTAGAAAGATTGCCCATCTCCTAACCCACTCTGCCCTGATACAGGTGACCATCGCCCTTGTGCTGTCTAGGCTGGACTACTCAAATAGTTTATATTTGGGTCTTCCAGCCGGGCAGCTCAAGAGGCTGCAGCTAGTTCAAAACCAGGCGGCCAGGCTGGTCTGCGGGCTTCCTAAATGGCAGTCCATCAGGCCAGGCCTGGCAGATCTGCATTGGCTGCCGATAGCCCAGAGGGCGGCCTTTAAAACCGGCTGCATTATCTTCAGGGCACTACAAGGAAAGGGCCCCAAATTTATCATCAACTTGCTTGCTAGATATGTCCCCTCTCGCAACCTTCGGTCCAGTCATAAAAGCCTGCTCACGGTGCCTGTTGTTAGGAAACAACGTCAGGGCGGCAGCTCCTTTCACTTTCTTGCTGCCTCCCTCTGGAATTCCCTGCCAGCTTCTTTAAGGTCACACGAGGATATTCTGGCCTTCAGACAAGCCTTTAAGACCTGGCTCTTTAGAGAAGCCTATCCTTAGATGTCTCAGGCTGTCCTTCTGTTGTTGTGTTGTGTTTCTGGAAAACTTCCTACAGCGCCATGAAGCCTACGGGCGTACGCGCGCTTTACAAATCAAATTTAACATAACATAACATAACGCTCTAACCATCTGAGCTAACAGGCCGTTTTGCACAATTTCCTGGAAGTCCAGCATATGAAGAAGTGCTAATGATAGTTAACCTGGGAGATTTGGAAAGCTTAATTTCAGAGGTTTACCATGAAGTTATAAATATATAATATCAACATGAAGAAACTAATATGACTTAAAAAAAATTACAATACAAAAGAGATGTTCATACTTAGTGTTAGAATTTAGAACCATTAATGTTTTTTCCATGTGTTTTAGCAATAAATAACAATTCATCACCTATATGCAATTGATTCATTTAATCATTCTATCAGCTTCCCCTCAAAGGAAATATAGAGATACACATGATACAGAAGAAAATACATCTATTTTCAACATTAAAGGAGCATCAAGTATTGGCTTGGAGACTGATTGAAAATATGTCCTTGGCATTTTTAACTTTTTGCTCTAAAGACTAAACTAATAGGCTCACTAAATATATAGCATACTATTGAAGAAATAGCAGATGATGAAGTGCTACCGATTGTTAACCCGGGATAGTTGGAAAGCTTATATTCAGCTGTTTACATTCATACTATCTTTATATTTCATCAACAAGACAAAATAAAAATGACCTCAATGAATTGCAATAAATAAGAGATTTAGTTACTTGGTGTTAAAACTTAGAACCATTAATAGATATTCCAGGAGCTTTCAGAATAATAATTAATTCTACAACTATATTAAATATATTCATCCAATCCTTCAAGCAGCGTTTGATCCAAGGTGATAAACAGTCAAAAATGAGACACAAGAAAAATTAATCTTTTTTCAAACAACTAAATTTGGCCTGTACAGGGATCGAACCTGTGACCTTGGCGTTATTAGCACCATGCTCTAACCATCTGAGCTAACAGGCCATTTTGCACAAATTCCTGGAAGTCCAGCATATGAAGAAGTGCTAATGATAGTTAACCCGGGAGATTTGGATAGCTGAATTTCAGAGGTTTACCATGAAGTTATACTTATATAATATCAACATGAAGAAACTAATATGACTCTAAAAAAATTACAATACAAAAGAGATGTTCATACTTAGTGTTAGAACTTAGAACCATTAATGTTTTTTCCATGTGTTTTAGCAATAAATAATAATTCATCACCTATATGCAATTGATTCATCTAATCATTCTATCAGCTTCCCCTCAAAGGAAATATAGACATACACATGATACAGAAGAAAATACATTTATTTGCAACATTAAAGGAGCATCAAGTATTGGCTTGGAGACTGATTGAAAGTATGTCCTTGGCATTTTAACTTTATACTCTAAAGACTAAACTAATAGGCTCACTAAATATATAGCATACTATTGAAGAAATAGCAGATGATGAAGTGCTACTGATTGTTAACCCGGGATAGTTGGAAAGCTTATATTCAGCTGTTTACATTCATACTATCTTTATATTTCATCAACAAGACAAAACAAAAATGACCTCAATGAATTGCAATAAATAAGAGATTTAGTTACTTGGCGTTAGAACTTAGTCTCATTAATAGATATTCCAGGAGCTTTCAGAATAATAATTAATTCTACAACTATATGAAATATATTCATCCAATCCTTCAAGCTCCGTTTGATCCAAGGTGATAAACAGTCAAAAATGAGACACAAGAAAAATGTATCTTTTTACAAACAATTAAACTTGGCCTGTACAGGGATCGAACCTGTGACCTTGGCGTTATTAGCACCACGCTCTAACCATCTGAGCTAACAAGCCATTTTGCCCAAATTCCTGGAAGTCCAGCATGTGAAGAACTGCTAATGATAGTTAACCCGGGAGATTTGGATAGCTGAATTTCAGAGGTTTACCATGAAATTATAAATATATAATATCAACATGAAGAAACTAATATGACTTTAAAAAAATTACAATACAAAAGAGATTTTCATACTTAGTGTTAGAACTTAGAACCATTAATGTTTTTTCCATGTGTTTTAGCAATAAATAACAATTCATCACCTATATGCAATTGATTCATCTAATAGTTCTATCAGCTTCCCCTCAAAGGAAATATAGACATACACATGATACAGAAGAAAATACATCTATTTTCAACATTAAAGGAGCATCAAGTATTGGCTTGGAGACTGATTGAAGGTATGTCCTTGGCATTTTTAACTTTATGCTCTAAAGACTAAACTAATAGGCTCACTAAATATATAGCATACTATTGAAGAAATAGCAGATGATGAAGTGCTACCGATTGTTAACCCGGGATAGTTGGAAAGCTTATATTCAGCTGTTTACATTCATACTATCTTTATATTTCATCAACAAGACAAAACAAAAATGACCTCAATGAATTGCAATAAATAAGAGATTTAGTTACTTGGTGTTAGAACTTAGAACCTTTAATAGATATTCCAGGAGCTTTCAGAATAATAATTAATTCTACAACTATATTAAATATATTCATCCAATCCTTCAAGCAGCGTTTGATCCAAGGTGATAAACAGTCAAAAATGAGACACAAGAAAAATTAATCTTTTTTCAAACAACTAAATTTGGCCTGTACAGGGATCGAACCTGTGACCTTGGCGTTATTAGCACCATGCTCTAACCATCTGAGCTAGCAGGCCATTTTGCACAAATTCCTGGAAGTCCAGCATATGAAGAAGTGCTAATGATAGTTAACCCGGGAGATTTGGAAAGCTTAATTTCAGAGGTTTACCATGAAGTTATAAATATATAATATGAACATGAAGAAACTAATATGACTTTAAAAAAATTTACAATACAAAAGAGATTTTCATACTTAGTGTTAGAACTTAGAACCATTAATGTTTTTTCCAAGTGTTTTAGCAATAAATAAGAATTCATCACCTATATGCAATTGATTCATTTAATCATTCTATCAGCTTCCCCTCAAAGGAAATATAAAGATACACATGATACAGAAGAAAATACATCTATTTTCAACATTAAAGGAGCATCAAGTATTGGCTTGGAGACTGATTGAAATTATGTCCTTGGCATTTTTAAAATTTTGCTCTAAAGACTAAACTAATAGGCTCACTAAATATATAGCATACTATTGAAGAAATAGCAGATGATGAAGTGCTACTGATTGTTAACCCGGGATAGTTGGAAAGCTTATATTCAGCTGTTTACATTCATACTATCTTTATATTTCATCAACAAGACAAAACAAAAATGACCTCAATGAATTGCAATAAATAGGAGATTTAGTTACTTGGAGTTAGAACTTAGAACCATTAATAGATATTCCAGGAGCTTTCAGAATAATAATTAATTCTACAACTATATCAAATGTATTCATCCAATCCTTCAAGCAGCATTTGATCCAAGGTGATAAACTGTCAAAAATTAGACACAAGAAAAATTAATCTTTTTACAAACAATTAAACTCGGCCTGTACAGGGATTGAACCTGTGACCTTGGCGTTATTAGCACCACGCTCTAACCATCTGAGCTAACAAGCCATTTTGCCCAAATTCCTGGAAGTCCAGCATGTGAAGAACTGCTAATGATAGTTAACCCGGGAGATTTGGATAGCTGAATTTCAGAGGTTTACCATGAAATTATAAATATATAATATCAACATGAAGAAACTAATATGACTTTAAAAAAATTACAATACAAAAGAGATTTTCATACTTAGTGTTAGAACTTAGAACCATTAATGTTTTTTCCATGTGTTTTAGCGATAAATAACAATTCATCACCTATATGCAATTGATTCATCTAATAGTTCTATCAGCTTCCCCTCAAAGGAAATATAGACATACACATGATACAGAAGAAAATACATCTATTTTCAACATTAAAGGAGCATCAAGTATTGGCTTGAAGACTGATTGAAGGTATGTCCTTGGCATTTTTAACTTTATGCTCTAAAGACTAAACTAATAGGCTCACTAAATATATAGCATACTATTGAAGAAATAGCAGATGATGAAGTGCTACCGATTGTTAACCCGGGATAGTTGGAAAGCTTATATTCAGCTGTTTACATTCATACTATCTTTATATTTCATCAACAAGACAAAACAAAAATGACCTCAATAAATTGCAATAAATAAGAGTTTAAGTTACTTGGCGTTAGAACTTAGAACCATTAATAGATATTCCAGGAGCTTTCAGAATAATAATTAATTCTACAACTATATCAAATGTATTTATCCAATCCTTCAAGCAGTGTTTGATCCAAGGTGATAAACAGTCAAAAATGAGACACAAGAAAAATTAATCTTTTTTCAAACAATTAAACTTGGCCTGTACAGGGATCGAACCTGTGACCTTGGCGTTATTAGCATCACGCTCTAACCATCTGAGCTAACAGGCCGTTTTGCACAATTTCCTGGAAGTCCAGCATATGAAGAAGTGCTAATGATAGTTAACCTGGGAGATTTGGAAAGCTTAATTTCAGAGGTTTACCATGAAGTTATAAATATATAATATCAACATGAAGAAACTAATATGACTTAAAAAAAATTACAATACAAAAGAGATGTTCATACTTAGTGTTAGAATTTAGAACCATTAATGTTTTTTCCATGTGTTTTAGCAATAAATAACAATTCATCACCTATATGCAATTGATTCATTTAATCATTCTATCAGCTTCCCCTCAAAGGAAATATAGAGATACACATGATACAGAAGAAAATACATCTATTTTCAACATTAAAGGAGCATCAAGTATTGGCTTGGAGACTGATTGAAAATATGTCCTTGGCATTTTTAACTTTTTGCTCTAAAGACTAAACTAATAGGCTCACTAAATATATAGCATACTATTGAAGAAATAGCAGATGATGAAGTGCTACCGATTGTTAACCCGGGATAGTTGGAAAGCTTATATTCAGCTGTTTACATTCATACTATCTTTATATTTCATCAACAAGACAAAATAAAAATGACCTCAATGAATTGCAATAAATAAGAGATTTAGTTACTTGGTGTTAGAACTTAGAACCATTAATAGATATTCCAGGAGCTTTCAGATAAATAAATTAATTCTACAACTATATTAAATATATTCATCCAATCCTTCAAGCAGCGTTTGATCCAAGGTGATAAACAGTCAAAAATGAGACACAAGAAAAATTAATCTTTTTTCAAACAACTAAATTTGGCCTGTACAGGAATCGAACCTGTGACCTTGGCGTTATTAGCACCATGCTCTAACCATCTGAGCTAACAGGCCATTTTGCACAAATTCCTGGAAGTCCAGCATATGAAGAAGTGCTAATGATAGTTAACCCGGGAGATTTGGAAAGCTTAATTTCAGAGGTTTACCATGAAGTTATAAATATATAATATCAACATGAAGAAACTAATATGACTTTAAAAAAATTTACAATACAAAAGAGATTTTCATACTTAGTGTTAGAACTTAGAACCATTAATGTTTTTTCCATGTGTTTTAGCAATAAATAAGAATTCATCACCTATATGCAATTGATTCATTTAATCATTCTATCAGCTTCCCCTCAAAGGAAATATAAAGATACACATGATACAGAAGAAAATACATCTATTTTCAACATTAAAGGAGCATCAAGTATTGGCTTGGAGACTGATTGAAATTATGTCCTTGGCATTTTTAAAATTTTGCTCTAAAGACTAAACTAATAGGCTCACTAAATATATAGCATACTATTGAAGAAATAGCAGATGATGAAGTGCTACTGATTGTTAACCCGGGATAGTTGGAAAGCTTATATTCAGCTGTTTACATTCATACTATCTTTATATTTCATCAACAAGACAAAACAAAAATGACCTCAATGAATTGCAATAAATAGGAGATTTAGTTACTTGGAGTTAGAACTTAGAATCCATTAATAGATATTCCAGGAGCTTTCAGAATAATAATTAATTCTACAACTATATCAAATGTATTCATCCAATCCTTCAAGCAGCATTTGATCCAAGGTGATAAACAGTCAAAAATTAGACACAAGAAAAATTTATCTTTTTACAAACAATTAAACTCGGCCTGTACAGGGATTGAACCTGTGACCTTGGCGTAATTAGCACCACGCTCTAACCATCTGAGCTAACAGGCCGTTTT
Organism: Lissotriton vulgaris; assembly: GCF_964263255.1. Classification (NCBI taxonomy): domain Eukaryota; kingdom Metazoa; phylum Chordata; class Amphibia; order Caudata; family Salamandridae; genus Lissotriton; species Lissotriton vulgaris. The sequence continues at coordinate 445,271,532 of NC_141700.1, forward strand.
GCACAAATTCCTGGAAGTCCAGCATATGAAGAAGTGATAGTTAACCCGGGAGATTTGGAAAGCTTAATTTCAGAGGTTTACCATGAAGTTATACTTATATAATATCAACATGAAGAAACTAATATGACTCTAAAAAAATTACAATACAAAAGAGATGTTCATACTTAGTGTTAGAACTTAGAACCATTAATGTTTTTTCCATGTGTTTTAGCAATAAATAATAATTCATCACCTATATGCAATTGATTCATCTAATCATTCTATCAGCTTCCCCTCAAAGGAAATATAGACATACACATGATACAGAAGAAAATACATCTATTTGCAACATTAAAGGAGCATCAAGTATTGGCTTGGAGACTGATTGAAAGTATGTCCTTGGCATTTTAACTTTATACTCTAAAGACTAAACTAATAGGCTCACTAAATATATAGCATACTATTGAAGAAATAGCAGATGATGAAGTGCTACCGATTGTTAACCCGGGATAGTTGGAAAGCTTATATTCAGCTGTTTACATTCATACTATCTTTATATTTCATCAACAAGACAAAACAAAAATGACCTCAATGAATTGCAATAAATAAGAGATTTAGTTACTTGGCGTTAGAACTTAGTCTCATTAATAGATATTCCAGGAGCTTTCAGAATAATAATTAATTCTACAACTATATGAAATATATTCATCCAATCCTTCAAGCTCCGTTTGATCCAAGGTGATAAACAGTCAAAAATGAGACACAAGAAAAATGTATCTTTTTACAAACAATTAAACTTGGCCTGTACAGGGATCGAACCTGTGACCTTGGCGTTATGAGCACCACGCTCTAACCATCTGAGCTAACAAGCCATTTTGCCCAAATTCCTGGAAGTACAGCATGTGAAGAACTGCTAATGATAGTTAACCCGGGAGATTTGGATAGCTGAATTTCAGAGGTTTACCATGAAATTATAAATATATAATATCAACATGAAGAAACTAATATGACTTTAAAAAAATTACAATACAAAAGAGATTTTCATACTTAGTGTTAGAACTTAGAACCATTAATGTTTTTTCCATGTGTTTTAGCAATAAATAACAATTCATCACCTATATGCAATTGATTCATCTAATAGTTCTATCAGCTTCCCCTCAAAGGAAATATAGACATACACATGATACAGAAGAAAATACATCTATTTTCAACATTAAAGGAGCATCAAGTATTGGCTTGGAGACTGATTGAAGGTATGTCCTTGGCATTTTTAACTTTATGCTCTAAAGACTAAACTAATAGGCTCACTAAATATATAGCATACTATTGAAGAAATAGCAGATGATGAAGTGCTACCGATTGTTAACCCGGGATAGTTGGAAAGCTTATATTCAGCTGTTTACATTCATACTATCTTTATATTTCATCAACAAGACAAAACAAAAATGACCTCAATGAATTGCAATAAATAAGAGATTTAGTTACTTGGTGTTAGAACTTAGAACCTTTAATAGATATTCCAGGAGCTTTCAGAATAATAATTAATTCTACAACTATATTAAATATATTCATCCAATCCTTCAAGCAGCGTTTGATCCAAGGTGATAAACAGTCAAAAATGAGACACAAGAAAAATTAATCTTTTTTCAAACAACTAAATTTGGCCTGTACAGGGATCGAACCTGTGACCTTGGCATTATTAGCACCATGCTCTAACCATCTGAGCTAGCAGGCCATTTTGCACAAATTCCTGGAAGTCCAGCATATGAAGAAGTGCTAATGATAGTTAACCCGGGAGATTTGGAAAGCTTAATTTCAGAGGTTTACCATGAAGTTATAAATATATAATATCAACATGAAGAAACTAATATGACTTTAAAAAAATTTACAATACAAAAGAGATTTTCATACTTAGTGTTAGAACTTAGAACCATTAATGTTTTTTCCAAGTGTTTTAGCAATAAATAAGAATTCATCACCTATATGCAATTGATTCATTTAATCATTCTATCAGCTTCCCCTCAAAGGAAATATAAAGATACACATGATACAGAAGAAAAGACATCTATTTTCAACATTAAAGGAGCATCAAGTATTGGCTTGGAGACTGATTGAAATTATGTCCTTGGCATTTTTAAAATTTTGCTCTAAAGACTAAACTAATAGGCTCACTAAATATATAGCATACTATTGAAGAAATAGCAGATGATGAAGTGCTACTGATTGTTAACCCGGGATAGTTGGAAAGCTTATATTCAGCTGTTTACATTCATACTATCTTTATATTTCATCAACAAGACAAAACAAAAATGACCTCAATGAATTGCAATAAATAGGAGATTTAGTTACTTGGAGTTAGAACTTAGAACCATTAATAGATATTCCAGGAGTTTTCAGAATAATAATTAATTCTACAACTATATCAAATGTATTCATCCAATCCTTCAAGCAGCATTTGATCCAAGGTGATAAACTGTCAAAAATTAGACACAAGAAAAATTAATCTTTTTACAAACAATTAAACTCGGCCTGTACAGGGATTGAACCTGTGACCTTGGCGTTATTAGCACCACGCTCTAACCATCTGAGCTAACAAGCCATTTTGCCCAAATTCCTGGAAGTCCAGCATGTGAAGAACTGCTAATGATAGTTAACCCGGGAGATTTGGATAGCTGAATTTCAGAGGTTTACCATGAAATTATAAATATATATTTTCAACATGAAGAAACTAATATGACTTTAAAAAAATTACAATACAAAAGAGATTTTCATACTTAGTGTTAGAACTTAGAACCATTAATGTTTTTTCCATGTGTTTTAGCAATAAATAACAATTCATCACCTATATGCAATTGATTCATCTAATAGTTCTATCAGCTTCCCCTCAAAGGAAATATAGACATACACATGATACAGAAGAAAATACATCTATTTTCAACATTAAAGGAGCATCAAGTATTGGCTTGAAGACTGATTGAAGGTATGTCCTTGGCATTTTTAACTTTATGCTCTAAAGACTAAACTAATAGGCTCACTAAATATATAGCATACTATTGAAGAAATAGCAGATGATGAAGTGCTACCGATTGTTAACCCGGGATAGTTGGAAAGCTTATATTCAGCTGTTTACATTCATACTATCTTTATATTTCATCAACAAGACAAAACAAAAATGACCTCAATGAATTGCAATAAATAAGAGATTTAGTTACTTGGTGTTAGAACTTAGAACCTTTAATAGATATTCCAGGAGCTTTCAGAATAATAATTAATTCTACAACTATATTAAATATATTCATCCAATCCTTCAAGCAGCGTTTGATCCAAGGTGATAAACAGTCAAAAATGAGACACAAGAAAAATTAATCTTTTTTCAAACAACTAAATTTGGCCTGTACAGGGATCAAACCTGTGACCTTGGCGTTATTAGCACCATGCTCTAACCATCTGAGCTAGCAGGCCATTTTGCACAAATTCCTGGAAGTCCAGCATATGAAGAAGTGCTAATGATAGTTAACCCGGGAGATTTGGAAAGCTTAATTTCAGAGGTTTACCATGAAGTTATAAATATATAATATCAACATGAAGAAACTAATATGACTTTAAAAAAATTTACAATACAAAAGAGATTTTCATACTTAGTGTTAGAACTTAGAACCATTAATGTTTTTTCCAAGTGTTTTAGCAATAAATAAGAATTCATCACCTATATGCAATTGATTCATTTAATCATTCTATCAGCTTCCCCTCAAAGGAAATATAAAGATACACATGATACAGAAGAAAATACATCTATTTTCAACATTAAAGGAGCATCAAGTATTGGCTTGGAGACTGATTGAAATTATGTCCTTGGCATTTTTAAAATTTTGCTCTAAAGACTAAACTAATAGGCTCACTAAATATATAGCATACTATTGAAGAAATAGCAGATGATGAAGTGCTACTGATTGTTAACCCGGGATAGTTGGAAAGCTTATATTCAGCTGTTTACATTCATACTATCTTTATATTTCATCAACAAGACAAAACAAAAATGACCTCAATGAATTGCAATAAATAAGAGATTTAGTTACTTGTCGTTAGAACTTAGTCTCATTAATAGATATTCCAGGAGCTTTCAGAATAATAATTAATTCTACAACTATATGAAATATATTCATCCAATCCTTCAAGCTCCGTTTGATCCAAGGTGATAAACAGTCAAAAATGAGACACAAGAAAAATGTATCTTTTTACAAACAATTAAACTTGGCCTGTACAGGGATCGAACCTGTGACCTTGGCGTTATTAGCACCACACTCTAACCATCTGAGCTAACAGGCCGTTTTGCATGAATTGCTGGAAGTCCAGCATATGAAGAAGTGCTAATGATAGTTAACCCGGGAGATTTGGAAAGCTTAATTTCAGAGGTTTACCATGAAGTTATAAATATATAATATCAACATGAAGAAACTAATATGACTTTAAAAAAATTACAATACAAACGAGATTTTCATACTTAGTGTTAGAACTTAGAACCATTAATGTTTTTTCCATGTGTTTTAGCAATAAATAACAATTCATCACCTATATGCAATTGATTCATTTAATCATTCTATCAGCTTCCCCTCAAAGAAAATATAGAGATACACATGATACAGAAGAAAATACATCTATTTTCAACATTAAAGGAGCATCAAGTATTGGCTTGGAGACTGATTGAAGGTATGTCCTTGGCATTTTGAACTTTATGCTCTAAAGACTAAACTAATAGGCTCAATAAATATATAGCATACCATTGAAGAAATAGCAGATGATGAAGTGCTATTGATTGTTAACCCGGGATAGTTGGAAAGCTTATATTCAGCTGTTTACATTCATACTATCTTTATATTTCATCAACAAGACAAAACAAAAATGACCTCAATAAATTGCAATAAATAAGAGTTTAAGTTACTTGGCGTTAGAACTTAGAACCATTAATAGATATTCCAGGAGCTTTCAGAATAATAATTAATTCTACAACTATATTAAATATATTCATCCAATCCTTCAAGCAGCGTTTGATCCAAGGTGATAAACAGTCAAAAATGAGACACAAGAAAAATTAATCTTTTTTCAAACAACTAAATTTGGCCTGTACAGGGATCGAACCTGTGACCTTGGCGTTATTAGCACCATGCTCTAACCATCTGAGCTAACAGGCCATTTTGCACAAATTCCTGGAAGTCCAGCATATGAAGAAGTGCTAATGATAGTTAACCCGGGAGATTTGGAAAGCTTAATTTCAGAGGTTTACCATGAAGTTATAAATATATAATATCAACATGAAGAAACTAATATGACTTTAAAAAAATTTACAATACAAAAGAGATTTTCATACTTAGTGTTAGAACTTAGAACCATTAATGTTTTTTCCATGTGTTTTAGCAATAAATAACAATTCATCACCTATATGCAATTGATTCATCTAATAGTTCTATCAGCTTCCCCTCAAAGGAAATATAGACATACACATGATACAGAAGAAAATACATCTATTTTCAACATTAAAGGAGCATCAAGTATTGGCTTGGAGACTGATTGAAGGTATGTCCTTGGCATTTTTAACTTTATGCTCTAAAGACTAAACTAATAGGCTCAATAAATATATAGCATACCATTGAAGAAATAGCAGATGATGAAGTGCTATTGATTGTTAACCCGGGATAGTTGGAAAGCTTATATTCAGCTGTTTACATTCATACTATCTTTATATTTCATCAACAAGACAAAACAAAAATGACCTCAATGAATTGCAATAAATAAGAGATTTAGTTACTTGGAGTTAGAACTTAGAACCATTAATAGATATTCCAGGAGCTTTCAGAATAATAATTAATTCTACAACTATATCAAATGTATTCATCCAATCCTTCAAGCAGTGTTTGATCCACGGTGATAAACAGTCAAAAATTAGACACAAGAAAAATTAATCTTTTTTCAAACAATTAAACTTGGCCTGTACAGGGATCTAACCTGTGACCTTGGCGTTATTAGCACCACGCTCTAACCATCTGAGCTAACAAGCCATTTTGCCCAAATTCCTGGAAGTCCAGCATGTGAAGAAGTGCTAATGATAGTTAACCCGGGAGATTTGGATAGCTGAATTTCAGAGGTTTACCATGAAATTATAAATATATAATATCAACAAGAAGAAACTAATATGACTTTAAAAAAATTACAGTACAAAAGAGATTTTCATACTTAGTGTTAGAACTTAGAACCATTAATGTTTTTTCCATGTGTTTTAGCAATAAATAACAATTCATCACCTATATGCAATTGATTCATCTAATCGTTCTATCAGCTTCCCCACAAAGGAAATATAGACATACACATGATACAGAAGAAAATACATCTATTTTCAACATTAAAGGAGCATCAAGTATTGGCTTGGAGAGTGATTGAAGGTATGTCCTTGGCATTTTTAACTTTATTCTCTAAAGACTAAACTAATAGGCTCAATAAATATATAGCATACCATTGAAGAAATAGCAGATGATGAAGTGCTATTGATTGTTAACCCGGGATAGTTGGAAAGCTTATATTCAGCTGTTTACATTCATACTATCTTTATATTTCATCAACAAGACAAAACAAAAATGACCTCAATGAATTGCAATAAATAAGAGATTTAGTTACTTGGCGTTAGAACTTAGTCTCATTAATAGATATTCCAGGAGCTTTCAGAATAATAATTAATTCTACAACTATATGAAATATATTCATCCAATCCTTCAAGCTCCGTTTGATCCAAGGTGATAAACAGTCAAAAATGAGACACAAGAAAAATGTATCTTTTTACAAACAATTAAACTTGGCCTGTACAGGGATCGAACCTGTGACCTTGGCGTTATTAGCACCACACTCTAACCATCTGAGCTAACAAGCCGTTTTGCATAAATTGCTGGAAGTCCAGCATATGAAGAAGTGCTAATGATAGTTAACCCAGGAGATTTGGAAAGCTTAATTTCAGAGGTTTACCATGAAGTTATAAATATATAATATCAACATGAAGAAACTAATATGACTTTAAAAAAATTACAATACAAACGAGATTTTCATACTTAGTGTTAGAACTTAGAACCATTAATGTTTTTTCCATGTGTTTTAGCAATAAATAACAATTCATCACCTATATGCAATTGATTCATTTAATCATTCTATCAGCTTCCCCTCAAAGAAAATATAGAGATACACATGATACAGAAGAAAATACATCTATTTTCAACATTAAAGGAGCATCAAGTATTGGCTTGGAGACTGATTGAAAGTATGTCCTTGGCATTTTTAACTTTTTGCTCTAAAGACGAAACTAATAGGCTCACTAAATATATAGCATACTATTGAAGAAATAGCAGATGATGAAGTGCTACTGATTGTTAACCCGGGATAGTTGGAAAGCTTATATTCAGCTGTTTACATTCATACTATCTTTATATTTCATCAACAAGACAAAACAAAAATGACCTCAATGAATTGCAATAAAGAAGAGATTTAGTTACTTGGAGTTAGAACTTAGAACCATTAATAGATATTCCAGGAGCTTTCAGAATAATAATTAATTCTACAACTATATCAAATGTATTCATCCAATCCTTCAAGCAGTGTTTGATCCACGGTGATAAACAGTCAAAAATGAGACACAAGAAAAATTAATCTTTTTTCAAACAATTAAACTTGGCCTGTACAGGGATCTAACCTGTGACCTTGGCGTTATTAGCACCACGCTCTAACCATCTGAGCTAACAAGCCATTTTGCCCAAATTCCTGGAAGTCCAGCATGTGAAGAAGTGCTAATGATAGTTAACCCGGGAGATTTGGATAGCTGAATTTCAGAGGTTTACCATGAAATTATAAATATATAATATCAACAAGAAGAAACTAATATGACTTTAAAAAAATTACAATACAAAAGAGATTTTCATACTTAGTGTTAGAACTTAGAACCATTAATGTTTTTTCCATGTGTTTTAGCAATACATAACAATTCATCACCTATATGCAATTGATTCATCTAATCGTTCTATCAGCTTCCCCACAAAGGAAATATAGACATACACATCATACAGAAGAAAATACATCTATTTTCAACATTAAAGGAGCATCAAGTATTGGCTTGGAGACTGATTAAAGGTATGTCCTTGGCATTTTTAACTTTATTCTCTAAAGACTAAACTAATAGGCTCAATAAATATATAGCATACCATTGAAGAAATAGCAGATGATGAAGTGCTATTGATTGTTAACCCGGGATAGTTGGAAAGCTTATATTCAGCTGTTTACATTCATACTATCTTTATATTTCATCAACAAGACAAAACAAAAATGACCTCAATGAATTGCAATAAATAAGAGATTTAGTTACTTGGCGTTAGAACTTAGAACCATTAATAGATATTCCAGGAGCTTTCAGAATAATAATTAATTCTACAACTATATCAAATGTATTTATCCAATCCTTCAAGCAGCGTTTGATCCAAGGTAATAAATAGTCAAGAATGTGACGCAGGAAAAAATTAATCTTTTTTCAAACAATTAAACTTGGCCTGTATAGGGATCTAACCTGTGACCTTGTCACTATTAGAACCACGCTCTAACCATCTGAGCTAACAGGCCATTTTGCATAAACTCTTGGAAGTCCAGCATATGAAGAAGTGCTAATGATAGTTAACCCGGGAGATTTGGAAAGCTTAAATTCAGAGGTTTACCATGAAGTTATAAATATATAATATCAACATGAAGAAACTAATATGACTTTAAAAAAATTACAATACAAAAGAGATTTTCATACTTAGTGTTAGAACTTAGAACCATTAATGTTTTTTCCATGTGTTTTAGCAATAAATAACAATTCATCACCTATATGCAATTGATTCATTTAATCATTCTATCAGCTCCCCCTCAAAGGAAATATAGAGATACACATGATACAGAAGAAAATACATCTATTTTCAACATTAAAGGAGCATCAAGTATTGGCTTGGAGACTGATTGAAAGTATGTCCTTGGCATTTTTAACTTTTTGCTCTAAAGACTAAACTAATAGGCTGACTAAATATATAGCATACTATTGAAGAAATAGCAGATGATGAAGTGCTACTGATTGTTAACCCGGGATAGTTGGAAAGCTTATATTCAGCTGTTTACATTCATACTATCTTTATATTTCATCAACGAGACAAAACAAAAATGACCTCAATGAATTGCAATAAATAAGAGATTTAGTTACTTGGAGTTAGAACTTAGAACCATTAATAGATATTCCAGGAGCTTTCAGAATAATAATTAATTCTACAACTATATCAAATGTATTCATCCAATCCTTCAAGCAGTGTTTGATCCACGGTGATAAACAGTCAAAAATGAGACACAAGAAAAATTAATCTTTTTTCAAACAATTAAACTTGGCCTGTACAGGGATCGAACCTGTGACCTTGGCGTTATTAGCACCATGCTCTAACCATCTGAGCTAACAGGCCATTTTGCACAAATTCCTGGAAGTCCAGCATATGAAGAAGTGCTAATGATAGTTAACCCGGGAGATTTGGAAAGCTTAATTTCAGAGGTTTACCATGAAGTTATAAATATATAATATCAACATGAAGAAACTAATATGACTTTAAAAAAATTTACAATACAAAAGAGATTTTCATACTTAGTGTTAGAACTTAGAACCATTAATGTTTTTTCCATGTGTTTTAGCAATAAATAAGAATTCATCACCTATATGCAATTGATTCATTTAATCATTCTATCAGCTTCCCCTCAAAGGAAATATAAAGATACACATGATACAGAAGAAAATACATCTATTTTCAACATTAAAGGAGCATCAAGTATTGGCTTGGAGACTGATTGAAATTATGTCCTTGGCATTTTTAAAATTTTGCTCTAAAGACTAAACTAATAGGCTCACTAAATATATAGCATACTATTGAAGAAATAGCAGATGATGAAGTGCTACTGATTGTTAACCCGGGATAGTTGGAAAGCTTATATTCAGCTGTTTACATTCATACTATCTTTATATTTCATCAACAAGACAAAACAAAAATGACCTCAATGAATTGCAATAAATAGGAGATTTAGTTACTTGAAGTTAGAACTTAGAACCATTAATAGATATTCCAGGAGCTTTCAGAATAATAATTAATTCTACAACTATATCAAATGTATTCATCCAATCCTTCAAGCAGCATTTGATCCAAGGTGATAAACAGTCAAAAATTAGACACAAGAAAAATTAATCTTTTTACAAACAATTAAACTCGGCCTGTACAGGGATTGAACCTGTGACCTTGGCGTAATTAGCACCACGCTCTAACCATCTGAGCTAACAGGCCGTTTTGCACAAATTCCTGGAAGTCCAGCATATGAAGAAGTGCTAATGATAGTTAACCCGGGAGATTTGGAAAGCTTAATTTCAGAGGTTTACCATGAAGTTATACTTATATAATATCAACATGAAGAAACTAATATGACTCTAAAAAAATTACAATAGAAAAGAGATGTTCATACTTAGTGTTAGAACTTAGAACCATTAATGTTTTTTCCATGTGTTTTAGCAATAAATAATAATTCATCACCTATATGCAATTGATTCATCTAATCATTCTATCAGCTTCCCCTCAAAGGAAATATAGACAAACACATGATACAGAAGAAAATACATCTATTTTCAACATTAAAGGAGCATCAAGTATTGGCTTGGAGACTGATTGAAAGTATGTCCTTGGCATTTTTAACTTTATACTCTAAAGACTAAACGAATAGGCTCACTAAATATATAGCATACTATTGAAGAAATAGCAGATGATGAAGTGCTACTGATTGTTAACCCGGGATAGTTGGAAAGCTTATATTCAGCTGTTTACATTCATACTATCTTTATATTTCATCAACAAGACAAAACAAAAATGACCTCAATGAATTGCAATAAATAAGAGATTTAGTTACTTGGCGTTAGAACTTAGTCTCATTAATAGATATTCCAGGAGCTTTCAGAATAATAATTAATTCTACAACTATATGAAATATATTCATCCAATCCTTCAAGCTCCGTTTGATCCAAGGTGATAAACAGTCAAAAATGAGACACAAGAAAAATGTATCTTTTTACAAACAATTAAACTTGGCCTGTACAGGGATCGAACCTGTGACCTTGGCGTTATTAGCACCACACTCTAACCATCTGAGCTAACAGGCCGTTTTGCATGAATTGCTGGAAGTCCAGCATATGAAGAAGTGCTAATGATAGTTAACCCAGGAGATTTGGAAAGCTTAATTTCAGAGGTTTACCATGAAGTTATAAATATATAATATCAACATGAAGAAACTAATATGACTTTAAAAAAATTACAATACAAACGAGAATTTCATACTTAGTGTTAGAACTTAGAACCATTAATGTTTTTTCCATGTGTTTTAGCAATAAATAACAATTCATCACCTATATGCAATTGATTCATTTAATCATTCTATCAGCTTCCCCTCAAAGAAAATATAGAGATACACATGATACAGAAGAAAATACATCTATTTTCAACATTAAAGGAGCATCAAGTATTGGCTTGGAGACTGATTGAAAGTATGTCCTTGGCATTTTTAACTTTTTGCTCTAAAGACTAAACTAATATGCTCACTAAATATATAGCATACTATTGAAGAAATAGCAGATGATGAAGTGCTACTGATTGTTAACCCGGGATAGTTGGAAAGCTTATATTCAGCTGTTTACATTCATACTATCTTTATATTTCATCAACAAGACAAAACAAAAATGACCTCAATGAATTGCAATAAATAAGAGATTTAGTTACTTGGAGTTAGAACTTAGAACCATTAATAGATATTCCAGGAGCTTTCAGAATAATAATTAATTCTACAACTATATCAAATGTATTCATCCAATCCTTCAAGCAGTGTTTGATCCACGGTGATAAACAGTCAAAAATGAGACACAAGAAAAATTAATCTTTTTTCAAACAATTAAACTTGGCCTGTACAGGGATCTAACCTGTGACCTTGGCGTTATTAGCACCACGCTCTAACCATCTGAGCTAACAAGCCATTTTGCCCAAATTCCTGGAAGTCCAGCATGTGAAGAAGTGCTAATGATAGTTAACCCGGGAGATTTGGATAGCTGAATTTCAGAGGTTTACCATGAAATTATAAATATATAATATCAACAAGAAGAAACTAATATGACTTTAAAAAAATTACAATACAAAAGAGATTTTCATACTTAGTGTTAGAACTTAGAACCATTAATGTTTTTTCCATGTGTTTTAGCAATACATAACAATTCATCACCTATATGCTATTAATTCATCTAATCATTCTATCAGCTTCCCCACAAAGGAAATATAGACATACACATGATACAGAAGAAAATACATCTATTTTCAACATTAAAGGAGCATCAAGTATTGGCTTGGAGACTGATTGAAGGTATGTCCTTGGCATTTTTAACTTTATTCTCTAAAGACTAAACTAATAGGCTCAATAAATATATAGCATACCATTGAAGAAATAGCAGATGATGAAGTGCTATTGATTGTTAACCCGGGATAGTTGGAAAGCTTATATTCAGCTGTTTACATTCATACTATCTTTATATTTCATCAACAAGACAAAACAAAAATGACCTCAATGAATTGCAATAAATAAGAGATTTAGTTACTTGGCGTTAGAACTTAGAACCATTAATAGATATTCCAGGAGCTTTCAGAATAATAATTAATTCTACAACTATATCAAATGTATTTATCCAATCCTTCAAGCAGCGTTTGATCCAAGGTAATAAATAGTCAAGAATGTGACGAAGGAAAAAATTAATCTTTTTTCAAACAATTAAACTTGGCCTGTATAGGGATCGAACCTGTGACCTTGTTGCTATTAGAACCACGCTCTAACCATATGAGCTAACAGGCCATTTTGCATAAACTCCTGGAAGTCCAGCATATGAAGAAGTGCTAATGATAGTTAACCCGGGAGATTTGGAAAGCTTAAATTCAGAGGTTTACCATGAAGTTATAAATATATAATATCAACATGAAGAAACTAATATGACTTTAAAAAAATTACAATACAAAAGAGATTTTCATACTTAGTGTTAGAACTTAGAACCATTAATGTTTTTTCCATGTGTTTTAGCAATAAATAAGAATTCATCACCTATATGCAATTGATTCATTTAATCATTCTATCAGCTTCCCCTCAAAGGAAATATAAGGATACACATGATACAGAAGAAAATACATCTATTTTCAACATTAAAGGAGCATCAAGTATTGGCTTGGAGAATGATTGAAATTATGTCCTTGGCATTTTTAAAATTTTGCTCTAAAGACTAAACTAATAGGCTCACTAAATATATAGCATACTATTGAAGAAATAGCAGATGATGAAGTGCTACTGATTGTTAACCCGGGATAGTTGGAAAGCTTATATTCAGCTGTTTACATTCATACTATCTTTATATTTCATCAACAAGACAAAACAAAAATGACCTCAATGAATTGCAATAAATAGGAGATTTAGTTACTTGGAGTTAGAACTTAGAACCATTAATAGATATTCCAGGAGCTTTCAGAATAATATTTAATTCTACAACTATATCAAATGTATTCATCCAATCCTTCAAGCAGCGTTTGATCCAAGGTGATAAACAGTCGAAAATTAGACACAAGAAAAATTAATCTTTTTACAAACAATTAAACTCGGCCTGTACAGGGATTGAACCTGTGACCTTGGCGTTATTAGCACCACGCTCTAACCATCTGAGCTAACAGGCCATTTTGCATAAATTCCTGGAAGTCCAGCATATGAAGAAGTGCTAATGATAGTTCACCCGGGAGATTTGGAAAGCTTAATTTCAGAGGTTTACCATGAAGTTATACTTATATAATATCAACATGAAGAAACTAATATGACTCTAAAAAAAGTTACAATACAAAAGAGATGTTCATACTTAGTGTTAGAACTTAGAACCATTAATGTTTTTTCCATGTGTTTTAGCAATAAATAATAATTCATCACCTATATGCAATTGATTCATCTAATCATTCTATCAGCTTCCCCTCAAAGGAAATATAGACATACACATGATACAGAAGAAAATACATCTATTTTCAACATTAAAGGAGCATCAAGTATTGGATTGGAGACTGATTGAAAGTATGTCCTTGGCATTTTTAACTTTATACTCTAAAGACTAAACTAATAGGCTCACTAAATATATAGCATACTATTGAAGAAATAGCAGATGATGAAGTGCTACTGATTGTTAACCCGGGATAGTTGGAAAGCTTATATTCAGCTGTTTACATTCATACTATCTTTATATTTCATCAACAAGACAAAACAAAAATGACCTCAATGAATTGCAATAAATAAGAGATTTAGTTACTTGGCGTTAGAACTTAGTCTCATTAATAGATATTCCAGGAGCTTTCAGAATAATAATTAATTCTACAACTATATGAAATATATTCATCCAATCCTTCAAGCAGTGTTTGATCCACGGTGATAAACAGTCAAAAATGAGACACAAGAAAAATTAATCTTTTTTCAAACAATTAAACTTGGCCTGTACAGGGATCTAACCTGTGACCTTGGCGTTATTAGCACCACGCTCTAACCATCTGAGCTAACAAGCCATTTTGCCCAAATTCCTGGAAGTCCAGCATGTGAAGAACTGCTAATGATAGTTAACCCGGGAGATTTGGATAGCTGAATTTCAGAGGTTTACCATGAAATTATAAATATATAATATCAACATGAAGAAACTAATATGACTTTAAAAAAATTACAATACAAAAGAGATTTTCATACTTAGTGTTAGAACTTAGAACCTTTAATGTTTTTTCCATGTGTTTTAGCAATAAATAACAATTCATCACCTATATGCAATTGATTCATCTAATCGTTCTATTAGCTTCCCCTCAAAGGAAATATAGACATACACATGATACAGAAGAAAATACATCTATTTTCAACATTAAAGGAGCATCAAGTATTGGCTTGGAGACTGATTGAAGGTATGTCCTTGGCATTTTTAACTTTATGCTCTAAAGACTAAACTAATAGGCTCAATAAATATATAGCATACCATTGAAGAAATAGCAGATAATGAAGTGCTATTGATTGTTAACCCGGGATAGTTGGAAAGCTTATATTCAGCTGATTACATTCATACTATCTTTATATTTCATCAACAAGACAAAACAAAAATGACCTCAATAAATTGCAATAAATAAGAGTTTAAGTTACTTGGCGTTAGAACTTAGAACCATTAATAGATATTCCAGGAGCTTTCAGAATAATAATTAATTCTACAACTATATCAAATGTATTTATCCAATCCTTCAAGCAGTGTTTGATCCAAGGTGATAAACAGTCAAAAATGAGACACAAGAAAAATTAATCTTTTTTCAAACAATTAAACTTGGCCTGTACAGGGATCGAACCTGTGACCTTGGCGTTATTAGCACCACGCTCTAACCATCTGAGCTAACAGGCCGTTTTGCACAATTTCCTGGAAATCCAGCATATGAAGAAGTGCTAATGATAGTTAACCTGGGAGATTTGGAAAGCTTAATTTCAGAGGTTTACCATGAAGTTATAAATATATAATATCAACATGAAGAAACGAATATGACTTAAAAAAAAATACAATACAAAAGAGATGTTCATACTTAGTGTTAGAACTTAGAACCATTAATGTTTTTTCGATGTGTTTTAGCAATAAATAACAATTCATCACCTATATGCAATTGATTCATTTAATCATTCTATCAGCTTCCCCTCAAAGGAAATATAGAGATACACATGATACAGAAGAAAATACATCTATTTTCAACATTAAAGGAGCATCAAGTATTGGCTTGGAGACTGATTGAAAATATGTCCTTGGCATTTTTAACTTTTTGCTCTAAAGACTAAACTAATAGGCTCACTAAATATATAGCATACTATTGAAGAAATAGCAGATGATGAAGTGCTACCGATTGTTAACCTGGGATAGTTGGAAAGCTTATATTCAGCTGTTTACATTCATACTATCTTTATATTTCATCAACAAGACAAAACAAAAATGACCTCAATGAATTGCAATAAATAAGAGATTTAGTTACTTGGTGTTAGAACTTAGAACCATTAATAGATATTCCAGGAGCTTTCAGAATAATAATTAATTGTACAACTATATTAAATATATTCATCCAATCCTTCAAGCAGCGTTTGATCCAAGGTGATAAACAGTCAAAAATGAGACACAAGAAAAATTAATCTTTTTTCAAACAATTAAATTTGGTCTGTACAGGGATCGAACCTGTGACCTTGGCGTTATTAGCACCATGCTCTAACCATCTGAGCTAACAGGCCATTTCGCACAAATTCCTGGAAGTCCAGCATATGAAGAAGTGCTAATGATAGTTAACCCGGGAGATTTGGAAAGCTTAATTTCAGAGGTTTACCATGAAGTTATAAATATATAATATCAACATGAAGAAACTAATATGACTTTAAAAAAATTACAATACAAAAGAGATTTTCATACTTAGTGTTAGAACTTAGAACCATTAATGTTTTTTCCATGTGTTTTAGCAATAAATAAGAATTCATCACCTATATGCAATTGATTCATTTAATCATTCTATCAGCTTCCCCTCAAAGGAAATATAAAGATACACATGATACAGAAGAAAATACATCTATTTTCAACATTAAAAGGAGCATCAAGTATTGGCTTGGAGACTGATTGAAATTATGTCCTTGGCATTTTTAAAATTTTGCTCTAAAGACTAAACTAATAGGCTCACTAAATATATAGCATACTATTGAAGAAATAGCAGATGATGAAGTGCTACTGATTGTTAACCCGGGATAGTTGGAAAGCTTATATTCAGCTGTTTACATTCATACTATCTTTATATTTCATCAACAAGACAAAACAAAAATGACCTCAATGAATTGCAATAAATAGGAGATTTAGTTACTTGGAGTTAGAACTTAGAACCATTAATAGATATTCCAGGAGCTTTCAGAATAATAATTAATTCTACAACTATATCAAATGTATTTATCCAATCCTTCAAGCAGCGTTTGATCCAAGGTGATAAACAGTCAAAAATTAGACACAAGAAAAATTAATCTTTTTACAAACAATTAAACTCGGCCTGTACAGGGATTGAACCTGTGACCTTGGCGTTATTAGCACCACGCTCTAACCATCTGAGCTAACAGGCCGTTTTGTACAAATTCCTGGAAGTCCAGCATATGAAGAAGTGCTAATGATAGTTAACCCGGGAGATTTGGAAAGCTTAATTTCAGAGGTTTACCATGAAGTTATACTTATATAATATCAACATGAAGAAACTAATATGACTCTAAAAAAATTACAATACAAAAGAGATGTTCATACTTAGTGTTAGAACTTAGAACCATTAATGTTTTTTCCATGTGTTTTAGCAATAAATAATAATTCATCACCTATATGCAATTGATTCATCTAATCATTCTATCAGCTTCCCCTCAAAGGAAATATAGACATACACATGATACAGAAGAAAATACATCTATTTTCAACATTAAAGGAGCATCAAGTATTGGCTTGGAGACTGATTGAAAGTATGTCCTTGGCATTTTTAACTTTATACTCTAAAGACTAAACTAATAGGCTCACTAAATATATAGCATACTATTGAAGAAATAGCAGATGATGAAGTGCTACTGATTGTTAACCCGGGATAGTTGGAAAGCTTATATTCAGCTGTTTACATTCATACTATCTTTATATTTCATCAACAAGACAAAACAAAAATGACCTCAATGAATTGCAATAAATAAGAGATTTAGTTACTTGGCGTTAGAACTTAGACTCATTAATAGATATTCCAGGAGCTTTCAGAATAATAATTAATTCTACAACTATATGAAATATATTCATCCAATCCTTCAAGCTCCGTTTGATCCAAGGTGATAAACAGTCAAAAATGAGACACAAGAAAAATGTATCTTTTTACAAACAATTAAACTTAGCTTGTACAGGGATCGAACCTGTGACCTTGGCGTTATTAGCACCACACTCTAACCATCTGAGCTAACAGGCCGTTTTGCATGAATTGCTGGAAGTCCAGCATATGAAGAAGTGCTAATGATAGTTAACCCGGGAGATTTGGAAAGCTTAATTTCAGAGGTTTACCATGAAGTTATAAATATATAATATCAACATGAAGAAACTAATATGACTTTAAAAAAATTACAATACAAACGAGATTTTCATACTTAGTGTTAGAACTTAGAACCATTAATGTTTTTTCCATGTGTTTTAGCAATAAATAACAATTCATCACCTATATGCAATTGATTCATTTAATCATTCTATCAGCTTCCCCTCAAAGAAAATATAGAGATACACATGATACAGAAGAAAATACATCTATTTTCAACATTAAAGCATCAAGTATTGGGTTGGAGACTGATGAAAATATGTCCTTGGCATTTTTTACTTTTTGCTCTAAAGACTAAACTAATAGGCTCACTAAATATATAGCATACTATTGAAGAAATAGCAGATGATGAAGTGCTACTGATTGTTAACCCGGGATAGTTGGAAAGCTTATATTCAGCTGTTTACATTCATACTATCTTTATATTTCATCAACAAGACAAAACAAAAATGACCTCAATGAATTGCAATAAATAAGAGATTTAGTTACTTGGAGTTAGAACTTAGAACCATTAATAGATATTCCAGGAGCTTTCAGAATAATAATTAATTCTACAACTATATCACATGTATTCATCCAATCCTTCAAGCAGTGTTTGATCCAAGGTGATAAACAGTCAAAAATGAGACACAAGAAAAATTACTCTTTTTTCAAACAATAAAACTTGGCCTGTACAGGGATCGAACCTGTGACCTTGGCGTTATTAGCACCACGCTCTAACCATCTGAGCTAACAGGCCATTTTGCACAGATTTCTGGAAGTCCAGCATGTGAAGAAGTGCTAATGATAGTTAACCCGGGATATTTGGAAAGCTTAATTTCAGAGGTTTACCATGAAATTATAAATATATAATATCAACATGAAGAAACTAATATGACTTTAAAAAAATTACAATACAAAAGAGATTTTCATACTCAGTGTTAGAACTTAGAACCATTAATGTTTTTTCCCATGTGTTTTAGTAATAAATAACAATTCATCACCTATATGCAATTGATTCATCTAATCATTCTATCAGCTTCCCCTCAAAGGAAATATAGACATACACATGATACAGAAGAAAATACATCTATTTTCAACATTAAAGGAGCATCAAGTATTGGCTTGGAGACTGATTGAAGGTATGTCCTTGGCATTTTTAACTTTATGCTCTAAAGACTAAACTAATAGGCTCAATAAATATATAGCCTACCGTTGAAGAAATAGCAGATGATGAAGTGCTATCGATTGTTAACCCGGGATAGTTGGAAAGCTTATATTCAGCTGTTTACATTCATACTATCTTTATATTTCATCAACAAGACAAAACAAAAATGACCTCAATAAATTGCAATAAATAAGAGATTTAGTTACTTGGTGTTAGAACTTAGAACCATTAATAGATATTCCAGGAGCTTTCAGAATAATAATTAATTCTACAACTATATTAAATATATTCATCCAATCCTTCAAGCAGCGTTTGATCCAAGGTGATAAACAGTCAAAAATGAGACACAAGAAAAATTAATCTTTTTTCAAACAATTAAATTTGGCCTGTACAGGGATCGAACCTGTGACCTTGGCGTTATTAGCACTATGCTCTAACCATCTGAGCTAACAGGCCATTTCGCACAAATTCCTGGAAGTCCAGCATATGAAGAAGTGCCAATGATAGTTAACCCGGGAGATTTGGAAAGCTTAATTTCAGAGGTTTACCATGAAGTTATAAATATATAATATCAACATGAAGAAACTAATATGACTTAAAAAAAATTACAATACAAAAGAGATTTTCATACTTAGTGTTAGAACTTAGAACCATTAATGTTTTTTCCATGTGTTTTAGCAATAAATAAGAATTCATCACCTATATGCAATTGATTCATTTAATCATTCTATCAGCTTCCCCTCAAAGGAAATATAAAGATACACATGATACAGAAGAAAATACATCTATTTTCAACATTAAAGGAGCATCAAGTATTGGCTTGGAGACTGATTGAAATTATGTCCTTGGCATTTTTAAAATTTTGCTCTAAAGACTAAACTAATAGGCTCACTAAATATATAGCATACTATTGAAGAAAAAGCAGATGATGAATTGCTACTGATTGTTAACCCGGGATAGTTGGAAAGCTTATATTCAGCTGTTTACATTCATACTATCTTTATATTTCATCAACAAGACAAAACAAAAATGACCTCAATGAATTGCAATAAATAGGAGATTTAGTTACTTGGAGTTAGAACTTAGAACCATTAATAGATATTCCAGGAGCTTTCAGAATAATAATTAATTCTACAACTATATCAAATGTATTCATCCAATCCTTCAAGCAGCGTTTGATCCAAGGTGATAAACAGTCAAAAATTAGACACAAGAAAAATTAATCTTTTTACAAACAATTAAACTCAGCCTGTACAGGGATTGAACCTGTGACCTTGGCGTTATTAGCACCAAGCTCTAACCATCTGAGCTAACAGTCCGTTTTGCACAATTTCCTGGAAGTCCAGCATATGAAGAAGTGCTAATGATAGTTAACCCGGGAGATTTGGAAAGCTTAATTTCAGAGGTTTACCATGAAGTTATAAATATATAATATCAACATGAAGAAACTAATATGACTTTAAAAAAATTACAATACAAAAGAGATGTTCATACTTAGTGTTAGAACTTAGAACCATTAATGTTTTTTCCATGTGTTTTAGCAATAAATAACAATTCATCACCTATATGCAATTGATTAATTTAATCATTCTATCAGCTTCCCCTCAAAGGAAATATAGAGATACACATGATACAGAAGAAAATACATCTATTTTCAACATTAAAGGAGCATCAAGTATTGGCTTGGAGACTGATTGAAAATATGTCCTTGGCATTTTTAACTTTTTGCTCTAAAGACTAAACTAATAGGCTCACTAAATATATAGCATACTATTGAAGAAATAGCAGATGATGAAGTGCTACCGATTGTTAACCCAGGATAGTTGGAAAGCTTATATTCAGCTGTTTACATTCATACTATCTTTATATTTCATCAACAAGACAAAACAAAAATGACCTCAATAAATTGCAATAAATAAGAGATTAAGTTACTTGGCGTTAAAACTTAGAACCATTAATAGATATTCCAGGAGCTTTCAGAATAATAATTAATTCTACAACTATATCAAATGTATTTATCCAATCCTTCAAGCAGTGTTTGATCCAAGGTGATAAACAGTCATAAATGAGACACAAGAAAAATTAATCTTTTTTCAAACAATTAAACTTGGCCTGTACAGGGATCGAACCTGTGACCTTGGCGTTATTAGCACCACACTCTAACCATCTGAGCTAACAGGCCATTTTGCACAATTTCCTGGAAGTCCAGCATATGAAGAAGTGCTAATGATAGTTAACCTGGGAGATTTGGAAAGCTTAATTTCAGAGGTTTACCATGAAGTTATAAATATATAATATCAACATGAAGAAACTAATATGACTTTAAAAAAATTACAATACAAAAGAGATGTTCATACTTAGTGTTAGAACTTAGAACCATTAATGTTTTTTTCCATGTGTTTTAGCAATAAATAACAATTCATCACCTATATGCAATTGATTCATTTAATCATTCTATCAGCTTCCCCTCAAAGAAAATATAGAGATACACATGATACAGAAGAAAATACATCTATTTTCAACATTAAAGGAGCATCAAGTATTGGCTAGGAGATTGATTGAAAGTATGTCCTTGGCATTTTTAACTTTATGCTCTAAAGACTAAACTAATAGGATCACTAAATATATAGCATACTATTGAAGAAATAGCAGATGATGAAGTGCTACCGATTGTTAACCCGGGATAGTTGGAAAGCTTATATTCAGCTGTTTACATTCATACTATCTTTATATTTCATCAACAAGACAAAACAAAAATGACCTCAATAAATTGCAATAAATAAGAGATTTAGTTACTTGGCGTTAGAACTTAGAACCATTAATAGATATTTCAGGAGCTTTCAGAATAATAATTAATTCTACAACTATATCAAATGTATTCATCCAATCCTCCAAGCAGCGTTTGATCCAAGGTGGTAAACAGTCAAAAATGAGACACAAGAAAAATTAATCTTTTTTCAAACAATTAAACTTGGCCTGTACAGGGATCGAACCTGTGACCTTGGCGTTATTAGCACCAAGCTCTAACCATCTGAGCTAACAGGCCATTTTGCACAATTTCCTGGAAGTCCAGCATATGAAGAAGTGCTAATGATAGTTAACCCGGGAGATTTGGAAAGCTTAATTTCAGAGGTTTACCATGAAGTTATAAATATATAATATCAACATGAAGAAACTAATATGACTTTAAAAAAATTACAATACAAAAGAGATGTTCATACTTAGTGTTAGAACTTAGAACCATTAATGTTTTTTCCATGTGTTTTAGCAATAAATAACAATTCATCACCTATATGCAATTGATTCATTTAATCATTCTATCAGCTTCCCCTCAAAGGAAATATAAAGATACACATGATACAGAAGAAAATACATCTATTTTCAACATTAAAGGAGCATCAAGTATTGGCTTGGAGACTGATTGAAATTATGTCCTTGGCATTTTTAAAATTTTGCTCTAAAGACTAAACTAATAGGCTCACTAAATATATAGCATACTATTGAAGAAATAGCAGATGATGAAGTGCTACTGATTGCTAACCCGGGATAGTTGGAAAGCTTATATTCAGCTGTTTACATTCATACTATCTTTATATTTCATCAACAAGACAAAACAAAAATGACCTCAATGAATTGCAATAAATAGGAGATTTAGTTACTTGGAGTTAGAACTTAGAACCATTAATAGATATTCCAGGAGCTTTCAGAATAATAATTAATTCTACAACTATATCAAATGTATTCATCCAATCCTTCAAGCAGCGTTTGATCCAAGGTGATAAACAGTCAAAAATTAGACACAAGAAAAATTAATCTGTTTATAAACAATTAAACTCGGCCTGTACAGGGATTGAACCTGTGACCTTGGCGTTATTAGCACCACGCTCTAACCATCTGAGCTAACAGGCCGTTTTGCACAAATTCCTAGAAGTCCAGCATATTAAGAAGTGCTAATGATAGTTAACCCGGGAGATTTGGAAAGCTTAATTTCAGAGGTTTACCATGAAGTTATACTTATATAATATCAACATGAAGAAACTAATATGACTCTAAAAAAATTGCAATACAAAAGAGATGTTCATACTTAGTGTTAGAACTTAGAACCATTAATGTTTTTTCCATGTGTTTTAGCAATAAATAATAATTCATCACCTATATGCAATTGATTCATCTAATCATTCTATCAGCTTCCCCTCAAAGGAAATATAGACATACACATGATACAGAAGAAAATACATCTATTTTCAACATTAAAGGAGCATCAAGTATTGGCTTGGAGACTGATTGAAAGTATGTCCTTGGCATTTTTAACTTTATACTCTAAAGACTAAACTAATAGGCTCACTAAATATATAGCATACTATTGAAGAAATAGCAGATGATGAAGTGCTACTGATTGTTAACCCGGGATAGTTGGAAAGCTTATATTCAGCTGTTTACATTCATACTATCTTTATATTTCATCAACAAGACAAAACAAAAATGACCTCAATGAATTGCAATAAATAAGAGATTTAGTTACTTGGCGTTAGAACTTAGACTCATTAATAGATATTCCAGGAGCTTTCAGAATAATAATTAATTCTACAACTATATGAAATATATTCATCCAATCCTTCAAGCTCCGTTTGATCCAAGGTGATAAACAGTCAAAAATGAGACACAAGAAAAATTTAACTTTTTACAAACAATTAAACTTGGCCTGTACAGGGATCGAACCTGTGACCTTGGCGTTATTAGCACCACACTCTAACCATCTGAGCTAACAGGCTGTTTTGCATGAATTGCTGGAAGTCCAGCATATGAAGAAGTGCTAATGATAGTTAACCCGGGAGATTTGGAAAGCTTAATTTCAGAGGTTTACCATGAAGTTATAAATATATAATATCAACATGAAGAAACTAATATGACTTTAAAAAAATTACAATACAAACGAGATTTTCATACTTAGTGTTAGAACTTAGAACCATTAATGTTTTTTCCATGTGTTTTAGCAATAAATAACAATTCATCACCTATATGCAATTGATTCATTTAATCATTCTATCAGCTTCCCCTCAAAGAAAATATAGAGAAACACATGATACAGAAGAAAATACATCTATTTTCAACATTAAAGGAGCATCAAGTATTGGCTTGGAGACTGATGAAAATATGTCCTTGGCATTTTTAACTTTTTGCTCTAAAGACTAAACTAATAGGCTCACTAAATATATAGCATACTATTGAAGAAATAGCAGATGATGAAGTGCTACTGATTGTTAACCCGGGATAGTTGGAAAGCCTATATTCAGCTGTTTACATTCATACTATCTTTATATTTCATCAACAAGACAAAACAAAAATGACCTCAATGAATTGCAATAAATAAGAGATTTAGTTACTTGGAGTTAGAACTTAGAACCATTAATAGATATTCCAGGAGCTTTCAGAATAATAATTAATTCTACAACTATATCAAATGTATTCATCCAATCCTTCAAGCAGTGTTTGATCCAAGGTGATAAACAGTCAAAAATGAGACACAAGAAAAATTACTCTTTTTTCAAACAATTAAACTTGGCCTGTACAGGGATCGAACCTGTGACCTTGGCGTTATTAGCACCACACTCTAACCATCTGAGCTAACAGGCCGTTTTGCACAATTTCCTGGAAGTCCAGCATATGAAGAAGTGCTAATGATAGTTAACCTGAGAGATTTGGAAAGCTTAATTTCAGAGGTTTACCATGAAGTTATAAATATATAATATCAACATGAAGAAACTAATATGACTTTAAAAAAATTACAATACAAAAGAGATGTTCATACTTAGTGTTAGAACTTAGAACCATTAATGTTTTTTCCATGTGTTTTAGCAATAAATAACAATTCATCACCTATATGCAATTGATTCATTTAATCATTCTATCAGCTTCCCCTCAAAGAAAATATAGAGATACACATGATACAGAAGAAAATACATCTATTTTCAACATTAAAGGAGCATCAAGTATTGGCTAG
This sequence comes from Lissotriton vulgaris, assembly GCF_964263255.1. NCBI lineage: Eukaryota > Metazoa > Chordata > Amphibia > Caudata > Salamandridae > Lissotriton > Lissotriton vulgaris. The sequence goes on from NC_141700.1 coordinate 445,296,919, forward strand.
GAGATTGATTGAAAGTATGTCCTTGGCATTTTTAACTTTATGCTCTAAAGACTAAACTAATAGGATCACTAAATATATAGCATACTATTGAAGAAATAGCAGATGATGAAGTGCTACCGATTGTTAACCCGGGATAGTTGGAAAGCTTATATTCAGCTGTTTACATTCATACTATCTTTATATTTCATCAACAAGACAAAACAAAAATGACCTCAATAAATTGCAATAAATAAGAGATTTAGTTACTTGGCGTTAGAACTTAGAACCATTAATAGATATTTCAGGAGCTTTCAGAATAATAATTAATTCTACAACTATATCAAATGTATTCATCCAATCCTCCAAGCAGCGTTTGATCCAAGGTGATAAACAGTCAAAAATGAGACACAAGAAAAATTAATCTTTTTTCAAACAATTAAACTTGGCCTGTACAGGGATCGAACCTGTGACCTTGGCGTTATTAGCACCACACTCTAACCATCTGAGCTAACAGGCCGTTTTGCACAATTTCCTGGAAGTCCAGCATATGAAGAAGTGCTAATGATAGTTAACCCGGGAGATTTGGAAAGCTTAAATTCAGAGGTTTACCATGAAGTTATAAATATATAATATCAACATGAAGAAACTAATATGACTTTAAAAAAATTACAATACAAAAGAGATTTTCATACTTAGTGTTAGAACTTAGAACCATTAATGTTTTTTCCATGTGTTTTAGCAATAAATAAGAATTCATCACCTATATGCAATTGATTCATTTAATCATTCTATCAGCTTCCCCTCAAAGGAAATATAAAGATACACATGATACAGAAGAAAATACATCTATTTTCAACATTAAAGGAGCATCAAGTATTGGCTTGGAGACTGATTGAAATTATGTCCTTGGCATTTTTAAAATTCTGCTCTAAAGACTAAACTAATAGGCTCACTAAATATATAGCATACTATTGAAGAAATAGCAGATGATGAAGTGCTACTGATTGTTAACCCGGGATAGTTGGAAAGCTTATATTCAGCTGTTTACATTCATACTATCTTTATATTTCATCAACAAGACAAAACAAAAATGACCTCAATGAATTGCAATAAATAGGAGATTTAGTTACTTGGAGTTAGAACTTAGAACCATTAATAGATATTCCAGGAGCTTTCAGAATAATAATTAATTCTACAACTATATCAAATGTATTCATCCAATCCTTCAAGCAGCGTTTGATCCAAGGTGATAAACAGTCAAAAATTAGACACAAGAAAAATTAATCTTTTTATAAACAATTAAACTCGGCCTGTACAGGGATTGAACCTGTGACCTTGGCGTTATTAGCACCACGCTCTAACCATCTGAGCTAACAGGCCGTTTTGCACAAATTCCTGGAAGTCCAGCATATGAAGAAGTGCTAATGATAGTTAACCCGGGAGATTTGGAAAGCTTAATTTCAGAGGTTTACCATGAAGTTACAAATATATAATATCAACATGAAGAAACTAATATGACTTTAAAAAAATTACAATACAAAAGAGATGTTCATACTTAGTGTTAAAACTTAGAACCATTAATGTTTTTTCCATGTGTTTTAGCAATAAATAACAATTCATCACCTATATGCAATTGATTCATTTAATCATTCTATCAGCTTCCCCTCAAAGGAAATATAGAGATACACATGATACAGAAGAAAATACATCTATTTTCAACATTAAAGCATCAAGTATTGGCTTGGAGACTGATGAAAATATGTCCTTGGCATTTTTAACTTTTTGCTCTAAAGACTAAACTAATAGGCTCACTAAATATATAGCATACTATTGAAGAAATAGCAGATGATGAAGTGCTACTGATTGTTAACCCGGGATAGTTGGAAAGCTTATATTCAGCTGTTTACATTCATGCTATCTTTATATTTCATCAACAAGACAAAACAAAAATGACCTCAATGAATTGCAATAAATAAGAGATTTAGTTACTTGGAGTTAGAACTTAGAACCATTAATAGATATTCCAGGAGCTTTCAGAATAATAATTAATTCTACAACTATATCAAATGTATTCATCCAATCCTTCAAGCAGTGTTTGATCCAAGGTGATAAACAGTCAAAAATGAGACACAAGAAAAATTACTCTTTTTTCAAACAATTAAACTTGGCCTGTACAGGGATCGAACCTGTGACCTTGGCGTTATTAGCACCACACTCTAACCATCTGAGCTAACAGGCCATTTTGCACAATTTCCTGGAAGTCCAGCATATGAAGAAGTGCTAATGATAGTTAACCTGGGAGATTTGGAAAGCTTAATTTCAGAGGTTTACCATGAAGTTATAAATATATAATATCAACATGAAGAAACTAATATGACTTTAAAAAAATTACAATATAAAAGAGATGTTCATACTTAGTGTTAGAACTTAGAACCATTAATGTTTTTTCCATGTGTTTTAGCAATAAATAACAATTCATCACCTATATGCAATTGATTCATTTAATCATTCTATCAGCTTCCCCTCAAAGAAAATATAGAGATACACATGATACAGAAGAAAATACATCTATTTTCAACATTAAAGGAGCATCAAGTATTGGCTAGGAGATTGATTGAAAGTATGTCCTTGGCATTTTTAACTTTATGCTCTAAAGACTAAACTAATAGGATCACTAAATATATAGCATACTATTGAAGAAATAGCAGATGATGAAGTGCTACCGATTGTTAACCCGGGATAGTTGGAAAGCTTATATTCAGCTGTTTACATTCATACTATCTTTATATTTCATCAACAAGACAAAACAAAAATGACCTCAATAAATTGCAATAAATAAGAGATTTAGTTACTTGGCGTTAGAACTTAGAACCATTAATAGATATTTCAGGAGCTTTCAGAATATTAATTAATTCTACAACTATATCAAATGTATTCATCCAATCCTCCAAGCAGCGTTTGATCCAAGGTGATAAACAGTCAAAAATGAGACACAAGAAAAAATAATCTTTTTTCAAACAATTAAACTTGGCCTGTACAGGGATCGAACCTGTGACCTTGGCGTTATTAGCACCAAGCTCTAACCATCTGAGCTAACAGGCCGTTTTGCACAATTTCCTGGAAGTCCAGCATATGAAGAAGTGCTAATGATAGTTAACCCGGGAGATTTGGAAAGCTTAAATTCAGAGGTTTACCATGAAGTTATAAATATATAATATCAACATGAAGAAACTAATATGACTTTAAAAAAATTACAATACAAAAGAGATTTTCATACTTAGTGTTAGAACTTAGAACCATTAATGTTTTTTCCATGTGTTTTAGCAATAAATAAGAATTCATCACCTATATGCAATTGATTCATTTAATCATTCTATCAGCTTCCCCTCAAAGGAAATATAAAGATACACATGATACAGAAGAAAATACATCTATTTTCAACATTAAAGGAGCATCAAGTATTGGCTTGGAGACTGATCTAAATTATGTCCTTGGCATTTTTAAAATTTTGCTCTAAAGACTAAACTAATAGGCTCACTAAATATATAGCATACTATTGAAGAAATAGCAGATGAGGAAGTGCTACTGATTGTTAACCCGGGATAGTTGGAAAGCTTATATTCAGCTGTTTACATTCATACTATCTTTATATTTCATCAACAAGACAAAACAAAAATGACCTCAATGAATTGCAATAAATAGGAGATTTAGTTACTTGGAGTTAGAACTTAGAACCATTAATAGATATTCCAGGAGCTTTCAGAATAATAATTAATTCTACAACTATATCAAATGTATTCATCCAATCCTTCAAGCAGCGTTTGATCCAAGGTGATAAACAGTCAAAAATTAGACACAAGAAAAATTAATCTTTTTATAAACAATTAAACTCGGCCTGTACAGGGATTGAACCTGTGACCTTGGCGTTATTAGCACCACACTCTAACCATCTGAGCTAACAGGCCGTTTTGCACAAATTCCTGGAAGTCCAGCATATGAAGAAGTGCTAATGATAGTTAACCCGGGAGATTTGGAAAGCTTAATTTCAGAGGTTTACCATGAAGTTATACTTATATAATATCAACATGAAGAAACTAATATGACTCTAAAAAAATTGCAATACAAAAGAGATGTTCATACTTAGTGTTAGAACTTAGAACCATTAATGTTTTTTCCATGTGTTTTAGCAATAAATAATAATTCATCCCCTATATGCAATTGATTCATTTAATCATTCTATCAGCTTCCCCTCAAAGGAAATATAGAGATACACATGATACAGAAGAAAATACATCTATTTTCAACATTAAAGCATCAAGTATTGGCTTGGAGACTGATGAAAATATGTCCTTGGCATTTTTAACTTTTTGCTCTAAAGACTAAACTAATAGGCTCACTAAATATATAGCATACTATTGAAGAAATAGCAGATGATGAAGTGCTACTGATTGTTAACCCGGGATAGTTGGAAAGCTTATATTCAGCTGTTTACATTCATGCTATCTTTATATTTCATCAACAAGACAAAACAAAAATGACCTCAATGAATTGCAATAAATAAGAGATTTAGTTACTTGGAGTTAGAACTTAGAACCATTAATAGATATTCCAGGAGCTTTCAGAATAATAATTAATTCTACAACTATATCAAATGTATTCATCCAATCCTTCAAGCAGTGTTTGATCCAAGGTGATAAACAGTCAAAAATGAGACACAAGAAAAATTACTCTTTTTTCAAACAATTAAACTTGGCCTGTACAGGGATCGAACCTGTGACCTTGGCATTATTAGCACCACACTCTAACCATCTGAGCTAACAGGCCATTTTGCACAATTTCCTGGAAGTCCAGCATATGAAGAAGTGCTAATGATAGTTAACCTGGGAGATTTGGAAAGCTTAATTTCAGAGGTTTACCATGAAGTTATAAATATATAATATCAACATGGAGAAACTAATATGACTTTAAAAAAATTACAATATAAAAGAGATGTTCATACTTAGTGTTAGAACTTAGAACCATTAATGTTTTTTCCATGTGTTTTAGCAATAAATAACAATTCATCACCTATATGCAATTGATTCATTTAATCATTCTATCAGCTTCCCCTCAAAGAAAATATAGAGATACACATGATACAGAAGAAAATACATCTATTTTCAACATTAAAGGAGCATCAAGTATTGGCTAGGAGATTGATTGAAAGTATGTCCTTGGCATTTTTAACTTTATGCTCTAAAGACTAAACTAATAGGATCACTAAATATATAGCATACTATTGAAGAAATAGCAGATGATGAAGTGCTACCGATTGTTACCCGGGATAGTTGGAAAGCTTATATTCAGCTGTTTACATTCATACTATCTTTATATTTCATCAACAAGACAAAACAAAAATGACCTCAATAAATTGCAATAAATAAGAGATTTAGTTACTTGGCGTTAGAACTTAGAACCATTAATAGATATTTCAGGAGCTTTCAGAATATTAATTAATTCTACAACTATATCAAATGTATTCATCCAATCCTCCAAGCAGCGTTTGATCCAAGGTGATAAACAGTCAAAAATGAGACACAAGAAAAAATAATCTTTTTTCAAACAATTAAACTTGGCCTGTACAGGGATCGAACCTGTGACCTTGGCGTTATTAGCACCAAGCTCTAACCATCTGAGCTAACAGGCCGTTTTGCACAATTTCCTGGAAGTCCAGCATATGAAGAAGTGCTAATGATAGTTAACCCGGGAGATTTGGAAAGCTTAAATTCAGAGGTTTACCATGAAGTTATAAATATATAATATCAACATGAAGAAACTAATATGACTTTAAAAAAATTACAATACAAAAGAGATTTTCATACTTAGTGTTAGAACTTAGAACCATTAATGTTTTTTCCATGTGTTTTAGCAATAAATAAGAATTCATCACCTATATGCAATTGATTCATTTAATCATTCTATCAGCTTCCCCTCAAAGGAAATATAAAGATACACATGATACAGAAGAAAATACATCTATTTTCAACATTAAAGGAGCATCAAGTATTGGCTTGGGGACTGATCTAAATTATGTCCTTGGCATTTTTAAAATTTTGCTCTAAAGACTAAACTAATAGGCTCACTAAATATATAGCATACTATTGAAGAAATAGCAGATGAGGAAGTGCTACTGATTGTTAACCCGGGATAGTTGGAAAGCTTATATTCAGCTGTTTACATTCATACTATCTTTATATTTCATCAACAAGACAAAACAAAAATGACCTCAATGAATTGCAATAAATAGGAGATTTAGTTACTTGGAGTTAGAACTTAGAACCATTAATAGATATTCCAGGAGCTTTCAGAATAATAATTAATTCTACAACTATATCAAATGTATTCATCCAATCCTTCAAGCAGCGTTTGATCCAAGGTGATAAACAGTCAAAAATTAGACACAAGAAAAATTAATCTTTTTATAAACAATTAAACTCGGCCTGTACAGGGATTGAACCTGTGACCTTGGCGTTATTAGCACCACACTCTAACCATCTGAGCTAACAGGCCGTTTTGCACAAATTCCTGGAAGTCCAGCATATGAAGAAGTGCTAATGATAGTTAACCCGGGAGATTTGGAAAGCTTAATTTCAGAGGTTTACCATGAAGTTATACTTATATAATATCAACATGAAGAAACTAATATGACTCTAAAAAAATTGCAATACAAAAGAGATGTTCATACTTAGTGTTAGAACTTAGAACCATTAATGTTTTTTCCATGTGTTTTAGCAATAAATAATAATTCATCCCCTATATGCAATTGATTCATCTAATCATTCTATCAGCTTCCCCTCAAAGGAAATATAGACATACACATGATACAGAAGAAAATACATCTATTTTCAACATTAAAGGAGCATCAAGTATTGGCTTGGAGACTGATTGAAAGTATGTCCTTGGCATTTTTAACTTTATACTCTAAAGACTAAACTAATAGGCTCACTAAATATATAGCATACTATTGAAGAAATAGCAGATGATGAAGTGCTACTGATTGTTAACCCGGGATAGTTGGAAAGCTTATATTCAGCTGTTTACATTCATACTATCTTTATATTTCATCAACAAGACAAAACAAAAATGACCTCAATGAATTGCAATAAATAAGAGATTTAGTTACTTGGCGTTAGAACTTAGACTCATTAATAGATATTTCAGGAGCTTTCAGAATAATAATTAATTCTACAACTACATGAAATATATTCATCCAATCCTTCAAGCTCCGTTTGATCCAAGGTGATAAACAGTGAAAAATGAGACACAAGAAAAATTTATCTTTTTACAAACAATTAAACTTGGCCTGTACAGGGATCGAACCTGTGACCTTGGCGTTATTAGCACCACACTCTAACCATCTGAGCTAACAGGCTGTTTTGCATGAATTGCTGGAAGTCCAGCATATGAAGAAGTGCTAATGATAGTTAACCCGGGAGATTTGGAAAGCTTAATTTCAGAGGTTTACCATGAAGTTATAAATATATAATATCAACATGAAGAAACTAATATGACTTTAAAAAAATTACAATACAAACGAGATTTTCATACTTAGTGTTAGAACTTAGAACCATTAATGTTTTTTCCATGTGTTTTAGCAATAAATAAGAATTCATCACCTATATGCAATTGATTCATTTAATCATTCTATCAGCTTCCCCTCAAAGAAAATATAGAGAAACACATGATACAGAAGAAAATACATCTATTTTCAACATTAAAGGAGCATCAAGTATTGGCTTGGAGACTGATGAAAATATGTCCTTGGCATTTTTAACTTTTTGCTCTAAAGACTAAACTAATAGGCTCACTAAATATATAGCATACTATTGAAGAAATAGCAGATGATGAAGTGCTACTGATTGTTAACCCGGGATAGTTGGAAAGCTTATATTCAGCTGTTTACATTCATACTATCTTTATATTTCATCAACAAGACAAAACAAAAATGACCTCAATGAATTGCAATACATAAGAGATTTAGTTACTTGGAGTTAGAACTTAGAACCATTAATAGATATTCCAGGAGCTTTCAGAATAATAATTAATTCTACAACTATATCAAATGTATTCATCCAATCCTTCAAGCAGTGTTTGATCCAAGGTGATAAACAGTCAAAAATGAGACACAAGAAAAATTACTCTTTTTTCGAACAATTAAACTTGGCCTGTACAGGGATCGAACCTGTGACCTTGGCGTTATTAGCACCACACTCTAACCATCTGAGCTAACAGGCCGTTTTGCACAATTTCCTGGAAGTCCAGCATATGAAGAAGTGCTAATGATAGTTAACCTGAGAGATTTGGAAAGCTTAATTTCAGAGGTTTACCATGAAGTTATAAATATATAATATCAACATGAAGAAACTAATATGACTTTAAAAAAATTACAATACAAAAGAGATGTTCATACTTAGTGTTAGAACTTAGAACCATTAATGTTTTTTCCATGTGTTTTAGCAATAAATAACAATTCATCACCTATATGCAATTGATTCATTTAATCATTCTATCAGCTTCCCCTCAAAGAAAATATAGAGATACACATGATACAGAAGAAAATACATCTATTTTCAACATTAAAGGAGCATCAAGTATTGGCTAGGAGATTGATTGAAAGTATGTCCTTGGCATTTTTTACTTTATGCTCTAAAGACTAAACTAATAGGATCACTAAATATATAGCATACTATTGAAGAAATAGCAGATGATGAAGTGCTACCGATTGTTAACCCGGGATAGTTGGAAAGCTTATATTCAGCTGTTTACATTCATACTATCTTTATATTTCATCAACAAGACAAAACAAAAATGACCTCAATAAATTGCAATAAATAAGAGATTTAGTTACTTGGCGTTAGAACTTAGAACCATTAATAGATATTTCAGGAGCTTTCAGAATAATAATTAATTCTACAACTATATCAAATGTATTCATCCAATCCTCCAAGCAGCGTTTGATCCAAGGTGATAAACAGTCAAAAATGAGACACAAGAAAAATTAATCTTTTTTCAAACAATTAAACTTGGCCTGTACAGGGATCGAACCTGTGACCTTGGCGTTATTAGCACCAAGCTCTAACCATCTGAGCTAACAGGCCGTTTTGCCCAAATTTATGGAAGTCCAGCATGTGAAGAACTGCTAATGATAGTTAACCCGGGAGATTTGGAAAGCTTAAATTCAGAGGTTTACCATGAAGTTATAAATATATAATATCAACATGAAGAAACTAATATGACTTTAAAAAAATTACAATACAAAAGAGATTTTCATACTTAGTGTTAGAACTTAGAACCATTAATGTTTTTTCCATGTGTTTTAGCAATAAATAAGAATTCATCACCTATATGCAATTGATTCATTTAATCATTCTATCAGCTTCCCCTCAAAGGAAATATAAAGATACACATGATACAGAAGAAAATACATCTATTTTCAACATTAAAGGAGCATCAAGTATTGGCTTGGAGACTGATTGAAATTATGTCCTTGGCATTTTTAAAATTTTGCTCTAAAGACTAAACTAATAGGCTCACTAAATATATAGCATACTATTGAAGAAATAGCAGATGATGAAGTGCTACTGATTGTTAACCCGGGATAGTTGGAAAGCTTATATTCAGCTGTTTACATTCATACTATCTTTATATTTCATCAACAAGACAAAACAAAAATGACCTCAATGAATTGCAATAAATAGGAGATTTAGTTACTTGGAGTTAGAACTTAGAACCATTAATAGATATTCCAGGAGCTTTCAGAATAATAATTAATTCTACAACTATATCAAATGTATTCATCCAATCCTTCAAGCAGCGTTTGATCCAAGGTGATAAACAGTCAAAAATTAGACACAAGAAAAATTAATCTTTTTATAAACAATTAAACTCGGCCTGTACAGGGATTGAACCTGTGACCTTGGCGTTATTAGCACCACGCTCTAACCATCTGAGCTAACAGGCCGTTTTGCACAAATTCCTGGAAGTCCAGCATATGAAGAAGTGCTAATGATAGTTAACCCGGGAGATTTGGAAAGCTTAATTTCAGAGGTTTACCATGAAGTTATACTTATATAATATCAACATGAAGAAACTAATATGACTCTAAAAAAATTGCAATACAAAAGAGATGTTCATACTTAGTGTTAGAACTTAGAACCATTAATGTTTTTTCCATGTGTTTTAGCAATAAATAATAATTCATCACCTATATGCAATTGATTCATCTAATCATTCTATCAGCTTCCCCTCAAAGGAAATATAGACATACACATGATACAGAAGAAAATACATCTATTTTCAACATTAAAGGAGCATCAAGTATTGGCTTGGAGACTGATTGAAAGTATGTCCTTGGCATTTTTAATTTTATACTCTAAAGACTAAACTAATAGGCTCACTAAATATATAGCATACTATTGAAGAAATAGCAGATGATGAAGTGCTACTGATTGTTAACCCGGGATAGTTGGAAAGCTTATATTCAGCTGTTTACATTCATACTATCTTTATATTTCATCAACAAGACAAAACAAAAATGACCTCAATGAATTGCAATAAATAAGAGATTTAGTTACTTGGCGTTAGAACTTAGACTCATTAATAGATATTCCAGGAGCTTTCAGAATAATAATTAATTCTACAACTATATGAAATATATTCATCCAATCCTTCAAGCTCCGTTTGATCCAAGGTGATAAACAGTCAAAAATGAGACACAAGAAAAATTTATCTTTTTACAAACAATTAAACTTGGCCTGTACAGGGATCGAACCTGTGACCTTGGCGTTATTAGCACCACACTCTAACCATCTGAGCTAACAGGCCGTTTTGCACAAATTCCTGGAAGTCCAGCATATGAAGAAGTGCTAATGATAGTTAACCCGGGAGATTTGGAAAGCTTAATTTCAGAGGTTTACCATGAAGTTATACTTATATAATATCAACATGAAGAAACTAATATGACTTTAAAAAAATTACAATACAAACGAGATTTTCATACTTAGTGTTAGAACTTAGAACCATTAATGTTTTTTCCATGTGTTTTAGCAATAAATAACAATTCATCACCTATATGCAATTGATTCATTTAATCATTCTATCAGCTTCCCCTCAAAGAAAATATAGAGAAACACATGATACAGAAGAAAATACATCTATTTTCAACATTAAAGGAGCATCAAGTATTGGCTAGGAGATTGATTGAAAGTATGTCCTTGGCATTTTTAACTTTATGCTCTAAAGACTAAACTAATAGGCTCAATAAATATATAGCATACCATTGAAGAAATAGCAGATGATGAAGTGCTATCGATTGTTAACCCGGGATAGTTGGAAAGCTTATATTCAGCTGTTTACATTCATACTATCTTTATATTTCATCAACAAGACAAAAAAAATGACCTCAATAAATTGCAATAAATAAGAGTTTAAGTTACTTGGCGTTAGAACTTAGAACCATTAATAGGTATTCCAGGAGCTTTCAGAATAATAATTAATTCTACAACTATATCAAATGAATTTATCCAATCCTTCAAGCAGTGTTTTATCCAAGGTGATAAACAGTCAAAAATGCGACACAAGAAAAATTAATCTTTTTTCAAACAATTAAACTTGGCCTGTACAGGGATCGAACCTGTGACCTTGGCGTTATTAGCACCAAGCTCTAACCATCTGAGCTAACAGTCCGTTTTGCACAATTTCCTGGAAGTCCAGCATATGAAGAAGTGCTAATGATAGTTAACCCGGGAGATTTGGAAAGCTTAATTTCAGAGGTTTACCATGAAGTTATAAATATATAATATCAACATGAAGAAACTAATATGACTTTAAAAAAATTACAATACAAAAGAGATGTTCATACTTAGTGTTAGAACTTAGAACCATTAATGTTTTTTCCATGTGTTTTAGCAATAAATAACAATTCATCACCTATATGCAATTGATTCATTTAATCATTCTATCAGCTTCCCCTCAAAGGAAATATAGAGATACACATGATACAGAAGAAAATACATCTATTTTCAACATTAAAGCATCAAGTATTGGCTTGGAGACTGATGAAAATATGTCCTTGGCATTTTTAACTTTTTGCTCTAAAGACTAAACTAATAGGCTCACTAAATATATAGCATACTATTGAAGAAATAGCAGATGATGAAGTGCTACTGATTGTTAACCTGGGATAGTTGGAAAGCTTATATTCAGCTGTTTACATTCATACTATCTTTATATTTCATCAACAAGACAAAACAAAAATGACCTCAATGAATTGCAATAAATAAGAGATTTAGTTACTTGGAGTTAGAACTTAGAACCATTAATAGATATTCCAGGAGCTTTCAGAATAATAATTAATTCTACAACTATATCAAATGTATTCATCCAATCCTTCAAGCAGTGTTTGATCCAAGGTGATAAACAGTCAAAAATGAGACACAAGAAAAATTACTCTTTTTTCAAACAATTAAACTTGGCCTGTACAGGGATCGAACCTGTGACCTTGGCGTTATTAGCACCACGCTCTAACCATCTGAGCTAACAGGCCATTTTTCACAAAATCCTGGAAGTCCAGCATGTGAAGAAGTGCTAATGATAGTTAACCCGGGAGATTTGGAAAGCTTAATTTCAGAGGTTTACCATGAAAGTACAAATATATAATATCAACATGAAGAAACTAATATGACTTTAAAAAAATGACAATACAAAAGAGATTTTCATACTCAGTGTTAGAACTTAGAACCATTAATGTTTTTTTCCATGTGTTTTAGCAATAAATAACAATTCATCACCTATATGCAATTGATTCATCTAATCATTCTATCAGCTTCCCCTCAAAGGAAATATAGACATACACATGATACAGAAGAAAATACATCTATTTTCAACATTAAAGGAGCATCAAGTATTGGCTTGGAGACTGATTCAAGGTATGTCCTTGGCATTTTTAACTTTATGCTCTAAAGACTAAACTAATAGGCTCAATAAATATATAGCATACCGTTGAAGAAATAGCAGATGATGAAGTGCTATCGATTGTTAACCCGGGATAGTTGGAAAGCTTATATTCAGCTGTTTACATTCATACTATCTTTATATTTCATCAACAAGACAAAACAAAAATGACCTCAATAAATTGCAATAAATAGAAGATTTAGTTACTTGGCGTTTGAACTTAGAACCATTAATAGATATTCCAGGAGCTTTCAGAATAATAATTAATTCTACAACTATATCAAATGTATTCATCCAATCCTTCAAGCAGCGTTTGATCCAAGGTGATAAACAGTCAAGAATGAAACACAAGAAAAATTAATCTTTTTTCAAACAATTAAACTTGGCCTGTACAGGGATCGAACCTGTGACCTTGGCGTTATTAGCACCACGCTCTAACCATCTGAGCTAACAAGCCGTTTTGCCCAAATTTATGGAAGTCCAGCATGTGAAGAACTGCTAATGATAGTTAACCCGGGAGATTTGGATAGCTGAATTTCAGAGGTTTACCATGAAATTATAAATATATAATATCAACATGAAGAAACTACTATGACTTTAAAAAAATTACAACACAAAAGAGATTTTCATACTTAGTGTTAGAACTTAGAACCATTAATCTTTTTTCCATGTGTTTTAGCAATAAATAACAATTCATCACCTATATGCAATTGATTCATCTAATCATTCTATCAGCTTCCCCTCAAACGAAATATAGACATACACATGATACAGAAGAAAATACATCTATTTTCAACATTAAAGGAGCATCAAGTATTGGCTTGGAGACTGATTGAAGGTATGTCCTTGGCATTTTTAACTTTATGCTCTAAAGACTAAACTAATAGGCTCAATAAATATATAGCATACCATTGAAGAAATAGCAGATGATGAAGTGCTATTGATTGTTAACCCGGGATAGTTGGAAAGCTTATATTCAGCTGTTTACATTCATACTATCTTTATATTTTATCAACAAGACAAAACAAAAATGACCTCAATAAATTGCAATAAATAAGAGTTTAAGTTACTTGGCGTTAGAACTTAGAACCATTAATAGATATTCCAGGAGCTTTCAGAATAATAATTAATTCTACAACCATATGAAATATATTCATCCAATCCTTCAAGCTCCGTTTGATCCAAGGTGATAAACAGTCAAAAATGAGACACAAGAAAAATTTATGTTTTTACAAACAATTAAACTTGGCCTGTACAGGGATCGAACCTGTGACCTTGGCGTTATTAGCACCACGCTCCAACCATCTGAGCTAACAGGCCGTTTTGCATGAATTGCTGGAAGTCCAGCATATGAAGAAGTGCTAATGATAGTTAACCCGGGAGATTTGGAAAGCTTAATTTCAGAGGTTTACCATGAAGTTATAAATATATAATATCAACATGAAGAAACTAATATGACTTTAAAAAAATCACAATACAAAAGAGATTTTCATACTTAGTGTTAGAACTTAGAACCATTAATGTTTTTTCCATGTGTTTTAGCAATAAATAAGAATTCATCACCTATATGCAATTGATTCATTTAATCATTCTATCAGCTTCCCCTCAAAGGAAATATAAAGATACACATGATACAGAAGAAAATACATCTATTTTCAACATTAAAGGAGCATCAAGTATTGGCTTGGAGACTGATTGAAATTATGTCCTTGGCATTTTTAAAATTTTGCTCTAAAGACTAAACTAATAGGCTCACTAAATATATAGCATACTATTGAAGAAATAGCAGATGATGAAGTGCTACTGATTGTTAACCCGGGATAGTTGGAAAGCTTATATTCAGCTGTTTACATTCATACTATCTTTATATTTCATCAACAAGACAAAACAAAAATGACCTCAATGAATTGCAATAAATAGGAGATTTAGTTACTTGGAGTTAGAACTTAGAACCATTAATAGATATTCCAGGAGCTTTCAGAATAATAATTAATTCTACAACTATATCAAATGTATTCATCCAATCCTTCAAGCAGCGTTTGATCCAAGGTGATAAACAGTCAAAAATTAGACACAAGAAAAATTAATCTTTTTATAAACAATTAAACTCGGCCTGTACAGGGATTGAACCTGTGACCTTGGCGTTATTAGCACCACGCTCTAACCATCTGAGCTAACAGGCCGTTTTGCACAAATTCCTGGAAGTCCAGCATATGAAGAAGTGCTAATGATAGTTAACCCGGGAGATTTGGAAAGCTTAATTTCAGAGGTTTACCATGAAGTTATACTTATATAATATCAACATGAAGAAACTAATATGACTCTAAAAAAATTGCAATACAAAAGAGATGTTCATACTTAGTGTTAGAACTTAGAACCATTAATGTTTTTTCCATGTGTTTTAGCAATAAATAATAATTCATCACCTATATGCAATTGATTCATCTAATCATTCTATCAGCTTCCCCTCAAAGGAAATATAGACATACACATGATACAGAAGAAAATACATCTATTTTCAACATTAAAGGAGCATCAAGTATTGGCTTGGAGACTGATTGAAAGTATGTCCTTGGCATTTTTAATTTTATACTCTAAAGACTAAACTAATAGGCTCACTAAATATATAGCATACTATTGAAGAAATAGCAGATGATGAAGTGCTACTGATTGTTAACCCGGGATAGTTGGAAAGCTTATATTCAGCTGTTTACATTCATACTATCTTTATATTTCATCAACAAGACAAAACAAAAATGACCTCAATGAATTGCAATAAATAAGAGATTTAGTTACTTGGCGTTAGAACTTAGACTCATTAATAGATATTCCAGGAGCTTTCAGAATAATAATTAATTCTACAACTATATGAAATATATTCATCCAATCCTTCAAGCTCCGTTTGATCCAAGGTGATAAACAGTCAAAAATGAGACACAAGAAAAATTTATCTTTTTACAAACAATTAAACTTGGCCTGTACAGGGATCGAACCTGTGACCTTGGCGTTATTAGCACCACACTCTAACCATCTGAGCTAACAGGCCGTTTTGCACAAATTCCTGGAAGTCCAGCATATGAAGAAGTGCTAATGATAGTTAACCCGGGAGATTTGGAAAGCTTAATTTCAGAGGTTTACCATGAAGTTATACTTATATAATATCAACATGAAGAAACTAATATGACTTTAAAAAAATTACAATACAAACGAGATTTTCATACTTAGTGTTAGAACTTAGAACCATTAATGTTTTTTCCATGTGTTTTAGCAATAAATAACAATTCATCACCTATATGCAATTGATTCATTTAATCATTCTATCAGCTTCCCCTCAAAGAAAATATAGAGAAACACATGATACAGAAGAAAATACATCTATTTTCAACATTAAAGGAGCATCAAGTATTGGCTAGGAGATTGATTGAAAGTATGTCCTTGGCATTTTTAACTTTATGCTCTAAAGACTAAACTAATAGGCTCAATAAATATATAGCATACCATTGAAGAAATAGCAGATGATGAAGTGCTATCGATTGTTAACCCGGGATAGTTGGAAAGCTTATATTCAGCTGTTTACATTCATACTATCTTTATATTTCATCAACAAGACAAAAAAAATGACCTCAATAAATTGCAATAAATAAGAGTTTAAGTTACTTGGCGTTAGAACTTAGAACCATTAATAGGTATTCCAGGAGCTTTCAGAATAATAATTAATTCTACAACTATATCAAATGAATTTATCCAATCCTTCAAGCAGTGTTTTATCCAAGGTGATAAACAGTCAAAAATGCGACACAAGAAAAATTAATCTTTTTTCAAACAATTAAACTTGGCCTGTACAGGGATCGAACCTGTGACCTTGGCGTTATTAGCACCAAGCTCTAACCATCTGAGCTAACAGTCCGTTTTGCACAATTTCCTGGAAGTCCAGCATATGAAGAAGTGCTAATGATAGTTAACCCGGGAGATTTGGAAAGCTTAATTTCAGAGGTTTACCATGAAGTTATAAATATATAATATCAACATGAAGAAACTAATATGACTTTAAAAAAATTACAATACAAAAGAGATGTTCATACTTAGTGTTAGAACTTAGAACCATTAATGTTTTTTCCATGTGTTTTAGCAATAAATAACAATTCATCACCTATATGCAATTGATTCATTTAATCATTCTATCAGCTTCCCCTCAAAGGAAATATAGAGATACACATGATACAGAAGAAAATACATCTATTTTCAACATTAAAGCATCAAGTATTGGCTTGGAGACTGATGAAAATATGTCCTTGGCATTTTTAACTTTTTGCTCTAAAGACTAAACTAATAGGCTCACTAAATATATAGCATACTATTGAAGAAATAGCAGATGATGAAGTGCTACTGATTGTTAACCTGGGATAGTTGGAAAGCTTATATTCAGCTGTTTACATTCATACTATCTTTATATTTCATCAACAAGACAAAACAAAAATGACCTCAATGAATTGCAATAAATAAGAGATTTAGTTACTTGGAGTTAGAACTTAGAACCATTAATAGATATTCCAGGAGCTTTCAGAATAATAATTAATTCTACAACTATATCAAATGTATTCATCCAATCCTTCAAGCAGTGTTTGATCCAAGGTGATAAACAGTCAAAAATGAGACACAAGAAAAATTACTCTTTTTTCAAACAATTAAACTTGGCCTGTACAGGGATCGAACCTGTGACCTTGGCGTTATTAGCACCACGCTCTAACCATCTGAGCTAACAGGCCATTTTTCACAAAATCCTGGAAGTCCAGCATGTGAAGAAGTGCTAATGATAGTTAACCCGGGAGATTTGGAAAGCTTAATTTCAGAGGTTTACCATGAAAGTACAAATATATAATATCAACATGAAGAAACTAATATGACTTTAAAAAAATGACAATACAAAAGAGATTTTCATACTCAGTGTTAGAACTTAGAACCATTAATGTTTTTTTCCATGTGTTTTAGCAATAAATAACAATTCATCACCTATATGCAATTGATTCATCTAATCATTCTATCAGCTTCCCCTCAAAGGAAATATAGACATACACATGATACAGAAGAAAATACATCTATTTTCAACATTAAAGGAGCATCAAGTATTGGCTTGGAGACTGATTCAAGGTATGTCCTTGGCATTTTTAACTTTATGCTCTAAAGACTAAACTAATAGGCTCAATAAATATATAGCATACCGTTGAAGAAATAGCAGATGATGAAGTGCTATCGATTGTTAACCCGGGATAGTTGGAAAGCTTATATTCAGCTGTTTACATTCATACTATCTTTATATTTCATCAACAAGACAAAACAAAAATGACCTCAATAAATTGCAATAAATAGAAGATTTAGTTACTTGGCGTTTGAACTTAGAACCATTAATAGATATTCCAGGAGCTTTCAGAATAATAATTAATTCTACAACTATATCAAATGTATTCATCCAATCCTTCAAGCAGCGTTTGATCCAAGGTGATAAACAGTCAAGAATGAAACACAAGAAAAATTAATCTTTTTTCAAACAATTAAACTTGGCCTGTACAGGGATCGAACCTGTGACCTTGGCGTTATTAGCACCACGCTCTAACCATCTGAGCTAACAAGCCGTTTTGCCCAAATTTATGGAAGTCCAGCATGTGAAGAACTGCTAATGATAGTTAACCCGGGAGATTTGGATAGCTGAATTTCAGAGGTTTACCATGAAATTATAAATATATAATATCAACATGAAGAAACTACTATGACTTTAAAAAAATTACAACACAAAAGAGATTTTCATACTTAGTGTTAGAACTTAGAACCATTAATCTTTTTTCCATGTGTTTTAGCAATAAATAACAATTCATCACCTATATGCAATTGATTCATCTAATCATTCTATCAGCTTCCCCTCAAACGAAATATAGACATACACATGATACAGAAGAAAATACATCTATTTTCAACATTAAAGGAGCATCAAGTATTGGCTTGGAGACTGATTGAAGGTATGTCCTTGGCATTTTTAACTTTATGCTCTAAAGACTAAACTAATAGGCTCAATAAATATATAGCATACCATTGAAGAAATAGCAGATGATGAAGTGCTATTGATTGTTAACCCGGGATAGTTGGAAAGCTTATATTCAGCTGTTTACATTCATACTATCTTTATATTTTATCAACAAGACAAAACAAAAATGACCTCAATAAATTGCAATAAATAAGAGTTTAAGTTACTTGGCGTTAGAACTTAGAACCATTAATAGATATTCCAGGAGCTTTCAGAATAATAATTAATTCTACAA